>NW_028291659.1:0-600000 GCF_059453375.1 Lepisosteus platostomus | reverse complement strand
ACTCAGCTCTTAACCCCAGAGTGCAGAAAGTGTCAAAACGTGTTTTTCAGCAGAAATAAACATGTTTCTGCAAGTTTGGTCACCCCCATGTAAGTTATGTGGCAGTAACAGTACACTTTTGAAAACGTGTTTTTCAGCCCGAAATAAACGCGTTTTTTCAGACAACTGAATCCCTATGTAACTGCAAGGCTCAGAAGAGCCCACACACTCAGCTCTTAACCCCAGTGTGCAGAAAGTGTCAAAACATGTTTTTCAGCAGAAATAAACATGTTTCTGCAAGTTTGGTCACCCCCATGTAAGTTATGGGGCAGTAACAGCACACTTTTGAAAACGTGTTTTTCAGCCCGAAATAAACGCGTTTTTTCAGACAACTGAATCCCTATGTAACTGCAAGACTCAGAAGAGCCCACACACTCAGCTCTTAACCACAGTGTGCAGAAAGTGTCAAAACGTGTTTTTCAGCAGAAATAAACATGTTTCTGCAAGTTTGGTCACCCCCATGTAAGTTATGGGGCAGTAACAGCACACTTTTGAAAACGTGTTTTTCAGCCCGAAATAAACGCGTTTTTTCAGACAACTGAATCCCTATGTAACTGCAAGGCTCAAAAGAGCCCACACACTCAGCTCTTAACCCCAGTGTGCAGAAAGTGTCAAAACGTGTTTTTCAGCAGAAATAAACATGTTTCTGCAAGTTTGGTCACCCCCATGTAAGTTATGGGGCAGTAACAGCACACTTTTGAAAACGTGTTTTTCAGCCCGAAATAAACGCGTTTTTTCAGACAACTGAATCCCTATGTAACTGCAAGACTCAGAAGAGCCCACACACTCAGCTCTTAACCCCAGAGTGCAGAAAGTGTCAAAACGTGTTTTTCAGCAGAAATAATCATGTTTCTGCAAGTTTGGTCACCCCCATGTAAGTTATGTGGCAGTAACAGTACACTTTTGAAAACGTGTTTTTCAGCCCGAAATAAACGCGTTTTTTCAGACAACTGAATCCCTATGTAACTGCAAGACTCAGAAGAGCCCACACACTCAGCTCTTAACCCCAGAGTGCAGAAAGTGTCAAAACGTGTTTTTCAGCAGAAATAAACATGTTTCTGCAAGTTTGGTCACCCCCATGTAAGTTATGGGGCAGTAACAGCACACTTTTGAAAACGTGTTTTTCAGCCCGAAATAAACGCGTTTTTTCAGACAACTGAATCCCTATGTAACTGCAAGGCTCAGAAGAGCCCACACACTCAGCTCTTAACCCCAGTGTGCAGAAAGTGTCAAAACATGTTTTTCAGCAGAAATAAACATGTTTCTGCAAGTTTGGTCACCCCCATGTAAGTTATGGGGCAGTAACAGCACACTTTTGAAAACGTGTTTTTCAGCCCGAAATAAACGCGTTTTTTCAGACAACTGAATCCCTATGTAACTGCAAGACTCAGAAGAGCCCACACACTCAGCTCTTAACCCCAGTGTGCAGAAAGTGTCAAAATGTGATTTTCAGCAGAAATAAACATGTTTCTGCAAGTTTGGTCACCCCCATGTAAGTTATGGGGCAGTAACAGCACACTTTTGAAAACGTGTTTTTCAGCCCGAAATAAACGCGTTTTTTCAGACAACTGAATCCCTATGTAACTGCAAGACTCAGAAGAGCCCA
The DNA here is from genome assembly GCF_059453375.1 of Lepisosteus platostomus. Classification (NCBI taxonomy): domain Eukaryota; kingdom Metazoa; phylum Chordata; class Actinopteri; order Semionotiformes; family Lepisosteidae; genus Lepisosteus; species Lepisosteus platostomus. Next base: position 598,355 of record NW_028291659.1, on the reverse strand, counting down.
CACACTCAGCTCTTAACCCCAGAGTGCAGAAAGTGTCAAAACGTGTTTTTCAGCAGAAATAAACATGTTTCTGCAAGTTTGGTCACCCCCATGTAAGTTATGTGGCAGTAACAGTACACTTTTGAAAACGTGTTTTTCAGCCCGAAATAAACGCGTTTTTTCAGACAACTGAATCCCTATGTAACTGCAAGGCTCAGAAGAGCCCACACACTCAGCTCTTAACCCCAGTGTGCAGAAAGTGTCAAAACATGTTTTTCAGCAGAAATAAACATGTTTCTGCAAGTTTGGTCACCCCCATGTAAGTTATGGGGCAGTAACAGCACACTTTTGAAAACATGTTTTTCAGCACGAAATAAACGCGTTTTTTCAGACAACTGAATCCCTATGTAACTGCAAGACTCAGAAGAGCCCACACACTCAGCTCTTAACCCCAGTGTGCAGAAAGTGTCAAAATGTGATTTTCAGCAGAAATAAACATGTTTCTGCAAGTTTGGTCACCCCCATGTAAGTTATGGGGCAGTAACAGCACACTTTTGAAAACGTGTTTTTCAGCCCGAAATAAACGCGTTTTTTCAGACAACTGAATCCCTATGTAACTGCAAGGCTCAAAAGAGCCCACACACTCAGCTCTTAACCCCAGTGTGCAGAAAGTGTCAAAACGTGTTTTTCAGCAGAAATAAACATGTTTCTGCAAGTTTGGTCACCCCCATGTAAGTTATGGGGCAGTAACAGCACACTTTTGAAAACGTGTTTTTCAGCCCGAAATAAACGCGTTTTTTCAGACAACTGAATCCCTATGTAACTGCAAGACTCAGAAGAGCCCACACACTCAGCTCTTAACCCCAGAGTGCAGAAAGTGTCAAAACGTGTTTTTCAGCAGAAATAAACATGTTTCTGCAAGTTTGGTCACCCCCATGTAAGTTATGTGGCAGTAACAGTACACTTTTGAAAACGTGTTTTTCAGCCCGAAATAAACGCGTTTTTTCAGACAACTGAATCCCTATGTAACTGCAAGACTCAGAAGAGCCCACACACTCAGCTCTTAACCCCAGAGTGCAGAAAGTGTCAAAACGTGTTTTTCAGCAGAAATAAACATGTTTCTGCAAGTTTGGTCACCCCCATGTAAGTTATGTGGCAGTAACAGTACACTTTTGAAAACGTGTTTTTCAGCCCGAAATAAACGCGTTTTTTCAGACAACTGAATCCCTATGTAACTGCAAGGCTCAGAAGAGCCCACACACTCAGCTCTTAACCCCAGTGTGCAGAAAGTGTCAAAACATGTTTTTCAGCAGAAATAAACATGTTTCTGCAAGTTTGGTCACCCCCATGTAAGTTATGGGGCAGTAACAGCACACTTTTGAAAACGTGTTTTTCAGCCCGAAATAAACGCGTTTTTTCAGACAACTGAATCCCTATGTAACTGCAAGACTCAGAAGAGCCCACACACTCAGCTCTTAACCCCAGAGTGCAGAAAGTGTCAAAACGTGTTTTTCAGCAGAAATAAACATGTTTCTGCAAGTTTGGTCACCCCCATGTAAGTTATGTGGCAGTAACAGTACACTTTTGAAAACGTGTTTTTCAGCCCGAAATAAACGCGTTTTTTCAGACAACTGAATCCCTATGTAACTGCAAGGCTCAAAAGAGCCCACACACTCAGCTCTTAACCCCAGTGTGCAGAAAGTGTCAAAACGTGTTTTTCAGCAGAAATAAACATGTTTCTGCAAGTTTGGTCACCCCCATGTAAGTTATGGGGCAGTACCAGCACACTTTTGAAAACGTGTTTTTCAGCCCGAAATAAACGCGTTTTTTCAGACAACTGAATCCCTATGTAACTGCAAGACTCAGAAGAGCCCACACACTCAGCTCTTAACCCCAGAGTGCAGAAAGTGTCAAAACGTGTTTTTCAGCAGAAATAAACATGTTTCTGCAAGTTTGGTCACCCCCATGTAAGTTATGTGGCAGTAACAGTACACTTTTGAAAACGTGTTTTTCAGCCCGAAATAAACGCGTTTTTTCAGACAACTGAATCCCTATGTAACTGCAAGACTCAGAAGAGCCCACACACTCAGCTCTTAACCCCAGAGTGAAGAAAGTGTCAAAACGTGTTTTTCAGCAGAAATAAACATGTTTCTGCAAGTTTGGTCACCCCCATGTAAGTTATGTGGCAGTAACAGTACACTTTTGAAAACGTGTTTTTCAGCCCGAAATAAACGCGTTTTTTCAGACAACTGAATCCCTATGTAACTGCAAGGCTCAGAAGAGCCCACACACTCAGCTCTTAACCCCAGTGTGCAGAAAGTGTCAAAACATGTTTTTCAGCAGAAATAAACATGTTTCTGCAAGTTTGGTCACCCCCATGTAAGTTATGGGGCAGTAACAGCACACTTTTGAAAACGTGTTTTTCAGCCCGAAATAAACGCGTTTTTTCAGACAACTGAATCCCTATGTAACTGCAAGACTCAGAAGAGCCCACACACTCAGCTCTTAACCACAGTGTGCAGAAAGTGTCAAAACGTGTTTTTCAGCAGAAATAAACATGTTTCTGCAAGTTTGGTCACCCCCATGTAAGTTATGGGGCAGTAACAGCACACTTTTGAAAACGTGTTTTTCAGCCCGAAATAAACGCGTTTTTTCAGACAACTGAATCCCTATGTAACTGCAAGACTCAGAAGAGCCCACACACTCAGCTCTTAACCCCAGTGTGCAGAAAGTGTCAAAACGTGTTTTTCAGCAGAAATAAACATGTTTCTGCAAGTTTGGTCACCCCCATGTAAGTTATGTGGCAGTAACAGTACACTTTTGAAAACGTGTTTTTCAGCCCGAAATAAACGCGTTTTTTCAGACAACTGAATCCCTATGTAACTGCAAGGCTCAGAAGAGCCCACACACTCAGCTCTTAACCCCAGTGTGCAGAAAGTGTCAAAACATGTTTTTTCAGCAGAAATAAACATGTTTCTGCAAGTTTGGTCACCCCCATGTAAGTTATGTGGCAGTAACAGTACACTTTTGAAAACGTGTTTTTCAGCCCGAAATAAACGCGTTTTTTCAGACAACTGAATCCCTATGTAACTGCAAGGCTCAAAAGAGCCCACACACTCAGCTCTTAACCCCAGTGTGCAGAAAGTGTCAAAACGTGTTTTTCAGCAGAAATAAACATGTTTCTGCAAGTTTGGTCACCCCCATGTAAGTTATGGGGCAGTAACAGCACACTTTTGAAAACGTGTTTTTCAGCCCGAAATAAACGCGTTTTTTCAGACAACTGAATCCCTATGTAACTGCAAGGCTCAAAAGAGCCCACACACTCAGCTCTTAACCCCAGTGTGCAGAAAGTGTCAAAACGTGTTTTTCAGCAGAAATAAACATGTTTCTGCAAGTTTGGTCACTCCCATGTAAGTTATGGGGCAGTAACAGCACACTTTTGAAAACGTGTTTTTCAGCCCGAAATAAACGCGTTTTTTCAGACAACTGAATCCCTATGTAACTGCAAGGCTCAGAAGAGCCCACACACTCAGCTCTTAACCCCAGAGTGCAGAAAGTGTCAAAACGTGTTTTTCAGCAGAAATAAACATGTTTCTGCAAGTTTGGTCACCCCCATGTAAGTTATGTGGCAGTAACAGTACACTTTTGAAAACGTGTTTTTCAGCCCGAAATAAACGCGTTTTTTCAGACAACTGAATCCGTATGTAACTGCAAGGCTCAGAAGAGCCCACACACTCAGCTCTTAACCCCAGTGTGCAGAAAGTGTCAAATCATGTTTTTCAGCAGAAATAAACATGTTTCTGCAAGTTTGGTCACCCCCATGTAAGTTATGGGGCAGTAACAGCACACTTTTGAAAACGTGTTTTTCAGCCCGAAATAAACGCGTTTTTTCAGACAACTGAATCCCTATGTAACTGCAAGACTCAGAAGAGCCCACACACTCAGCTCTTAACCCCAGTGTGCAGAAAGTGTCAAAATGTGATTTTCAGCAGAAATAAACATGTTTCTGCAAGTTTGGTCACCCCCATGTAAGTTATGGGGCAGTAACAGCACACTTTTGAAAACGTGTTTTTCAGCCCGAAATAAACGCGTTTTTTCAGACAACTGAATCCCTATGTAACTGCAAGGCTCAAAAGAGCCCACACACTCAGCTCTTAACCCCAGTGTGCAGAAAGTGTCAAAACGTGTTTTTCAGCAGAAATAAACATGTTTCTGCAAGTTTGGTCACCCCCATGTAAGTTATGGGGCAGTAACAGCACACTTTTGAAAACGTGTTTTTCAGCCCGAAATAAACGCGTTTTTTCAGACAACTGAATCCCTATGTAACTGCAAGGCTCAAAAGAGCCCACACACTCAGCTCTTAACCCCAGTGTGCAGAAAGTGTCAAAACATGTTTTTCAGCAGAAATAAACATGTTTCTGCAAGTTTGGTCACCCCCATGTAAGTTATGGGGCAGTAACAGCACACTTTTGAAAACGTGTTTTTCAGCCCGAAATAAACGCGTTTTTTCAGACAACTGAATCCCTATGTAACTGCAAGACTCAGAAGAGCCCACACACTCAGCTCTTAACCCCAGTGTGCAGAAAGTGTCAAAACGTGTTTTTCAGCAGAAATAAACATGTTTCTGCAAGTTTGGTCACCCCCATGTAAGTTATGGGGCAGTAACAGCACACATTTGAAAACGTGTTTTTCAGCCCGAAATAAACGCGTTTTTTCAGACAACTGAATCCCTATGTAACTGCAAGACTCAGAAGAGCCCACACACTCAGCTCTTAACCCCAGTGTGCAGAAAGTGTCAAAACGTGATTTTCAGCAGAAATAAACATGTTTCTGCAAGTTTGGTCACCCCCATGTAAGTTATGGGGCAGTAACAGCACACTTTTGAAAACTTGTTTTTCAGCCCGAAATAAACACGTTTTTTCAGACAACTGAATCCCTATGTAACTGCAAGGCTCAAAAGAGCCCACACACTCAGCTCTTAACCCCAGAGTGCAGAAAGTGTCAAAACGTGTTTTTCAGCAGAAATAAACGTTTCTGCAAGTTTGGTCTACCCCATGTAAGTTATGGGGCAGTAACAGCACACTTTTGAAAACGTGTTTTTCAGCCCGAAATAAACGCGTTTTTTCAGACAACTGAATCCCTATGTAACTGCAAGACTCAGAAGAGCCCACACACTCAGCTCTTAACCCCAGAGTGCAGAAAGTGTCAAAACGTGTTTTTCAGCAGAAATAAACATGTTTCTGCAAGTTTGGTCACCCCCATGTAAGTTATGTGGCAGTAACAGTACACTTTTGAAAACGTGTTTTTCAGCCCGAAATAAACGCGTTTTTTCAGACAACTGAATCCCTATGTAACTGCAAGGCTCAGAAGAGCCCACACACTCAGCTCTTAACCCCAGTGTGCAGAAAGTGTCAAAACATGTTTTTCAGCAGAAATAAACATGTTTCTGCAAGTTTGGTCACCCCCATGTAAGTTATGTGGCAGTAACAGTACACTTTTGAAAACGTGTTTTTCAGCCCGAAATAAACGCGTTTTTTCAGACAACTGAATCCCTATGTAACTGCAAGGCTCAGTAGAGCCCACACACTCAGCTCTTAACCCCAGTGTGCAGAAAGTGTCAAAACATGTTTTTCAGCAGAAATAAACATGTTTCTGCAAGTTTGGTCACCCCCATGTAAGTTATGTGGCAGTAACAGTACACTTTTGAAAACGTGTTTTTCAGCCCGAAATAAACGCGTTTTTTCAGACAACTGAATCCCTATGTAACTGCAAGGCTCAGAAGAGCCCACACACTCAGCTCTTAACCCCAGTGTGCAGAAAGTGTCAAAACATGTTTTTCAGCAGAAATAAACATGTTTCTGCAAGTTTGGTCACCCCCATGTAAGTTATGGGGCAGTAACAGCACACTTTTGAAAACGTGTTTTTCAGCCCGAAATAAACGCGTTTTTTCAGACAACTGAATCCCTATGTAACTGCAAGGCTCAAAAGAGCCCACACACTCAGCTCTTAACCCCAGTGTGCAGAAAGTGTCAAAACGTGTTTTTCAGCAGAAATAAACATGTTTCTTCAAGTTTGGTCACCCCCATGTAAGTTATGGGGCAGTAACAGCACACTTTTGAAAACGTGTTTTTCAGCCCGAAATAAACGCGTTTTTTCAGACAACTGAATCCCTATGTAACTGCAAGGCTCAAAAGAGCCCACACACTCAGCTCTTAACCCCAGTGTGCAGAAAGTGTCAAAACGTGTTTTTCAGCAGAAATAAACATGTTTCTGCAAGTTTGGTCACCCCCATGTAAGTTATGGGGCAGTAACAGCACACTTTTGAAAACGTGTTTTTCAGCCCGAAATAAACGCGTTTTTTCAGACAACTGAATCCCTATGTAACTGCAAGGCTCAAAAGAGCCCACACACTCAGCTCTTAACCCCAGTGTGCAGAAAGTGTCAAAACGTGTTTTTCAGCAGAAATAAACATGTTTCTGCAAGTTTGGTCACCCCCATGTAAGTTATGGGGCAGTAACAGCACACATTTGAAAACGTGTTTTTCAGCCCGAAATAAACGCGTTTTTTCAGACAACTGAATCCCTATGTAACTGCAAGACTCAGAAGAGCCCACACACTCAGCTCTTAACCCCAGTGTGCAGAAAGTGTCAAAACGTGATTTTCAGCAGAAATAAACATGTTTCTGCAAGTTTGGTCACCCCCATGTAAGTTATGGGGCAGTAACAGCACACTTTTGAAAACTTGTTTTTCAGCCCGAAATAAACACGTTTTTTCAGACAACTGAATCCCTAAGTAACTGCAAGGCTCAAAAGAGCCCACACACTCAGCTCTTAACCCCAGTGTGCAGAAAGTGTCAAAACGTGTTTTTCAGCAGAAATAAACGTTTCTGCAAGTTTGGTCTACCCCATGTAAGTTATGGGGCAGTAACAGCACACTTTTGAAAACGTGTTTTTCAGCCCGAAATAAACGCGTTTTTTCAGACAACTGAATCCCTATGTAACTGCAAGACTCAGAAGAGCCCACACACTCAGCTCTTAACCCCAGAGTGCAGAAAGTGTCAAAACGTGTTTTTCAGCAGAAATAAACATGTTTCTGCAAGTTTGGTCACCCCCATGTAAGTTATGTGGCAGTAACAGTACACTTTTGAAAACGTGTTTTTCAGCCCGAAATAAACGCGTTTTTTCAGACAACTGAATCCCTATGTAACTGCAAGACTCAGAAGAGCCCACACACTCAGCTCTTAACCCCAGTGTGCAGAAAGTGTCAAAACGTGTTTTTCAGCAGAAATAAACATGTTTCTGCAAGTTTGGTCACCCCCATGTAAGTTATGTGGCAGTAACAGTACACTTTTGAAAACGTGTTTTTCAGCCCGAAATAAACGCGTTTTTTCAGACAACTGAATCCCTATGTAACTGCAAGGCTCAGAAGAGCCCACACACTCAGCTCTTAACCCCAGTGTGCAGAAAGTGTCAAAACATGTTTTTTCAGCAGAAATAAACATGTTTCTGCAAGTTTGGTCACCCCCATGTAAGTTATGTGGCAGTAACAGTACACTTTTGAAAACGTGTTTTTCAGCCCGAAATAAACGCGTTTTTTCAGACAACTGAATCCCTATGTAACTGCAAGGCTCAAAAGAGCCCACACACTCAGCTCTTAACCCCAGTGTGCAGAAAGTGTCAAAACGTGATTTTCAGCAGAAATAAACATGTTTCTGCAAGTTTGGTCACCCCCATGTAAGTTATGGGGCAGTAACAGCACACTTTTGAAAACTTGTTTTTCAGCCCGAAATAAACACGTTTTTTCAGACAACTGAATCCCTAAGTAACTGCAAGGCTCAAAAGAGCCCACACACTCAGCTCTTAACCCCAGTGTGCAGAAAGTGTCAAAACGTGTTTTTCAGCAGAAATAAACGTTTCTGCAAGTTTGGTCTACCCCATGTAAGTTATGGGGCAGTAACAGCACACTTTTGAAAACGTGTTTTTCAGCCCGAAATAAACGCGTTTTTTCAGACAACTGAATCCCTATGTAACTGCAAGACTCAGAAGAGCCCACACACTCAGCTCTTAACCCCAGAGTGCAGAAAGTGTCAAAACGTGTTTTTCAGCAGAAATAAACATGTTTCTGCAAGTTTGGTCACCCCCATGTAAGTTATGTGGCAGTAACAGTACACTTTTGAAAACGTGTTTTTCAGCCCGAAATAAACGCGTTTTTTCAGACAACTGAATCCCTATGTAACTGCAAGACTCAGAAGAGCCCACACACTCAGCTCTTAACCCCAGTGTGCAGAAAGTGTCAAAACGTGTTTTTCAGCAGAAATAAACATGTTTCTGCAAGTTTGGTCACCCCCATGTAAGTTATGTGGCAGTAACAGTACACTTTTGAAAACGTGTTTTTCAGCCCGAAATAAACGCGTTTTTTCAGACAACTGAATCCCTATGTAACTGCAAGGCTCAGAAGAGCCCACACACTCAGCTCTTAACCCCAGTGTGCAGAAAGTGTCAAAACATGTTTTTTCAGCAGAAATAAACATGTTTCTGCAAGTTTGGTCACCCCCATGTAAGTTATGTGGCAGTAACAGTACACTTTTGAAAACGTGTTTTTCAGCCCGAAATAAACGCGTTTTTTCAGACAACTGAATCCCTATGTAACTGCAAGGCTCAAAAGAGCCCACACACTCAGCTCTTAACCCCAGTGTGCAGAAAGTGTCAAAACGTGTTTTTCAGCAGAAATAAACATGTTTCTGCAAGTTTGGTCACCCCCATGTAAGTTATGGGGCAGTAACAGCACACTTTTGAAAACGTGTTTTTCAGCCCGAAATAAACGCGTTTTTTCAGACAACTGAATCCCTATGTAACTGCAAGGCTCAAAAGAGCCCACACACTCAGCTCTTAACCCCAGTGTGCAGAAAGTGTCAAAACGTGTTTTTCAGCAGAAATAAACATGTTTCTGCAAGTTTGGTCACTCCCATGTAAGTTATGGGGCAGTAACAGCACACTTTTGAAAACGTGTTTTTCAGCCCGAAATAAACGCGTTTTTTCAGACAACTGAATCCCTATGTAACTGCAAGGCTCAGAAGAGCCCACACACTCAGCTCTTAACCCCAGAGTGCAGAAAGTGTCAAAACGTGTTTTTCAGCAGAAATAAACATGTTTCTGCAAGTTTGGTCACCCCCATGTAAGTTATGTGGCAGTAACAGTACACTTTTGAAAACGTGTTTTTCAGCCCGAAATAAACGCGTTTTTTCAGACAACTGAATCCGTATGTAACTGCAAGGCTCAGAAGAGCCCACACACTCAGCTCTTAACCCCAGTGTGCAGAAAGTGTCAAATCATGTTTTTCAGCAGAAATAAACATGTTTCTGCAAGTTTGGTCACCCCCATGTAAGTTATGGGGCAGTAACAGCACACTTTTGAAAACGTGTTTTTCAGCCCGAAATAAACGCGTTTTTTCAGACAACTGAATCCCTATGTAACTGCAAGACTCAGAAGAGCCCACACACTCAGCTCTTAACCCCAGTGTGCAGAAAGTGTCAAAATGTGATTTTCAGCAGAAATAAACATGTTTCTGCAAGTTTGGTCACCCCCATGTAAGTTATGGGGCAGTAACAGCACACTTTTGAAAACGTGTTTTTCAGCCCGAAATAAACGCGTTTTTTCAGACAACTGAATCCCTATGTAACTGCAAGGTTCAAAAGAGCCCACACACTCAGCTCTTAACCCCAGTGTGCAGAAAGTGTCAAAACGTGTTTTTCAGCAGAAATAAACATGTTTCTGCAAGTTTGGTCACCCCCATGTAAGTTATGGGGCAGTAACAGCACACTTTTGAAAACGTGTTTTTCAGCCCGAAATAAACGCGTTTTTTCAGACAACTGAATCCCTATGTAACTGCAAGGCTCAAAAGAGCCCACACACTCAGCTCTTAACCCCAGTGTGCAGAAAGTGTCAAAACATGTTTTTCAGCAGAAATAAACATGTTTCTGCAAGTTTGGTCACCCCCATGTAAGTTATGGGGCAGTAACAGCACACTTTTGAAAACGTGTTTTTCAGCCCGAAATAAACGCGTTTTTTCAGACAACTGAATCCCTATGTAACTGCAAGACTCAGAAGAGCCCACACACTCAGCTCTTAACCCCAGTGTGCAGAAAGTGTCAAAACGTGTTTTTCAGCAGAAATAAACATGTTTCTGCAAGTTTGGTCACCCCCATGTAAGTTATGGGGCAGTAACAGCACACATTTGAAAACGTGTTTTTCAGCCCGAAATAAACGCGTTTTTTCAGACAACTGAATCCCTATGTAACTGCAAGACTCAGAAGAGCCCACACACTCAGCTCTTAACCCCAGTGTGCAGAAAGTGTCAAAACGTGATTTTCAGCAGAAATAAACATGTTTCTGCAAGTTTGGTCACCCCCATGTAAGTTATGGGGCAGTAACAGCACACTTTTGAAAACTTGTTTTTCAGCCCGAAATAAACACGTTTTTTCAGACAACTGAATCCCTATGTAACTGCAAGGCTCAAAAGAGCCCACACACTCAGCTCTTAACCCCAGAGTGCAGAAAGTGTCAAAACGTGTTTTTCAGCAGAAATAAACGTTTCTGCAAGTTTGGTCTACCCCATGTAAGTTATGGGGCAGTAACAGCACACTTTTGAAAACGTGTTTTTCAGCCCGAAATAAACGCGTTTTTTCAGACAACTGAATCCCTATGTAACTGCAAGACTCAGAAGAGCCCACACACTCAGCTCTTAACCCCAGAGTGCAGAAAGTGTCAAAACGTGTTTTTCAGCAGAAATAAACATGTTTCTGCAAGTTTGGTCACCCCCATGTAAGTTATGTGGCAGTAACAGTACACTTTTGAAAACGTGTTTTTCAGCCCGAAATAAACGCGTTTTTTCAGACAACTGAATCCCTATGTAACTGCAAGGCTCAGAAGAGCCCACACACTCAGCTCTTAACCCCAGTGTGCAGAAAGTGTCAAAACATGTTTTTCAGCAGAAATAAACATGTTTCTGCAAGTTTGGTCACCCCCATGTAAGTTATGTGGCAGTAACAGTACACTTTTGAAAACGTGTTTTTCAGCCCGAAATAAACGCGTTTTTTCAGACAACTGAATCCCTATGTAACTGCAAGGCTCAGTAGAGCCCACACACTCAGCTCTTAACCCCAGTGTGCAGAAAGTGTCAAAACATGTTTTTCAGCAGAAATAAACATGTTTCTGCAAGTTTGGTCACCCCCATGTAAGTTATGTGGCAGTAACAGTACACTTTTGAAAACGTGTTTTTCAGCCCGAAATAAACGCGTTTTTTCAGACAACTGAATCCCTATGTAACTGCAAGGCTCAGAAGAGCCCACACACTCAGCTCTTAACCCCAGTGTGCAGAAAGTGTCAAAACATGTTTTTCAGCAGAAATAAACATGTTTCTGCAAGTTTGGTCACCCCCATGTAAGTTATGGGGCAGTAACAGCACACTTTTGAAAACGTGTTTTTCAGCCCGAAATAAACGCGTTTTTTCAGACAACTGAATCCCTATGTAACTGCAAGGCTCAAAAGAGCCCACACACTCAGCTCTTAACCCCAGTGTGCAGAAAGTGTCAAAACGTGTTTTTCAGCAGAAATAAACATGTTTCTTCAAGTTTGGTCACCCCCATGTAAGTTATGGGGCAGTAACAGCACACTTTTGAAAACGTGTTTTTCAGCCCGAAATAAACGCGTTTTTTCAGACAACTGAATCCCTATGTAACTGCAAGGCTCAAAAGAGCCCACACACTCAGCTCTTAACCCCAGTGTGCAGAAAGTGTCAAAACGTGTTTTTCAGCAGAAATAAACATGTTTCTGCAAGTTTGGTCACCCCCATGTAAGTTATGGGGCAGTAACAGCACACTTTTGAAAACGTGTTTTTCAGCCCGAAATAAACGCGTTTTTTCAGACAACTGAATCCCTATGTAACTGCAAGGCTCAAAAGAGCCCACACACTCAGCTCTTAACCCCAGTGTGCAGAAAGTGTCAAAACATGTTTTTCAGCAGAAATAAACATGTTTCTGCAAGTTTGGTCACCCCCATGTAAGTTATGGGGCAGTAACAGCACACTTTTGAAAACGTGTTTTTCAGCCCGAAATAAACGCGTTTTTTCAGACAACTGAATCCCTATGTAACTGCAAGACTCAGAAGAGCCCACACACTCAGCTCTTAACCCCAGTGTGCAGAAAGTGTCAAAACGTGTTTTTCAGCAGAAATAAACATGTTTCTGCAAGTTTGGTCACCCCCATGTAAGTTATGGGGCAGTAACAGCACACATTTGAAAACGTGTTTTTCAGCCCGAAATAAACGCGTTTTTTCAGACAACTGAATCCCTATGTAACTGCAAGACTCAGAAGAGCCCACACACTCAGCTCTTAACCCCAGTGTGCAGAAAGTGTCAAAACGTGATTTTCAGCAGAAATAAACATGTTTCTGCAAGTTTGGTCACCCCCATGTAAGTTATGGGGCAGTAACAGCACACTTTTGAAAACTTGTTTTTCAGCCCGAAATAAACACGTTTTTTCAGACAACTGAATCCCTAAGTAACTGCAAGGCTCAAAAGAGCCCACACACTCAGCTCTTAACCCCAGTGTGCAGAAAGTGTCAAAACGTGTTTTTCAGCAGAAATAAACGTTTCTGCAAGTTTGGTCTACCCCATGTAAGTTATGGGGCAGTAACAGCACACTTTTGAAAACGTGTTTTTCAGCCCGAAATAAACGCGTTTTTTCAGACAACTGAATCCCTATGTAACTGCAAGACTCAGAAGAGCCCACACACTCAGCTCTTAACCCCAGTGTGCAGAAAGTGTCAAAACATGTTTTTCAGCAGAAATAAACATGTTTCTGCAAGTTTGGTCACCCCCATGTAAGTTATGGGGCAGTAACAGCACACTTTTGAAAACGTGTTTTTCAGCCCGAAATAAACGCGTTTTTTCAGACAACTGAATCCCTATGTAACTGCAAGGCTCAAAAGAGCCCACACACTCAGCTCTTAACCCCAGTGTGCAGAAAGTGTCAAAACATGTTTTTCAGCAGAAATAAACATGTTTCTGCAAGTTTGGTCACCCCCATGTAAGTTATGTGGCAGTAACAGTACACTTTTGAAAACGTGTTTTTCAGCCCGAAATAAACGCGTTTTTTCAGACAACTGAATCCCTATGTAACTGCAAGGCTCAGTAGAGCCCACACACTCAGCTCTTAACCCCAGTGTGCAGAAAGTGTCAAAACATGTTTTTCAGCAGAAATAAACATGTTTCTGCAAGTTTGGTCACCCCCATGTAAGTTATGTGGCAGTAACAGTACACTTTTGAAAACGTGTTTTTCAGCCCGAAATAAACGCGTTTTTTCAGACAACTGAATCCCTATGTAACTGCAAGGCTCAGAAGAGCCCACACACTCAGCTCTTAACCCCAGTGTGCAGAAAGTGTCAAAACATGTTTTTCAGCAGAAATAAACATGTTTCTGCAAGTTTGGTCACCCCCATGTAAGTTATGGGGCAGTAACAGCACACTTTTGAAAACGTGTTTTTCAGCCCGAAATAAACGCGTTTTTTCAGACAACTGAATCCCTATGTAACTGCAAGGCTCAAAAGAGCCCACACACTCAGCTCTTAACCCCAGTGTGCAGAAAGTGTCAAAACGTGTTTTTCAGCAGAAATAAACATGTTTCTTCAAGTTTGGTCACCCCCATGTAAGTTATGGGGCAGTAACAGCACACTTTTGAAAACGTGTTTTTCAGCCCGAAATAAACGCGTTTTTTCAGACAACTGAATCCCTATGTAACTGCAAGGCTCAAAAGAGCCCACACACTCAGCTCTTAACCCCAGTGTGCAGAAAGTGTCAAAACGTGTTTTTCAGCAGAAATAAACATGTTTCTGCAAGTTTGGTCACCCCCATGTAAGTTATGGGGCAGTAACAGCACACTTTTGAAAACGTGTTTTTCAGCCCGAAATAAACGCGTTTTTTCAGACAACTGAATCCCTATGTAACTGCAAGGCTCAAAAGAGCCCACACACTCAGCTCTTAACCCCAGTGTGCAGAAAGTGTCAAAACATGTTTTTCAGCAGAAATAAACATGTTTCTGCAAGTTTGGTCACCCCCATGTAAGTTATGGGGCAGTAACAGCACACTTTTGAAAACGTGTTTTTCAGCCCGAAATAAACGCGTTTTTTCAGACAACTGAATCCCTATGTAACTGCAAGACTCAGAAGAGCCCACACACTCAGCTCTTAACCCCAGTGTGCAGAAAGTGTCAAAACGTGTTTTTCAGCAGAAATAAACATGTTTCTGCAAGTTTGGTCACCCCCATGTAAGTTATGGGGCAGTAACAGCACACATTTGAAAACGTGTTTTTCAGCCCGAAATAAACGCGTTTTTTCAGACAACTGAATCCCTATGTAACTGCAAGACTCAGAAGAGCCCACACACTCAGCTCTTAACCCCAGTGTGCAGAAAGTGTCAAAACGTGATTTTCAGCAGAAATAAACATGTTTCTGCAAGTTTGGTCACCCCCATGTAAGTTATGGGGCAGTAACAGCACACTTTTGAAAACTTGTTTTTCAGCCCGAAATAAACACGTTTTTTCAGACAACTGAATCCCTAAGTAACTGCAAGGCTCAAAAGAGCCCACACACTCAGCTCTTAACCCCAGTGTGCAGAAAGTGTCAAAACGTGTTTTTCAGCAGAAATAAACGTTTCTGCAAGTTTGGTCTACCCCATGTAAGTTATGGGGCAGTAACAGCACACTTTTGAAAACGTGTTTTTCAGCCCGAAATAAACGCGTTTTTTCAGACAACTGAATCCCTATGTAACTGCAAGACTCAGAAGAGCCCACACACTCAGCTCTTAACCCCAGAGTGCAGAAAGTGTCAAAACGTGTTTTTCAGCAGAAATAAACATGTTTCTGCAAGTTTGGTCACCCCCATGTAAGTTATGTGGCAGTAACAGTACACTTTTGAAAACGTGTTTTTCAGCCCGAAATAAACGCGTTTTTTCAGACAACTGAATCCCTATGTAACTGCAAGACTCAGAAGAGCCCACACACTCAGCTCTTAACCCCAGTGTGCAGAAAGTGTCAAAACGTGTTTTTCAGCAGAAATAAACATGTTTCTGCAAGTTTGGTCACCCCCATGTAAGTTATGTGGCAGTAACAGTACACTTTTGAAAACGTGTTTTTCAGCCCGAAATAAACGCGTTTTTTCAGACAACTGAATCCCTATGTAACTGCAAGGCTCAGAAGAGCCCACACACTCAGCTCTTAACCCCAGTGTGCAGAAAGTGTCAAAACATGTTTTTTCAGCAGAAATAAACATGTTTCTGCAAGTTTGGTCACCCCCATGTAAGTTATGTGGCAGTAACAGTACACTTTTGAAAACGTGTTTTTCAGCCCGAAATAAACGCGTTTTTTCAGACAACTGAATCCCTATGTAACTGCAAGGCTCAAAAGAGCCCACACACTCAGCTCTTAACCCCAGTGTGCAGAAAGTGTCAAAACGTGTTTTTCAGCAGAAATAAACATGTTTCTGCAAGTTTGGTCACCCCCATGTAAGTTATGGGGCAGTAACAGCACACTTTTGAAAACGTGTTTTTCAGCCCGAAATAAACGCGTTTTTTCAGACAACTGAATCCCTATGTAACTGCAAGGCTCAAAAGAGCCCACACACTCAGCTCTTAACCCCAGTGTGCAGAAAGTGTCAAAACGTGTTTTTCAGCAGAAATAAACATGTTTCTGCAAGTTTGGTCACTCCCATGTAAGTTATGGGGCAGTAACAGCACACTTTTGAAAACGTGTTTTTCAGCCCGAAATAAACGCGTTTTTTCAGACAACTGAATCCCTATGTAACTGCAAGGCTCAGAAGAGCCCACACACTCAGCTCTTAACCCCAGAGTGCAGAAAGTGTCAAAACGTGTTTTTCAGCAGAAATAAACATGTTTCTGCAAGTTTGGTCACCCCCATGTAAGTTATGTGGCAGTAACAGTACACTTTTGAAAACGTGTTTTTCAGCCCGAAATAAACGCGTTTTTTCAGACAACTGAATCCGTATGTAACTGCAAGGCTCAGAAGAGCCCACACACTCAGCTCTTAACCCCAGTGTGCAGAAAGTGTCAAATCATGTTTTTCAGCAGAAATAAACATGTTTCTGCAAGTTTGGTCACCCCCATGTAAGTTATGGGGCAGTAACAGCACACTTTTGAAAACGTGTTTTTCAGCCCGAAATAAACGCGTTTTTTCAGACAACTGAATCCCTATGTAACTGCAAGACTCAGAAGAGCCCACACACTCAGCTCTTAACCCCAGTGTGCAGAAAGTGTCAAAATGTGATTTTCAGCAGAAATAAACATGTTTCTGCAAGTTTGGTCACCCCCATGTAAGTTATGGGGCAGTAACAGCACACTTTTGAAAACGTGTTTTTCAGCCCGAAATAAACGCGTTTTTTCAGACAACTGAATCCCTATGTAACTGCAAGGCTCAAAAGAGCCCACACACTCAGCTCTTAACCCCAGTGTGCAGAAAGTGTCAAAACGTGTTTTTCAGCAGAAATAAACATGTTTCTGCAAGTTTGGTCACCCCCATGTAAGTTATGGGGCAGTAACAGCACACTTTTGAAAACGTGTTTTTCAGCCCGAAATAAACGCGTTTTTTCAGACAACTGAATCCCTATGTAACTGCAAGGCTCAAAAGAGCCCACACACTCAGCTCTTAACCCCAGTGTGCAGAAAGTGTCAAAACATGTTTTTCAGCAGAAATAAACATGTTTCTGCAAGTTTGGTCACCCCCATGTAAGTTATGGGGCAGTAACAGCACACTTTTGAAAACGTGTTTTTCAGCCCGAAATAAACGCGTTTTTTCAGACAACTGAATCCCTATGTAACTGCAAGACTCAGAAGAGCCCACACACTCAGCTCTTAACCCCAGTGTGCAGAAAGTGTCAAAACGTGTTTTTCAGCAGAAATAAACATGTTTCTGCAAGTTTGGTCACCCCCATGTAAGTTATGGGGCAGTAACAGCACACATTTGAAAACGTGTTTTTCAGCCCGAAATAAACGCGTTTTTTCAGACAACTGAATCCCTATGTAACTGCAAGACTCAGAAGAGCCCACACACTCAGCTCTTAACCCCAGTGTGCAGAAAGTGTCAAAACGTGATTTTCAGCAGAAATAAACATGTTTCTGCAAGTTTGGTCACCCCCATGTAAGTTATGGGGCAGTAACAGCACACTTTTGAAAACTTGTTTTTCAGCCCGAAATAAACACGTTTTTTCAGACAACTGAATCCCTATGTAACTGCAAGGCTCAAAAGAGCCCACACACTCAGCTCTTAACCCCAGAGTGCAGAAAGTGTCAAAACGTGTTTTTCAGCAGAAATAAACGTTTCTGCAAGTTTGGTCTACCCCATGTAAGTTATGGGGCAGTAACAGCACACTTTTGAAAACGTGTTTTTCAGCCCGAAATAAACGCGTTTTTTCAGACAACTGAATCCCTATGTAACTGCAAGACTCAGAAGAGCCCACACACTCAGCTCTTAACCCCAGAGTGCAGAAAGTGTCAAAACGTGTTTTTCAGCAGAAATAAACATGTTTCTGCAAGTTTGGTCACCCCCATGTAAGTTATGTGGCAGTAACAGTACACTTTTGAAAACGTGTTTTTCAGCCCGAAATAAACGCGTTTTTTCAGACAACTGAATCCCTATGTAACTGCAAGACTCAGAAGAGCCCACACACTCAGCTCTTAACCCCAGAGTGCAGAAAGTGTCAAAACGTGTTTTTCAGCAGAAATAAACATGTTTCTGCAAGTTTGGTCACCCCCATGTAAGTTATGTGGCAGTAACAGTACACTTTTGAAAACATGTTTTTCAGCCCGAAATAAACGCGTTTTTTCAGACAACTGAATCCCTATGTAACTGCAAGGCTCAAAAGAGCCCACACACACAGCTCTTAACCCCAGTGTGCAGAAAGTGTCAAAACGTGTTTTTCAGCAGAAATAAACATGTTTCTGCAAGTTTGGTCACCCCCATGTAAGTTATGGGGCAGTAACAGCACACTTTTGAAAACGTGTTTTTCAGCCCGAAATAAACGCGTTTTTTCAGACAACTGAATCCCTATGTAACTGCAAGACTCAGAAGAGCCCACACACTCAGCTCTTAACCCCAGTGTGCAGAAAGTGTCAAAACGTGTTTTTCAGCAGAAATAAACATGTTTCTGCAAGTTTGGTCACCCCCATGTAAGTTATGTGGCAGTAACAGTACACTTTTGAAAACGTGTTTTTCAGCCCGAAATAAACGCGTTTTTTCAGACAACTGAATCCCTATGTAACTGCAAGACTCAGAAGAGCCCACACACTCAGCTCTTAACCCCAGAGTGCAGAAAGTGTCAAAACGTGTTTTTCAGCAGAAATAAACATGTTTCTGCAAGTTTGGTCACCCCCATGTAAGTTATGTGGCAGTAACAGTACACTTTTGAAAACGTGTTTTTCAGCCCGAAATAAACGCGTTTTTTCAGACAACTGAATCCCTATGTAACTGCAAGGCTCAGAAGAGCCCACACACTCAGCTCTTAACCCCAGTGTGCAGAAAGTGTCAAAACATGTTTTTCAGCAGAAATAAACATGTTTCTGCAAGTTTGGTCACCCCCATGTAAGTTATGGGGCAGTAACAGCACACTTTTGAAAACGTGTTTTTCAGCCCGAAATAAACGCGTTTTTTCAGACAACTGAATCCCTATGTAACTGCAAGACTCAGAAGAGCCCACACACTCAGCTCTTAACCCCAGAGTGCAGAAAGTGTCAAAACGTGTTTTTCAGCAGAAATAAACATGTTTCTGCAAGTTTGGTCACCCCCATGTAAGTTATGTGGCAGTAACAGTACACTTTTGAAAACGTATTTTTCAGCCCGAAATAAACGCGTTTTTTCAGACAACTGAATCCCTATGTAACTGCAAGACTCAGAAGAGCCCACACACTCAGCTCTTAACCCCAGAGTGCAGAAAGTGTCAAAACGTGTTTTTCAGCAGAAATAAACATGTTTCTGCAAGTTTGGTCACCCCCATGTAAGTTATGGGGCAGTAACAGCACACTTTTGAAAACGTGTTTTTCAGCCCGAAATAAACGCGTTTTTTCAGACAACTGAATCCCTATGTAACTGCAAGACTCAGAAGAGCCCACACACTCAGCTCTTAACCACAGTGTGCAGAAAGTGTCAAAACGTGTTTTTCAGCAGAAATAAACATGTTTCTGCAAGTTTGGTCACCCCCATGTAAGTTATGGGGCAGTAACAGCACACTTTTGAAAACGTGTTTTTCAGCCCGAAATAAACGCGTTTTTTCAGACAACTGAATCCCTATGTAACTGCAAGACTCAGAAGAGCCCACACACTCAGCTCTTAACCCCAGAGTGCAGAAAGTGTCAAAACGTGTTTTTCAGCAGAAATAAACATGTTTCTGCAAGTTTGGTCACCCCCATGTAAGTTATGTGGCAGTAACAGTACACTTTTGAAAACGTGTTTTTCAGCCCGAAATAAACGCGTTTTTTCAGACAACTGAATCCCTATGTAACTGCAAGACTCAGAAGAGCCCACACACTCAGCTCTTAACCCCAGAGTGCAGAAAGTGTCAAAACGTGTTTTTCAGCAGAAATAAACATGTTTCTGCAAGTTTGGTCACCCCCATGTAAGTTATGTGGCAGTAACAGTACACTTTTGAAAACATGTTTTTCAGCCCGAAATAAACGCGTTTTTTCAGACAACTGAATCCCTATGTAACTGCAAGGCTCAAAAGAGCCCACACACTCAGCTCTTAACCCCAGTGTGCAGAAAGTGTCAAAACGTGTTTTTCAGCAGAAATAAACATGTTTCTGCAAGTTTGGTCACCCCCATGTAAGTTATGGGGCAGTAACAGCACACTTTTGAAAACGTGTTTTTCAGCCCGAAATAAACGCGTTTTTTCAGACAACTGAATCCCTATGTAACTGCAAGGCTCAAAAGAGCCCACACACTCAGCTCATAACCCCAGTGTGCAGAAAGTGTCAAAACGTGTTTTTCAGCAGAAATAAACATGTTTCTGCAAGTTTGGTCACCCCCATTTAAGTTATGGGGCAGTAACAGCACACTTTTGAAAACGTGTTTTTCAGCCCGAAATAAACGCGTTTTTTCAGACAACTGAATCCCTATGTAACTGCAAGACTCAGAAGAGCCCACACACTCAGCTCTTAACCCCAGTGTGCAAAAGTGTCAAAACGTGATTTTCAGCAGAAATAAACATGTTTCTGCAAGTTTGGTCACCCCCATGTAAGTTATGGGGCAGTAACAGCACACTTTTGAAAACGTGTTTTTCAGCCCGAAATAAACGCGTTTTTTCAGACAACTGAATCCCTATGTAACTGCAAGACTCAGAAGAGCCCACACACTCAGCTCTTAACCCCAGAGTGCAGAAAGTGTCAAAACGTGTTTTTCAGCAGAAATAAACATGTTTCTGCAAGTTTGGTCACCCCCATGTAAGTTATGTGGCAGTAACAGTACACTTTTGAAAACGTGTTTTTCAGCCCGAAATAAACGCGTTTTTTCAGACAACTGAATCCCTATGTAACTGCAAGGCTCAAAAGAGCCCACACACTCAGCTCTTAACCCCAGTGTGCAGAAAGTGTCAAAACGTGTTTTTCAGCAGAAATAAACATGTTTCTGCAAGTTTGGTCACCCCCATGTAAGTTATGGGGCAGTAACAGCACTCTTTTGAAAACGTGTTTTTCAGCCCGAAATAAACGCGTTTTTTCAGACAACTGAATCCCTATGTAACTGCAAGGCTCAGAAGAGCCCACACACTCAGCTCTTAACCCCAGAGTGCAGAAAGTGTCAAAACGTGTTTTTCAGCAGAAATAAACATGTTTCTGCAAGTTTGGTCACCCCCATGTAAGTTATGTGGCAGTAACAGTACACTTTTGAAAACGTGTTTTTCAGCCCGAAATAAACGCGTTTTTTCAGACAACTGAATCTCTATGTAACTGCAAGACTCAGAAGAGCCCACACACTCAGCTCTTAACCCCAGAGTGCAGAAAGTGTCAAAACGTGTTTTTCAGCAGAAATAAACATGTTTCTGCAAGTTTGGTCACCCCCATGTAAGTTATGTGGCAGTAACAGTACACTTTTGAAAACGTGTTTTTCAGCCCGAAATAAACGCGTTTTTTCAGACAACTGAATCCCTATGTAACTGCAAGGCTCAGTAGAGCCCACACACTCAGCTCTTAACCCCAGTGTGCAGAAAGTGTCAAAACATGTTTTTCAGCAGAAATAAACATGTTTCTGCAAGTTTGGTCACCCCCATGTAAGTTATGGGGCAGTAACAGCACACTTTTGAAAACGTGTTTTTCAGCCCGAAATAAACGCGTTTTTTCAGACAACTGAATCCCTATGTAACTGCAAGACTCAGAAGAGCCCACACACTCAGCTCTTAACCCCAGTGTGCAGAAAGTGTCAAAACGTGTTTTTCAGCAGAAATAAACATGTTTCTGCAAGTTTGGTCACCCCCATGTAAGTTATGGGGCAGTAACAGCACACTTTTGAAAACGTGTTTTTCAGCCCGAAATAAACGCGTTTTTTCAGACAACTGAATCCCTATGTAACTGCAAGACTCAGAAGAGCCCACACACTCAGCTCTTAACCACAGTGTGCAGAAAGTGTCAAAACGTGTTTTTCAGCAGAAATAAACATGTTTCTGCAAGTTTGGTCACCCCCATGTAAGTTATGGGGCAGTAACAGCACACTTTTGAAAACGTGTTTTTCAGCCCGAAATAAACGCGTTTTTTCAGACAACTGAATCCCTATGTAACTGCAAGACTCAGAAGAGCCCACACACTCAGCTCTTAACCCCAGAGTGCAGAAAGTGTCAAAACGTGTTTTTCAGCAGAAATAAACATGTTTCTGCAAGTTTGGTCACCCCCATGTAAGTTATGTGGCAGTAACAGTACACTTTTGAAAACGTGTTTTTCAGCCCGAAATAAACGCGTTTTTTCAGACAACTGAATCCCTATGTAACTGCAAGACTCAGAAGAGCCCACACACTCAGCTCTTAACCCCAGAGTGCAGAAAGTGTCAAAACGTGTTTTTCAGCAGAAATAAACATGTTTCTGCAAGTTTGGTCACCCCCATGTAAGTTATGTGGCAGTAACAGTACACTTTTGAAAACATGTTTTTCAGCCCGAAATAAACGCGTTTTTTCAGACAACTGAATCCCTATGTAACTGCAAGGCTCAAAAGAGCCCACACACTCAGCTCTTAACCCCAGTGTGCAGAAAGTGTCAAAACGTGTTTTTCAGCAGAAATAAACATGTTTCTGCAAGTTTGGTCACCCCCATGTAAGTTATGGGGCAGTAACAGCACACTTTTGAAAACGTGTTTTTCAGCCCGAAATAAACGCGTTTTTTCAGACAACTGAATCCCTATGTAACTGCAAGACTCAGAAGAGCCCACACACTCAGCTCTTAACCCCAGTGTGCAGAAAGTGTCAAAACGTGATTTTCAGCAGAAATAAACATGTTTCTGCAAGTTTGGTCACCCCCATGTAAGTTATGGGGCAGTAACAGCACACTTTTGAAAACGTGTTTTTCAGCCCGAAATAAACGCGTTTTTTCAGACAACTGAATCCCTATGTAACTGCAAGACTCAGAAGAGCCCACACACTCAGCTCTTAACCCCAGAGTGCAGAAAGTGTCAAAACGTGTTTTTCAGCAGAAATAAACATGTTTCTGCAAGTTTGGTCACCCCCATGTAAGTTATGTGGCAGTAACAGTACACTTTTGAAAACGTGTTTTTCAGCCCGAAATAAACGCGTTTTTTCAGACAACTGAATCCCTATGTAACTGCAAGACTCAGAAGAGCCCACACACTCAGCTCTTAACCCCAGAGTGCAGAAAGTGTCAAAACGTGTTTTTCAGCAGAAATAAACATGTTTCTGCAAGTTTGGTCACCCCCATGTAAGTTATGTGGCAGTAACAGTACACTTTTGAAAACGTGTTTTTCAGCCCGAAATAAACGCGTTTTTTCAGACAACTGAATCCCTATGTAACTGCAAGGCTCAGAAGAGCCCACACACTCAGCTCTTAACCCCAGTGTGCAGAAAGTGTCAAAACATGTTTTTCAGCAGAAATAAACATGTTTCTGCAAGTTTGGTCACCCCCATGTAAGTTATGGGGCAGTAACAGCACACTTTTGAAAACGTGTTTTTCAGCCCGAAATAAACGCGTTTTTTCAGACAACTGAATCCCTATGTAACTGCAAGACTCAGAAGAGCCCACACACTCAGCTCTTAACCCCAGAGTGCAGAAAGTGTCAAAACGTGTTTTTCAGCAGAAATAAACATGTTTCTGCAAGTTTGGTCACCCCCATGTAAGTTATGTGGCAGTAACAGTACACTTTTGAAAACGTATTTTTCAGCCCGAAATAAACGCGTTTTTTCAGACAACTGAATCCCTATGTAACTGCAAGGCTCAGAAGAGCCCACACACTCAGCTCTTAACCCCAGTGTGCAGAAAGTGTCAAAACATGTTTTTCAGCAGAAATAAACATGTTTCTGCAAGTTTGGTCACCCCCATGTAAGTTATGGGGCAGTAACAGCACACTTTTGAAAACGTGTTTTTCAGCCCGAAATAAACGCGTTTTTTCAGACAACTGAATCCCTATGTAACTGCAAGACTCAGAAGAGCCCACACACTCAGCTCTTAACCACAGTGTGCAGAAAGTGTCAAAACGTGTTTTTCAGCAGAAATAAACATGTTTCTGCAAGTTTGGTCACCCCCATGTAAGTTATGGGGCAGTAACAGCACACTTTTGAAAACGTGTTTTTCAGCCCGAAATAAACGCGTTTTTTCAGACAACTGAATCCCTATGTAACTGCAAGACTCAGAAGAGCCCACACACTCAGCTCTTAACCCCAGAGTGCAGAAAGTGTCAAAACGTGTTTTTCAGCAGAAATAAACATGTTTCTGCAAGTTTGGTCACCCCCATGTAAGTTATGTGGCAGTAACAGTACACTTTTGAAAACGTGTTTTTCAGCCCGAAATAAACGCGTTTTTTCAGACAACTGAATCCCTATGTAACTGCAAGACTCAGAAGAGCCCACACACTCAGCTCTTAACCCCAGAGTGCAGAAAGTGTCAAAACGTGTTTTTCAGCAGAAATAAACATGTTTCTGCAAGTTTGGTCACCCCCATGTAAGTTATGTGGCAGTAACAGTACACTTTTGAAAACATGTTTTTCAGCCCGAAATAAACGCGTTTTTTCAGACAACTGAATCCCTATGTAACTGCAAGGCTCAAAAGAGCCCACACACTCAGCTCTTAACCCCAGTGTGCAGAAAGTGTCAAAACGTGTTTTTCAGCAGAAATAAACATGTTTCTGCAAGTTTGGTCACCCCCATGTAAGTTATGGGGCAGTAACAGCACACTTTTGAAAACGTGTTTTTCAGCCCGAAATAAACGCGTTTTTTCAGACAACTGAATCCCTATGTAACTGCAAGACTCAGAAGAGCCCACACACTCAGCTCTTAACCCCAGTGTGCAGAAAGTGTCAAAACGTGTTTTTCAGCAGAAATAAACATGTTTCTGCAAGTTTGGTCACCCCCATGTAAGTTATGGGGCAGTAACAGCACACATTTGAAAACGTGTTTTTCAGCCCGAAATAAACGCGTTTTTTCAGACAACTGAATCCCTATGTAACTGCAAGACTCAGAAGAGCCCACACACTCAGCTCTTAACCCCAGTGTGCAGAAAGTGTCAAAACGTGATTTTCAGCAGAAATAAACATGTTTCTGCAAGTTTGGTCACCCCCATGTAAGTTATGGGGCAGTAACAGCACACTTTTGAAAACTTGTTTTTCAGCCCGAAATAAACACGTTTTTTCAGACAACTGAATCCCTAAGTAACTGCAAGGCTCAAAAGAGCCCACACACTCAGCTCTTAACCCCAGTGTGCAGAAAGTGTCAAAACGTGTTTTTCAGCAGAAATAAACGTTTCTGCAAGTTTGGTCTACCCCATGTAAGTTATGGGGCAGTAACAGCACACTTTTGAAAACGTGTTTTTCAGCCCGAAATAAACGCGTTTTTTCAGACAACTGAATCCCTATGTAACTGCAAGACTCAGAAGAGCCCACACACTCAGCTCTTAACCCCAGTGTGCAGAAAGTGTCAAAACATGTTTTTCAGCAGAAATAAACATGTTTCTGCAAGTTTGGTCACCCCCATGTAAGTTATGGGGCAGTAACAGCACACTTTTGAAAACGTGTTTTTCAGCCCGAAATAAACGCGTTTTTTCAGACAACTGAATCCCTATGTAACTGCAAGGCTCAAAAGAGCCCACACACTCAGCTCTTAACCCCAGTGTGCAGAAAGTGTCAAAACATGTTTTTCAGCAGAAATAAACATGTTTCTGCAAGTTTGGTCACCCCCATGTAAGTTATGTGGCAGTAACAGTACACTTTTGAAAACGTGTTTTTCAGCCCGAAATAAACGCGTTTTTTCAGACAACTGAATCCCTATGTAACTGCAAGGCTCAGTAGAGCCCACACACTCAGCTCTTAACCCCAGTGTGCAGAAAGTGTCAAAACATGTTTTTCAGCAGAAATAAACATGTTTCTGCAAGTTTGGTCACCCCCATGTAAGTTATGTGGCAGTAACAGTACACTTTTGAAAACGTGTTTTTCAGCCCGAAATAAACGCGTTTTTTCAGACAACTGAATCCCTATGTAACTGCAAGGCTCAGAAGAGCCCACACACTCAGCTCTTAACCCCAGTGTGCAGAAAGTGTCAAAACATGTTTTTCAGCAGAAATAAACATGTTTCTGCAAGTTTGGTCACCCCCATGTAAGTTATGGGGCAGTAACAGCACACTTTTGAAAACGTGTTTTTCAGCCCGAAATAAACGCGTTTTTTCAGACAACTGAATCCCTATGTAACTGCAAGGCTCAAAAGAGCCCACACACTCAGCTCTTAACCCCAGTGTGAAGAAAGTGTCAAAACGTGTTTTTCAGCAGAAATAAACATGTTTCTTCAAGTTTGGTCACCCCCATGTAAGTTATGGGGCAGTAACAGCACACTTTTGAAAACGTGTTTTTCAGCCCGAAATAAACGCGTTTTTTCAGACAACTGAATCCCTATGTAACTGCAAGGCTCAAAAGAGCCCACACACTCAGCTCTTAACCCCAGTGTGCAGAAAGTGTCAAAACGTGTTTTTCAGCAGAAATAAACATGTTTCTGCAAGTTTGGTCACCCCCATGTAAGTTATGGGGCAGTAACAGCACACTTTTGAAAACGTGTTTTTCAGCCCGAAATAAACGCGTTTTTTCAGACAACTGAATCCCTATGTAACTGCAAGGCTCAAAAGAGCCCACACACTCAGCTCTTAACCCCAGTGTGCAGAAAGTGTCAAAACATGTTTTTCAGCAGAAATAAACATGTTTCTGCAAGTTTGGTCACCCCCATGTAAGTTATGGGGCAGTAACAGCACACTTTTGAAAACGTGTTTTTCAGCCCGAAATAAACGCGTTTTTTCAGACAACTGAATCCCTATGTAACTGCAAGACTCAGAAGAGCCCACACACTCAGCTCTTAACCCCAGTGTGCAGAAAGTGTCAAAACGTGTTTTTCAGCAGAAATAAACATGTTTCTGCAAGTTTGGTCACCCCCATGTAAGTTATGGGGCAGTAACAGCACACATTTGAAAACGTGTTTTTCAGCCCGAAATAAACGCGTTTTTTCAGACAACTGAATCCCTATGTAACTGCAAGACTCAGAAGAGCCCACACACTCAGCTCTTAACCCCAGTGTGCAGAAAGTGTCAAAACGTGATTTTCAGCAGAAATAAACATGTTTCTGCAAGTTTGGTCACCCCCATGTAAGTTATGGGGCAGTAACAGCACACTTTTGAAAACTTGTTTTTCAGCCCGAAATAAACACGTTTTTTCAGACAACTGAATCCCTAAGTAACTGCAAGGCTCAAAAGAGCCCACACACTCAGCTCTTAACCCCAGTGTGCAGAAAGTGTCAAAACGTGTTTTTCAGCAGAAATAAACGTTTCTGCAAGTTTGGTCTACCCCATGTAAGTTATGGGGCAGTAACAGCACACTTT
Organism: Lepisosteus platostomus; assembly: GCF_059453375.1. Classification (NCBI taxonomy): domain Eukaryota; kingdom Metazoa; phylum Chordata; class Actinopteri; order Semionotiformes; family Lepisosteidae; genus Lepisosteus; species Lepisosteus platostomus. The sequence continues at coordinate 571,262 of NW_028291659.1, read as the reverse complement.
TGAAAACGTGTTTTTCAGCCCGAAATAAACGCGTTTTTTCAGACAACTGAATCCCTATGTAACTGCAAGACTCAGAAGAGCCCACACACTCAGCTCTTAACCCCAGAGTGCAGAAAGTGTCAAAACGTGTTTTTCAGCAGAAATAAACATGTTTCTGCAAGTTTGGTCACCCCCATGTAAGTTATGTGGCAGTAACAGTACACTTTTGAAAACGTGTTTTTCAGCCCGAAATAAACGCGTTTTTTCAGACAACTGAATCCCTATGTAACTGCAAGACTCAGAAGAGCCCACACACTCAGCTCTTAACCCCAGTGTGCAGAAAGTGTCAAAACGTGTTTTTCAGCAGAAATAAACATGTTTCTGCAAGTTTGGTCACCCCCATGTAAGTTATGTGGCAGTAACAGTACACTTTTGAAAACGTGTTTTTCAGCCCGAAATAAACGCGTTTTTTCAGACAACTGAATCCCTATGTAACTGCAAGGCTCAGAAGAGCCCACACACTCAGCTCTTAACCCCAGTGTGCAGAAAGTGTCAAAACATGTTTTTTCAGCAGAAATAAACATGTTTCTGCAAGTTTGGTCACCCCCATGTAAGTTATGTGGCAGTAACAGTACACTTTTGAAAACGTGTTTTTCAGCCCGAAATAAACGCGTTTTTTCAGACAACTGAATCCCTATGTAACTGCAAGGCTCAAAAGAGCCCACACACTCAGCTCTTAACCCCAGTGTGCAGAAAGTGTCAAAACGTGTTTTTCAGCAGAAATAAACATGTTTCTGCAAGTTTGGTCACCCCCATGTAAGTTATGGGGCAGTAACAGCACACTTTTGAAAACGTGTTTTTCAGCCCGAAATAAACGCGTTTTTTCAGACAACTGAATCCCTATGTAACTGCAAGGCTCAAAAGAGCCCACACACTCAGCTCTTAACCCCAGTGTGCAGAAAGTGTCAAAACGTGTTTTTCAGCAGAAATAAACATGTTTCTGCAAGTTTGGTCACTCCCATGTAAGTTATGGGGCAGTAACAGCACACTTTTGAAAACGTGTTTTTCAGCCCGAAATAAACGCGTTTTTTCAGACAACTGAATCCCTATGTAACTGCAAGGCTCAGAAGAGCCCACACACTCAGCTCTTAACCCCAGAGTGCAGAAAGTGTCAAAACGTGTTTTTCAGCAGAAATAAACATGTTTCTGCAAGTTTGGTCACCCCCATGTAAGTTATGTGGCAGTAACAGTACACTTTTGAAAACGTGTTTTTCAGCCCGAAATAAACGCGTTTTTTCAGACAACTGAATCCGTATGTAACTGCAAGGCTCAGAAGAGCCCACACACTCAGCTCTTAACCCCAGTGTGCAGAAAGTGTCAAATCATGTTTTTCAGCAGAAATAAACATGTTTCTGCAAGTTTGGTCACCCCCATGTAAGTTATGGGGCAGTAACAGCACACTTTTGAAAACGTGTTTTTCAGCCCGAAATAAACGCGTTTTTTCAGACAACTGAATCCCTATGTAACTGCAAGACTCAGAAGAGCCCACACACTCAGCTCTTAACCCCAGTGTGCAGAAAGTGTCAAAATGTGATTTTCAGCAGAAATAAACATGTTTCTGCAAGTTTGGTCACCCCCATGTAAGTTATGGGGCAGTAACAGCACACTTTTGAAAACGTGTTTTTCAGCCCGAAATAAACGCGTTTTTTCAGACAACTGAATCCCTATGTAACTGCAAGGCTCAAAAGAGCCCACACACTCAGCTCTTAACCCCAGTGTGCAGAAAGTGTCAAAACGTGTTTTTCAGCAGAAATAAACATGTTTCTGCAAGTTTGGTCACCCCCATGTAAGTTATGGGGCAGTAACAGCACACTTTTGAAAACGTGTTTTTCAGCCCGAAATAAACGCGTTTTTTCAGACAACTGAATCCCTATGTAACTGCAAGGCTCAAAAGAGCCCACACACTCAGCTCTTAACCCCAGTGTGCAGAAAGTGTCAAAACATGTTTTTCAGCAGAAATAAACATGTTTCTGCAAGTTTGGTCACCCCCATGTAAGTTATGGGGCAGTAACAGCACACTTTTGAAAACGTGTTTTTCAGCCCGAAATAAACGCGTTTTTTCAGACAACTGAATCCCTATGTAACTGCAAGACTCAGAAGAGCCCACACACTCAGCTCTTAACCCCAGTGTGCAGAAAGTGTCAAAACGTGTTTTTCAGCAGAAATAAACATGTTTCTGCAAGTTTGGTCACCCCCATGTAAGTTATGGGGCAGTAACAGCACACATTTGAAAACGTGTTTTTCAGCCCGAAATAAACGCGTTTTTTCAGACAACTGAATCCCTATGTAACTGCAAGACTCAGAAGAGCCCACACACTCAGCTCTTAACCCCAGTGTGCAGAAAGTGTCAAAACGTGATTTTCAGCAGAAATAAACATGTTTCTGCAAGTTTGGTCACCCCCATGTAAGTTATGGGGCAGTAACAGCACACTTTTGAAAACTTGTTTTTCAGCCCGAAATAAACACGTTTTTTCAGACAACTGAATCCCTATGTAACTGCAAGGCTCAAAAGAGCCCACACACTCAGCTCTTAACCCCAGAGTGCAGAAAGTGTCAAAACGTGTTTTTCAGCAGAAATAAACGTTTCTGCAAGTTTGGTCTACCCCATGTAAGTTATGGGGCAGTAACAGCACACTTTTGAAAACGTGTTTTTCAGCCCGAAATAAACGCGTTTTTTCAGACAACTGAATCCCTATGTAACTGCAAGACTCAGAAGAGCCCACACACTCAGCTCTTAACCCCAGAGTGCAGAAAGTGTCAAAACGTGTTTTTCAGCAGAAATAAACATGTTTCTGCAAGTTTGGTCACCCCCATGTAAGTTATGTGGCAGTAACAGTACACTTTTGAAAACGTGTTTTTCAGCCCGAAATAAACGCGTTTTTTCAGACAACTGAATCCCTATGTAACTGCAAGACTCAGAAGAGCCCACACACTCAGCTCTTAACCCCAGAGTGCAGAAAGTGTCAAAACGTGTTTTTCAGCAGAAATAAACATGTTTCTGCAAGTTTGGTCACCCCCATGTAAGTTATGTGGCAGTAACAGTACACTTTTGAAAACATGTTTTTCAGCCCGAAATAAACGCGTTTTTTCAGACAACTGAATCCCTATGTAACTGCAAGGCTCAAAAGAGCCCACACACACAGCTCTTAACCCCAGTGTGCAGAAAGTGTCAAAACGTGTTTTTCAGCAGAAATAAACATGTTTCTGCAAGTTTGGTCACCCCCATGTAAGTTATGGGGCAGTAACAGCACACTTTTGAAAACGTGTTTTTCAGCCCGAAATAAACGCGTTTTTTCAGACAACTGAATCCCTATGTAACTGCAAGACTCAGAAGAGCCCACACACTCAGCTCTTAACCCCAGTGTGCAGAAAGTGTCAAAACGTGATTTTCAGCAGAAATAAACATGTTTCTGCAAGTTTGGTCACCCCCATGTAAGTTATGGGGCAGTAACAGCACACTTTTGAAAACGTGTTTTTCAGCCCGAAATAAACGCGTTTTTTCAGACAACTGAATCCCTATGTAACTGCAAGACTCAGAAGAGCCCACACACTCAGCTCTTAACCCCAGAGTGCAGAAAGTGTCAAAACGTGTTTTTCAGCAGAAATAAACATGTTTCTGCAAGTTTGGTCACCCCCATGTAAGTTATGTGGCAGTAACAGTACACTTTTGAAAACGTGTTTTTCAGCCCGAAATAAACGCGTTTTTTCAGACAACTGAATCCCTATGTAACTGCAAGACTCAGAAGAGCCCACACACTCAGCTCTTAACCCCAGAGTGCAGAAAGTGTCAAAACGTGTTTTTCAGCAGAAATAAACATGTTTCTGCAAGTTTGGTCACCCCCATGTAAGTTATGTGGCAGTAACAGTACACTTTTGAAAACGTGTTTTTCAGCCCGAAATAAACGCGTTTTTTCAGACAACTGAATCCCTATGTAACTGCAAGGCTCAGAAGAGCCCACACACTCAGCTCTTAACCCCAGTGTGCAGAAAGTGTCAAAACATGTTTTTCAGCAGAAATAAACATGTTTCTGCAAGTTTGGTCACCCCCATGTAAGTTATGGGGCAGTAACAGCACACTTTTGAAAACGTGTTTTTCAGCCCGAAATAAACGCGTTTTTTCAGACAACTGAATCCCTATGTAACTGCAAGACTCAGAAGAGCCCACACACTCAGCTCTTAACCCCAGAGTGCAGAAAGTGTCAAAACGTGTTTTTCAGCAGAAATAAACATGTTTCTGCAAGTTTGGTCACCCCCATGTAAGTTATGTGGCAGTAACAGTACACTTTTGAAAACGTATTTTTCAGCCCGAAATAAACGCGTTTTTTCAGACAACTGAATCCCTATGTAACTGCAAGGCTCAGAAGAGCCCACACACTCAGCTCTTAACCCCAGTGTGCAGAAAGTGTCAAAACATGTTTTTCAGCAGAAATAAACATGTTTCTGCAAGTTTGGTCACCCCCATGTAAGTTATGGGGCAGTAACAGCACACTTTTGAAAACGTGTTTTTCAGCCCGAAATAAACGCGTTTTTTCAGACAACTGAATCCCTATGTAACTGCAAGACTCAGAAGAGCCCACACACTCAGCTCTTAACCACAGTGTGCAGAAAGTGTCAAAACGTGTTTTTCAGCAGAAATAAACATGTTTCTGCAAGTTTGGTCACCCCCATGTAAGTTATGGGGCAGTAACAGCACACTTTTGAAAACGTGTTTTTCAGCCCGAAATAAACGCGTTTTTTCAGACAACTGAATCCCTATGTAACTGCAAGACTCAGAAGAGCCCACACACTCAGCTCTTAACCCCAGAGTGCAGAAAGTGTCAAAACGTGTTTTTCAGCAGAAATAAACATGTTTCTGCAAGTTTGGTCACCCCCATGTAAGTTATGTGGCAGTAACAGTACACTTTTGAAAACGTGTTTTTCAGCCCGAAATAAACGCGTTTTTTCAGACAACTGAATCCCTATGTAACTGCAAGACTCAGAAGAGCCCACACACTCAGCTCTTAACCCCAGAGTGCAGAAAGTGTCAAAACGTGTTTTTCAGCAGAAATAAACATGTTTCTGCAAGTTTGGTCACCCCCATGTAAGTTATGTGGCAGTAACAGTACACTTTTGAAAACATGTTTTTCAGCCCGAAATAAACGCGTTTTTTCAGACAACTGAATCCCTATGTAACTGCAAGGCTCAAAAGAGCCCACACACTCAGCTCTTAACCCCAGTGTGCAGAAAGTGTCAAAACGTGTTTTTCAGCAGAAATAAACATGTTTCTGCAAGTTTGGTCACCCCCATGTAAGTTATGGGGCAGTAACAGCACACTTTTGAAAACGTGTTTTTCAGCCCGAAATAAACGCGTTTTTTCAGACAACTGAATCCCTATGTAACTGCAAGGCTCAAAAGAGCCCACACACTCAGCTCATAACCCCAGTGTGCAGAAAGTGTCAAAACGTGTTTTTCAGCAGAAATAAACATGTTTCTGCAAGTTTGGTCACCCCCATTTAAGTTATGGGGCAGTAACAGCACACTTTTGAAAACGTGTTTTTCAGCCCGAAATAAACGCGTTTTTTCAGACAACTGAATCCCTATGTAACTGCAAGACTCAGAAGAGCCCACACACTCAGCTCTTAACCCCAGTGTGCAAAAGTGTCAAAACGTGATTTTCAGCAGAAATAAACATGTTTCTGCAAGTTTGGTCACCCCCATGTAAGTTATGGGGCAGTAACAGCACACTTTTGAAAACGTGTTTTTCAGCCCGAAATAAACGCGTTTTTTCAGACAACTGAATCCCTATGTAACTGCAAGACTCAGAAGAGCCCACACACTCAGCTCTTAACCCCAGAGTGCAGAAAGTGTCAAAACGTGTTTTTCAGCAGAAATAAACATGTTTCTGCAAGTTTGGTCACCCCCATGTAAGTTATGTGGCAGTAACAGTACACTTTTGAAAACGTGTTTTTCAGCCCGAAATAAACGCGTTTTTTCAGACAACTGAATCCCTATGTAACTGCAAGGCTCAAAAGAGCCCACACACTCAGCTCTTAACCCCAGTGTGCAGAAAGTGTCAAAACGTGTTTTTCAGCAGAAATAAACATGTTTCTGCAAGTTTGGTCACCCCCATGTAAGTTATGGGGCAGTAACAGCACTCTTTTGAAAACGTGTTTTTCAGCCCGAAATAAACGCGTTTTTTCAGACAACTGAATCCCTATGTAACTGCAAGGCTCAGAAGAGCCCACACACTCAGCTCTTAACCCCAGAGTGCAGAAAGTGTCAAAACGTGTTTTTCAGCAGAAATAAACATGTTTCTGCAAGTTTGGTCACCCCCATGTAAGTTATGTGGCAGTAACAGTACACTTTTGAAAACGTGTTTTTCAGCCCGAAATAAACGCGTTTTTTCAGACAACTGAATCTCTATGTAACTGCAAGACTCAGAAGAGCCCACACACTCAGCTCTTAACCCCAGAGTGCAGAAAGTGTCAAAACGTGTTTTTCAGCAGAAATAAACATGTTTCTGCAAGTTTGGTCACCCCCATGTAAGTTATGTGGCAGTAACAGTACACTTTTGAAAACGTGTTTTTCAGCCCGAAATAAACGCGTTTTTTCAGACAACTGAATCCCTATGTAACTGCAAGGCTCAGTAGAGCCCACACACTCAGCTCTTAACCCCAGTGTGCAGAAAGTGTCAAAACATGTTTTTCAGCAGAAATAAACATGTTTCTGCAAGTTTGGTCACCCCCATGTAAGTTATGGGGCAGTAACAGCACACTTTTGAAAACGTGTTTTTCAGCCCGAAATAAACGCGTTTTTTCAGACAACTGAATCCCTATGTAACTGCAAGACTCAGAAGAGCCCACACACTCAGCTCTTAACCCCAGTGTGCAGAAAGTGTCAAAACGTGTTTTTCAGCAGAAATAAACATGTTTCTGCAAGTTTGGTCACCCCCATGTAAGTTATGGGGCAGTAACAGCACACTTTTGAAAACGTGTTTTTCAGCCCGAAATAAACGCGTTTTTTCAGACAACTGAATCCCTATGTAACTGCAAGACTCAGAAGAGCCCACACACTCAGCTCTTAACCACAGTGTGCAGAAAGTGTCAAAACGTGTTTTTCAGCAGAAATAAACATGTTTCTGCAAGTTTGGTCACCCCCATGTAAGTTATGGGGCAGTAACAGCACACTTTTGAAAACGTGTTTTTCAGCCCGAAATAAACGCGTTTTTTCAGACAACTGAATCCCTATGTAACTGCAAGACTCAGAAGAGCCCACACACTCAGCTCTTAACCCCAGAGTGCAGAAAGTGTCAAAACGTGTTTTTCAGCAGAAATAAACATGTTTCTGCAAGTTTGGTCACCCCCATGTAAGTTATGTGGCAGTAACAGTACACTTTTGAAAACGTGTTTTTCAGCCCGAAATAAACGCGTTTTTTCAGACAACTGAATCCCTATGTAACTGCAAGACTCAGAAGAGCCCACACACTCAGCTCTTAACCCCAGAGTGCAGAAAGTGTCAAAACGTGTTTTTCAGCAGAAATAAACATGTTTCTGCAAGTTTGGTCACCCCCATGTAAGTTATGTGGCAGTAACAGTACACTTTTGAAAACATGTTTTTCAGCCCGAAATAAACGCGTTTTTTCAGACAACTGAATCCCTATGTAACTGCAAGGCTCAAAAGAGCCCACACACTCAGCTCTTAACCCCAGTGTGCAGAAAGTGTCAAAACGTGTTTTTCAGCAGAAATAAACATGTTTCTGCAAGTTTGGTCACCCCCATGTAAGTTATGGGGCAGTAACAGCACACTTTTGAAAACGTGTTTTTCAGCCCGAAATAAACGCGTTTTTTCAGACAACTGAATCCCTATGTAACTGCAAGACTCAGAAGAGCCCACACACTCAGCTCTTAACCCCAGTGTGCAGAAAGTGTCAAAACGTGATTTTCAGCAGAAATAAACATGTTTCTGCAAGTTTGGTCACCCCCATGTAAGTTATGGGGCAGTAACAGCACACTTTTGAAAACGTGTTTTTCAGCCCGAAATAAACGCGTTTTTTCAGACAACTGAATCCCTATGTAACTGCAAGACTCAGAAGAGCCCACACACTCAGCTCTTAACCCCAGAGTGCAGAAAGTGTCAAAACGTGTTTTTCAGCAGAAATAAACATGTTTCTGCAAGTTTGGTCACCCCCATGTAAGTTATGTGGCAGTAACAGTACACTTTTGAAAACGTGTTTTTCAGCCCGAAATAAACGCGTTTTTTCAGACAACTGAATCCCTATGTAACTGCAAGACTCAGAAGAGCCCACACACTCAGCTCTTAACCCCAGAGTGCAGAAAGTGTCAAAACGTGTTTTTCAGCAGAAATAAACATGTTTCTGCAAGTTTGGTCACCCCCATGTAAGTTATGTGGCAGTAACAGTACACTTTTGAAAACGTGTTTTTCAGCCCGAAATAAACGCGTTTTTTCAGACAACTGAATCCCTATGTAACTGCAAGGCTCAGAAGAGCCCACACACTCAGCTCTTAACCCCAGTGTGCAGAAAGTGTCAAAACATGTTTTTCAGCAGAAATAAACATGTTTCTGCAAGTTTGGTCACCCCCATGTAAGTTATGGGGCAGTAACAGCACACTTTTGAAAACGTGTTTTTCAGCCCGAAATAAACGCGTTTTTTCAGACAACTGAATCCCTATGTAACTGCAAGACTCAGAAGAGCCCACACACTCAGCTCTTAACCCCAGAGTGCAGAAAGTGTCAAAACGTGTTTTTCAGCAGAAATAAACATGTTTCTGCAAGTTTGGTCACCCCCATGTAAGTTATGTGGCAGTAACAGTACACTTTTGAAAACGTATTTTTCAGCCCGAAATAAACGCGTTTTTTCAGACAACTGAATCCCTATGTAACTGCAAGGCTCAGAAGAGCCCACACACTCAGCTCTTAACCCCAGTGTGCAGAAAGTGTCAAAACATGTTTTTCAGCAGAAATAAACATGTTTCTGCAAGTTTGGTCACCCCCATGTAAGTTATGGGGCAGTAACAGCACACTTTTGAAAACGTGTTTTTCAGCCCGAAATAAACGCGTTTTTTCAGACAACTGAATCCCTATGTAACTGCAAGACTCAGAAGAGCCCACACACTCAGCTCTTAACCACAGTGTGCAGAAAGTGTCAAAACGTGTTTTTCAGCAGAAATAAACATGTTTCTGCAAGTTTGGTCACCCCCATGTAAGTTATGGGGCAGTAACAGCACACTTTTGAAAACGTGTTTTTCAGCCCGAAATAAACGCGTTTTTTCAGACAACTGAATCCCTATGTAACTGCAAGACTCAGAAGAGCCCACACACTCAGCTCTTAACCCCAGAGTGCAGAAAGTGTCAAAACGTGTTTTTCAGCAGAAATAAACATGTTTCTGCAAGTTTGGTCACCCCCATGTAAGTTATGTGGCAGTAACAGTACACTTTTGAAAACGTGTTTTTCAGCCCGAAATAAACGCGTTTTTTCAGACAACTGAATCCCTATGTAACTGCAAGACTCAGAAGAGCCCACACACTCAGCTCTTAACCCCAGAGTGCAGAAAGTGTCAAAACGTGTTTTTCAGCAGAAATAAACATGTTTCTGCAAGTTTGGTCACCCCCATGTAAGTTATGTGGCAGTAACAGTACACTTTTGAAAACATGTTTTTCAGCCCGAAATAAACGCGTTTTTTCAGACAACTGAATCCCTATGTAACTGCAAGGCTCAAAAGAGCCCACACACTCAGCTCTTAACCCCAGTGTGCAGAAAGTGTCAAAACGTGTTTTTCAGCAGAAATAAACATGTTTCTGCAAGTTTGGTCACCCCCATGTAAGTTATGGGGCAGTAACAGCACACTTTTGAAAACGTGTTTTTCAGCCCGAAATAAACGCGTTTTTTCAGACAACTGAATCCCTATGTAACTGCAAGACTCAGAAGAGCCCACACACTCAGCTCTTAACCCCAGAGTGCAGAAAGTGTCAAAACGTGTTTTTCAGCAGAAATAAACATGTTTCTGCAAGTTTGGTCACCCCCATGTAAGTTATGTGGCAGTAACAGTACACTTTTGAAAACATGTTTTTCAGCCCGAAATAAACGCGTTTTTTCAGACAACTGAATCCCTATGTAACTGCAAGGCTCAAAAGAGCCCACACACTCAGCTCTTAACCCCAGTGTGCAGAAAGTGTCAAAACGTGTTTTTCAGCAGAAATAAACATGTTTCTGCAAGTTTGGTCACCCCCATGTAAGTTATGGGGCAGTAACAGCACACTTTTGAAAACGTGTTTTTCAGCCCGAAATAAACGCGTTTTTTCAGACAACTGAATCCCTATGTAACTGCAAGACTCAGAAGAGCCCACACACTCAGCTCTTAACCCCAGTGTGCAGAAAGTGTCAAAACGTGATTTTCAGCAGAAATAAACATGTTTCTGCAAGTTTGGTCACCCCCATGTAAGTTATGGGGCAGTAACAGCACACTTTTGAAAACGTGTTTTTCAGCCCGAAATAAACGCGTTTTTTCAGACAACTGAATCCCTATGTAACTGCAAGACTCAGAAGAGCCCACACACTCAGCTCTTAACCCCAGAGTGCAGAAAGTGTCAAAACGTGTTTTTCAGCAGAAATAAACATGTTTCTGCAAGTTTGGTCACCCCCATGTAAGTTATGTGGCAGTAACAGTACACTTTTGAAAACGTGTTTTTCAGCCCGAAATAAACGCGTTTTTTCAGACAACTGAATCCCTATGTAACTGCAAGACTCAGAAGAGCCCACACACTCAGCTCTTAACCCCAGAGTGCAGAAAGTGTCAAAACGTGTTTTTCAGCAGAAATAAACATGTTTCTGCAAGTTTGGTCACCCCCATGTAAGTTATGTGGCAGTAACAGTACACTTTTGAAAACGTGTTTTTCAGCCCGAAATAAACGCGTTTTTTCAGACAACTGAATCCCTATGTAACTGCAAGGCTCAGAAGAGCCCACACACTCAGCTCTTAACCCCAGTGTGCAGAAAGTGTCAAAACATGTTTTTCAGCAGAAATAAACATGTTTCTGCAAGTTTGGTCACCCCCATGTAAGTTATGGGGCAGTAACAGCACACTTTTGAAAACGTGTTTTTCAGCCCGAAATAAACGCGTTTTTTCAGACAACTGAATCCCTATGTAACTGCAAGACTCAGAAGAGCCCACACACTCAGCTCTTAACCCCAGAGTGCAGAAAGTGTCAAAACGTGTTTTTCAGCAGAAATAAACATGTTTCTGCAAGTTTGGTCACCCCCATGTAAGTTATGTGGCAGTAACAGTACACTTTTGAAAACGTATTTTTCAGCCCGAAATAAACGCGTTTTTTCAGACAACTGAATCCCTATGTAACTGCAAGGCTCAGAAGAGCCCACACACTCAGCTCTTAACCCCAGTGTGCAGAAAGTGTCAAAACATGTTTTTCAGCAGAAATAAACATGTTTCTGCAAGTTTGGTCACCCCCATGTAAGTTATGGGGCAGTAACAGCACACTTTTGAAAACGTGTTTTTCAGCCCGAAATAAACGCGTTTTTTCAGACAACTGAATCCCTATGTAACTGCAAGACTCAGAAGAGCCCACACACTCAGCTCTTAACCACAGTGTGCAGAAAGTGTCAAAACGTGTTTTTCAGCAGAAATAAACATGTTTCTGCAAGTTTGGTCACCCCCATGTAAGTTATGGGGCAGTAACAGCACACTTTTGAAAACGTGTTTTTCAGCCCGAAATAAACGCGTTTTTTCAGACAACTGAATCCCTATGTAACTGCAAGACTCAGAAGAGCCCACACACTCAGCTCTTAACCCCAGAGTGCAGAAAGTGTCAAAACGTGTTTTTCAGCAGAAATAAACATGTTTCTGCAAGTTTGGTCACCCCCATGTAAGTTATGTGGCAGTAACAGTACACTTTTGAAAACGTGTTTTTCAGCCCGAAATAAACGCGTTTTTTCAGACAACTGAATCCCTATGTAACTGCAAGACTCAGAAGAGCCCACACACTCAGCTCTTAACCCCAGAGTGCAGAAAGTGTCAAAACGTGTTTTTCAGCAGAAATAAACATGTTTCTGCAAGTTTGGTCACCCCCATGTAAGTTATGTGGCAGTAACAGTACACTTTTGAAAACATGTTTTTCAGCCCGAAATAAACGCGTTTTTTCAGACAACTGAATCCCTATGTAACTGCAAGGCTCAAAAGAGCCCACACACTCAGCTCTTAACCCCAGTGTGCAGAAAGTGTCAAAACGTGTTTTTCAGCAGAAATAAACATGTTTCTGCAAGTTTGGTCACCCCCATGTAAGTTATGGGGCAGTAACAGCACACTTTTGAAAACGTGTTTTTCAGCCCGAAATAAACGCGTTTTTTCAGACAACTGAATCCCTATGTAACTGCAAGGCTCAAAAGAGCCCACACACTCAGCTCATAACCCCAGTGTGCAGAAAGTGTCAAAACGTGTTTTTCAGCAGAAATAAACATGTTTCTGCAAGTTTGGTCACCCCCATTTAAGTTATGGGGCAGTAACAGCACACTTTTGAAAACGTGTTTTTCAGCCCGAAATAAACGCGTTTTTTCAGACAACTGAATCCCTATGTAACTGCAAGACTCAGAAGAGCCCACACACTCAGCTCTTAACCCCAGTGTGCAAAAGTGTCAAAACGTGATTTTCAGCAGAAATAAACATGTTTCTGCAAGTTTGGTCACCCCCATGTAAGTTATGGGGCAGTAACAGCACACTTTTGAAAACGTGTTTTTCAGCCCGAAATAAACGCGTTTTTTCAGACAACTGAATCCCTATGTAACTGCAAGACTCAGAAGAGCCCACACACTCAGCTCTTAACCCCAGAGTGCAGAAAGTGTCAAAACGTGTTTTTCAGCAGAAATAAACATGTTTCTGCAAGTTTGGTCACCCCCATGTAAGTTATGTGGCAGTAACAGTACACTTTTGAAAACGTGTTTTTCAGCCCGAAATAAACGCGTTTTTTCAGACAACTGAATCCCTATGTAACTGCAAGGCTCAAAAGAGCCCACACACTCAGCTCTTAACCCCAGTGTGCAGAAAGTGTCAAAACGTGTTTTTCAGCAGAAATAAACATGTTTCTGCAAGTTTGGTCACCCCCATGTAAGTTATGGGGCAGTAACAGCACTCTTTTGAAAACGTGTTTTTCAGCCCGAAATAAACGCGTTTTTTCAGACAACTGAATCCCTATGTAACTGCAAGGCTCAGAAGAGCCCACACACTCAGCTCTTAACCCCAGAGTGCAGAAAGTGTCAAAACGTGTTTTTCAGCAGAAATAAACATGTTTCTGCAAGTTTGGTCACCCCCATGTAAGTTATGTGGCAGTAACAGTACACTTTTGAAAACGTGTTTTTCAGCCCGAAATAAACGCGTTTTTTCAGACAACTGAATCTCTATGTAACTGCAAGACTCAGAAGAGCCCACACACTCAGCTCTTAACCCCAGAGTGCAGAAAGTGTCAAAACGTGTTTTTCAGCAGAAATAAACATGTTTCTGCAAGTTTGGTCACCCCCATGTAAGTTATGTGGCAGTAACAGTACACTTTTGAAAACGTGTTTTTCAGCCCGAAATAAACGCGTTTTTTCAGACAACTGAATCCCTATGTAACTGCAAGGCTCAGTAGAGCCCACACACTCAGCTCTTAACCCCAGTGTGCAGAAAGTGTCAAAACATGTTTTTCAGCAGAAATAAACATGTTTCTGCAAGTTTGGTCACCCCCATGTAAGTTATGGGGCAGTAACAGCACACTTTTGAAAACGTGTTTTTCAGCCCGAAATAAACGCGTTTTTTCAGACAACTGAATCCCTATGTAACTGCAAGACTCAGAAGAGCCCACACACTCAGCTCTTAACCACAGTGTGCAGAAAGTGTCAAAACGTGTTTTTCAGCAGAAATAAACATGTTTCTGCAAGTTTGGTCACCCCCATGTAAGTTATGGGGCAGTAACAGCACACTTTTGAAAACGTGTTTTTCAGCCCGAAATAAACGCGTTTTTTCAGACAACCGAATCCCTATGTAACTGCAAGACTCAGAAGAGCCCACACACTCAGCTCTTAACCACAGAGTGCAGAAAGTGTCAAAACGTGTTTTTCAGCAGAAATAAACATGTTTCTGCAAGTTTGGTCACCCCCATGTAAGTTATGTGGCAGTAACAGTACACTTTTGAAAACGTGTTTTTCAGCCCGAAATAAACGCGTTTTTTCAGACAACTGAATCCCTATGTAACTGCAAGACTCAGAAGAGCCCACACACTCAGCTCTTAACCCCAGTGTGCAGAAAGTGTCAAAACGTGTTTTTCAGCAGAAATAAACATGTTTCTGCAAGTTTGGTCACCCCCATGTAAGTTATGGGGCAGTAACAGCACACTTTTGAAAACGTGTTTTTCAGCCCGAAATAAACGTGTTTTTTCAGACAACTGAATCCCTATGTAACTGCAAGACTCAGAAGAGCCCACACACTCAGCTCTTAACCCCAGAGTGCAGAAACTGTCAAAACGTGTTTTTCAGCAGAAATAAACATGTTTCTGCAAGTTTGGTCACCCCCATGTAAGTTATGGGGCAGTAACAGCACACTTTTGAAAACGTGTTTTTCAGCCCGAAATAAACGCGTTTTTTCAGACAACTGAATCCCTATGTAACTGCAAGGCTCAAAAGAGCCCACACACTCAGCTCTTAACCCCAGTGTGCAGAAAGTGTCAAAACGTGTTTTTCAGCAGAAATAAACATGTTTCTTCAAGTTTGGTCACCCCCATGTAAGTTATGTGGCAGTAACAGTACACTTTTGAAAACGTGTTTTTCAGCCCGAAATAAACGCGTTTTTTCAGACAACTGAATCCCTATGTAACTGCAAGACTCAGAAGAGCCCACACACTCAGCTCTTAACCCCAGAGTGCAGAAAGTGTCAAAACGTGTTTTTCAGCAGAAATAAACATGTTTCTGCAAGTTTGGTCACCCCCATGTAAGTTATGTGGCAGTAACAGTACACTTTTGAAAACGTGTTTTTCAGCCCGAAATAAACGCGTTTTTTCAGACAACTGAATCCCTATGTAACTGCAAGGCTCAGAAGAGCCCACACACTCAGCTCTTAACCCCAGTGTGCAGAAAGTGTCAAATCATGTTTTTCAGCAGAAATAAACATGTTTCTGCAAGTTTGGTCACCCCCATGTAAGTTATGGGGCAGTAACAGCACACTTTTGAAAACGTGTTTTTCAGCCCGAAATAAACGCGTTTTTTCAGACAACTGAATCCCTATGTAACTGCAAGACTCAGAAGAGCCCACACACTCAGCTCTTAACCCCAGTGTGCAGAAAGTGTCAAAATGTGATTTTCAGCAGAAATAAACATGTTTCTGCAAGTTTGGTCACCCCCATGTAAGTTATGGGGCAGTAACAGCACACTTTTGAAAACGTGTTTTTCAGCCCGAAATAAACGCGTTTTTTCAGACAACTGAATCCCTATGTAACTGCAAGGCTCAAAAGAGCCCACACACTCAGCTCTTAACCCCAGTGTGCAGAAAGTGTCAAAACGTGTTTTTCAGCAGAAATAAACATGTTTCTGCAAGTTTGGTCACCCCCATGTAAGTTATGGGGCAGTAACAGCACACTTTTGAAAACGTGTTTTTCAGCCCGAAATAAACGCGTTTTTTCAGACAACTGAATCCCTATGTAACTGCAAGGCTCAAAAGAGCCCACACACTCAGCTCTTAACCCCAGTGTGCAGAAAGTGTCAAAACATGTTTTTCAGCAGAAATAAACATGTTTCTGCAAGTTTGGTCACCCCCATGTAAGTTATGGGGCAGTAACAGCACACTTTTGAAAACGTGTTTTTCAGCCCGAAATAAACGCGTTTTTTCAGACAACTGAATCCCTATGTAACTGCAAGACTCAGAAGAGCCCACACACTCAGCTCTTAACCCCAGTGTGCAGAAAGTGTCAAAACGTGTTTTTCAGCAGAAATAAACATGTTTCTGCAAGTTTGGTCACCCCCATGTAAGTTATGGGGCAGTAACAGCACACATTTGAAAACGTGTTTTTCAGCCCGAAATAAACGCGTTTTTTCAGACAACTGAATCCCTATGTAACTGCAAGACTCAGAAGAGCCCACACACTCAGCTCTTAACCCCAGTGTGCAGAAAGTGTCAAAACGTGATTTTCAGCAGAAATAAACATGTTTCTGCAAGTTTGGTCACCCCCATGTAAGTTATGGGGCAGTAACAGCACACTTTTGAAAACTTGTTTTTCAGCCCGAAATAAACACGTTTTTTCAGACAACTGAATCCCTATGTAACTGCAAGGCTCAAAAGAGCCCACACACTCAGCTCTTAACCCCAGTGTGCAGAAAGTGTCAAAACGTGTTTTTCAGCAGAAATAAACTTTCTGCAAGTTTGGTCTACCCCATGTAAGTTATGGGGCAGTAACAGCACACTTTTGAAAACGTGTTTTTCAGCCCGAAATAAACGCGTTTTTTCAGACAACTGAATCCCTATGTAACTGCAAGACTCAGAAGAGCCCACACACTCAGCTCTTAACCCCAGAGTGCAGAAAGTGTCAAAACGTGTTTTTCAGCAGAAATAAACATGTTTCTGCAAGTTTGGTCACCCCCATGTAAGTTATGGGGCAGTAACAGCACACTTTTGAAAACGTGTTTTTCAGGCCGAAATAAACGCGTTTTTTCAGACAACTGAATCCCTATGTAACTGCAAGACTCATAAGAGCCCACACACTCAGCTCTTAACCCCAGTGTGCAGAAAGTGTCAAAACGTGTTTTTCAGCAGAAATAAACATGTTTCTGCAAGTTTGGTCACCCCCATGTAAGTTATCTGGCAGTAACAGTACACTTTTGAAAACGTGTTTTTCAGCCCGAAATAAACGCGTTTTTTCAGACAACTGAATCCCTATGTAACTGCAAGGCTCAGAAGAGCCCACACACTCAGCTCTTAACCCCAGTGTGCAGAAAGTGTCAAAACATGTTTTTTCAGCAGAAATAAACATGTTTCTGCAAGTTTGGTCACCCCCATGTAAGTTATGTGGCAGTAACAGTACACTTTTGAAAACGTGTTTTTCAGCCCGAAATAAACGCGTTTTTTCAGACAACTGAATCCCTATGTAACTGCAAGGCTCAAAAGAGCCCACACACTCAGCTCTTAACCCCAGTGTGCAGAAAGTGTCAAAACGTGTTTTTCAGCAGAAATAAACATGTTTCTGCAAGTTTGGTCACCCCCATGTAAGTTATGTGGCAGTAACAGTACACTTTTGAAAACGTGTTTTTCAGCCCGAAATAAACGCGTTTTTTCAGACAACTGAATCCCTATGTAACTGCAAGACTCAGAAGAGCCCACACACTCAGCTCTTAACCCCAGAGTGCAGAAAGTGTCAAAACGTGTTTTTCAGCAGAAATAAACATGTTTCTGCAAGTTTGGTCACCCCCATGTAAGTTATGTGGCAGTAACAGTACACTTTTGAAAACGTGTTTTTCAGCCCGAAATAAACGCGTTTTTTCAGACAACTGAATCCCTATGTAACTGCAAGACTCAGAAGAGCCCACACACTCAGCTCTTAACCCCAGTGTGCAGAAAGTGTCAAAACGTGTTTTTCAGCAGAAATAAACATGTTTCTGCAAGTTTGGTCACCCCCATGTAAGTTATGGGGCAGTAACAGCACACTTTTGAAAACGTGTTTTTCAGCCCGAAATAAACGTGTTTTTTCAGACAACTGAATCCCTATGTAACTGCAAGACTCAGAAGAGCCCACACACTCAGCTCTTAACCCCAGAGTGCAGAAACTGTCAAAACGTGTTTTTCAGCAGAAATAAACATGTTTCTGCAAGTTTGGTCACCCCCATGTAAGTTATGTGGCAGTAACAGTACACTTTTGAAAACGTGTTTTTCAGCCCGAAATAAACGCGTTTTTTCAGACAACTGAATCCCTATGTAACTGCAAGACTCAGAAGAGCCCACACACTCAGCTCTTAACCCCAGAGTGCAGAAAGTGTCAAAACGTGTTTTTCAGCAGAAATAAACATGTTTCTGCAAGTTTGGTCACCCCCATGTAAGTTATGTGGCAGTAACAGTACACTTTTGAAAACGTGTTTTTCAGCCCGAAATAAACGCGTTTTTTCAGACAACTGAATCCCTATGTAACTGCAAGGCTCAGAAGAGCCCACACACTCAGCTCTTAACCCCAGTGTGCAGAAAGTGTCAAAACATGTTTTTCAGCAGAAATAAACATGTTTCTGCAAGTTTGGTCACCCCCATGTAAGTTATGGGGCAGTAACAGCACACTTTTGAAAACGTGTTTTTCAGCCCGAAATAAACGCGTTTTTTCAGACAACTGAATCCCTATGTAACTGCAAGGCTCAAAAGAGCCCACACACTCAGCTCTTAACCCCAGTGTGCAGAAAGTGTCAAAACGTGTTTTTCAGCAGAAATAAACATGTTTCTTCAAGTTTGGTCACCCCCATGTAAGTTATGGGGCAGTAACAGCACACTTTTGAAAACGTGTTTTTCAGCCCGAAATAAACGCGTTTTTTCAGACAACTGAATCCCTATGTAACTGCAAGGCTCAAAAGAGCCCACACACTCAGCTCTTAACCCCAGTGTGCAGAAAGTGTCAAAACGTGTTTTTCAGCAGAAATAAACATGTTTCTGCAAGTTTGGTCACCCCCATGTAAGTTATGGGGCAGTAACAGCACACTTTTGAAAACGTGTTTTTCAGCCCGAAATAAAAGCGTTTTTTCAGACAACTGAATCCCTATGTAACTGCAAGGCTCAAAAGAGCCCACACACTCAGCTCTTAACCCCAGTGTGCAGAAAGTGTCAAAACGTGTTTTTCAGCAGAAATAAACATGTTTCTGCAAGTTTGGTCACCCCCATGTAAGTTATGGGGCAGTAACAGCACACTTTTGAAAACGTGTTTTTCAGCCCGAAATAAACGCGTTTTTTCAGACAACTGAATCCCTATGTAACTGCAAGACTCAGAAGAGCCCACACACTCAGCTCTTAACCCCAGTGTGCAGAAAGTGTCAAAACGTGTTTTTCAGCAGAAATAAACATGTTTCTGCAAGTTTGGTCACCCCCATGTAAGTTATGGGGCAGTAACAGCACACATTTGAAAACGTGTTTTTCAGCCCGAAATAAACGCGTTTTTTCAGACAACTGAATCCCTATGTAACTGCAAGACTCAGAAGAGCCCACACACTCAGCTCTTAACCCCAGTGTGCAGAAAGTGTCAAAACGTGATTTTCAGCAGAAATAAACATGTTTCTGCAAGTTTGGTCACCCCCATGTAAGTTATGGGGCAGTAACAGCACACTTTTGAAAACTTGTTTTTCAGCCCGAAATAAACACGTTTTTTCAGACAACTGAATCCCTATGTAACTGCAAGGCTCAAAAGAGCCCACACACTCAGCTCTTAACCCCAGTGTGCAGAAAGTGTCAAAACGTGTTTTTCAGCAGAAATAAACGTTTCTGCAAGTTTGGTCTACCCCATGTAAGTTATGTGGCAGTAACAGCACACTTTTGAAAACGTGTTTTTCAGCCCGAAATAAACGCGTTTTTTCAGACAACTGAATCCCTATGTAACTGCAAGACTCAGAAGAGCCCACACACTCAGCTCTTAACCCCAGTGTGCAGAAAGTGTCAAAACGTGTTTTTCAGCAGAAATAAACATGTTTCTGCAAGTTTGGTCACCCCCATGTAAGTTATGTGGCAGTAACAGTACACTTTTGAAAACGTGTTTTTCAGCCCGAAATAAACGCGTTTTTTCAGACAACTGAATCCCTATGTAACTGCAAGGCTCAGAAGAGCCCACACACTCAGCTCTTAACCCCAGTGTGCAGAAAGTGTCAAAACGTGTTTTTCAGCAGAAATAAACATGTTTCTGCAAGTTTGGTCACCCCCATGTAAGTTATGGGGCAGTAACAGCACACTTTTGAAAACGTGTTTTTCAGCCCGAAATAAACGCGTTTTTTCAGACAACTGAATCCCTATGTAACTGCAAGGCTCAGAAGAGCCCACACACTCAGCTCTTAACCCCAGAGTGCAGAAAGTGTCAAAACGTGTTTTTCAGCAGAAATAAACATGTTTCTGCAAGTTTGGTCACCCCCATGTAAGTTATGTGGCAGTAACAGTACACTTTTGAAAACGTGTTTTTCAGCCCGAAATAAACGCGTTTTTTCAGACAACTGAATCCCTATGTAACTGCAAGGCTCAGAAGAGCCCACACACTCAGCTCTTAACCCCAGTGTGCAGAAAGTGTCAAATCATGTTTTTCAGCAGAAATAAACATGTTTCTGCAAGTTTGGTCACCCCCATGTAAGTTATGGGGCAGTAACAGCACACTTTTGAAAACGTGTTTTTCAGCCCGAAATAAACGCGTTTTTTCAGACAACTGAATCCCTATGTAACTGCAAGACTCAGAAGAGCCCACACACTCAGCTCTTAACCCCAGTGTGCAGAAAGTGTCAAAATGTGATTTTCAGCAGAAATAAACATGTTTCTGCAAGTTTGGTCACCCCCATGTAAGTTATGGGGCAGTAACAGCACACTTTTGAAAACGTGTTTTTCAGCCCGAAATAAACGCGTTTTTTCAGACAACTGAATCCCTATGTAACTGCAAGGCTCAAAAGAGCCCACACACTCAGCTCTTAACCCCAGTGTGCAGAAAGTGTCAAAACGTGTTTTTCAGCAGAAATAAACATGTTTCTGCAAGTTTGGTCACCCCCATGTAAGTTATGGGGCAGTAACAGCACACTTTTGAAAACGTGTTTTTCAGCCCGAAATAAACGCGTTTTTTCAGACAACTGAATCCCTATGTAACTGCAAGGCTCAAAAGAGCCCACACACTCAGCTCTTAACCCCAGTGTGCAGAAAGTGTCAAAACATGTTTTTCAGCAGAAATAAACATGTTTCTGCAAGTTTGGTCACCCCCATGTAAGTTATGGGGCAGTAACAGCACACTTTTGAAAACGTGTTTTTCAGCCCGAAATAAACGCGTTTTTTCAGACAACTGAATCCCTATGTAACTGCAAGACTCAGAAGAGCCCACACACTCAGCTCTTAACCCCAGTGTGCAGAAAGTGTCAAAACGTGTTTTTCAGCAGAAATAAACATGTTTCTGCAAGTTTGGTCACCCCCATGTAAGTTATGGGGCAGTAACAGCACACATTTGAAAACGTGTTTTTCAGCCCGAAATAAACGCGTTTTTTCAGACAACTGAATCCCTATGTAACTGCAAGACTCAGAAGAGCCCACACACTCAGCTCTTAACCCCAGTGTGCAGAAAGTGTCAAAACGTGATTTTCAGCAGAAATAAACATGTTTCTGCAAGTTTGGTCACCCCCATGTAAGTTATGGGGCAGTAACAGCACACTTTTGAAAACTTGTTTTTCAGCCCGAAATAAACACGTTTTTTCAGACAACTGAATCCCTATGTAACTGCAAGGCTCAAAAGAGCCCACACACTCAGCTCTTAACCCCAGTGTGCAGAAAGTGTCAAAACGTGTTTTTCAGCAGAAATAAACGTTTCTGCAAGTTTGGTCTACCCCATGTAAGTTATGGGGCAGTAACAGCACACTTTTGAAAACGTGTTTTTCAGCCCGAAATAAACGCGTTTTTTCAGACAACTGAATCCCTATGTAACTGCAAGACTCAGAAGAGCCCACACACTCAGCTCTTAACCCCAGAGTGCAGAAAGTGTCAAAACGTGTTTTTCAGCAGAAATAAACATGTTTCTGCAAGTTTGGTCACCCCCATGTAAGTTATGTGGCAGTAACAGTACACTTTTGAAAACGTGTTTTTCAGCCCGAAATAAACGCGTTTTTTCAGACAACTGAATCCCTATGTAACTGCAAGGCTCAGAAGAGCCCACACACTCAGCTCTTAACCCCAGTGTGCAGAAAGTGTCAAAACATGTTTTTCAGCAGAAATAAACATGTTTCTGCAAGTTTGGTCACCCCCATGTAAGTTATGTGGCAGTAACAGTACACTTTTGAAAACGTGTTTTTCAGCCCGAAATAAACGCGTTTTTTCAGACAACTGAATCCCTATGTAACTGCAAGGCTCAGTAGAGCCCACACACTCAGCTCTTAACCCCAGTGTGCAGAAAGTGTCAAAACATGTTTTTCAGCAGAAATAAACATGTTTCTGCAAGTTTGGTCACCCCCATGTAAGTTATGGTGCAGTAACAGCACACTTTTGAAAACGTGTTTTTCAGGCCGAAATAAACGCGTTTTTTCAGACAACTGAATCCCTATGTAACTGCAAGACTCATAAGAGCCCACACACTCAGCTCTTAACCCCAGTGTGCAGAAAGTGTCAAAACGTGTTTTTCAGCAGAAATAAACATGTTTCTGCAAGTTTGGTCACCCCCATGTAAGTTATCTGGCAGTAACAGTACACTTTTGAAAACGTGTTTTTCAGCCCGAAATAAACGCGTTTTTTCAGACAACTGAATCCCTATGTAACTGCAAGGCTCAGAAGAGCCCACACACTCAGCTCTTAACCCCAGTGTGCAGAAAGTGTCAAAACATGTTTTTTCAGCAGAAATAAACATGTTTCTGCAAGTTTGGTCACCCCCATGTAAGTTATGTGGCAGTAACAGTACACTTTTGAAAACGTGTTTTTCAGCCCGAAATAAACGCGTTTTTTCAGACAACTGAATCCCTATGTAACTGCAAGGCTCAAAAGAGCCCACACACTCAGCTCTTAACCCCAGTGTGCAGAAAGTGTCAAAACGTGTTTTTCAGCAGAAATAAACATGTTTCTGCAAGTTTGGTCACCCCCATGTAAGTTATGGGGCAGTAACAGCACACTTTTGAAAACGTGTTTTTCAGCCCGAAATAAACGCGTTTTTTCAGACAACTGAATCCCTATGTAACTGCAAGGCTCAGAAGAGCCCACACACTCAGCTCTTAACCCCAGAGTGCAGAAAGTGTCAAAACGTGTTTTTCAGCAGAAATAAACATGTTTCTGCAAGTTTGGTCACCCCCATGTAAGTTATGTGGCAGTAACAGTACACTTTTGAAAACGTGTTTTTCAGCCCGAAATAAACGCGTTTTTTCAGACAACTGAATCCCTATGTAACTGCAAGACTCAGAAGAGCCCACACACTCAGCTCTTAACCCCAGAGTGCAGAAAGTGTCAAAACGTGTTTTTCAGCAGAAATAAACATGTTTCTGCAAGTTTGGTCACCCCCATGTAAGTTATGTGGCAGTAACAGTACACTTTTGAAAACGTGTTTTTCAGCCCGAAATAAACGCGTTTTTTCAGACAACTGAATCCCTATGTAACTGCAAGACTCAGAAGAGCCCACACACTCAGCTCTTAACCCCAGAGTGCAGAAAGTGTCAAAACGTGTTTTTCAGCAGAAATAAACATGTTTCTGCAAGTTTGGTCACCCCCATGTAAGTTATGTGGCAGTAACAGTACACTTTTGAAAACGTGTTTTTCAGCCCGAAATAAACGCGTTTTTTCAGACAACTGAATCCCTATGTAACTGCAAGGCTCAGAAGAGCCCACACACTCAGCTCTTAACCCCAGTGTGCAGAAAGTGTCAAAACATGTTTTTCAGCAGAAATAAACATGTTTCTGCAAGTTTGGTCACCCCCATGTAAGTTATGTGGCAGTAACAGTACACTTTTGAAAACGTGTTTTTCAGCCCGAAATAAACGCGTTTTTTCAGACAACTGAATCCCTATGTAACTGCAAGACTCAGAAGAGCCCACACACTCAGCTCTTAACCCCAGAGTGCAGAAAGTGTCAAAACGTGTTTTTCAGCAGAAATAAACATGTTTCTGCAAGTTTGGTCACCCCCATTTAAGTTATGGGGCAGTAACAGCACACTTTTGAAAACGTGTTTTTCAGCCCGAAATAAACGCGTTTTTTCAGACAACTGAATCCCTATGTAACTGCAAGACTCAGAAGAGCCCACACACTCAGCTCTTAACCCCAGTGTGCAGAAAGTGTCAAAACGTGATTTTCAGCAGAAATAAACATGTTTCTGCAAGTTTGGTCACCCCCATGTAAGTTATGGGGCAGTAACAGCACACTTTTGAAAACGTGTTTTTCAGCCCGAAATAAACGCGTTTTTTCAGACAACTGAATCCCTATGTAACTGCAAGACTCAGAAGAGCACACACACTCAGCTCTTAACCCCAGAGTGCAGAAAGTGTCAAAACGTGTTTTTCAGCAGAAATAAACATGTTTCTGCAAGTTTGGTCACCCCCATGTAAGTTATGTGGCAGTAACAGTACACTTTTGAAAACGTGTTTTTCAGCCCGAAATAAACGCGTTTTTTCAGACAACTGAATCCCTATGTAACTGCAAGGCTCAGAAGAGCCCACACACTCAGCTCTTAACCCCAGTGTGCAGAAAGTGTCAAAACGTGTTTTTCAGCAGAAATAAACATGTTTCTGCAAGTTTGGTCACCCCCATGTAAGTTATGGGGCAGTAACAGCACACTTTTGAAAACGTGTTTTTCAGCCCGAAATAAACGTGTTTTTTCAGACAACTGAATCCCTATGTAACTGCAAGACTCAGAAGAGCCCACACACTCAGCTCTTAACCCCAGAGTGCAGAAACTGTCAAAACGTGTTTTTCAGCAGAAATAAACATGTTTCTGCAAGTTTGGTCACCCCCATGTAAGTTATGTGGCAGTAACAGTACACTTTTGAAAACGTGTTTTTCAGCCCGAAATAAACGCGTTTTTTCAGACAACTGAATCCCTATGTAACTGCAAGACTCAGAAGAGCCCACACACTCAGCTCTTAACCCCAGAGTGCAGAAAGTGTCAAAACGTGTTTTTCAGCAGAAATAAACATGTTTCTGCAAGTTTGGTCACCCCCATGTAAGTTATGTGGCAGTAACAGTACACTTTTGAAAACGTGTTTTTCAGCCCGAAATAAACGCGTTTTTTCAGACAACTGAATCCCTATGTAACTGCAAGGCTCAGAAGAGCCCACACACTCAGCTCTTAACCCCAGTGTGCAGAAAGTGTCAAAACATGTTTTTCAGCAGAAATAAACATGTTTCTGCAAGTTTGGTTACCCCCATGTTAGTTATGGGGCAGTAACAGCACACTTTTGAAAACGTGTTTTTCAGCCCGAAATAAACGCGTTTTTTCAGACAACTGAATCCCTATGTAACTGCAAGGCTCAAAAGAGCCCACACACTCAGCTCTTAACCCCAGTGTGCAGAAAGTGTCAAAACGTGTTTTTCAGCAGAAATAAACATGTTTCTTCAAGTTTGGTCACCCCCATGTAAGTTATGGGGCAGTAACAGCACACTTTTGAAAACGTGTTTTTCAGCCCGAAATAAACGCGTTTTTTCAGACAACTGAATCCCTATGTAACTGCAAGGCTCAAAAGAGCCCACACACTCAGCTCTTAACCCCAGTGTGCAGAAAGTGTCAAAACGTGTTTTTCAGCAGAAATAAACATGTTTCTGCAAGTTTGGTCACCCCCATGTAAGTTATGGGGCAGTAACAGCACACTTTTGAAAACGTGTTTTTCAGCCCGAAATAAACGCGTTTTTTCAGACAACTGAATCCCTATGTAACTGCAAGGCTCAAAAGAGCCCACACACTCAGCTCTTAACCCCAGTGTGCAGAAAGTGTCAAAACATGTTTTTCAGCAGAAATAAACATGTTTCTGCAAGTTTGGTCACCCCCATGTAAGTTATGGGGCAGTAACAGCACACTTTTGAAAACGTGTTTTTCAGCCCGAAATAAACGCGTTTTTTCAGACAACTGAATCCCTATGTAACTGCAAGACTCAGAAGAGCCCACACACTCAGCTCTTAACCCCAGTGTGCAGAAAGTGTCAAAACGTGTTTTTCAGCAGAAATAAACATGTTTCTGCAAGTTTGGTCACCCCCATGTAAGTTATGGGGCAGTAACAGCACACATTTGAAAACGTGTTTTTCAGCCCGAAATAAACGCGTTTTTTCAGACAACTGAATCCCTATGTAACTGCAAGACTCAGAAGAGCCCACACACTCAGCTCTTAACCCCAGTGTGCAGAAAGTGTCAAAACGTGATTTTCAGCAGAAATAAACATGTTTCTGCAAGTTTGGTCACCCCCATGTAAGTTATGGGGCAGTAACAGCACACTTTTGAAAACTTGTTTTTCAGCCCGAAATAAACACGTTTTTTCAGACAACTGAATCCCTATGTAACTGCAAGGCTCAAAAGAGCCCACACACTCAGCTCTTAACCCCAGTGTGCAGAAAGTGTCAAAACGTGTTTTTCAGCAGAAATAAACGTTTCTGCAAGTTTGGTCTACCCCATGTAAGTTATGGGGCAGTAACAGCACACTTTTGAAAACGTGTTTTTCAGCCCGAAATAAACGCGTTTTTTCAGACAACTGAATCCCTATGTAACTGCAAGACTCAGAAGAGCCCACACACTCAGCTCTTAACCCCAGAGTGCAGAAAGTGTCAAAACGTGTTTTTCAGCAGAAATAAACATGTTTCTGCAAGTTTGGTCACCCCCATGTAAGTTATGTGGCAGTAACAGTACACTTTTGAAAACGTGTTTTTCAGCCCGAAATAAACGCGTTTTTTCAGACAACTGAATCCCTATGTAACTGCAAGGCTCAGAAGAGCCCACACACTCAGCTCTTAACCCCAGTGTGCAGAAAGTGTCAAAACGTGTTTTTCAGCAGAAATAAACGTTTCTGCAAGTTTGGTCTACCCCATGTAAGTTATGTGGCAGTAACAGCACACTTTTGAAAACGTGTTTTTCAGCCCGAAATAAACGTGTTTTTTCAGACAACTGAATCCCTATGTAACTGCAAGACTCAGAAGAGCCCACACACTCAGCTCTTAACCCCAGAGTGCAGAAACTGTCAAAACGTGTTTTTCAGCAGAAATAAACATGTTTCTGCAAGTTTGGTCACCCCCATGTAAGTTATGGGGCAGTAACAGCACACTTTTGAAAACGTGTTTTTCAGCCCGAAATAAACGTGTTTTTTCAGACAACTGAATCCCTATGTAACTGCAAGACTCAGAAGAGCCCACACACTCAGCTCTTAACCCCAGTGTGCAGAAAGTGTCAAAACGTGTTTTTCAGCAGAAATAAACATGTTTCTGCAAGTTTGGTCACCCCCATGTAAGTTATGGGGCAGTAACAGCACACTTTTGAAAACGTGTTTTTCAGCCCGAAATAAACGTGTTTTTTCAGACAACTGAATCCCTATGTAACTGCAAGACTCAGAAGAGCCCACACACTCAGCTCTTAACCCCAGAGTGCAGAAACTGTCAAAACGTGTTTTTCAGCAGAAATAAACATGTTTCTGCAAGTTTGGTCACCCCCATGTAAGTTATGTGGCAGTAACAGTACACTTTTGAAAACGTGTTTTTCAGCCCGAAATAAACGCGTTTTTTCAGACAACTGAATCCCTATGTAACTGCAAGACTCAGAAGAGCCCACACACTCAGCTCTTAACCCCAGAGTGCAGAAAGTGTCAAAACGTGTTTTTCAGCAGAAATAAACATGTTTCTGCAAGTTTGGTCACCCCCATGTAAGTTATGTGGCAGTAACAGTACACTTTTGAAAACGTGTTTTTCAGCCCGAAATAAACGCGTTTTTTCAGACAACTGAATCCCTATGTAACTGCAAGGCTCAGAAGAGCCCACACACTCAGCTCTTAACCCCAGTGTGCAGAAAGTGTCAAAACATGTTTTTCAGCAGAAATAAACATGTTTCTGCAAGTTTGGTCACCCCCATGTAAGTTATGGGGCAGTAACAGCACACTTTTGAAAACGTGTTTTTCAGCCCGAAATAAACGCGTTTTTTCAGACAACTGAATCCCTATGTAACTGCAAGGCTCAAAAGAGCCCACACACTCAGCTCTTAACCCCAGTGTGCAGAAAGTGTCAAAACGTGTTTTTCAGCAGAAATAAACATGTTTCTTCAAGTTTGGTCACCCCCATGTAAGTTATGGGGCAGTAACAGCACACTTTTGAAAACGTGTTTTTCAGCCCGAAATAAACGCGTTTTTTCAGACAACTGAATCCCTATGTAACTGCAAGGCTCAAAAGAGCCCACACACTCAGCTCTTAACCCCAGTGTGCAGAAAGTGTCAAAACGTGTTTTTCAGCAGAAATAAACATGTTTCTGCAAGTTTGGTCACCCCCATGTAAGTTATGGGGCAGTAACAGCACACTTTTGAAAACGTGTTTTTCAGCCCGAAATAAAAGCGTTTTTTCAGACAACTGAATCCCTATGTAACTGCAAGGCTCAAAAGAGCCCACACACTCAGCTCTTAACCCCAGTGTGCAGAAAGTGTCAAAACGTGTTTTTCAGCAGAAATAAACATGTTTCTGCAAGTTTGGTCACCCCCATGTAAGTTATGGGGCAGTAACAGCACACTTTTGAAAACGTGTTTTTCAGCCCGAAATAAACGCGTTTTTTCAGACAACTGAATCCCTATGTAACTGCAAGACTCAGAAGAGCCCACACACTCAGCTCTTAACCCCAGTGTGCAGAAAGTGTCAAAACGTGTTTTTCAGCAGAAATAAACATGTTTCTGCAAGTTTGGTCACCCCCATGTAAGTTATGGGGCAGTAACAGCACACATTTGAAAACGTGTTTTTCAGCCCGAAATAAACGCGTTTTTTCAGACAACTGAATCCCTATGTAACTGCAAGACTCAGAAGAGCCCACACACTCAGCTCTTAACCCCAGTGTGCAGAAAGTGTCAAAACGTGATTTTCAGCAGAAATAAACATGTTTCTGCAAGTTTGGTCACCCCCATGTAAGTTATGGGGCAGTAACAGCACACTTTTGAAAACTTGTTTTTCAGCCCGAAATAAACACGTTTTTTCAGACAACTGAATCCCTATGTAACTGCAAGGCTCAAAAGAGCCCACACACTCAGCTCTTAACCCCAGTGTGCAGAAAGTGTCAAAACGTGTTTTTCAGCAGAAATAAACGTTTCTGCAAGTTTGGTCTACCCCATGTAAGTTATGTGGCAGTAACAGCACACTTTTGAAAACGTGTTTTTCAGCCCGAAATAAACGCGTTTTTTCAGACAACTGAATCCCTATGTAACTGCAAGACTCAGAAGAGCCCACACACTCAGCTCTTAACCCCAGTGTGCAGAAAGTGTCAAAACGTGTTTTTCAGCAGAAATAAACATGTTTCTGCAAGTTTGGTCACCCCCATGTAAGTTATGTGGCAGTAACAGTACACTTTTGAAAACGTGTTTTTCAGCCCGAAATAAACGCGTTTTTTCAGACAACTGAATCCCTATGTAACTGCAAGGCTCAGAAGAGCCCACACACTCAGCTCTTAACCCCAGTGTGCAGAAAGTGTCAAAACGTGTTTTTCAGCAGAAATAAACATGTTTCTGCAAGTTTGGTCACCCCCATGTAAGTTATGGGGCAGTAACAGCACACTTTTGAAAACGTGTTTTTCAGCCCGAAATAAACGCGTTTTTTCAGACAACTGAATCCCTATGTAACTGCAAGGCTCAGAAGAGCCCACACACTCAGCTCTTAACCCCAGAGTGCAGAAAGTGTCAAAACGTGTTTTTCAGCAGAAATAAACATGTTTCTGCAAGTTTGGTCACCCCCATGTAAGTTATGTGGCAGTAACAGTACACTTTTGAAAACGTGTTTTTCAGCCCGAAATAAACGCGTTTTTTCAGACAACTGAATCCCTATGTAACTGCAAGGCTCAGAAGAGCCCACACACTCAGCTCTTAACCCCAGTGTGCAGAAAGTGTCAAATCATGTTTTTCAGCAGAAATAAACATGTTTCTGCAAGTTTGGTCACCCCCATGTAAGTTATGGGGCAGTAACAGCACACTTTTGAAAACGTGTTTTTCAGCCCGAAATAAACGCGTTTTTTCAGACAACTGAATCCCTATGTAACTGCAAGACTCAGAAGAGCCCACACACTCAGCTCTTAACCCCAGTGTGCAGAAAGTGTCAAAATGTGATTTTCAGCAGAAATAAACATGTTTCTGCAAGTTTGGTCACCCCCATGTAAGTTATGGGGCAGTAACAGCACACTTTTGAAAACGTGTTTTTCAGCCCGAAATAAACGCGTTTTTTCAGACAACTGAATCCCTATGTAACTGCAAGGCTCAAAAGAGCCCACACACTCAGCTCTTAACCCCAGTGTGCAGAAAGTGTCAAAACGTGTTTTTCAGCAGAAATAAACATGTTTCTGCAAGTTTGGTCACCCCCATGTAAGTTATGGGGCAGTAACAGCACACTTTTGAAAACGTGTTTTTCAGCCCGAAATAAACGCGTTTTTTCAGACAACTGAATCCCTATGTAACTGCAAGGCTCAAAAGAGCCCACACACTCAGCTCTTAACCCCAGTGTGCAGAAAGTGTCAAAACATGTTTTTCAGCAGAAATAAACATGTTTCTGCAAGTTTGGTCACCCCCATGTAAGTTATGGGGCAGTAACAGCACACTTTTGAAAACGTGTTTTTCAGCCCGAAATAAACGCGTTTTTTCAGACAACTGAATCCCTATGTAACTGCAAGACTCAGAAGAGCCCACACACTCAGCTCTTAACCCCAGTGTGCAGAAAGTGTCAAAACGTGTTTTTCAGCAGAAATAAACATGTTTCTGCAAGTTTGGTCACCCCCATGTAAGTTATGGGGCAGTAACAGCACACATTTGAAAACGTGTTTTTCAGCCCGAAATAAACGCGTTTTTTCAGACAACTGAATCCCTATGTAACTGCAAGACTCAGAAGAGCCCACACACTCAGCTCTTAACCCCAGTGTGCAGAAAGTGTCAAAACGTGATTTTCAGCAGAAATAAACATGTTTCTGCAAGTTTGGTCACCCCCATGTAAGTTATGGGGCAGTAACAGCACACTTTTGAAAACTTGTTTTTCAGCCCGAAATAAACACGTTTTTTCAGACAACTGAATCCCTATGTAACTGCAAGGCTCAAAAGAGCCCACACACTCAGCTCTTAACCCCAGTGTGCAGAAAGTGTCAAAACGTGTTTTTCAGCAGAAATAAACGTTTCTGCAAGTTTGGTCTACCCCATGTAAGTTATGGGGCAGTAACAGCACACTTTTGAAAACGTGTTTTTCAGCCCGAAATAAACGCGTTTTTTCAGACAACTGAATCCCTATGTAACTGCAAGACTCAGAAGAGCCCACACACTCAGCTCTTAACCCCAGAGTGCAGAAAGTGTCAAAACGTGTTTTTCAGCAGAAATAAACATGTTTCTGCAAGTTTGGTCACCCCCATGTAAGTTATGTGGCAGTAACAGTACACTTTTGAAAACGTGTTTTTCAGCCCGAAATAAACGCGTTTTTTCAGACAACTGAATCCCTATGTAACTGCAAGGCTCAGAAGAGCCCACACACTCAGCTCTTAACCCCAGTGTGCAGAAAGTGTCAAAACATGTTTTTCAGCAGAAATAAACATGTTTCTGCAAGTTTGGTCACCCCCATGTAAGTTATGTGGCAGTAACAGTACACTTTTGAAAACGTGTTTTTCAGCCCGAAATAAACGCGTTTTTTCAGACAACTGAATCCCTATGTAACTGCAAGGCTCAGTAGAGCCCACACACTCAGCTCTTAACCCCAGTGTGCAGAAAGTGTCAAAACATGTTTTTCAGCAGAAATAAACATGTTTCTGCAAGTTTGGTCACCCCCATGTAAGTTATGGTGCAGTAACAGCACACTTTTGAAAACGTGTTTTTCAGGCCGAAATAAACGCGTTTTTTCAGACAACTGAATCCCTATGTAACTGCAAGACTCATAAGAGCCCACACACTCAGCTCTTAACCCCAGTGTGCAGAAAGTGTCAAAACGTGTTTTTCAGCAGAAATAAACATGTTTCTGCAAGTTTGGTCACCCCCATGTAAGTTATCTGGCAGTAACAGTACACTTTTGAAAACGTGTTTTTCAGCCCGAAATAAACGCGTTTTTTCAGACAACTGAATCCCTATGTAACTGCAAGGCTCAGAAGAGCCCACACACTCAGCTCTTAACCCCAGTGTGCAGAAAGTGTCAAAACATGTTTTTTCAGCAGAAATAAACATGTTTCTGCAAGTTTGGTCACCCCCATGTAAGTTATGTGGCAGTAACAGTACACTTTTGAAAACGTGTTTTTCAGCCCGAAATAAACGCGTTTTTTCAGACAACTGAATCCCTATGTAACTGCAAGGCTCAAAAGAGCCCACACACTCAGCTCTTAACCCCAGTGTGCAGAAAGTGTCAAAACGTGTTTTTCAGCAGAAATAAACATGTTTCTGCAAGTTTGGTCACCCCCATGTAAGTTATGGGGCAGTAACAGCACACTTTTGAAAACGTGTTTTTCAGCCCGAAATAAACGCGTTTTTTCAGACAACTGAATCCCTATGTAACTGCAAGGCTCAGAAGAGCCCACACACTCAGCTCTTAACCCCAGAGTGCAGAAAGTGTCAAAACGTGTTTTTCAGCAGAAATAAACATGTTTCTGCAAGTTTGGTCACCCCCATGTAAGTTATGTGGCAGTAACAGTACACTTTTGAAAACGTGTTTTTCAGCCCGAAATAAACGCGTTTTTTCAGACAACTGAATCCCTATGTAACTGCAAGACTCAGAAGAGCCCACACACTCAGCTCTTAACCCCAGAGTGCAGAAAGTGTCAAAACGTGTTTTTCAGCAGAAATAAACATGTTTCTGCAAGTTTGGTCACCCCCATGTAAGTTATGTGGCAGTAACAGTACACTTTTGAAAACGTGTTTTTCAGCCCGAAATAAACGCGTTTTTTCAGACAACTGAATCCCTATGTAACTGCAAGACTCAGAAGAGCCCACACACTCAGCTCTTAACCCCAGAGTGCAGAAAGTGTCAAAACGTGTTTTTCAGCAGAAATAAACATGTTTCTGCAAGTTTGGTCACCCCCATGTAAGTTATGTGGCAGTAACAGTACACTTTTGAAAACGTGTTTTTCAGCCCGAAATAAACGCGTTTTTTCAGACAACTGAATCCCTATGTAACTGCAAGGCTCAGAAGAGCCCACACACTCAGCTCTTAACCCCAGTGTGCAGAAAGTGTCAAAACATGTTTTTCAGCAGAAATAAACATGTTTCTGCAAGTTTGGTCACCCCCATGTAAGTTATGTGGCAGTAACAGTACACTTTTGAAAACGTGTTTTTCAGCCCGAAATAAACGCGTTTTTTCAGACAACTGAATCCCTATGTAACTGCAAGACTCAGAAGAGCCCACACACTCAGCTCTTAACCCCAGAGTGCAGAAAGTGTCAAAACGTGTTTTTCAGCAGAAATAAACATGTTTCTGCAAGTTTGGTCACCCCCATTTAAGTTATGGGGCAGTAACAGCACACTTTTGAAAACGTGTTTTTCAGCCCGAAATAAACGCGTTTTTTCAGACAACTGAATCCCTATGTAACTGCAAGACTCAGAAGAGCCCACACACTCAGCTCTTAACCCCAGTGTGCAGAAAGTGTCAAAACGTGATTTTCAGCAGAAATAAACATGTTTCTGCAAGTTTGGTCACCCCCATGTAAGTTATGGGGCAGTAACAGCACACTTTTGAAAACGTGTTTTTCAGCCCGAAATAAACGCGTTTTTTCAGACAACTGAATCCCTATGTAACTGCAAGACTCAGAAGAGCACACACACTCAGCTCTTAACCCCAGAGTGCAGAAAGTGTCAAAACGTGTTTTTCAGCAGAAATAAACATGTTTCTGCAAGTTTGGTCACCCCCATGTAAGTTATGTGGCAGTAACAGTACACTTTTGAAAACGTGTTTTTCAGCCCGAAATAAACGCGTTTTTTCAGACAACTGAATCCCTATGTAACTGCAAGGCTCAGAAGAGCCCACACACTCAGCTCTTAACCCCAGTGTGCAGAAAGTGTCAAAACGTGTTTTTCAGCAGAAATAAACATGTTTCTGCAAGTTTGGTCACCCCCATGTAAGTTATGGGGCAGTAACAGCACACTTTTGAAAACGTGTTTTTCAGCCCGAAATAAACGTGTTTTTTCAGACAACTGAATCCCTATGTAACTGCAAGACTCAGAAGAGCCCACACACTCAGCTCTTAACCCCAGAGTGCAGAAACTGTCAAAACGTGTTTTTCAGCAGAAATAAACATGTTTCTGCAAGTTTGGTCACCCCCATGTAAGTTATGTGGCAGTAACAGTACACTTTTGAAAACGTGTTTTTCAGCCCGAAATAAACGCGTTTTTTCAGACAACTGAATCCCTATGTAACTGCAAGACTCAGAAGAGCCCACACACTCAGCTCTTAACCCCAGAGTGCAGAAAGTGTCAAAACGTGTTTTTCAGCAGAAATAAACATGTTTCTGCAAGTTTGGTCACCCCCATGTAAGTTATGTGGCAGTAACAGTACACTTTTGAAAACGTGTTTTTCAGCCCGAAATAAACGCGTTTTTTCAGACAACTGAATCCCTATGTAACTGCAAGGCTCAGAAGAGCCCACACACTCAGCTCTTAACCCCAGTGTGCAGAAA
Organism: Lepisosteus platostomus; assembly: GCF_059453375.1. NCBI lineage: Eukaryota > Metazoa > Chordata > Actinopteri > Semionotiformes > Lepisosteidae > Lepisosteus > Lepisosteus platostomus. The sequence continues at coordinate 536,759 of NW_028291659.1, read as the reverse complement.
GTGTCAAAACATGTTTTTCAGCAGAAATAAACATGTTTCTGCAAGTTTGGTTACCCCCATGTTAGTTATGGGGCAGTAACAGCACACTTTTGAAAACGTGTTTTTCAGCCCGAAATAAACGCGTTTTTTCAGACAACTGAATCCCTATGTAACTGCAAGGCTCAAAAGAGCCCACACACTCAGCTCTTAACCCCAGTGTGCAGAAAGTGTCAAAACGTGTTTTTCAGCAGAAATAAACATGTTTCTTCAAGTTTGGTCACCCCCATGTAAGTTATGGGGCAGTAACAGCACACTTTTGAAAACGTGTTTTTCAGCCCGAAATAAACGCGTTTTTTCAGACAACTGAATCCCTATGTAACTGCAAGGCTCAAAAGAGCCCACACACTCAGCTCTTAACCCCAGTGTGCAGAAAGTGTCAAAACGTGTTTTTCAGCAGAAATAAACATGTTTCTGCAAGTTTGGTCACCCCCATGTAAGTTATGGGGCAGTAACAGCACACTTTTGAAAACGTGTTTTTCAGCCCGAAATAAACGCGTTTTTTCAGACAACTGAATCCCTATGTAACTGCAAGGCTCAAAAGAGCCCACACACTCAGCTCTTAACCCCAGTGTGCAGAAAGTGTCAAAACATGTTTTTCAGCAGAAATAAACATGTTTCTGCAAGTTTGGTCACCCCCATGTAAGTTATGGGGCAGTAACAGCACACTTTTGAAAACGTGTTTTTCAGCCCGAAATAAACGCGTTTTTTCAGACAACTGAATCCCTATGTAACTGCAAGACTCAGAAGAGCCCACACACTCAGCTCTTAACCCCAGTGTGCAGAAAGTGTCAAAACGTGTTTTTCAGCAGAAATAAACATGTTTCTGCAAGTTTGGTCACCCCCATGTAAGTTATGGGGCAGTAACAGCACACATTTGAAAACGTGTTTTTCAGCCCGAAATAAACGCGTTTTTTCAGACAACTGAATCCCTATGTAACTGCAAGACTCAGAAGAGCCCACACACTCAGCTCTTAACCCCAGTGTGCAGAAAGTGTCAAAACGTGATTTTCAGCAGAAATAAACATGTTTCTGCAAGTTTGGTCACCCCCATGTAAGTTATGGGGCAGTAACAGCACACTTTTGAAAACTTGTTTTTCAGCCCGAAATAAACACGTTTTTTCAGACAACTGAATCCCTATGTAACTGCAAGGCTCAAAAGAGCCCACACACTCAGCTCTTAACCCCAGTGTGCAGAAAGTGTCAAAACGTGTTTTTCAGCAGAAATAAACGTTTCTGCAAGTTTGGTCTACCCCATGTAAGTTATGTGGCAGTAACAGCACACTTTTGAAAACGTGTTTTTCAGCCCGAAATAAACGCGTTTTTTCAGACAACTGAATCCCTATGTAACTGCAAGACTCAGAAGAGCCCACACACTCAGCTCTTAACCCCAGTGTGCAGAAAGTGTCAAAACGTGTTTTTCAGCAGAAATAAACATGTTTCTGCAAGTTTGGTCACCCCCATGTAAGTTATGTGGCAGTAACAGTACACTTTTGAAAACGTGTTTTTCAGCCCGAAATAAACGCGTTTTTTCAGACAACTGAATCCCTATGTAACTGCAAGGCTCAGAAGAGCCCACACACTCAGCTCTTAACCCCAGTGTGCAGAAAGTGTCAAAACGTGTTTTTCAGCAGAAATAAACATGTTTCTGCAAGTTTGGTCACCCCCATGTAAGTTATGGGGCAGTAACAGCACACTTTTGAAAACGTGTTTTTCAGCCCGAAATAAACGCGTTTTTTCAGACAACTGAATCCCTATGTAACTGCAAGGCTCAGAAGAGCCCACACACTCAGCTCTTAACCCCAGAGTGCAGAAAGTGTCAAAACGTGTTTTTCAGCAGAAATAAACATGTTTCTGCAAGTTTGGTCACCCCCATGTAAGTTATGTGGCAGTAACAGTACACTTTTGAAAACGTGTTTTTCAGCCCGAAATAAACGCGTTTTTTCAGACAACTGAATCCCTATGTAACTGCAAGGCTCAGAAGAGCCCACACACTCAGCTCTTAACCCCAGTGTGCAGAAAGTGTCAAATCATGTTTTTCAGCAGAAATAAACATGTTTCTGCAAGTTTGGTCACCCCCATGTAAGTTATGGGGCAGTAACAGCACACTTTTGAAAACGTGTTTTTCAGCCCGAAATAAACGCGTTTTTTCAGACAACTGAATCCCTATGTAACTGCAAGACTCAGAAGAGCCCACACACTCAGCTCTTAACCCCAGTGTGCAGAAAGTGTCAAAATGTGATTTTCAGCAGAAATAAACATGTTTCTGCAAGTTTGGTCACCCCCATGTAAGTTATGGGGCAGTAACAGCACACTTTTGAAAACGTGTTTTTCAGCCCGAAATAAACGCGTTTTTTCAGACAACTGAATCCCTATGTAACTGCAAGGCTCAAAAGAGCCCACACACTCAGCTCTTAACCCCAGTGTGCAGAAAGTGTCAAAACGTGTTTTTCAGCAGAAATAAACATGTTTCTGCAAGTTTGGTCACCCCCATGTAAGTTATGTGGCAGTAACAGTACACTTTTGAAAACGTGTTTTTCAGCCCGAAATAAACGCGTTTTTTCAGACAACTGAATCCCTATGTAACTGCAAGGCTCAGAAGAGCCCACACACTCAGCTCTTAACCCCAGTGTGCAGAAAGTGTCAAAACATGTTTTTCAGCAGAAATAAACATGTTTCTGCAAGTTTGGTCACCCCCATGTAAGTTATGTGGCAGTAACAGTACACTTTTGAAAACGTGTTTTTCAGCCCGAAATAAACGCGTTTTTTCAGACAACTGAATCCCTATGTAACTGCAAGGCTCAGTAGAGCCCACACACTCAGCTCTTAACCCCAGTGTGCAGAAAGTGTCAAAACATGTTTTTCAGCAGAAATAAACATGTTTCTGCAAGTTTGGTCACCCCCATGTAAGTTATGGGGCAGTAACAGCACACTTTTGAAAACGTGTTTTTCAGGCCGAAATAAACGCGTTTTTTCAGACAACTGAATCCCTATGTAACTGCAAGACTCATAAGAGCCCACACACTCAGCTCTTAACCCCAGTGTGCAGAAAGTGTCAAAACGTGTTTTTCAGCAGAAATAAACATGTTTCTGCAAGTTTGGTCACCCCCATGTAAGTTATCTGGCAGTAACAGTACACTTTTGAAAACGTGTTTTTCAGCCCGAAATAAACGCGTTTTTTCAGACAACTGAATCCCTATGTAACTGCAAGGCTCAGAAGAGCCCACACACTCAGCTCTTAACCCCAGTGTGCAGAAAGTGTCAAAACATGTTTTTTCAGCAGAAATAAACATGTTTCTGCAAGTTTGGTCACCCCCATGTAAGTTATGTGGCAGTAACAGTACACTTTTGAAAACGTGTTTTTCAGCCCGAAATAAACGCGTTTTTTCAGACAACTGAATCCCTATGTAACTGCAAGGCTCAAAAGAGCCCACACACTCAGCTCTTAACCCCAGTGTGCAGAAAGTGTCAAAACGTGTTTTTCAGCAGAAATAAACATGTTTCTGCAAGTTTGGTCACCCCCATGTAAGTTATGGGGCAGTAACAGCACACTTTTGAAAACGTGTTTTTCAGCCCGAAATAAACACGTTTTTTCAGACAACTGAATCCCTATGTAACTGCAAGGCTCAGAAGAGCCCACACACTCAGCTCTTAACCCCAGAGTGCAGAAAGTGTCAAAACGTGTTTTTCAGCAGAAATAAACATGTTTCTGCAAGTTTGGTCACCCCCATGTAAGTTATGGGGCAGTAACAGCACACTTTTGAAAACGTGTTTTTCAGCCCGAAATAAACGCGTTTTTTCAGACAACTGAATCCCTATGTAACTGCAAGACTCAGAAGAGCCCACACACTCAGCTCTTAACCCCAGAGTGCAGAAAGTGTCAAAACGTGTTTTTCAGCAGAAATAAACATGTTTCTGCAAGTTTGGTCACCCCCATGTAAGTTATGTGGCAGTAACAGTACACTTTTGAAAACGTGTTTTTCAGCCCGAAATAAACGCGTTTTTTCAGACAACTGAATCCCTATGTAACTGCAAGACTCAGAAGAGCCCACACACTCAGCTCTTAACCCCAGAGTGCAGAAAGTGTCAAAACGTGTTTTTCAGCAGAAATAAACATGTTTCTGCAAGTTTGGTCACCCCCATGTAAGTTATGTGGCAGTAACAGTACACTTTTGAAAACATGTTTTTCAGCCCGAAATAAACGCGTTTTTTCAGACAACTGAATCCCTATGTAACTGCAAGGCTCAAAAGAGCCCACACACTCAGCTCTTAACCCCAGTGTGCAGAAAGTGTCAAAACGTGTTTTTCAGCAGAAATAAACATGTTTCTGCAAGTTTGGTCACCCCCATGTAAGTTATGGGGCAGTAACAGCACACTTTTGAAAACGTGTTTTTCAGCCCGAAATAAACGCGTTTTTTCAGACAACTGAATCCCTATGTAACTGCAAGGCTCAAAAGAGCCCACACACTCAGCTCATAACCCCAGTGTGCAGAAAGTGTCAAAACGTGTTTTTCAGCAGAAATAAACATGTTTCTGCAAGTTTGGTCACCCCCATTTAAGTTATGGGGCAGTAACAGCACACTTTTGAAAACGTGTTTTTCAGCCCGAAATAAACGCGTTTTTTCAGACAACTGAATCCCTATGTAACTGCAAGACTCAGAAGAGCCCACACACTCAGCTCTTAACCCCAGTGTGCAGAAAGTGTCAAAACGTGATTTTCAGCAGAAATAAACATGTTTCTGCAAGTTTGGTCACCCCCATGTAAGTTATGGGGCAGTAACAGCACACTTTTGAAAACGTGTTTTTCAGCCCGAAATAAACGCGTTTTTTCAGACAACTGAATCCCTATGTAACTGCAAGACTCAGAAGAGCCCACACACTCAGCTCTTAACCCCAGAGTGCAGAAAGTGTCAAAACGTGTTTTTCAGCAGAAATAAACATGTTTCTGCAAGTTTGGTCACCCCCATGTAAGTTATGTGGCAGTAACAGTACACTTTTGAAAACGTGTTTTTCAGCCCGAAATAAACGCGTTTTTTCAGACAACTGAATCCCTATGTAACTGCAAGACTCAGAAGAGCCCACACACTCAGCTCTTAACCCCAGAGTGCAGAAAGTGTCAAAACGTGTTTTTCAGCAGAAATAAACATGTTTCTGCAAGTTTGGTCACCCCCATGTAAGTTATGTGGCAGTAACAGTACACTTTTGAAAACGTGTTTTTCAGCCCGAAATAAACGCGTTTTTTCAGACAACTGAATCCCTATGTAACTGCAAGGCTCAGAAGAGCCCACACACTCAGCTCTTAACCCCAGTGTGCAGAAAGTGTCAAAACATGTTTTTCAGCAGAAATAAACATGTTTCTGCAAGTTTGGTCACCCCCATGTAAGTTATGGGGCAGTAACAGCACACTTTTGAAAACGTGTTTTTCAGCCCGAAATAAACGCGTTTTTTCAGACAACTGAATCCCTATGTAACTGCAAGACTCAGAAGAGCCCACACACTCAGCTCTTAACCCCAGTGTGCAGAAAGTGTCAAAATGTGATTTTCAGCAGAAATAAACATGTTTCTGCAAGTTTGGTCACCCCCATGTAAGTTATGTGGCAGTAACAGTACACTTTTGAAAACGTGTTTTTCAGCCCGAAATAAACGCGTTTTTTCAGACAACTGAATCCCTATGTAACTGCAAGACTCAGAAGAGCCCACACACTCAGCTCTTAACCCCAGAGTGCAGAAAGTGTCAAAACGTGTTTTTCAGCAGAAATAAACATGTTTCTGCAAGTTTGGTCACCCCCATGTAAGTTATGTGGCAGTAACAGTACACTTTTGAAAACGTGTTTTTCAGCCCGAAATAAACGCGTTTTTTCAGACAACTGAATCCCTATGTAACTGCAAGGCTCAGAAGAGCCCACACACTCAGCTCTTAACCCCAGTGTGCAGAAAGTGTCAAAACATGTTTTTCAGCAGAAATAAACATGTTTCTGCAAGTTTGGTCACCCCCATGTAAGTTATGGGGCAGTAACAGCACACTTTTGAAAACGTGTTTTTCAGCCCGAAATAAACGCGTTTTTTCAGACAACTGAATCCCTATGTAACTGCAAGACTCAGAAGAGCCCACACACTCAGCTCTTAACCCCAGTGTGCAGAAAGTGTCAAAATGTGATTTTCAGCAGAAATAAACATGTTTCTGCAAGTTTGGTCACCCCCATGTAAGTTATGGGGCAGTAACAGCACACTTTTGAAAACGTGTTTTTCAGCCCGAAATAAACGCGTTTTTTCAGACAACTGAATCCCTATGTAACTGCAAGACTCAGAAGAGCCCACACACTCAGCTCTTAACCCCAGAGTGCAGAAAGTGTCAAAACGTGTTTTTCAGCAGAAATAAACATGTTTCTGCAAGTTTGGTCACCCCCATGTAAGTTATGTGGCAGTAACAGTACACTTTTGAAAACGTGTTTTTCAGCCCGAAATAAACGCGTTTTTTCAGACAACTGAATCCCTATGTAACTGCAAGGCTCAGAAGAGCCCAAACACTCAGCTCTTAACCCCAGTGTGCAGAAAGTGTCAAAACATGTTTTTCAGCAGAAATAAACATGTTTCTGCAAGTTTGGTCACCCCCATGTAAGTTATGGGGCAGTAACAGCACACTTTTGAAAACGTGTTTTTCAGCCCGAAATAAACGCGTTTTTTCAGACAACTGAATCCCTATGTAACTGCAAGACTCAGAAGAGCCCACACACTCAGCTCTTAACCACAGAGTGCAGAAAGTGTCAAAACGTGTTTTTCAGCAGAAATAAACATGTTTCTGCAAGTTTGGTCACCCCCATGTAAGTTATGGGGCAGTAACAGCACACTTTTGAAAACGTGTTTTTCAGCCCGAAATAAACGCGTTTTTTCAGACAACTGAATCCCTATGTAACTGCAAGACTCAGAAGAGCCCACACACTCAGCTCTTAACCCCAGTGTGCAGAAAGTGTCAAAACGTGATTTTCAGCAGAAATAAACATGTTTCTGCAAGTTTGGTCACCCCCATGTAAGTTATGGGGCAGTAACAGCACACTTTTGAAAACGTGTTTTTCAGCCCGAAATAAACGCGTTTTTTCAGACAACTGAATCCCTATGTAACTGCAAGACTCAGAAGAGCCCACACACTCAGCTCTTAACCCCAGAGTGCAGAAAGTGTCAAAACGTGTTTTTCAGCAGAAATAAACATGTTTCTGCAAGTTTGGTCACCCCCATGTAAGTTATGTGGCAGTAACAGTACACTTTTGAAAACGTGTTTTTCAGCCCGAAATAAACGCGTTTTTTCAGACAACTGAATCCTTATGTAACTGCAAGGCTCAAAAGAGCCCACACACTCAGCTCTTAACCCCAGTGTGCAGAAAGTGTCAAAACGTGTTTTTCAGCAGAAATAAACATGTTTCTGCAAGTTTGGTCACCCCCATGTAAGTTATGGGGCAGTAACAGCACACTTTTGAAAACGTGTTTTTCAGCCCGAAATAAACGCGTTTTTTCAGACAACTGAATCCCTATGTAACTGCAAGGCTCAGAAGAGCCCACACACTCAGCTCTTAACCCCAGAGTGCAGAAAGTGTCAAAACGTGTTTTTCAGCAGAAATAAACATGTTTCTGCAAGTTTGGTCACCCCCATGTAAGTTATGTGGCAGTAACAGTACACTTTTGAAAACGTGTTTTTCAGCCCGAAATAAACGCGTTTTTTCAGACAACTGAATCCCTATGTAACTGCAAGACTCAGAAGAGCCCACACACTCAGCTCTTAACCCCAGAGTGCAGAAAGTGTCAAAACGTGTTTTTCAGCAGAAATAAACATGTTTCTGCAAGTTTGGTCACCCCCATGTAAGTTATGTGGCAGTAACAGTACACTTTTGAAAACGTGTTTTTCAGCCCGAAATAAACGCGTTTTTTCAGACAACTGAATCCCTATGTAACTGCAAGGCTCAGAAGAGCCCACACACTCAGCTCTTAACCCCAGTGTGCAGAAAGTGTCAAAACATGTTTTTCAGCAGAAATAAACATGTTTCTGCAAGTTTGGTCACCCCCATGTAAGTTATGGGGCAGTAACAGCACACTTTTGAAAACGTGTTTTTCAGCCCGAAATAAACGCGTTTTTTCAGACAACTGAATCCCTATGTAACTGCAAGACTCAGAAGAGCCCACACACTCAGCTCTTAACCACAGTGTGCAGAAAGTGTCAAAACGTGTTTTTCAGCAGAAATAAACATGTTTCTGCAAGTTTGGTCACCCCCATGTAAGTTATGGGGCAGTAACAGCACACTTTTGAAAACGTGTTTTTCAGCCCGAAATAAACGCGTTTTTTCAGACAACCGAATCCCTATGTAACTGCAAGACTCAGAAGAGCCCACACACTCAGCTCTTAACCCCAGAGTGCAGAAAGTGTCAAAACGTGTTTTTCAGCAGAAATAAACATGTTTCTGCAAGTTTGGTCACCCCCATGTAAGTTATGTGGCAGTAACAGTACACTTTTGAAAACATGTTTTTCAGCCCGAAATAAACGCGTTTTTTCAGACAACTGAATCCCTATGTAACTGCAAGGCTCAAAAGAGCCCACACACTCAGCTCTTAACCCCAGTGTGCAGAAAGTGTCAAAACGTGTTTTTCAGCAGAAATAAACATGTTTCTGCAAGTTTGGTCACCCCCATGTAAGTTATGGGGCAGTAACAGCACACTTTTGAAAACGTGTTTTTCAGCCCGAAATAAACGCGTTTTTTCAGACAACTGAATCCCTATGTAACTGCAAGGCTCAAAAGAGCCCACACACTCAGCTCATAACCCCAGTGTGCAGAAAGTGTCAAAACGTGTTTTTCAGCAGAAATAAACATGTTTCTGCAAGTTTGGTCACCCCCATTTAAGTTATGGGGCAGTAACAGCACACTTTTGAAAACGTGTTTTTCAGCCCGAAATAAACGCGTTTTTTCAGACAACTGAATCCCTATGTAACTGCAAGACTCAGAAGAGCCCACACACTCAGCTCTTAACCCCAGTGTGCAGAAAGTGTCAAAACGTGATTTTCAGCAGAAATAAACATGTTTCTGCAAGTTTGGTCACCCCCATGTAAGTTATGGGGCAGTAACAGCACACTTTTGAAAACGTGTTTTTCAGCCCGAAATAAACGCGTTTTTTCAGACAACTGAATCCCTATGTAACTGCAAGACTCAGAAGAGCCCACACACTCAGCTCTTAACCCCAGAGTGCAGAAAGTGTCAAAACGTGTTTTTCAGCAGAAATAAACATGTTTCTGCAAGTTTGGTCACCCCCATGTAAGTTATGTGGCAGTAACAGTACACTTTTGAAAACGTGTTTTTCAGCCCGAAATAAACGCGTTTTTTCAGACAACTGAATCCCTATGTAACTGCAAGACTCAGAAGAGCCCACACACTCAGCTCTTAACCCCAGAGTGCAGAAAGTGTCAAAACGTGTTTTTCAGCAGAAATAAACATGTTTCTGCAAGTTTGGTCACCCCCATGTAAGTTATGTGGCAGTAACAGTACACTTTTGAAAACGTGTTTTTCAGCCCGAAATAAACGCGTTTTTTCAGACAACTGAATCCCTATGTAACTGCAAGGCTCAGAAGAGCCCACACACTCAGCTCTTAACCCCAGTGTGCAGAAAGTGTCAAAACATGTTTTTCAGCAGAAATAAACATGTTTCTGCAAGTTTGGTCACCCCCATGTAAGTTATGGGGCAGTAACAGCACACTTTTGAAAACGTGTTTTTCAGCCCGAAATAAACGCGTTTTTTCAGACAACTGAATCCCTATGTAACTGCAAGACTCAGAAGAGCCCACACACTCAGCTCTTAACCCCAGTGTGCAGAAAGTGTCAAAATGTGATTTTCAGCAGAAATAAACATGTTTCTGCAAGTTTGGTCACCCCCATGTAAGTTATGGGGCAGTAACAGCACACTTTTGAAAACGTGTTTTTCAGCCCGAAATAAACGCGTTTTTTCAGACAACTGAATCCCTATGTAACTGCAAGACTCAGAAGAGCCCACACACTCAGCTCTTAACCCCAGAGTGCAGAAAGTGTCAAAACGTGTTTTTCAGCAGAAATAAACATGTTTCTGCAAGTTTGGTCACCCCCATGTAAGTTATGTGGCAGTAACAGTACACTTTTGAAAACGTGTTTTTCAGCCCGAAATAAACGCGTTTTTTCAGACAACTGAATCCCTATGTAACTGCAAGGCTCAGAAGAGCCCAAACACTCAGCTCTTAACCCCAGTGTGCAGAAAGTGTCAAAACATGTTTTTCAGCAGAAATAAACATGTTTCTGCAAGTTTGGTCACCCCCATGTAAGTTATGGGGCAGTAACAGCACACTTTTGAAAACGTGTTTTTCAGCCCGAAATAAACGCGTTTTTTCAGACAACTGAATCCCTATGTAACTGCAAGACTCAGAAGAGCCCACACACTCAGCTCTTAACCACAGAGTGCAGAAAGTGTCAAAACGTGTTTTTCAGCAGAAATAAACATGTTTCTGCAAGTTTGGTCACCCCCATGTAAGTTATGGGGCAGTAACAGCACACTTTTGAAAACGTGTTTTTCAGCCCGAAATAAACGCGTTTTTTCAGACAACTGAATCCCTATGTAACTGCAAGACTCAGAAGAGCCCACACACTCAGCTCTTAACCCCAGAGTGCAGAAAGTGTCAAAACGTGTTTTTCAGCAGAAATAAACATGTTTCTGCAAGTTTGGTCACCCCCATGTAAGTTATGTGGCAGTAACAGTACACTTTTGAAAACATGTTTTTCAGCCCGAAATAAACGCGTTTTTTCAGACAACTGAATCCCTATGTAACTGCAAGGCTCAAAAGAGCCCACACACTCAGCTCTTAACCCCAGTGTGCAGAAAGTGTCAAAACGTGTTTTTCAGCAGAAATAAACATGTTTCTGCAAGTTTGGTCACCCCCATGTAAGTTATGGGGCAGTAACAGCACACTTTTGAAAACGTGTTTTTCAGCCCGAAATAAACGCGTTTTTTCAGACAACTGAATCCCTATGTAACTGCAAGGCTCAAAAGAGCCCACACACTCAGCTCATAACCCCAGTGTGCAGAAAGTGTCAAAACGTGTTTTTCAGCAGAAATAAACATGTTTCTGCAAGTTTGGTCACCCCCATTTAAGTTATGGGGCAGTAACAGCACACTTTTGAAAACGTGTTTTTCAGCCCGAAATAAACGCGTTTTTTCAGACAACTGAATCCCTATGTAACTGCAAGACTCAGAAGAGCCCACACACTCAGCTCTTAACCCCAGTGTGCAGAAAGTGTCAAAACGTGATTTTCAGCAGAAATAAACATGTTTCTGCAAGTTTGGTCACCCCCATGTAAGTTATGGGGCAGTAACAGCACACTTTTGAAAACGTGTTTTTCAGCCCGAAATAAACGCGTTTTTTCAGACAACTGAATCCCTATGTAACTGCAAGACTCAGAAGAGCCCACACACTCAGCTCTTAACCCCAGAGTGCAGAAAGTGTCAAAACGTGTTTTTCAGCAGAAATAAACATGTTTCTGCAAGTTTGGTCACCCCCATGTAAGTTATGTGGCAGTAACAGTACACTTTTGAAAACGTGTTTTTCAGCCCGAAATAAACGCGTTTTTTCAGACAACTGAATCCTTATGTAACTGCAAGGCTCAAAAGAGCCCACACACTCAGCTCTTAACCCCAGTGTGCAGAAAGTGTCAAAACGTGTTTTTCAGCAGAAATAAACATGTTTCTGCAAGTTTGGTCACCCCCATGTAAGTTATGGGGCAGTAACAGCACACTTTTGAAAACGTGTTTTTCAGCCCGAAATAAACGCGTTTTTTCAGACAACTGAATCCCTATGTAACTGCAAGGCTCAGAAGAGCCCACACACTCAGCTCTTAACCCCAGAGTGCAGAAAGTGTCAAAACGTGTTTTTCAGCAGAAATAAACATGTTTCTGCAAGTTTGGTCACCCCCATGTAAGTTATGTGGCAGTAACAGTACACTTTTGAAAACGTGTTTTTCAGCCCGAAATAAACGCGTTTTTTCAGACAACTGAATCCCTATGTAACTGCAAGACTCAGAAGAGCCCACACACTCAGCTCTTAACCCCAGAGTGCAGAAAGTGTCAAAACGTGTTTTTCAGCAGAAATAAACATGTTTCTGCAAGTTTGGTCACCCCCATGTAAGTTATGTGGCAGTAACAGTACACTTTTGAAAACGTGTTTTTCAGCCCGAAATAAACGCGTTTTTTCAGACAACTGAATCCCTATGTAACTGCAAGGCTCAGAAGAGCCCACACACTCAGCTCTTAACCCCAGTGTGCAGAAAGTGTCAAAACATGTTTTTCAGCAGAAATAAACATGTTTCTGCAAGTTTGGTCACCCCCATGTAAGTTATGGGGCAGTAACAGCACACTTTTGAAAACGTGTTTTTCAGCCCGAAATAAACGCGTTTTTTCAGACAACTGAATCCCTATGTAACTGCAAGACTCAGAAGAGCCCACACACTCAGCTCTTAACCACAGTGTGCAGAAAGTGTCAAAACGTGTTTTTCAGCAGAAATAAACATGTTTCTGCAAGTTTGGTCACCCCCATGTAAGTTATGGGGCAGTAACAGCACACTTTTGAAAACGTGTTTTTCAGCCCGAAATAAACGCGTTTTTTCAGACAACCGAATCCCTATGTAACTGCAAGACTCAGAAGAGCCCACACACTCAGCTCTTAACCCCAGAGTGCAGAAAGTGTCAAAACGTGTTTTTCAGCAGAAATAAACATGTTTCTGCAAGTTTGGTCACCCCCATGTAAGTTATGTGGCAGTAACAGTACACTTTTGAAAACGTGTTTTTCAGCCCGAAATAAACGCGTTTTTTCAGACAACTGAATCCCTATGTAACTGCAAGACTCAGAAGAGCCCACACACTCAGCTCTTAACCCCAGAGTGCAGAAAGTGTCAAAACGTGTTTTTCAGCAGAAATAAACATGTTTCTGCAAGTTTGGTCACCCCCATGTAAGTTATGTGGCAGTAACAGTACACTTTTGAAAACATGTTTTTCAGCCCGAAATAAACGCGTTTTTTCAGACAACTGAATCCCTATGTAACTGCAAGGCTCAAAAGAGCCCACACACTCAGCTCTTAACCCCAGTGTGCAGAAAGTGTCAAAACGTGTTTTTCAGCAGAAATAAACATGTTTCTGCAAGTTTGGTCACCCCCATGTAAGTTATGGGGCAGTAACAGCACACTTTTGAAAACGTGTTTTTCAGCCCGAAATAAACGCGTTTTTTCAGACAACCGAATCCCTATGTAACTGCAAGACTCAGAAGAGCCCACACACTCAGCTCTTAACCCCAGAGTGCAGAAAGTGTCAAAACGTGTTTTTCAGCAGAAATAAACATGTTTCTGCAAGTTTGGTCACCCCCATGTAAGTTATGTGGCAGTAACAGTACACTTTTGAAAACGTGTTTTTCAGCCCGAAATAAACGCGTTTTTTCAGACAACTGAATCCCTATGTAACTGCAAGACTCAGAAGAGCCCACACACTCAGCTCTTAACCCCAGAGTGCAGAAAGTGTCAAAACGTGTTTTTCAGCAGAAATAAACATGTTTCTGCAAGTTTGGTCACCCCCATGTAAGTTATGTGGCAGTAACAGTACACTTTTGAAAACATGTTTTTCAGCCCGAAATAAACGCGTTTTTTCAGACAACTGAATCCCTATGTAACTGCAAGGCTCAAAAGAGCCCACACACTCAGCTCTTAACCCCAGTGTGCAGAAAGTGTCAAAACGTGTTTTTCAGCAGAAATAAACATGTTTCTGCAAGTTTGGTCACCCCCATGTAAGTTATGGGGCAGTAACAGCACACTTTTGAAAACGTGTTTTTCAGCCCGAAATAAACGCGTTTTTTCAGACAACTGAATCCCTATGTAACTGCAAGGCTCAAAAGAGCCCACACACTCAGCTCTTAACCCCAGTGTGCAGAAAGTGTCAAAACGTGTTTTTCAGCAGAAATAAACATGTTTCTGCAAGTTTGGTCACCCCCATTTAAGTTATGGGGCAGTAACAGCACACTTTTGAAAACGTGTTTTTCAGCCCGAAATAAACGCGTTTTTTCAGACAACTGAATCCCTATGTAACTGCAAGACTCAGAAGAGCCCACACACTCAGCTCTTAACCCCAGTGTGCAGAAAGTGTCAAAACGTGATTTTCAGCAGAAATAAACATGTTTCTGCAAGTTTGGTCACCCCCATGTAAGTTATGGGGCAGTAACAGCACACTTTTGAAAACGTGTTTTTCAGCCCGAAATAAACGCGTTTTTTCAGACAACTGAATCCCTATGTAACTGCAAGACTCAGAAGAGCCCACACACTCAGCTCTTAACCCCAGTGTGCAGAAAGTGTCAAAACGTGTTTTTCAGCAGAAATAAACATGTTTCTGCAAGTTTGGTCACCCCCATGTAAGTTATGGGGCAGTAACAGCACACTTTTGAAAACGTGTTTTTCAGCCCGAAATAAACGCGTTTTTTCAGACAACTGAATCCCTATGTAACTGCAAGACTCAGAAGAGCCCACACACTCAGCTCTTAACCCCAGTGTGCAGAAAGTGTCAAAACGTGTTTTTCAGCAGAAATAAACATGTTTCTGCAAGTTTGGTCACCCCCATGTAAGTTATGTGGCAGTAACAGTACACTTTTGAAAACGTGTTTTTCAGCCCGAAATAAACGCGTTTTTTCAGACAACTGAATCCCTATGTAACTGCAAGGCTCAAAAGAGCCCACACACTCAGCTCTTAACCCCTGTGTGCAGAAAGTGTCAAAACGTGTTTTTCAGCAGAAATAAACATGTTTCTGCAAGTTTGGTCACCCCCATTTAAGTTATGGGGCAGTAACAGCACACTTTTGAAAACGTGTTTTTCAGCCCGAAATAAACGCGTTTTTTCAGACAACTGAATCCCTATGTAACTGCAAGACTCAGAAGAGCCCACACACTCAGCTCTTAACCCCAGTGTGCAGAAAGTGTCAAAACGTGATTTTCAGCAGAAATAAACATGTTTCTGCAAGTTTGGTCACCCCCATGTAAGTTATGGGGCAGTAACAGCACACTTTTGAAAACGTGTTTTTCAGCCCGAAATAAACGCGTTTTTTCAGACAACTGAATCCCTATGTAACTGCAAGACTCAGAAGAGCCCACACACTCAGCTCTTAACCCCAGTGTGCAGAAAGTGTCAAAACGTGATTTTCAGCAGAAATAAACATGTTTCTGCAAGTTTGGTCACCCCCATGTAAGTTATGGGGCAGTAACAGCACACTTTTGAAAACGTGTTTTTCAGCCCGAAATAAACGCGTTTTTTCAGACAACTGAATCCCTATGTAACTGCAAGACTCAGAAGAGCCCACACACTCAGCTCTTAACCCCAGAGTGCAGAAAGTGTCAAAACGTGTTTTTCAGCAGAAATAAACATGTTTCTGCAAGTTTGGTCACCCCCATGTAAGTTATGTGGCAGTAACAGTACACTTTTGAAAACGTGTTTTTCAGCCCGAAATAAACGCGTTTTTTCAGACAACTGAATCCCTATGTAACTGCAAGGCTCAGAAGAGCCCACACACTCAGCTCTTAACCCCAGTGTGCAGAAAGTGTCAAAACGTGTTTTTCAGCAGAAATAAACATGTTTCTGCAAGTTTGGTCACCCCCATGTAAGTTATGGGGCAGTAACAGCACACTTTTGAAAACGTGTTTTTCAGCCCGAAATAAACGCGTTTTTTCAGACAACTGAATCCCTATGTAACTGCAAGACTCAAAAGAGCCCACACACTCAGCTCATAACCCCAGTGTGCAGAAAGTGTCAAAACGTGTTTTTCAGCAGAAATAAACATGTTTCTGCAAGTTTGGTCACCCCCATTTAAGTTATGGGGCAGTAACAGCACACTTTTGAAAACGTGTTTTTCAGCCCGAAATAAACGCGTTTTTTCAGACAACTGAATCCCTATGTAACTGCAAGACTCAGAAGAGCCCACACACTCAGCTCTTAACCCCAGTGTGCAGAAAGTGTCAAAACGTGATTTTCAGCAGAAATAAACATGTTTCTGCAAGTTTGGTCACCCCCATGTAAGTTATGGGGCAGTAACAGCACACTTTTGAAAACGTGTTTTTCAGCCCGAAATAAACGCGTTTTTTCAGACAACTGAATCCCTATGTAACTGCAAGACTCAGAAGAGTCCACACACTCAGCTCTTAACCCCAGAGTGCAGAAAGTGTCAAAACGTGTTTTTCAGCAGAAATAAACATGTTTCTGCAAGTTTGGTCACCCCCATGTAAGTTATGTGGCAGTAACAGTACACTTTTGAAAACGTGTTTTTCAGCCCGAAATAAACGCGTTTTTTCAGACAACTGAATCCCTATGTAACTGCAAGGCTCAAAAGAGCCCACACACTCAGCTCTTAACCCCAGTGTGCAGAAAGTGTCAAAACGTGTTTTTCAGCAGAAATAAACATGTTTCTGCAAGTTTGGTCACCCCCATGTAAGTTATGGGGCAGTAACAGCACACTTTTGAAAACGTGTTTTTCAGCCCGAAATAAACGCGTTTTTTCAGACAACTGAATCCCTATGTAACTGCAAGGCTCAGAAGAGCCCACACACTCAGCTCTTAACCCCAGAGTGCAGAAAGTGTCAAAACGTGTTTTTCAGCAGAAATAAACATGTTTCTGCAAGTTTGGTCACCCCCATGTAAGTTATGTGGCAGTAACAGTACACTTTTGAAAACGTGTTTTTCAGCCCGAAATAAACGCGTTTTTTCAGACAACTGAATCCCTATGTAACTGCAAGACTCAGAAGAGCCCACACACTCAGCTCTTAACCCCAGAGTGCAGAAAGTGTCAAAACGTGTTTTTCAGCAGAAATAAACATGTTTCTGCAAGTTTGGTCACCCCCATGTAAGTTATGTGGCAGTAACAGTACACTTTTGAAAACGTGTTTTTCAGCCCGAAATAAACACGTTTTTTCAGACAACTGAATCCCTATGTAACTGCAAGGCTCAGAAGAGCCCACACACTCAGCTCTTAACCCCAGTGTGCAGAAAGTGTCAAAACATGTTTTTCAGCAGAAATAAACATGTTTCTGCAAGTTTGGTCACCCCCATGTAAGTTATGGGGCAGTAACAGCACACTTTTGAAAACGTGTTTTTCAGCCCGAAATAAACGCGTTTTTTCAGACAACTGAATCCCTATGTAACTGCAAGACTCAGAAGAGCCCACACACTCAGCTCTTAACCCCAGAGTGCAGAAAGTGTCAAAACGTGTTTTTCAGCAGAAATAAACATGTTTCTGCAAGTTTGGTCACCCCCATGTAAGTTATGTGGCAGTAACAGTACACTTTTGAAAACGTGTTTTTCAGCCCGAAATAAACGCGTTTTTTCAGACAACTGAATCCCTATGTAACTGCAAGACTCAGAAGAGCCCACACACTCAGCTCTTAACCCCAGTGTGCAGAAAGTGTCAAAACGTGTTTTTCAGCAGAAATAAACATGTTTCTGCAAGTTTGGTCACCCCCATTTAAGTTATGGGGCAGTAACAGCACACTTTTGAAAACGTGTTTTTCAGCCCGAAATAAACGCGTTTTTTCAGACAACTGAATCCCTATGTAACTGCAAGACTCAGAAGAGCCCACACACTCAGCTCTTAACCCCAGTGTGCAGAAAGTGTCAAAACGTGATTTTCAGCAGAAATAAACATGTTTCTGCAAGTTTGGTCACCCCCATGTAAGTTATGGGGCAGTAACAGCACACTTTTGAAAACGTGTTTTTCAGCCCGAAATAAACGCATTTTTTCAGACAACTGAATCCCTATGTAACTGCAAGACTCAGAAGAGCCCACACACTCAGCTCTTAACCCCAGAGTGCAGAAAGTGTCAAAACGTGTTTTTCAGCAGAAATAAACATGTTTCTGCAAGTTTGGTCACCCCCATGTAAGTTATGTGGCAGTAACAGTACACTTTTGAAAACGTGTTTTTCAGCCCGAAATAAACGCGTTTTTTCAGACAACTGAATCCCTATGTAACTGCAAGGCTCAAAAGAGCCCACACACTCAGCTCTTAACCCCAGTGTGCAGAAAGTGTCAAAACGTGTTTTTCAGCAGAAATAAACATGTTTCTGCAAGTTTGGTCACCCCCATTTAAGTTATGGGGCAGTAACAGCACACTTTTGAAAACGTGTTTTTCAGCCCGAAATAAACGCGTTTTTTCAGACAACTGAATCCCTATGTAACTGCAAGACTCAGAAGAGCCCACACACTCCGCTCTTAACCCCAGTGTGCAGAAAGTGTCAAAACGTGATTTTCAGCAGAAATAAACATGTTTCTGCAAGTTTGGTCACCCCCATGTAAGTTATGGGGCAGTAACAGCACACTTTTGAAAACGTGTTTTTCAGCCCGAAATAAACGCGTTTTTTCAGACAACTGAATCCCTATGTAACTGCAAGGCTCAAAAGAGCCCACACACTCAGCTCTTAACCCCAGTGTGCAGAAAGTGTCAAAACGTGTTTTTCAGCAGAAATAAACATGTTTCTGCAAGTTTGGTCACCCCCATGTAAGTTATGGGGCAGTAACAGCACACTTTTGAAAACGTGTTTTTCAGCCCGAAATAAACGCGTTTTTTCAGACAACTGAATCCCTATGTAACTGCAAGACTCAGAAGAGCCCACACACTCAGCTCTTAACCCCAGTGTGCAGAAAGTGTCAAAACGTGATTTTCAGCAGAAATAAACATGTTTCTGCAAGTTTGGTCACCCCCATGTAAGTTATGGGGCAGTAACAGCACACTTTTGAAAACGTGTTTTTCAGCCCGAAATAAACGCGTTTTTTCAGACAACTGAATCCCTATGTAACTGCAAGGCTCAAAAGAGCCCACACACTCAGCTCTTAACCCCAGTGTGCAGAAAGTGTCAAAACGTGTTTTTCAGCAGAAATAAACATGTTTCTGCAAGTTTGGTCACCCCCATGTAAGTTATGGGGCAGTAACAGCACACTTTTGAAAACGTGTTTTTCAGCCCGAAATAAACGCGTTTTTTCAGACAACTGAATCCCTATGTAACTGCAAGACTCAGAAGAGCCCACACACTCAGCTCTTAACCCCAGTGTGCAGAAAGTGTCAAAACGTGTTTTTCAGCAGAAATAAACATGTTTCTGCAAGTTTGGTCACCCCCATGTAAGTTATGTGGCAGTAACAGTACACTTTTGAAAACGTGTTTTTCAGCCCGAAATAAACGCGTTTTTTCAGACAACTGAATCCCTATGTAACTGCAAGGCTCAAAAGAGCCCACACACTCAGCTCTTAACCCCAGTGTGCAGAAAGTGTCAAAACGTGTTTTTCAGCAGAAATAAACATGTTTCTGCAAGTTTGGTCACCCCCATGTAAGTTATGTGGCAGTAACAGTACACTTTTGAAAACGTGTTTTTCAGCCCGAAATAAACGAGTTTTTTCAGACAACTGAATCCCTATGTAACTGCAAGGCTCAGAAGAGCCCACACACTCAGCTCTTAACCCCAGTGTGCAGAAAGTGTCAAAACGTGTTTTTCAGCAGAAATAAACATGTTTCTGCAAGTTTGGTCACCCCCATGTAAGTTATGGGGCAGTAACAGCACACTTTTGAAAACGTGTTTTTCAGCCCGAAATAAACACATTTTTTCAGACAACTGAATCCCTATGTAACTGCAAGGCTCAGAAGAGCCCACACACTCAGCTCTTAACCCCAGTGTGCAGAAAGTGTCAAAACGTGTTTTTCAGCAGAAATAAACATGTTTCTGCAAGTTTGGTCACCCCCATTTAAGTTATGTGGCAGTAACAGTACACTTTTGAAAACGTGTTTTTCAGCCCGAAATAAACGCGTTTTTTCAGACAACTGAATCCCTATGTAACTGCAAGGCTCAGTAGAGCCCACACACTCAGCTCTTAACCCCAGTGTGCAGAAAGTGTCAAAACATGTTTTTCAGCAGAAATAAACATGTTTCTGCAAGTTTGGTCACCCCCATGTAAGTTATGGGGCAGTAACAGCACACTTTTGAAAACGTGTTTTTCAGCCCGAAATAAACGCGTTTTTTCAGACAACTGAATCCCTATGTAACTGCAAGACTCAGAAGAGCCCACACACTCAGCTCTTAACCACAGTGTGCAGAAAGTGTCAAAACGTGTTTTTCAGCAGAAATAAACATGTTTCTGCAAGTTTGGTCACCCCCATGTAAGTTATGGGGCAGTAACAGCACACTTTTGAAAACGTGTTTTTCAGCCCGAAATAAACACATTTTTTCAGACAACTGAATCCCTATGTAACTGCAAGGCTCAGAAGAGCCCACACACTCAGCTCTTAACCCCAGTGTGCAGAAAGTGTCAAAACGTGTTTTTCAGTAGAAATAAACATGTTTCTGCAAGTTTGGTCACCCCCATGTAAGTTATGTGGCAGTAACAGTACACTTTTGAAAACGTGTTTTTCAGCCCGAAATAAACGCGTTTTTTCAGACAACTGAATCCCTATGTAACTGCAAGGCTCAAAAGAGCCCACACACTCAGCTCTTAACCCCAGTGTGCAGAAAGTGTCAAAACGTGTTTTTCAGCAGAAATAAACATGTTTCTGCAAGTTTGGTCACCCCCATGTAAGTTATGTGGCAGTAACAGTACACTTTTGAAAACGTGTTTTTCAGCCCGAAATAAACGAGTTTTTTCAGACAACTGAATCCCTATGTAACTGCAAGGCTCAGAAGAGCCCACACACTCAGCTCTTAACCCCAGTGTGCAGAAAGTGTCAAAACGTGTTTTTCAGCAGAAATAAACATGTTTCTGCAAGTTTGGTCACCCCCATGTAAGTTATGGGGCAGTAACAGCACACTTTTGAAAACGTGTTTTTCAGCCCGAAATAAACACATTTTTTCAGACAACTGAATCCCTATGTAACTGCAAGGCTCAGAAGAGCCCACACACTCAGCTCTTAACCCCAGTGTGCAGAAAGTGTCAAAACGTGTTTTTCAGTAGAAATAAACATGTTTCTGCAAGTTTGGTCACCCCCATGTAAGTTATGTGGCAGTAACAGTACACTTTTGAAAACGTGTTTTTCAGCCCGAAATAAACGCGTTTTTTCAGACAACTGAATCCCTATGTAACTGCAAGGCTCAAAAGAGCCCACACACTCAGCTCTTAACCCCAGTGTGCAGAAAGTGTCAAAACGTGTTTTTCAGCAGAAATAAACATGTTTCTGCAAGTTTGGTCACCCCCATTTAAGTTATGTGGCAGTAACAGTACACTTTTGAAAACGTGTTTTTCAGCCCGAAATAAACGCGTTTTTTCAGACAACTGAATCCCTATGTAACTGCAAGGCTCAGTAGAGCCCACACACTCAGCTCTTAACCCCAGTGTGCAGAAAGTGTCAAAACATGTTTTTCAGCAGAAATAAACATGTTTCTGCAAGTTTGGTCACCCCCATGTAAGTTATGGGGCAGTAACAGCACACTTTTGAAAACGTGTTTTTCAGCCCGAAATAAACGCGTTTTTTCAGACAACTGAATCCCTATGTAACTGCAAGACTCAGAAGAGCCCACACACTCAGCTCTTAACCACAGTGTGCAGAAAGTGTCAAAACGTGTTTTTCAGCAGAAATAAACATGTTTCTGCAAGTTTGGTCACCCCCATGTAAGTTATGGGGCAGTAACAGCACACTTTTGAAAACGTGTTTTTCAGCCCGAAATAAACGCGTTTTTTCAGACAACCGAATCCCTATGTAACTGCAAGACTCAGAAGAGCCCACACACTCAGCTCTTAACCCCAGAGTGCAGAAAGTGTCAAAACGTGTTTTTCAGCAGAAATAAACATGTTTCTGCAAGTTTGGTCACCCCCATGTAAGTTATGTGGCAGTAACAGTACACTTTTGAAAACGTGTTTTTCAGCCCGAAATAAACGCGTTTTTTCAGACAACTGAATCCCTATGTAACTGCAAGACTCAGAAGAGCCCACACACTCAGCTCTTAACCCCAGTGTGCAGAAAGTGTCAAAACGTGTTTTTCAGCAGAAATAAACATGTTTCTGCAAGTTTGGTCACCCCCATGTAAGTTATGGGGCAGTAACAGCACACTTTTGAAAACGTGTTTTTCAGCCCGAAATAAAAGTGTTTTTTCAGACAACTGAATCCCTATGTAACTGCAAGACTCAGAAGAGCCCACACACTCAGCTCTTAACCCCAGAGTGCAGAAAGTGTCAAAACGTGTTTTTCAGCAGAAATAAACATGTTTCTGCAAGTTTGGTCACCCCCATGTAAGTTATGTGGCAGTAACAGTACACTTTTGAAAACGTGTTTTTCAGCCCGAAATAAACGCGTTTTTTCAGACAACTGAATCCCTATGTAACTGCAAGACTCAGAAGAGCCCACACACTCAGCTCTTAACCCCAGAGTGCAGAAAGTGTCAAAACATGTTTTTCAGCAGAAATAAACATGTTTCTGCAAGTTTGGTCACCCCCATGTAAGTTATGGGGCAGTAACAGCACACTTTTGAAAACGTGTTTTTCAGCCCGAAATAAACGCGTTTTTTCAGACAACTGAATCCCTATGTAACTGCAAGGCTCAAAAGAGCCCACACACTCAGCTCTTAACCCCAGTGTGCAGAAAGTGTCAAAACGTGTTTTTCAGCAGAAATAAACATGTTTCTTCAAGTTTGGTCACCCCCATGTAAGTTATGGGGCAGTAACAGCACACTTTTGAAAACGTGTTTTTCAGCCCGAAATAAACGCGTTTTTTCAGACAACTGAATCCCTATGTAACTGCAAGGCTCAAAAGAGCCCACACACTCAGCTCTTAACCCCAGTGTGCAGAAAGTGTTAAAACGTGTTTTTCAGCAGAAATAAACATGTTTCTGCAAGTTTGGTCACCCCCATGTAAGTTATGGGGCAGTAACAGCACACTTTTGAAAACGTGTTTTTCAGCCCGAAATAAACGCGTTTTTTCAGACAACTGAATCCCTATGTAACTGCAAGGCTCAAAAGAGCCCACACACTCAGCTCTTAACCCCAGTGTGCAGAAAGTGTCAAAACATGTTTTTCAGCAGAAATAAACATGTTTCTGCAAGTTTGGTCACCTCCATGTAAGTTATGGGGCAGTAACAGCACACTTTTGAAAACGTGTTTTTCAGCCCGAAATAAACGCGTTTTTTCAGACAACTGAATCCCTATGTAACTGCAAGACTCAGAAGAGCCCACACACTCAGCTCTTAACCCCAGTGTGCAGAAAGTGTCAAAACGTGTTTTTCAGCAGAAATAAACATGTTTCTGCAAGTTTGGTCACCCCCATGTAAGTTATGGGGCAGTAACAGCACACATTTGAAAACGTGTTTTTCAGCCCGAAATAAACGCGTTTTTTCAGACAACTGAATCCCTATGTAACTGCAAGACTCAGAAGAGCCCACACACTCAGCTCTTAACCCCAGTGTGCAGAAAGTGTCAAAACGTGATTTTCAGCAGAAATAAACATGTTTCTGCAAGTTTGGTCACCCCCATGTAAGTTATGGGGCAGTAACAGCACACTTTTGAAAACTTGTTTTTCAGCCCGAAATAAACACGTTTTTTCAGACAACTGAATCCCTATGTAACTGCAAGGCTCAAAAGAGCCCACACACTCAGCTCTTAACCCCAGTGTGCAGAAAGTGTCAAAACGTGTTTTTCAGCAGAAATAAACGTTTCTGCAAGTTTGGTCTACCCCATGTAAGTTATGGGGCAGTAACAGCACACTTTTGAAAACGTGTTTTTCAGCCCGAAATAAACGCGTTTTTTCAGACAACTGAATCCCTATGTAACTGCAAGACTCAGAAGAGCCCACACACTCAGCTCTTAACCCCAGAGTGCAGAAAGTGTCAAAACGTGTTTTTCAGCAGAAATAAACATGTTTCTGCAAGTTTGGTCACCCCCATGTAAGTTATGTGGCAGTAACAGTACACTTTTGAAAACGTGTTTTTCAGCCCGAAATAAACTAGTTTTTTCAGACAACTGAATCCCTATGTAACTGCAAGGCTCAGAAGAGCCCACACACTCAGCTCTTAACCCCAGTGTGCAGAAAGTGTCAAAACATGTTTTTCAGCAGAAATAAACATGTTTCTGCAAGTTTGGTCACCCCCATGTAAGTTATGGGGCAGTAACAGCACACTTTTGAAAACGTGTTTTTCAGCCCGAAATAAACACATTTTTTCAGACAACTGAATCCCTATGTAACTGCAAGGCTCAGAAGAGCCCACACACTCAGCTCTTAACCCCAGTGTGCAGAAAGTGTCAAAACGTGTTTTTCAGTAGAAATAAACATGTTTCTGCAAGTTTGGTCACCCCCATGTAAGTTATGTGGCAGTAACAGTACACTTTTGAAAACGTGTTTTTCAGCCCGAAATAAACGCGTTTTTTCAGACAACTGAATCCCTATGTAACTGCAAGGCTCAAAAGAGCCCACACACTCAGCTCTTAACCCCAGTGTGCAGAAAGTGTCAAAACGTGTTTTTCAGCAGAAATAAACATGTTTCTGCAAG
The DNA here is from genome assembly GCF_059453375.1 of Lepisosteus platostomus. Taxonomy (NCBI): domain Eukaryota; kingdom Metazoa; phylum Chordata; class Actinopteri; order Semionotiformes; family Lepisosteidae; genus Lepisosteus; species Lepisosteus platostomus. Next base: position 512,203 of record NW_028291659.1, on the reverse strand, counting down.
TTTGGTCACCCCCATTTAAGTTATGTGGCAGTAACAGTACACTTTTGAAAACGTGTTTTTCAGCCCGAAATAAACGCGTTTTTTCAGACAACTGAATCCCTATGTAACTGCAAGGCTCAGTAGAGCCCACACACTCAGCTCTTAACCCCAGTGTGCAGAAAGTGTCAAAACATGTTTTTCAGCAGAAATAAACATGTTTCTGCAAGTTTGGTCACCCCCATGTAAGTTATGGGGCAGTAACAGCACACTTTTGAAAACGTGTTTTTCAGCCCGAAATAAACGCGTTTTTTCAGACAACTGAATCCCTATGTAACTGCAAGACTCAGAAGAGCCCACACACTCAGCTCTTAACCACAGTGTGCAGAAAGTGTCAAAACGTGTTTTTCAGCAGAAATAAACATGTTTCTGCAAGTTTGGTCACCCCCATGTAAGTTATGGGGCAGTAACAGCACACTTTTGAAAACGTGTTTTTCAGCCCGAAATAAACGCGTTTTTTCAGACAACCGAATCCCTATGTAACTGCAAGACTCAGAAGAGCCCACACACTCAGCTCTTAACCCCAGAGTGCAGAAAGTGTCAAAACGTGTTTTTCAGCAGAAATAAACATGTTTCTGCAAGTTTGGTCACCCCCATGTAAGTTATGTGGCAGTAACAGTACACTTTTGAAAACGTGTTTTTCAGCCCGAAATAAACGCGTTTTTTCAGACAACTGAATCCCTATGTAACTGCAAGACTCAGAAGAGCCCACACACTCAGCTCTTAACCCCAGAGTGCAGAAAGTGTCAAAACGTGTTTTTCAGCAGAAATAAACATGTTTCTGCAAGTTTGGTCACCCCCATGTAAGTTATGTGGCAGTAACAGTACACTTTTGAAAACGTGTTTTTCAGCCCGAAATAAACGCGTTTTTTCAGACAACTGAATCCCTATGTAACTGCAAGACTCAGAAGAGCCCACACACTCAGCTCTTAACCCCAGAGTGCAGAAAGTGTCAAAACGTGTTTTTCAGCAGAAATAAACATGTTTCTGCAAGTTTGGTCACCCCCATGTAAGTTATGTGGCAGTAACAGTACACTTTTGAAAACGTGTTTTTCAGCCCGAAATAAACGCGTTTTTTCAGACAACTGAATCCCTATGTAACTGCAAGGCTCAGAAGAGCCCACACACTCAGCTCTTAACCCCAGTGTGCAGAAAGTGTCAAAACATGTTTTTCAGCAGAAATAAACATGTTTCTGCAAGTTTGGTCACCCCCATGTAAGTTATGGGGCAGTAACAGCACACTTTTGAAAACGTGTTTTTCAGCCCGAAATAAACGCGTTTTTTCAGACAACTGAATCCCTATGTAACTGCAAGGCTCAAAAGAGCCCACACACTCAGCTCTTAACCCCAGTGTGCAGAAAGTGTCAAAACGTGTTTTTCAGCAGAAATAAACATGTTTCTTCAAGTTTGGTCACCCCCATGTAAGTTATGGGGCAGTAACAGCACACTTTTGAAAACGTGTTTTTCAGCCCGAAATAAACGCGTTTTTTCAGACAACTGAATCCCTATGTAACTGCAAGGCTCAAAAGAGCCCACACACTCAGCTCTTAACCCCAGTGTGCAGAAAGTGTCAAAACGTGTTTTTCAGCAGAAATAAACATGTTTCTGCAAGTTTGGTCACCCCCATGTAAGTTATGGGGCAGTAACAGCACACTTTTGAAAACGTGTTTTTCAGCCCGAAATAAACGCGTTTTTTCAGACAACTGAATCCCTATGTAACTGCAAGGCTCAAAAGAGCCCACACACTCAGCTCTTAACCCCAGTGTGCAGAAAGTGTCAAAACATGTTTTTCAGCAGAAATAAACATGTTTCTGCAAGTTTGGTCACCTCCATGTAAGTTATGGGGCAGTAACAGCACACTTTTGAAAACGTGTTTTTCAGCCCGAAATAAACGCGTTTTTTCAGACAACTGAATCCCTATGTAACTGCAAGACTCAGAAGAGCCCACACACTCAGCTCTTAACCCCAGTGTGCAGAAAGTGTCAAAACGTGTTTTTCAGCAGAAATAAACATGTTTCTGCAAGTTTGGTCACCCCCATGTAAGTTATGGGGCAGTAACAGCACACATTTGAAAACGTGTTTTTCAGCCCGAAATAAACGCGTTTTTTCAGACAACTGAATCCCTATGTAACTGCAAGACTCAGAAGAGCCCACACACTCAGCTCTTAACCCCAGTGTGCAGAAAGTGTCAAAACGTGATTTTCAGCAGAAATAAACATGTTTCTGCAAGTTTGGTCACCCCCATGTAAGTTATGGGGCAGTAACAGCACACTTTTGAAAACTTGTTTTTCAGCCCGAAATAAACACGTTTTTTTTGACAACTGAATCCCTATGTAACTGCAAGGCTCAAAAGAGCCCACACACTCAGCTCTTAACCCCAGTGTGCAGAAAGTGTCAAAACGTGTTTTTCAGCAGAAATAAACGTTTCTGCAAGTTTGGTCTACCCCATGTAAGTTATGGGGCAGTAACAGCACACTTTTGAAAACGTGTTTTTCAGCCCGAAATAAACGCGTTTTTTCAGACAACTGAATCCCTATGTAACTGCAAGACTCAGAAGAGCCCACACACTCAGCTCTTAACCCCAGAGTGCAGAAAGTGTCAAAACGTGTTTTTCAGCAGAAATAAACATGTTTCTGCAAGTTTGGTCACCCCCATGTAAGTTATGTGGCAGTAACAGTACACTTTTGAAAACGTGTTTTTCAGCCCGAAATAAACGCGTTTTTTCAGACAACTGAATCCCTATGTAACTGCAAGGCTCAGAAGAGCCCACACACTCAGCTCTTAACCCCAGTGTGCAGAAAGTGTCAAAACATGTTTTTCAGCAGAAATAAACATGTTTCTGCAAGTTTGGTCACCCCCATGTAAGTTATGTGGCAGTAACAGTACACTTTTGAAAACGTGTTTTTCAGCCCGAAATAAACGCGTTTTTTCAGACAACTGAATCCCTATGTAACTGCAAGGCTCAGTAGAGCCCACACACTCAGCTCTTAACCCCAGTGTGCAGAAAGTGTCAAAACATGTTTTTCAGCAGAAATAAACATGTTTCTGCAAGTTTGGTCACCCCCATGTAAGTTATGGGGCAGTAACAGCACACTTTTGAAAACGTGTTTTTCAGCCCGAAATAAACGCGTTTTTTCAGACAACTGAATCCCTATGTAACTGCAAGACTCAGAAGAGCCCACACACTCAGCTCTTAACCCCAGTGTGCAGAAAGTGTCAAAACGTGTTTTTCAGCAGAAATAAACATGTTTCTGCAAGTTTGGTCACCCCCATGTAAGTTATGTGGCAGTAACAGTACACTTTTGAAAACGTGTTTTTCAGCCCGAAATAAACGCGTTTTTTCAGACAACTGAATCCCTATGTAACTGCAAGGCTCAGAAGAGCCCACACACTCAGCTCTTAACCCCAGTGTGCAGAAAGTGTCAAAACATGTTTTTTCAGCAGAAATAAACATGTTTCTGCAAGTTTGGTCACCCCCATGTAAGTTATGTGGCAGTAACAGTACACTTTTGAAAACGTGTTTTTCAGCCCGAAATAAACGCGTTTTTTCAGACAACTGAATCCCTATGTAACTGCAAGGCTCAAAAGAGCCCACACACTCAGCTCTTAACCCCAGTGTGCAGAAAGTGTCAAAACGTGTTTTTCAGCAGAAATAAACATGTTTCTGCAAGTTTGGTCACCCCCATGTAAGTTATGGGGCAGTAACAGCACACTTTTGAAAACGTGTTTTTCAGCCCGAAATAAACGCGTTTTTTCAGACAACTGAATCCCTATGTAACTGCAAGACTCAGAAGAGCCCACACACTCAGCTCTTAACCCCAGAGTGCAGAAAGTGTCAAAACGTGTTTTTCAGCAGAAATAAACATGTTTCTGCAAGTTTGGTCACCCCCATGTAAGTTATGGGGCAGTAACAGCACACTTTTGAAAACTTGTTTTTCAGCCCGAAATAAACACGTTTTTTCAGACAACTGAATCCCTATGTAACTGCAAGGCTCAAAAGAGCCCACACACTCAGCTCTTAACCCCAGTGTGCAGAAAGTGTCAAAACGTGTTTTTCAGCAGAAATAAACGTTTCTGCAAGTTTGGTCTACCCCATGTAAGTTATGGGGCAGTAACAGCACACTTTTGAAAACGTGTTTTTCAGCCCGAAATAAACGCGTTTTTTCAGACAACTGAATCCCTATGTAACTGCAAGACTCAGAAGAGCCCACACACTCAGCTCTTAACCCCAGAGTGCAGAAAGTGTCAAAACGTGTTTTTCAGCAGAAATAAACATGTTTCTGCAAGTTTGGTCACCCCCATGTAAGTTATGTGGCAGTAACAGTACACTTTTGAAAACGTGTTTTTCAGCCCGAAATAAACGCGTTTTTTCAGACAACTGAATCCCTATGTAACTGCAAGGCTCAGAAGAGCCCACACACTCAGCTCTTAACCCCAGTGTGCAGAAAGTGTCAAAACATGTTTTTCAGCAGAAATAAACATGTTTCTGCAAGTTTGGTCACCCCCATGTAAGTTATGTGGCAGTAACAGTACACTTTTGAAAACGTGTTTTTCAGCCCGAAATAAACGCGTTTTTTCAGACAACTGAATCCCTATGTAACTGCAAGGCTCAGTAGAGCCCACACACTCAGCTCTTAACCCCAGTGTGCAGAAAGTGTCAAAACATGTTTTTCAGCAGAAATAAACATGTTTCTGCAAGTTTGGTCACCCCCATGTAAGTTATGGGGCAGTAACAGCACACTTTTGAAAACGTGTTTTTCAGCCCGAAATAAACGCGTTTTTTCAGACAACTGAATCCCTATGTAACTGCAAGACTCAGAAGAGCCCACACACTCAGCTCTTAACCCCAGTGTGCAGAAAGTGTCAAAACGTGTTTTTCAGCAGAAATAAACATGTTTCTGCAAGTTTGGTCACCCCCATGTAAGTTATGTGGCAGTAACAGTACACTTTTGAAAACGTGTTTTTCAGCCCGAAATAAACGCGTTTTTTCAGACAACTGAATCCCTATGTAACTGCAAGGCTCAGAAGAGCCCACACACTCAGCTCTTAACCCCAGTGTGCAGAAAGTGTCAAAACATGTTTTTTCAGCAGAAATAAACATGTTTCTGCAAGTTTGGTCACCCCCATGTAAGTTATGTGGCAGTAACAGTACACTTTTGAAAACGTGTTTTTCAGCCCGAAATAAACGCGTTTTTTCAGACAACTGAATCCCTATGTAACTGCAAGGCTCAAAAGAGCCCACACACTCAGCTCTTAACCCCAGTGTGCAGAAAGTGTCAAAACGTGTTTTTCAGCAGAAATAAACATGTTTCTGCAAGTTTGGTCACCCCCATGTAAGTTATGGGGCAGTAACAGCACACTTTTGAAAACGTGTTTTTCAGCCCGAAATAAACGCGTTTTTTCAGACAACTGAATCCCTATGTAACTGCAAGACTCAGAAGAGCCCACACACTCAGCTCTTAACCCCAGAGTGCAGAAAGTGTCAAAACGTGTTTTTCAGCAGAAATAAACATGTTTCTGCAAGTTTGGTCACCCCCATGTAAGTTATGTGGCAGTAACAGTACACTTTTGAAAACGTGTTTTTCAGCCCGAAATAAACGCGTTTTTTCAGACAACTGAATCCCTATGTAACTGCAAGGCTCAGAAGAGCCCACACACTCAGCTCTTAACCCCAGTGTGCAGAAAGTGTCAAAACATGTTTTTCAGCAGAAATAAACATGTTTCTGCAAGTTTGGTCACCCCCATGTAAGTTATGTGGCAGTAACAGTACACTTTTGAAAACGTGTTTTTCAGCCCGAAATAAACGCGTTTTTTCAGACAACTGAATCCCTATGTAACTGCAAGGCTCAGTAGAGCCCACACACTCAGCTCTTAACCCCAGTGTGCAGAAAGTGTCAAAACATGTTTTTCAGCAGAAATAAACATGTTTCTGCAAGTTTGGTCACCCCCATGTAAGTTATGGGGCAGTAACAGCACACTTTTGAAAACGTGTTTTTCAGCCCGAAATAAACGCGTTTTTTCAGACAACTGAATCCCTATGTAACTGCAAGACTCAGAAGAGCCCACACACTCAGCTCTTAACCCCAGTGTGCAGAAAGTGTCAAAACGTGTTTTTCAGCAGAAATAAACATGTTTCTGCAAGTTTGGTCACCCCCATGTAAGTTATGGGGCAGTAACAGCACACTTTTGAAAACGTGTTTTTCAGCCCGAAATAAACGCGTTTTTTCAGACAACTGAATCCCTATGTAACTGCAAGGCTCAGAAGAGCCCACACACTCAGCTCTTAACCCCAGAGTGCAGAAAGTGTCAAAACGTGTTTTTCAGCAGAAATAAACATGTTTCTGCAAGTTTGGTCACCCCCATGTAAGTTATGTGGCAGTAACAGTACACTTTTGAAAACGTGTTTTTCAGCCCGAAATAAACGCGTTTTTTCAGACAACTGAATCCCTATGTAACTGCAAGGCTCAGAAGAGCCCACACACTCAGCTCTTAACCCCAGTGTGCAGAAAGTGTCAAATCATGTTTTTCAGCAGAAATAAACATGTTTCTGCAAGTTTGGTCACCCCCATGTAAGTTATGGGGCAGTAACAGCACACTTTTGAAAACGTGTTTTTCAGCCCGAAATAAACGCGTTTTTTCAGACAACTGAATCCCTATGTAACTGCAAGACTCAGAAGAGCCCACACACTCAGCTCTTAACCCCAGTGTGCAGAAAGTGTCAAAATGTGATTTTCAGCAGAAATAAACATGTTTCTGCAAGTTTGGTCACCCCCATGTAAGTTATGGGGCAGTAACAGCACACTTTTGAAAACGTGTTTTTCAGCCCGAAATAAACGCGTTTTTTCAGACAACTGAATCCCTATGTAACTGCAAGGCTCAAAAGAGCCCACACACTCAGCTCTTAACCCCAGTGTGCAGAAAGTGTCAAAACGTGTTTTTCAGCAGAAATAAACATGTTTCTGCAAGTTTGGTCACCCCCATGTAAGTTATGGGGCAGTAACAGCACACTTTTGAAAACGTGTTTTTCAGCCCGAAATAAACGCGTTTTTTCAGACAACTGAATCCCTATGTAACTGCAAGGCTCAAAAGAGCCCACACACTCAGCTCTTAACCCCAGTGTGCAGAAAGTGTCAAAACATGTTTTTCAGCAGAAATAAACATGTTTCTGCAAGTTTGGTCACCCCCATGTAAGTTATGGGGCAGTAACAGCACACTTTTGAAAACGTGTTTTTCAGCCCGAAATAAACGCGTTTTTTCAGACAACTGAATCCCTATGTAACTGCAAGACTCAGAAGAGCCCACACACTCAGCTCTTAACCCCAGTGTGCAGAAAGTGTCAAAACGTGTTTTTCAGCAGAAATAAACATGTTTCTGCAAGTTTGGTCACCCCCATGTAAGTTATGGGGCAGTAACAGCACACATTTGAAAACGTGTTTTTCAGCCCGAAATAAACGCGTTTTTTCAGACAACTGAATCCCTATGTAACTGCAAGACTCAGAAGAGCCCACACACTCAGCTCTTAACCCCAGTGTGCAGAAAGTGTCAAAACGTGATTTTCAGCAGAAATAAACATGTTTCTGCAAGTTTGGTCACCCCCATGTAAGTTATGGGGCAGTAACAGCACACTTTTGAAAACTTGTTTTTCAGCCCGAAATAAACACGTTTTTTCAGACAACTGAATCCCTATGTAACTGCAAGGCTCAAAAGAGCCCACACACTCAGCTCTTAACCCCAGTGTGCAGAAAGTGTCAAAACGTGTTTTTCAGCAGAAATAAACGTTTCTGCAAGTTTGGTCTACCCCATGTAAGTTATGGGGCAGTAACAGCACACTTTTGAAAACGTGTTTTTCAGCCCGAAATAAACGCGTTTTTTCAGACAACTGAATCCCTATGTAACTGCAAGACTCAGAAGAGCCCACACACTCAGCTCTTAACCCCAGAGTGCAGAAAGTGTCAAAACGTGTTTTTCAGCAGAAATAAACATGTTTCTGCAAGTTTGGTCACCCCCATGTAAGTTATGTGGCAGTAACAGTACACTTTTGAAAACGTGTTTTTCAGCCCGAAATAAACGCGTTTTTTCAGACAACTGAATCCCTATGTAACTGCAAGGCTCAGAAGAGCCCACACACTCAGCTCTTAACCCCAGTGTGCAGAAAGTGTCAAAACATGTTTTTCAGCAGAAATAAACATGTTTCTGCAAGTTTGGTCACCCCCATGTAAGTTATGTGGCAGTAACAGTACACTTTTGAAAACGTGTTTTTCAGCCCGAAATAAACGCGTTTTTTCAGACAACTGAATCCCTATGTAACTGCAAGGCTCAGTAGAGCCCACACACTCAGCTCTTAACCCCAGTGTGCAGAAAGTGTCAAAACATGTTTTTCAGCAGAAATAAACATGTTTCTGCAAGTTTGGTCACCCCCATGTAAGTTATGGGGCAGTAACAGCACACTTTTGAAAACGTGTTTTTCAGGCCGAAATAAACGCGTTTTTTCAGACAACTGAATCCCTATGTAACTGCAAGACTCAGAAGAGCCCACACACTCAGCTCTTAACCCCAGTGTGCAGAAAGTGTCAAAACGTGTTTTTCAGCAGAAATAAACATGTTTCTGCAAGTTTGGTCACCCCCATGTAAGTTATCTGGCAGTAACAGTACACTTTTGAAAACGTGTTTTTCAGCCCGAAATAAACGCGTTTTTTCAGACAACTGAATCCCTATGTAACTGCAAGGCTCAGAAGAGCCCACACACTCAGCTCTTAACCCCAGTGTGCAGAAAGTGTCAAAACATGTTTTTTCAGCAGAAATAAACATGTTTCTGCAAGTTTGGTCACCCCCATGTAAGTTATGTGGCAGTAACAGTACACTTTTGAAAACGTGTTTTTCAGCCCGAAATAAACGCGTTTTTTCAGACAACTGAATCCCTATGTAACTGCAAGGCTCAAAAGAGCCCACACACTCAGCTCTTAACCCCAGTGTGCAGAAAGTGTCAAAACGTGTTTTTCAGCAGAAATAAACATGTTTCTGCAAGTTTGGTCACCCCCATGTAAGTTATGGGGCAGTAACAGCACACTTTTGAAAACGTGTTTTTCAGCCCGAAATAAACGCGTTTTTTCAGACAACTGAATCCCTATGTAACTGCAAGGCTCAGAAGAGCCCACACACTCAGCTCTTAACCCCAGAGTGCAGAAAGTGTCAAAACGTGTTTTTCAGCAGAAATAAACATGTTTCTGCAAGTTTGGTCACCCCCATGTAAGTTATGTGGCAGTAACAGTACACTTTTGAAAACGTGTTTTTCAGCCCGAAATAAACGCGTTTTTTCAGACAACTGAATCCCTATGTAACTGCAAGACTCAGAAGAGCCCACACACTCAGCTCTTAACCCCAGAGTGCAGAAAGTGTCAAAACGTGTTTTTCAGCAGAAATAAACATGTTTCTGCAAGTTTGGTCACCCCCATGTAAGTTATGTGGCAGTAACAGTACACTTTTGAAAACGTGTTTTTCAGCCCGAAATAAACGCGTTTTTTCAGACAACTGAATCCCTATGTAACTGCAAGGCTCAGAAGAGCCCACACACTCAGCTCTTAACCCCAGTGTGCAGAAAGTGTCAAAACATGTTTTTCAGCAGAAATAAACATGTTTCTGCAAGTTTGGTCACCCCCATGTAAGTTATGGGGCAGTAACAGCACACTTTTGAAAACGTGTTTTTCAGCCCGAAATAAACGCGTTTTTTCAGACAACTGAATCCCTATGTAACTGCAAGACTCAGAAGAGCCCACACACTCAGCTCTTAACCCCAGTGTGCAGAAAGTGTCAAAATGTGATTTTCAGCAGAAATAAACATGTTTCTGCAAGTTTGGTCACCCCCATGTAAGTTATGGGGCAGTAACAGCACACTTTTGAAAACGTGTTTTTCAGCCCGAAATAAACGCGTTTTTTCAGACAACTGAATCCCTATGTAACTGCAAGACTCAGAAGAGCCCACACACTCAGCTCTTAACCCCAGAGTGCAGAAAGTGTCAAAACGTGTTTTTCAGCAGAAATAAACATGTTTCTGCAAGTTTGGTCACCCCCATGTAAGTTATGTGGCAGTAACAGTACACTTTTGAAAACGTGTTTTTCAGCCCGAAATAAACGCGTTTTTTCAGACAACTGAATCCCTATGTAACTGCAAGGCTCAGAAGAGCCCACACACTCAGCTCTTAACCCCAGTGTGCAGAAAGTGTCAAAACATGTTTTTCAGCAGAAATAAACATGTTTCTGCAAGTTTGGTCACCCCCATGTAAGTTATGGGGCAGTAACAGCACACTTTTGAAAACGTGTTTTTCAGCCCGAAATAAACGCGTTTTTTCAGACAACTGAATCCCTATGTAACTGCAAGACTCAGAAGAGCCCACACACTCAGCTCTTAACCCCAGTGTGCAGAAAGTGTCAAAACGTGTTTTTCAGCAGAAATAAACATGTTTCTGCAAGTTTGGTCACCCCCATGTAAGTTATGGGGCAGTAACAGCACACATTTGAAAACGTGTTTTTCAGCCCGAAATAAACGCGTTTTTTCAGACAACTGCATCCCTATGTAACTGCAAGACTCAGAAGAGCCCACACACTCAGCTCTTAACCCCAGAGTGCAGAAAGTGTCAAAACGTGTTTTTCAGCAGAAATAAACATGTTTCTGCAAGTTTGGTCACCCCCATGTAAGTTATGTGGCAGTAACAGTACACTTTTGAAAACGTGTTTTTCAGCCCGAAATAAACGCGTTTTTTCAGACAACTGAATCCCTATGTAACTGCAAGGCTCAGAAGAGCCCACACACTCAGCTCTTAACCCCAGTGTGCAGAAAGTGTCAAAACATGTTTTTCAGCAGAAATAAACATGTTTCTGCAAGTTTGGTCACCCCCATGTAAGTTATGGGGCAGTAACAGCACACTTTTGAAAACGTGTTTTTCAGCCCGAAATAAACGCGTTTTTTCAGACAACTGAATCCCTATGTAACTGCAAGACTCAGAAGAGCCCACACACTCAGCTCTTAACCCCAGTGTGCAGAAAGTGTCAAAACGTGTTTTTCAGCAGAAATAAACATGTTTCTGCAAGTTTGGTCACCCCCATGTAAGTTATGTGGCAGTAACAGTACACTTTTGAAAACGTGTTTTTCAGCCCGAAATAAACGCGTTTTTTCAGACAACTGAATCCCTATGTAACTGCAAGGCTCAAAAGAGCCCACACACTCAGCTCTTAACCCCAGTGTGCAGAAAGTGTCAAAACGTGTTTTTCAGCAGAAATAAACATGTTTCTGCAAGTTTGGTCACCCCCATGTAAGTTATGGGGCAGTAACAGCACACTTTTGAAAACGTGTTTTTCAGCCCGAAATAAACGCGTTTTTTCAGACAACTGAATCCCTATGTAACTGCAAGGCTCAAAAGAGCCCACACACTCAGCTCTTAACCCCAGTGTGCAGAAAGTGTCAAAACGTGTTTTTCAGCAGAAATAAACATGTTTCTGCAAGTTTGGTCACCCCCATGTAAGTTATGGGGCAGTAACAGCACACTTTTGAAAACGTGTTTTTCAGCCCGAAATAAACGCGTTTTTTCAGACAACTGAATCCCTATGTAACTGCAAGGCTCAGAAGAGCCCACACACTCAGCTCTTAACCCCAGAGTGCAGAAAGTGTCAAAACGTGTTTTTCAGCAGAAATAAACATGTTTCTGCAAGTTTGGTCACCCCCATGTAAGTTATGTGGCAGTAACAGTACACTTTTGAAAACGTGTTTTTCAGCCCGAAATAAACGCGTTTTTTCAGACAACTGAATCCCTATGTAACTGCAAGGCTCAGAAGAGCCCACACACTCAGCTCTTAACCCCAGTGTGCAGAAAGTGTCAAATCATGTTTTTCAGCAGAAATAAACATGTTTCTGCAAGTTTGGTCACCCCCATGTAAGTTATGGGGCAGTAACAGCACACTTTTGAAAACGTGTTTTTCAGCCCGAAATAAACGCGTTTTTTCAGACAACTGAATCCCTATGTAACTGCAAGACTCAGAAGAGCCCACACACTCAGCTCTTAACCCCAGTGTGCAGAAAGTGTCAAAATGTGATTTTCAGCAGAAATAAACATGTTTCTGCAAGTTTGGTCACCCCCATGTAAGTTATGGGGCAGTAACAGCACACTTTTGAAAACGTGTTTTTCAGCCCGAAATAAACGCGTTTTTTCAGACAACTGAATCCCTATGTAACTGCAAGGCTCAAAAGAGCCCACACACTCAGCTCTTAACCCCAGTGTGCAGAAAGTGTCAAAACGTGTTTTTCAGCAGAAATAAACATGTTTCTGCAAGTTTGGTCACCCCCATGTAAGTTATGGGGCAGTAACAGCACACTTTTGAAAACTTGTTTTTCAGCCCGAAATAAACACGTTTTTTCAGACAACTGAATCCCTATGTAACTGCAAGGCTCAAAAGAGCCCACACACTCAGCTCTTAACCCCAGTGTGCAGAAAGTGTCAAAACGTGTTTTTCAGCAGAAATAAACGTTTCTGCAAGTTTGGTCTACCCCATGTAAGTTATGGGGCAGTAACAGCACACTTTTGAAAACGTGTTTTTCAGCCCGAAATAAACGCGTTTTTTCAGACAACTGAATCCCTATGTAACTGCAAGACTCAGAAGAGCCCACACACTCAGCTCTTAACCCCAGAGTGCAGAAAGTGTCAAAACGTGTTTTTCAGCAGAAATAAACATGTTTCTGCAAGTTTGGTCACCCCCATGTAAGTTATGTGGCAGTAACAGTACACTTTTGAAAACGTGTTTTTCAGCCCGAAATAAACGCGTTTTTTCAGACAACTGAATCCCTATGTAACTGCAAGGCTCAGTAGAGCCCACACACTCAGCTCTTAACCCCAGTGTGCAGAAAGTGTCAAAACATGTTTTTCAGCAGAAATAAACATGTTTCTGCAAGTTTGGTCACCCCCATGTAAGTTATGGGGCAGTAACAGCACACTTTTGAAAACGTGTTTTTCAGGCCGAAATAAACGCGTTTTTTCAGACAACTGAATCCCTATGTAACTGCAAGACTCAGAAGAGCCCACACACTCAGCTCTTAACCCCAGTGTGCAGAAAGTGTCAAAACGTGTTTTTCAGCAGAAATAAACATGTTTCTGCAAGTTTGGTCACCCCCATGTAAGTTATCTGGCAGTAACAGTACACTTTTGAAAACGTGTTTTTCAGCCCGAAATAAACGCGTTTTTTCAGACAACTGAATCCCTATGTAACTGCAAGGCTCAGAAGAGCCCACACACTCAGCTCTTAACCCCAGTGTGCAGAAAGTGTCAAAACATGTTTTTTCAGCAGAAATAAACATGTTTCTGCAAGTTTGGTCACCCCCATGTAAGTTATGTGGCAGTAACAGTACACTTTTGAAAACGTGTTTTTCAGCCCGAAATAAACGCGTTTTTTCAGACAACTGAATCCCTATGTAACTGCAAGGCTCAAAAGAGCCCACACACTCAGCTCTTAACCCCAGTGTGCAGAAAGTGTCAAAACGTGTTTTTCAGCAGAAATAAACATGTTTCTGCAAGTTTGGTCACCCCCATGTAAGTTATGGGGCAGTAACAGCACACTTTTGAAAACGTGTTTTTCAGCCCGAAATAAACGCGTTTTTTCAGACAACTGAATCCCTATGTAACTGCAAGGCTCAGAAGAGCCCACACACTCAGCTCTTAACCCCAGAGTGCAGAAAGTGTCAAAACGTGTTTTTCAGCAGAAATAAACATGTTTCTGCAAGTTTGGTCACCCCCATGTAAGTTATGTGGCAGTAACAGTACACTTTTGAAAACGTGTTTTTCAGCCCGAAATAAACGCGTTTTTTCAGACAACTGAATCCCTATGTAACTGCAAGACTCAGAAGAGCCCACACACTCAGCTCTTAACCCCAGAGTGCAGAAAGTGTCAAAACGTGTTTTTCAGCAGAAATAAACATGTTTCTGCAAGTTTGGTCACCCCCATGTAAGTTATGTGGCAGTAACAGTACACTTTTGAAAACGTGTTTTTCAGCCCGAAATAAACGCGTTTTTTCAGACAACTGAATCCCTATGTAACTGCAAGGCTCAGAAGAGCCCACACACTCAGCTCTTAACCCCAGTGTGCAGAAAGTGTCAAAACATGTTTTTCAGCAGAAATAAACATGTTTCTGCAAGTTTGGTCACCCCCATGTAAGTTATGGGGCAGTAACAGCACACTTTTGAAAACGTGTTTTTCAGCCCGAAATAAACGCGTTTTTTCAGACAACTGAATCCCTATGTAACTGCAAGACTCAGAAGAGCCCACACACTCAGCTCTTAACCCCAGTGTGCAGAAAGTGTCAAAATGTGATTTTCAGCAGAAATAAACATGTTTCTGCAAGTTTGGTCACCCCCATGTAAGTTATGGGGCAGTAACAGCACACTTTTGAAAACGTGTTTTTCAGCCCGAAATAAACGCGTTTTTTCAGACAACTGAATCCCTATGTAACTGCAAGACTCAGAAGAGCCCACACACTCAGCTCTTAACCCCAGAGTGCAGAAAGTGTCAAAACGTGTTTTTCAGCAGAAATAAACATGTTTCTGCAAGTTTGGTCACCCCCATGTAAGTTATGTGGCAGTAACAGTACACTTTTGAAAACGTGTTTTTCAGCCCGAAATAAACGCGTTTTTTCAGACAACTGAATCCCTATGTAACTGCAAGGCTCAGAAGAGCCCACACACTCAGCTCTTAACCCCAGTGTGCAGAAAGTGTCAAAACATGTTTTTCAGCAGAAATAAACATGTTTCTGCAAGTTTGGTCACCCCCATGTAAGTTATGGGGCAGTAACAGCACACTTTTGAAAACGTGTTTTTCAGCCCGAAATAAACGCGTTTTTTCAGACAACTGAATCCCTATGTAACTGCAAGACTCAGAAGAGCCCACACACTCAGCTCTTAACCCCCGTGTTCAGAAAGTGTCAAAACGTGTTTTTCAGCAGAAATAAACATGTTTCTGCAAGTTTGGTCACCCCCATGTAAGTTATGGGGCAGTAACAGCACACATTTGAAAACGTGTTTTTCAGCCCGAAATAAACGCGTTTTTTCAGACAACTGAATCCCTATGTAACTGCAAGACTCAGAAGAGCCCACACACTCAGCTCTTAACCCCAGTGTGCAGAAAGTGTCAAAACGTGATTTTCAGCAGAAATAAACATGTTTCTGCAAGTTTGGTCACCCCCATGTAAGTTATGGGGCAGTAACAGCACACTTTTGAAAACTTGTTTTTCAGCCCGAAATAAACACGTTTTTTCAGACAACTGAATCCCTATGTAACTGCAAGGCTCAAAAGAGCCCACACACTCAGCTCTTAACCCCAGTGTGCAGAAAGTGTCAAAACGTGTTTTTCAGCAGAAATAAACGTTTCTGCAAGTTTGGTCTACCCCATGTAAGTTATGGGGCAGTAACAGCACACTTTTGAAAACGTGTTTTTCAGCCCGAAATAAACGCGTTTTTTCAGACAACTGAATCCCTATGTAACTGCAAGACTCAGAAGAGCCCACACACTCAGCTCTTAACCCCAGAGTGCAGAAAGTGTCAAAACGTGTTTTTCAGCAGAAATAAACATGTTTCTGCAAGTTTGGTCACCCCCATGTAAGTTATGTGGCAGTAACAGTACACTTTTGAAAACGTGTTTTTCAGCCCGAAATAAACGCGTTTTTTCAGACAACTGAATCCCTATGTAACTGCAAGGCTCAGAAGAGCCCACACACTCAGCTCTTAACCCCAGTGTGCAGAAAGTGTCAAAACATGTTTTTCAGCAGAAATAAACATGTTTCTGCAAGTTTGGTCACCCCCATGTAAGTTATGTGGCAGTAACAGTACACTTTTGAAAACGTGTTTTTCAGCCCGAAATAAACGCGTTTTTTCAGACAACTGAATCCCTATGTAACTGCAAGGCTCAGAAGAGCCCACACACTCAGCTCTTAACCCCAGTGTGCAGAAAGTGTCAAAACGTGTTTTTCAGCAGAAATAAACATGTTTCTGCAAGTTTGGTCACCCCCATGTAAGTTATGGGGCAGTAACAGCACACTTTTGAAAACGTGTTTTTCAGCCCGAAATAAACGCGTTTTTTCAGACAACTGAATCCCTATGTAACTGCAAGGCTCAGAAGAGCCCACACACTCAGCTCTTAACCCCAGTGTGCAGAAAGTGTCAAAACATGTTTTTTCAGCAGAAATAAACATGTTTCTGCAAGTTTGGTCACCCCCATGTAAGTTATGTGGCAGTAACAGTACACTTTTGAAAACGTGTTTTTCAGCCCGAAATAAACGCGTTTTTTCAGACAACTGAATCCCTATGTAACTGCAAGGCTCAAAAGAGCCCACACACTCAGCTCTTAACCCCAGTGTGCAGAAAGTGTCAAAACGTGTTTTTCAGCAGAAATAAACATGTTTCTGCAAGTTTGGTCACCCCCATGTAAGTTATGGGGCAGTAACAGCACACTTTTGAAAACGTGTTTTTCAGCCCGAAATAAACGCGTTTTTTCAGACAACTGAATCCCTATGTAACTGCAAGGCTCAGAAGAGCCCACACACTCAGCTCTTAACCCCAGAGTGCAGAAAGTGTCAAAACGTGTTTTTCAGCAGAAATAAACATGTTTCTGCAAGTTTGGTCACCCCCATGTAAGTTATGTGGCAGTAACAGTACACTTTTGAAAACGTGTTTTTCAGCCCGAAATAAACGCGTTTTTTCAGACAACTGAATCCCTATGTAACTGCAAGACTCAGAAGAGCCCACACACTCAGCTCTTAACCCCAGAGTGCAGAAAGTGTCAAAACGTGTTTTTCAGCAGAAATAAACATGTTTCTGCAAGTTTGGTCACCCCCATGTAAGTTATGTGGCAGTAACAGTACACTTTTGAAAACGTGTTTTTCAGCCCGAAATAAACGCGTTTTTTCAGACAACTGAATCCCTATGTAACTGCAAGGCTCAGAAGAGCCCACACACTCAGCTCTTAACCCCAGTGTGCAGAAAGTGTCAAAACGTGTTTTTCAGCAGAAATAAACATGTTTCTGCAAGTTTGGTCACCCCCATGTAAGTTATGTGGCAGTAACAGTACACTTTTGAAAACGTGTTTTTCAGCCCGAAATAAACGCGTTTTTTCAGACAACTGAATCCCTATGTAACTGCAAGGCTCAGAAGAGCCCACACACTCAGCTCTTAACCCCAGTGTGCAGAAAGTGTCAAAACATGTTTTTCAGCAGAAATAAACATGTTTCTGCAAGTTTGGTCACCCCCATGTAAGTTATGGGGCAGTAACAGCACACTTTTGAAAACGTGTTTTTCAGCCCGAAATAAACGCGTTTTTTCAGACAACTGAATCCCTATGTAACTGCAAGACTCAGAAGAGCCCACACACTCAGCTCTTAACCACAGTGTGCAGAAAGTGTCAAAACGTGTTTTTCAGCAGAAATAAACATGTTTCTGCAAGTTTGGTCACCCCCATGTAAGTTATGGGGCAGTAACAGCACACTTTTGAAAACGTGTTTTTCAGCCCGAAATAAACGCGTTTTTTCAGACAACTGAATCCCTATGTAACTGCAAGACTCAGAAGAGCCCACACACTCAGCTCTTAACCCCAGAGTGCAGAAAGTGTCAAAACGTGTTTTTCAGCAGAAATAAACATGTTTCTGCAAGTTTGGTCACCCCCATGTAAGTTATGTGGCAGTAACAGTACACTTTTGAAAACGTGTTTTTCAGCCCGAAATAAACGCGTTTTTTCAGACAACTGAATCCCTATGTAACTGCAAGACTCAGAAGAGCCCACACACTCAGCTCTTAACCCCAGAGTGCAGAAAGTGTCAAAACGTGTTTTTCAGCAGAAATAAACATGTTTCTGCAAGTTTGGTCACCCCCATGTAAGTTATGTGGCAGTAACAGTACACTTTTGAAAACATGTTTTTCAGCCCGAAATAAACGCGTTTTTTCAGACAACTGAATCCCTATGTAACTGCAAGGCTCAAAAGAGCCCACACACTCAGCTCTTAACCCCAGTGTGCAGAAAGTGTCAAAACGTGTTTTTCAGCAGAAATAAACATGTTTCTGCAAGTTTGGTCACCCCCATGTAAGTTATGGGGCAGTAACAGCACACTTTTGAAAACGTGTTTTTCAGCCCGAAATAAACGCGTTTTTTCAGACAACTGAATCCCTATGTAACTGCAAGGCTCAAAAGAGCCCACACACTCAGCTCATAACCCCAGTGTGCAGAAAGTGTCAAAACGTGTTTTTCAGCAGAAATAAACATGTTTCTGCAAGTTTGGTCACCCCCATTTAAGTTATGGGGCAGTAACAGCACACTTTTGAAAACGTGTTTTTCAGCCCGAAATAAACGCGTTTTTTCAGACAACTGAATCCCTATGTAACTGCAAGACTCAGAAGAGCCCACACACTCAGCTCTTAACCCCAGTGTGCAGAAAGTGTCAAAACGTGATTTTCAGCAGAAATAAACATGTTTCTGCAAGTTTGGTCACCCCCATGTAAGTTATGGGGCAGTAACAGCACACTTTTGAAAACGTGTTTTTCAGCCCGAAATAAACGCGTTTTTTCAGACAACTGAATCCCTATGTAACTGCAAGACTCAGAAGAGCCCACACACTCAGCTCTTAACCCCAGAGTGCAGAAAGTGTCAAAACGTGTTTTTCAGCAGAAATAAACATGTTTCTGCAAGTTTGGTCACCCCCATGTAAGTTATGTGGCAGTAACAGTACACTTTTGAAAACATGTTTTTCAGCCCGAAATAAACGCGTTTTTTCAGACAACTGAATCCCTATGTAACTGCAAGGCTCAAAAGAGCCCACACACTCAGCTCTTAACCCCAGTGTGCAGAAAGTGTCAAAACGTGTTTTTCAGCAGAAATAAACATGTTTCTGCAAGTTTGGTCACCCCCATGTAAGTTATGGGGCAGTAACAGCACACTTTTGAAAACGTGTTTTTCAGCCCGAAATAAACGCGTTTTTTCAGACAACTGAATCCCTATGTAACTGCAAGGCTCAAAAGAGCCCACACACTCAGCTCATAACCCCAGTGTGCAGAAAGTGTCAAAACGTGTTTTTCAGCAGAAATAAACATGTTTCTGCAAGTTTGGTCACCCCCATTTAAGTTATGGGGCAGTAACAGCACACTTTTGAAAACGTGTTTTTCAGCCCGAAATAAACGCGTTTTTTCAGACAACTGAATCCCTATGTAACTGCAAGACTCAGAAGAGCCCACACACTCAGCTCTTAACCCCAGTGTGCAGAAAGTGTCAAAACGTGATTTTCAGCAGAAATAAACATGTTTCTGCAAGTTTGGTCACCCCCATGTAAGTTATGGGGCAGTAACAGCACACTTTTGAAAACGTGTTTTTCAGCCCGAAATAAACGCGTTTTTTCAGACAACTGAATCCCTATGTAACTGCAAGACTCAGAAGAGCCCACACACTCAGCTCTTAACCCCAGAGTGCAGAAAGTGTCAAAACGTGTTTTTCAGCAGAAATAAACATGTTTCTGCAAGTTTGGTCACCCCCATGTAAGTTATGTGGCAGTAACAGTACACTTTTGAAAACGTGTTTTTCAGCCCGAAATAAACGCGTTTTTTCAGACAACTGAATCCCTATGTAACTGCAAGACTCAGAAGAGCCCACACACTCAGCTCTTAACCCCAGAGTGCAGAAAGTGTCAAAACGTGTTTTTCAGCAGAAATAAACATGTTTCTGCAAGTTTGGTCACCCCCATGTAAGTTATGTGGCAGTAACAGTACACTTTTGAAAACGTGTTTTTCAGCCCGAAATAAACGCGTTTTTTCAGACAACTGAATCTCTATGTAACTACAAGGCTCAGAAGAGCCCACACACTCAGCTCTTAACCCCAGTGTGCAGAAAGTGTCAAAACATGTTTTTCAGCAGAAATAAACATGTTTCTGCAAGTTTGGTCACCCCCATGTAAGTTATGGGGCAGTAACAGCACACTTTTGAAAACGTGTTTTTCAGCCCGAAATAAACGCGTTTTTTCAGACAACTGAATCCCTATGTAACTGCAAGACTCAGAAGAGCCCACACACTCAGCTCTTAACCCCAGTGTGCAGAAAGTGTCAAAATGTGATTTTCAGCAGAAATAAACATGTTTCTGCAAGTTTGGTCACCCCCATGTAAGTTATGGGGCAGTAACAGCACACTTTTGAAAACGTGTTTTTCAGCCCGAAATAAACGCGTTTTTTCAGACAACTGAATCCCTATGTAACTGCAAGACTCAGAAGAGCCCACACACTCAGCTCTTAACCCCAGAGTGCAGAAAGTGTCAAAACGTGTTTTTCAGCAGAAATAAACATGTTTCTGCAAGTTTGGTCACCCCCATGTAAGTTATGTGGCAGTAACAGTACACTTTTGAAAACGTGTTTTTCAGCCCGAAATAAACGCGTTTTTTCAGACAACTGAATCCCTATGTAACTGCAAGGCTCAGAAGAGCCCACACACTCAGCTCTTAACCCCAGTGTGCAGAAAGTGTCAAAACATGTTTTTCAGCAGAAATAAACATGTTTCTGCAAGTTTGGTCACCCCCATGTAAGTTATGGGGCAGTAACAGCACACTTTTGAAAAAGTGTTTTTCAGCCCGAAATAAACGCGTTTTTTCAGACAACTGAATCCCTATGTAACTGCAAGACTCAGAAGAGCCCACACACTCAGCTCTTAACCACAGTGTGCAGAAAGTGTCAAAACGTGTTTTTCAGCAGAAATAAACATGTTTCTGCAAGTTTGGTCACCCCCATGTAAGTTATGGGGCAGTAACAGCACACTTTTGAAAACGTGTTTTTCAGCCCGAAATAAACGCGTTTTTTCAGACAACTGAATCCCTATGTAACTGCAAGACTCAGAAGAGCCCACACACTCAGCTCTTAACCCCAGAGTGCAGAAAGTGTCAAAACGTGTTTTTCAGCAGAAATAAACATGTTTCTGCAAGTTTGGTCACCCCCATGTAAGTTATGTGGCAGTAACAGTACACTTTTGAAAACATGTTTTTCAGCCCGAAATAAACGCGTTTTTTCAGACAACTGAATCCCTATGTAACTGCAAGGCTCAAAAGAGCCCACACACTCAGCTCTTAACCCCAGTGTGCAGAAAGTGTCAAAACGTGTTTTTCAGCAGAAATAAACATGTTTCTGCAAGTTTGGTCACCCCCATGTAAGTTATGGGGCAGTAACAGCACACTTTTGAAAACGTGTTTTTCAGCCCGAAATAAACGCGTTTTTTCAGACAACTGAATCCCTATGTAACTGCAAGGCTCAAAAGAGCCCACACACTCAGCTCATAACCCCAGTGTGCAGAAAGTGTCAAAACGTGTTTTTCAGCAGAAATAAACATGTTTCTGCAAGTTTGGTCACCCCCATGTAAGTTATGGGGCAGTAACAGCACACTTTTGAAAACGTGTTTTTCAGCCCGAAATAAACGCGTTTTTTCAGACAACTGAATCCCTATGTAACTGCAAGACTCAGAAGAGCCCACACACTCAGCTCTTAACCCCAGAGTGCAGAAAGTGTCAAAACGTGTTTTTCAGCAGAAATAAACATGTTTCTGCAAGTTTGGTCACCCCCATGTAAGTTATGTGGCAGTAACAGTACACTTTTGAAAACGTGTTTTTCAGCCCGAAATAAACGCGTTTTTTCAGACAACTGAATCCCTATGTAACTGCAAGGCTCAAAAGAGCCCACACACTCAGCTCTTAACCCCAGTGTGCAGAAAGTGTCAAAACGTGTTTTTCAGCAGAAATAAACATGTTTCTGCAAGTTTGGTCACCCCCATGTAAGTTATGGGGCAGTAACAGCACACTTTTGAAAACGTGTTTTTCAGCCCGAAATAAACGCGTTTTTTCAGACAACTGAATCCCTATGTAACTGCAAGGCTCAGAAGAGCCCACACACTCAGCTCTTAACCCCAGAGTGCAGAAAGTGTCAAAACGTGTTTTTCAGCAGAAATAAACATGTTTCTGCAAGTTTGGTCACCCCCATGTAAGTTATGTGGCAGTAACAGTACACTTTTGAAAACGTGTTTTTCAGCCCGAAATAAACGCGTTTTTTCAGACAACTGAATCCCTATGTAACTGCAAGACTCAGAAGAGCCCACACACTCAGCTCTTAACCCCAGAGTGCAGAAAGTGTCAAAACGTGTTTTTCAGCAGAAATAAACATGTTTCTGCAAGTTTGGTCACCCCCATGTAAGTTATGTGGCAGTAACAGTACACTTTTGAAAACGTGTTTTTCAGCCCGAAATAAACGCGTTTTTTCAGACAACTGAATCCCTATGTAACTGCAAGGCTCAGAAGAGCCCACACACTCAGCTCTTAACCCCAGTGTGCAGAAAGTGTCAAAACATGTTTTTCAGCAGAAATAAACATGTTTCTGCAAGTTTGGTCACCCCCATGTAAGTTATGGGGCAGTAACAGCACACTTTTGAAAACGTGTTTTTCAGCCCGAAATAAACGCGTTTTTTCACACAACTGAATCCCTATGTAACTGCAAGACTCAGAAGAGCCCACACACTCAGCTCTTAACCACAGTGTGCAGAAAGTGTCAAAACGTGTTTTTCAGCAGAAATAAACATGTTTCTGCAAGTTTGGTCACCCCCATGTAAGTTATGGGGCAGTAACAGCACACTTTTGAAAACGTGTTTTTCAGCCCGAAATAAACGCGTTTTTTCAGACAACCGAATCCCTATGTAACTGCAAGACTCAGAAGAGCCCACACACTCAGCTCTTAACCCCAGAGTGCAGAAAGTGTCAAAACGTGTTTTTCAGCAGAAATAAACATGTTTCTGCAAGTTTGGTCACCCCCATGTAAGTTATGTGGCAGTAACAGTACACTTTTGAAAACGTGTTTTTCAGCCCGAAATAAACGCGTTTTTTCAGACAACTGAATCCCTATGTAACTGCAAGACTCAGAAGAGCCCACACACTCAGCTCTTAACCCCAGAGTGCAGAAAGTGTCAAAACGTGTTTTTCAGCAGAAGTAAACATGTTTCTGCAAGTTTGGTCACCCCCATGTAAGTTATGTGGCAGTAACAGTACACTTTTGAAAACATGTTTTTCAGCCCGAAATAAACGCGTTTTTTCAGACAACTGAATCCCTATGTAACTGCAAGGCTCAAAAGAGCCCACACACTCAGCTCTTAACCCCAGTGTGCAGAAAGTGTCAAAACGTGTTTTTCAGCAGAAATAAACATGTTTCTGCAAGTTTGGTCACCCCCATGTAAGTTATGGGGCAGTAACAGCACACTTTTGAAAACGTGTTTTTCAGCCCGAAATAAACGCGTTTTTTCAGACAACTGAATCCCTATGTAACTGCAAGGCTCAAAAGAGCCCACACACTCAGCTCTTAACCCCAGTGTGCAGAAAGTGTCAAAACGTGTTTTTCAGCAGAAATAAACATGTTTCTGCAAGTTTGGTCACCCCCATTTAAGTTATGGGGCAGTAACAGCACACTTTTGAAAACGTGTTTTTCAGCCCGAAATAAACGCGTTTTTTCAGACAACTGAATCCCTATGTAACTGCAAGACTCAGAAGAGCCCACACACTCAGCTCTTAACCCCAGTGTGCAGAAAGTGTCAAAACGTGATTTTCAGCAGAAATAAACATGTTTCTGCAAGTTTGGTCACACCCATGTAAGTTATGGGGCAGTAACAGCACACTTTTGAAAACGTGTTTTTCAGCCCGAAATAAACGCGTTTTTTCAGACAACTGAATCCCTATGTAACTGCAAGACTCAGAAGAGCCCACACACTCAGCTCTTAACCCCAGTGTGCAGAAAGTGTCAAAACGTGATTTTCAGCAGAAATAAACATGTTTCTCCAAGTTTGGTCACCCCCATGTAAGTTATGGGGCAGTAACAGCACACTTTTGAAAACGTGTTTTTCAGCCCGAAATAAACGCGTTTTTTCAGACAACTGAATCCCTATGTAACTGCAAGGCTCAAAAGAGCCCACACACTCAGCTCTTAACCCCAGTGTGCAGAAAGTGTCAAAACGTGTTTTTCAGCAGAAATAAACATGTTTCTGCAAGTTTGGTCACCCCCATGTAAGTTATGGGGCAGTAACAGCACACTTTTGAAAACGTGTTTTTCAGCCCGAAATAAACGCGTTTTTTCAGACAACTGAATCCCTATGTAACTGCAAGACTCAGAAGAGCCCACACACTCAGCTCTTAACCCCAGAGTGCAGAAAGTGTCAAAACGTGTTTTTCAGCAGAAATAAACATGTTTCTGCAAGTTTGGTCACCCCCATGTAAGTTATGTGGCAGTAACAGTACACTTTTGAAAACGTGTTTTTCAGCCCGAAATAAACGCGTTTTTTCAGACAACTGAATCCCTATGTAACTGCAAGGCTCAGAAGAGCCCACACACTCAGCTCTTAACCCCAGTGTGCAGAAAGTGTCAAAACATGTTTTTCAGCAGAAATAAACATGTTTCTGCAAGTTTGGTCACCCCCATGTAAGTTATGTGGCAGTAACAGTACACTTTTGAAAACGTGTTTTTCAGCCCGAAATAAACGCGTTTTTTCAGACAACTGAATCCCTATGTAACTGCAAGACTCAGAAGAGCCCACACACTCAGCTCTTAACCCCAGAGTGCAGAAAGTGTCAAAACGTGTTTTTCAGCAGAAATAAACATGTTTCTGCAAGTTTGGTCACCCCCATGTAAGTTATGTGGCAGTAACAGTACACTTTTGAAAACATGTTTTTCAGCCCGAAATAAACACGTTTTTTCAGACAACTGAATCCCTATGTAACTGCAAGGCTCAGAAGAGCCCACACACTCAGCTCTTAACCCCAGTGTGCAGAAAGTGTCAAAACATGTTTTTCAGCAGAAATAAACATGTTTCTGCATGTTTGGTCACCCCCATGTAAGTTATGGGGCAGTAACAGCACACTTTTGAAAACGTGTTTTTCAGCCCGAAATAAACGCGTTTTTTCAGACAACTGAATCCCTATGTAACTGCAAGACTCAGAAGAGCCCACACACTCAGCTCTTAACCACAGTGTGCAGAAAGTGTCAAAACGTGTTTTTCAGCAGAAATAAACATGTTTCTGCAAGTTTGGTCACCCCCATGTAAGTTATGGGGCAGTAACAGCACACTTTTGAAAACGTGTTTTTCAGCCCGAAATAAACGCGTTTTTTCAGACAACTGAATCCCTATGTAACTGCAAGACTCAGAAGAGCCCACACACTCAGCTCTTAACCCCAGAGTGCAGAAAGTGTCAAAACGTGTTTTTCAGCAGAAATAAACATGTTTCTGCAAGTTTGGTCACCCCCATGTAAGTTATGTGGCAGTAACAGTACACTTTTGAAAACGTGTTTTTCAGCCCGAAATAAACGCGTTTTTTCAGACAACTGAATCCCTATGTAACTGCAAGACTCAGAAGAGCCCACACACTCAGCTCTTAACCCCAGAGTGCAGAAAGTGTCAAAACGTGTTTTTCAGCAGAAATAAACATGTTTCTGCAAGTTTGGTCACCCCCATGTAAGTTATGTGGCAGTAACAGTACACTTTTGAAAACATGTTTTTCAGCCCGAAATAAACGCGTTTTTTCAGACAACTGAATCCCTATGTAACTGCAAGGCTCAAAAGAGCCCACACACTCAGCTCTTAACCCCAGTGTGCAGAAAGTGTCAAAACGTGTTTTTCAGCAGAAATAAACATGTTTCTGCAAGTTTGGTCACCCCCATGTAAGTTATGGGGCAGTAACAGCACACTTTTGAAAACGTGTTTTTCAGCCCGAAATAAACGCGTTTTTTCAGACAACTGAATCCCTATGTAACTGCAAGGCTCAAAAGAGCCCACACACTCAGCTCTTAACCCCAGTGTGCAGAAAGTGTCAAAACGTGTTTTTCAGCAGAAATAAACATGTTTCTGCAAGTTTGGTCACCCCCATTTAAGTTATGGGGCAGTAACAGCACACTTTTGAAAACGTGTTTTTCAGCCCGAAATAAACGCGTTTTTTCAGACAACTGAATCCCTATGTAACTGCAAGACTCAGAAGAGCCCACACACTCAGCTCTTAACCCCAGTGTGCAGAAAGTGTCAAAACGTGATTTTCAGCAGAAATAAACATGTTTCTGCAAGTTTGGTCACCCCCATGTAAGTTATGGGGCAGTAACAGCACACTTTTGAAAACGTGTTTTTCAGCCCGAAATAAACGCGTTTTTTCAGACAACTGAATCCCTATGTAACTGCAAGACTCAGAAGAGCCCACACACTCAGCTCTTAACCCCAGAGTGCAGAAAGTGTCAAAACGTGTTTTTCAGCAGAAATAAACATGTTTCTGCAAGTTTGGTCACCCCCATGTAAGTTATGTGGCAGTAACAGTACACTTTTGAAAACGTGTTTTTCAGCCCGAAATAAACGCGTTTTTTCAGACAACTGAATCCCTATGTAACTGCAAGGCTCAAAAGAGCCCACACACTCAGCTCTTAACCCCAGTGTGCAGAAAGTGTCAAAACGTGTTTTTCAGCAGAAATAAACATGTTTCTGCAAGTTTGGTCACCCCCATTTAAGTTATGGGGCAGTAACAGCACACTTTTGAAAACGTGTTTTTCAGCCCGAAATAAACGCGTTTTTTCAGACAACTGAATCCCTATGTAACTGCAAGACTCAGAAGAGCCCACACACTCAGCTCTTAACCCCAGTGTGCAGAAAGTGTCAAAACGTGATTTTCAGCAGAAATAAACATGTTTCTGCAAGTTTGGTCACCCCCATGTAAGTTATGGGGCAGTAACAGCACACTTTTGAAAACTTGTTTTTCAGCCCGAAATAAACGCGTTTTTTCAGACAACTGAATCCCTATGTAACTGCAAGACTCAGAAGAGCCCACACACTCAGCTCTTAACCCCAGTGTGCAGAAAGTGTCAAAACGTGTTTTTCAGCAGAAATAAACATGTTTCTGCAAGTTTGGTCACCCCCATGTAAGTTATGGGGCAGTAACAGCACACTTTTGAAAACGTGTTTTTCAGCCCGAAATAAACGCGTTTTTTCAGACAACTGAATCCCTATGTAACTGCAAGGCTCAAAAGAGCCCACACACTCAGCTCTTAACCCCAGTGTGCAGAAAGTGTCAAAACGTGTTTTTCAGCAGAAATAAACATGTTTCTGCAAGTTTGGTCACCCCCATGTAAGTTATGGGGCAGTAACAGCACACTTTTGAAAACGTGTTTTTCAGCCCGAAATAAACGCGTTTTTTCAGACAACTGAATCCCTATGTAACTGCAAGACTCAGAAGAGCCCACACACTCAGCTCTTAACCCCAGTGTGCAGAAAGTGTCAAAACGTGATTTTCAGCAGAAATAAACATGTTTCTGCAAGTTTGGTCACCCCCATGTAAGTTATGGGGCAGTAACAGCACACTTTTGAAAACGTGTTTTTCAGCCCGAAATAAACGCGTTTTTTCAGACAACTGAATCCCTATGTAACTGCAAGGCTCAAAAGAGCCCACACACTCAGCTCTTAACCCCAGTGTGCAGAAAGTGTCAAAACGTGTTTTTCAGCAGAAATAAACATGTTTCTGCAAGTTTGGTCACCCCCATGTAAGTTATGGGGCAGTAACAGCACACTTTTGAAAACGTGTTTTTCAGCCCGAAATAAACGCGTTTTTTCAGACAACTGAATCCCTATGTAACTGCAAGACTCAGAAGAGCCCACACACTCAGCTCTTAACCCCAGTGTGCAGAAAGTGTCAAAACGTGTTTTTCAGCAGAAATAAACATGTTTCTGCAAGTTTGGTCACCCCCATGTAAGTTATGTGGCAGTAACAGTACACTTTTGAAAACGTGTTTTTCAGCCCGAAATAAACGAGTTTTTTCAGACAACTGAATCCCTATGTAACTGCAAGGCTCAGAAGAGCCCACACACTCAGCTCTTAACCCCAGTGTGCAGAAAGTGTCAAAACGTGTTTTTCAGCAGAAATAAACATGTTTCTTCAAGTTTGGTCACCCCCATGTAAGTTATGGGGCAGTAACAGCACACTTTTGAAAACGTGTTTTTCAGCCCGAAATAAACACATTTTTTCAGACAACTGAATCCCTATGTAACTGCAAGGCTCAGAAGAGCCCACACACTCAGCTCTTAACCCCAGTGTGCAGAAAGTGTCAAAACGTGTTTTTCAGTAGAAATTAACATGTTTCTGCAAGTTTGGTCACCCCCATGTAAGTTATGTGGCAGTAACAGTACACTTTTGAAAACGTGTTTTTCAGCCCGAAATAAACGCGTTTTTTCAGACAACTGAATCCCTATGTAACTGCAAGGCTCAAAAGAGCCCACACACTCAGCTCTTAACCCCAGTGTGCAGAAAGTGTCAAAACGTGTTTTTCAGCAGAAATAAACATGTTTCTGCAAGTTTGGTCACCCCCATGTAAGTTATGGGGCAGTAACAGCACACTTTTGAAAACTTGTTTTTCAGACCGAAATAAACGCGTTTTTTCAGACAACTGAATCCCTATGTAACTGCAAGGCTCAAAAGAGCCCACACACTCAGCTCTTAACCCCAGTGTGCAGAAAGTGTCAAAACGTGTTTTTCAGCAGAAATAAACATGTTTCTGCAAGTTTGGTCACCCCCATGTAAGTTATGGGGCAGTAACAGCACACTTTTGAAAACGTGTTTTTCAGCCCGAAATAAACGCGTTTTTTCAGACAACTGAATCCCTATGTAACTGCAAGGCTCAAAAGAGCCCACACACTCAGCTCTTAACCCCAGTGTGCAGAAAGTGTCAAAACGTGTTTTTCAGCAGAAATAAACATGTTTCTGCAAGTTTGGTCACCCCCATTTAAGTTATGGGGCAGTAACAGCACACTTTTGAAAACGTGTTTTTCAGCCCGAAATAAACGCGTTTTTTCAGACAACTGAATCCCTATGTAACTGCAAGACTCAGAAGAGCCCACACACTCAGCTCTTAACCCCAGTGTGCAGAAAGTGTCAAAACGTGATTTTCAGCAGAAATAAACATGTTTCTGCAAGTTTGGTCACCCCCATGTAAGTTATGGGGCAGTAACAGCACACATTTGAAAACGTGTTTTTCAGACCGAAATAAACGCGTTTTTTCAGACAACTGAATCCCTATGTAACTGCAAGACTCAGAAGAGCCCACACACTCAGCTCTTAACCCCAGTGTGCAGAAAGTGTCAAAACGTGATTTTCAGCAGAAATAAACATGTTTCTGCAAGTTTGGTCACCCCCATGTAAGTTATGGGGCAGTAACAGCACACTTTTGAAAACGTGTTTTTCAGCCCGAAATAAACGCGTTTTTTCAGACAACTGAATCCCTATGTAACTGCAAGGCTCAAAAGAGCCCACACACTCAGCTCTTAACCCCAGTGTGCAGAAAGTGTCAAAACGTGTTTTTCAGCAGAAATAAACATGTTTCTGCAAGTTTGGTCACCCCCATGTAAGTTATGGGGCAGTAACAGCACACTTTTGAAAACGTGTTTTTCAGCCCGAAATAAACGCGTTTTTTCAGACAACTGAATCCCTATGTAACTGCAAGACTCAGAAGAGCCCACACACTCAGCTCTTAACCCCAGAGTGCAGAAAGTGTCAAAACGTGCTTTTCAGCAGAAATAAACATGTTTCTGCAAGTTTGGTCACCCCCATGTAAGTTATGTGGCAGTAACAGTACACTTTTGAAAACGTGTTTTTCAGCCCGAAATAAACGCGTTTTTTCAGACAACTGAATCCCTATGTAACTGCAAGACTCAGAAGAGCCCACACACTCAGCTCTTAACCCCAGAGTGCAGAAAGTGTCAAAACGTGTTTTCAGCAGAAATAAACATGTTTCTGCAAGTTTGGTCACCCCCATGTAAGTTATGTGGCAGTAACAGTACACTTTTGAAAACGTGTTTTTCAGCCCGAAATAAACGCGTTTTTTCAGACAACTGAATCCCTATGTAACTGCAAGACTCAGAAGAGCCCACACACTCAGCTCTTAACCCCAGAGTGCAGAAAGTGTCAAAACGTGTTTTTCAGCAGAAATAAACATGTTTCTGCAAGTTTGGTCACCCCCATGTAAGTTATGTGGCAGTAACAGTACACTTTTGAAAACGTGTTTTTCAGCCCGAAATAAACGCGTTTTTTCAGACAACTGAATCCCTATGTAACTGCAAGGCTCAGAAGAGCCCACACACTCAGCTCTTAACCCCAGTGTGCAGAATGTGTCAAAACATGTTTTTCAGCAGAAATAAACATGTTTCTGCAAGTTTGGTCACCCCCATGTAAGTTATGGGGCAGTAACAGCACACTTTTGAAAACGTGTTTTTCAGCCCGAAATAAACGCGTTTTTTCAGACAACTGAATCCCTATGTAACTGCAAGACTCAGAAGAGCCCACACACTCAGCTCTTAACCCCAGTGTGCAGAAAGTGTCAAAATGTGATTTTCAGCAGAAATAAACATGTTTCTGCAAGTTTGGTCACCCCCATGTAAGTTATGGGGCAGTAACAGCACACTTTTGAAAACGTGTTTTTCAGCCCGAAATAAACGCGTTTTTTCAGACAACTGAATCCCTATGTAACTGCAAGGCTCAAAAGAGCCCACACACTCAGCTCTTAACCCCAGTGTGCAGAAAGTGTCAAAACGTGTTTTTCAGCAGAAATAAACATGTTTCTGCAAGTTTGGTCACCCCCATGTAAGTTATGGGGCAGTAACAGCACACTTTTGAAAACGTGTTTTTCAGCCCGAAATAAACGCGTTTTTTCAGACAACTGAATCCCTATGTAACTGCAAGACTCAGAAGAGCCCACACACTCAGCTCTTAACCCCAGAGTGCAGAAAGTGTCAAAACGTGTTTTTCAGCAGAAATAAACATGTTTCTGCAAGTTTGGTCACCCCCATGTAAGTTATGTGGCAGTAACAGTACACTTTTGAAAACGTGTTTTTCAGCCCGAAATAAACGCGTTTTTTCAGAAAACTGAATCCCTATGTAACTGCAAGACTCAGAAGAGCCCACACACTCAGCTCTTAACCCCAGAGTGCAGAAAGTGTCAAAACGTGTTTTTCAGCAGAAATAAACATGTTTCTGCAAGTTTGGTCACCCCCATGTAAGTTATGTGGCAGTAACAGTACACTTTTGAAAACGTGTTTTTCAGCCCGAAATAAACGCGTTTTTCAGACAACTGAATCCCTATGTAACTGCAAGACTCAGAAGAGCCCACACACAGCTCTTAACCACAGTGTGCAGAAAGTGTCAAAACGTGTTTTTCAGCAGAAATAAACATGTTTCTGCAAGTTTGGTCACCCCCATGTAAGTTATGTGGCAGTAACAGTACACTTTTGAAAACGTGTTTTTCAGCCCGAAATAAACGCGTTTTTTCAGACAACTGAATCCCTATGTAACTGCAAGGCTCAGAAGAGCCCACACACTCAGCTCTTAACCCCAGTGTGCAGAAAGTGTCAAAACATGTTTTTCAGCAGAAATAAACATGTTTCTGCAAGTTTGGTCACCCCCATGTAAGTTATGGGGCAGTAACAGCACACTTTTGAAAACGTGTTTTTCAGCCCGAAATAAACGCGTTTTTTCAGACAACTGAATCCCTATGTAACTGCAAGACTCAGAAGAGCCCACACACTCAGCTCTTAACCCCAGTGTGCAGAAAGTGTCAAAATGTGATTTTCAGCAGAAATAAACATGTTTCTGCAAGTTTGGTCACCCCCATGTAAGTTATGGGGCAGTAACAGCACACTTTTGAAAACGTGTTTTTCAGCCCGAAATAAACGCGTTTTTTCAGACAACTGAATCCCTATGTAACTGCAAGGCTCAAAAGAGCCCACACACTCAGCTCTTAACCCCAGTGTGCAGAAAGTGTCAAAACGTGTTTTTCAGCAGAAATAAACATGTTTCTGCAAGTTTGGTCACCCCCATGTAAGTTATGGGGCAGTAACAGCACACTTTTGAAAACGTGTTTTTCAGCCCGAAATAAACGCGTTTTTTCAGACAACTGAATCCCTATGTAACTGCAAGGCTCAAAAGAGCCCACACACTCAGCTCTTAACCCCAGTGTGCAGAAAGTGTCAAAACATGTTTTTCAGCAGAAATAAACATGTTTCTGCAAGTTTGGTCACCCCCATGTAAGTTATGGGGCAGTAACAGCACACTTTTGAAAACGTGTTTTTCAGCCCGAAATAAACGCGTTTTTTCAGACAACTGAATCCCTATGTAACTGCAAGACTCAGAAGAGCCCACACACTCAGCTCTTAACCCCAGTGTGCAGAAAGTGTCAAAACGTGTTTTTCAGCAGAAATAAACATGTTTCTGCAAGTTTGGTCACCCCCATGTAAGTTATGGGGCAGTAACAGCACACATTTGAAAACGTGTTTTTCAGCCCGAAATAAACGCGTTTTTTCAGACAACAGAATCCCTATGTAACTGCAAGACTCAGAAGAGCCCACACACTCAGCTCTTAACCCCAGTGTGCAGAAAGTGTCAAAACGTGATTTTCAGCAGAAATAAACATGTTTCTGCAAATTTGGTCACCCCCATGTAAGTTATGGGGCAGTAACAGCACACTTTTGAAAACTTGTTTTTCAGCCCGAAATAAACACGTTTTTTCAGACAACTGAATCCCTATGTAACTGCAAGGCTCAAAAGAGCCCACACACTCAGCTCTTAACCCCAGTGTGCAGAAAGTGTCAAAACGTGTTTTTCAGCAGAAATAAACGTTTCTGCAAGTTTGGTCTACCCCATGTAAGTTATGGGGCAGTAACAGCACACTTTTGAAAACGTGTTTTTCAGCCCGAAATAAACGCGTTTTTTCAGACAACTGAATCCCTATGTAACTGCAAGACTCAGAAGAGCCCACACACTCAGCTCTTAACCCCAGAGTGCAGAAAGTGTCAAAACGTGTTTTTCAGCAGAAATAAACA
The DNA here is from genome assembly GCF_059453375.1 of Lepisosteus platostomus. NCBI lineage: Eukaryota > Metazoa > Chordata > Actinopteri > Semionotiformes > Lepisosteidae > Lepisosteus > Lepisosteus platostomus. The sequence continues at coordinate 479,266 of NW_028291659.1, read as the reverse complement.
TGTTTCTGCAAGTTTGGTCACCCCCATGTAAGTTATGTGGCAGTAACAGTACACTTTTGAAAACGTGTTTTTCAGCCCGAAATAAACGCGTTTTTTCAGACAACTGAATCCCTATGTAACTGCAAGGCTCAGAAGAGCCCACACACTCAGCTCTTAACCCCAGTGTGCAGAAAGTGTCAAAACATGTTTTTCAGCAGAAATAAACATGTTTCTGCAAGTTTGGTCACCCCCATGTAAGTTATGTGGCAGTAACAGTACACTTTTGAAAACGTGTTTTTCAGCCCGAAATAAACGCGTTTTTTCAGACAACTGAATCCCTATGTAACTGCAAGGCTCAGTAGAGCCCACACACTCAGCTCTTAACCCCAGTGTGCAGAAAGTGTCAAAACATGTTTTTCAGCAGAAATAAACATGTTTCTGCAAGTTTGGTCACCCCCATGTAAGTTATGGGGCAGTAACAGCACACTTTTGAAAACGTGTTTTTCAGCCCGAAATAAACGCGTTTTTTCAGACAACTGAATCCCTATGTAACTGCAAGACTCAGAAGAGCCCACACACTCAGCTCTTAACCCCAGTGTGCAGAAAGTGTCAAAACGTGTTTTTCAGCAGAAATAAACATGTTTCTGCAAGTTTGGTCACCCCCATGTAAGTTATGTGGCAGTAACAGTACACTTTTGAAAACGTGTTTTTCAGCCCGAAATAAACGCGTTTTTTCAGACAACTGAATCCCTATGTAACTGCAAGGCTCAGAAGAGCCCACACACTCAGCTCTTAACCCCAGAGTGCAGAAAGTGTCAAAACGTGTTTTTCAGCAGAAATAAACATGTTTCTGCAAGTTTGGTCACCCCCATGTAAGTTATGTGGCAGTAACAGTACACTTTTGAAAACGTGTTTTTCAGCCCGAAATAAACGCGTTTTTTCAGACAACTGAATCCCTATGTAACTGCAAGGCTCAGAAGAGCCCACACACTCAGCTCTTAACCCCAGTGTGCAGAAAGTGTCAAAACATGTTTTTCAGCAGAAATAAACATGTTTCTGCAAGTTTGGTCACCCCCATGTAAGTTATGGGGCAGTAACAGCACACTTTTGAAAACGTGTTTTTCAGCCCGAAATAAACGCGTTTTTTCAGACAACTGAATCCCTATGTAACTGCAAGACTCAGAAGAGCCCACACACTCAGCTCTTAACCCCAGTGTGCAGAAAGTGTCAAAATGTGATTTTCAGCAGAAATAAACATGTTTCTGCAAGTTTGGTCACCCCCATGTAAGTTATGGGGCAGTAACAGCACACTTTTGAAAACGTGTTTTTCAGCCCGAAATAAACGCGTTTTTTCAGACAACTGAATCCCTATGTAACTGCAAGGCTCAAAAGAGCCCACACACTCAGCTCTTAACCCCAGTGTGCAGAAAGTGTCAAAACGTGTTTTTCAGCAGAAATAAACATGTTTCTGCAAGTTTGGTCACCCCCATGTAAGTTATGGGGCAGTAACAGCACACTTTTGAAAACGTGTTTTTCAGCCCGAAATAAACGCGTTTTTTCAGACAACTGAATCCCTATGTAACTGCAAGGCTCAAAAGAGCCCACACACTCAGCTCTTAACCCCAGTGTGCAGAAAGTGTCAAAACGTGTTTTTCAGCAGAAATAAACATGTTTCTGCAAGTTTGGTCACCCCCATGTAAGTTATGGGGCAGTAACAGCACACTTTTGAAAACGTGTTTTTTCAGCCCGAAATAAACGCGTTTTTTCAGACAACTGAATCCCTATGTAACTGCAAGACTCAGAAGAGCCCACACACTCAGCTCTTAACCCCAGTGTGCAGAAAGTGTCAAAACGTGTTTTTCAGCAGAAATAAACATGTTTCTGCAAGTTTGGTCACCCCCATGTAAGTTATGGGGCAGTAACAGCACACATTTGAAAACATGTTTTTCAGCCCGAAATAAACGCGTTTTTTCAGACAACTGAATCCCTATGTAACTGCAAGACTCAGAAGAGCCCACACACTCAGCTCTTAACCCCAGTGTGCAGAAAGTGTCAAAACGTGATTTTCAGCAGAAATAAACATGTTTCTGCAAGTTTGGTCACCCCCATGTAAGTTATGGGGCAGTAACAGCACACTTTTGAAAACTTGTTTTTCAGCCCGAAATAAACACGTTTTTTCAGACAACTGAATCCCTATGTAACTGCAAGGCTCAAAAGAGCCCACACACTCAGCTCTTAACCCCAGTGTGCAGAAAGTGTCAAAACGTGTTTTTCAGCAGAAATAAACGTTTCTGCAAGTTTGGTCTACCCCATGTAAGTTATGGGGCAGTAACAGCACACTTTTGAAAACGTGTTTTTCAGCCCGAAATAAACGCGTTTTTTCAGACAACTGAATCCCTATGTAACTGCAAGACTCAGAAGAGCCCACACACTCAGCTCTTAACCCCAGAGTGCAGAAAGTGTCAAAACGTGTTTTTCAGCAGAAATAAACATGTTTCTGCAAGTTTGGTCACCCCCATGTAAGTTATGTGGCAGTAACAGTACACTTTTGAAAACGTGTTTTTCAGCCCGAAATAAACGCGTTTTTTCAGACAACTGAATCCCTATGTAACTGCAAGGCTCAGTAGAGCCCACACACTCAGCTCTTAACCCCAGTGTGCAGAAAGTGTCAAAACATGTTTTTCAGCAGAAATAAACATGTTTCTGCAAGTTTGGTCACCCCCATGTAAGTTATGGGGCAGTAACAGCACACTTTTGAAAACGTGTTTTTCAGCCCGAAATAAACGCGTTTTTTCAGACAACTGAATCCCTAAGTAACTGCAAGACTCAGAAGAGCCCACACACTCAGCTCTTAACCCCAGTGTGCAGAAAGTGTCAAAACCTGTTTTTCAGCAGAAATAAACATGTTTCTGCAAGTTTGGTCACCCCCATGTAAGTTATCTGGCAGTAACAGTACACTTTTGAAAACGTGTTTTTCAGCCCGAAATAAACGCGTTTTTTCAGACAACTGAATCCCTATGTAACTGCAAGGCTCAGAAGAGCCCACACACTCAGATCTTAACCCCAGTGTGCAGAAAGTGTCAAAACATGTTTTTTCAGCAGAAATAAACATGTTTCTGCAAGTTTGGTCACCCCCATGTAAGTTATGGGGCAGTAACAGCACACTTTTGAAAACGTGTTTTTCAGCCCGAAATAAACGCGTTTTTTCAGACAACTGAATCCCTATGTAACTGCAAGGCTCAAAAGAGCCCACACACTCAGCTCTTAACCCCAGTGTGCAGAAAGTGTCAAAACGTGTTTTTCAGCAGAAATAAACATGTTTCTGCAAGTTTGGTCACCCCCATGTAAGTTATGGGGCAGTAACAGCACACTTTTGAAAACGTGTTTTTTCAGCCCGAAATAAACGCGTTTTTTCAGACAACTGAATCCCTATGTAACTGCAAGACTCAGAAGAGCCCACACACTCAGCTCTTAACCCCAGTGTGCAGAAAGTGTCAAAACGTGTTTTTCAGCAGAAATAAACATGTTTCTGCAAGTTTGGTCACCCCCATGTAAGTTATGGGGCAGTAACAGCACACATTTGAAAACATGTTTTTCAGCCCGAAATAAACGCGTTTTTTCAGACAACTGAATCCCTATGTAACTGCAAGACTCAGAAGAGCCCACACACTCAGCTCTTAACCCCAGTGTGCAGAAAGTGTCAAAACGTGATTTTCAGCAGAAATAAACATGTTTCTGCAAGTTTGGTCACCCCCATGTAAGTTATGGGGCAGTAACAGCACACTTTTGAAAACTTGTTTTTCAGCCCGAAATAAACACGTTTTTTCAGACAACTGAATCCCTATGTAACTGCAAGGCTCAAAAGAGCCCACACACTCAGCTCTTAACCCCAGTGTGCAGAAAGTGTCAAAACGTGTTTTTCAGCAGAAATAAACGTTTCTGCAAGTTTGGTCTACCCCATGTAAGTTATGGGGCAGTAACAGCACACTTTTGAAAACGTGTTTTTCAGCCCGAAATAAACGCGTTTTTTCAGACAACTGAATCCCTATGTAACTGCAAGACTCAGAAGAGCCCACACACTCAGCTCTTAACCCCAGAGTGCAGAAAGTGTCAAAACGTGTTTTTCAGCAGAAATAAACATGTTTCTGCAAGTTTGGTCACCCCCATGTAAGTTATGTGGCAGTAACAGTACACTTTTGAAAACGTGTTTTTCAGCCCGAAATAAACGCGTTTTTTCAGACAACTGAATCCCTATGTAACTGCAAGGCTCAGAAGAGCCCACACACTCAGCTCTTAACCCCAGTGTGCAGAAAGTGTCAAAACATGTTTTTCAGCAGAAATAAACATGTTTCTGCAAGTTTGGTCACCCCCATGTAAGTTATGTGGCAGTAACAGTACACTTTTGAAAACGTGTTTTTCAGCCCGAAATAAACGCGTTTTTTCAGACAACTGAATCCCTATGTAACTGCAAGGCTCAGTAGAGCCCACACACTCAGCTCTTAACCCCAGTGTGCAGAAAGTGTCAAAACATGTTTTTCAGCAGAAATAAACATGTTTCTGCAAGTTTGGTCACCCCCATGTAAGTTATGGGGCAGTAACAGCACACTTTTGAAAACGTGTTTTTCAGCCCGAAATAAACGCGTTTTTTCAGACAACTGAATCCCTAAGTAACTGCAAGACTCAGAAGAGCCCACACACTCAGCTCTTAACCCCAGTGTGCAGAAAGTGTCAAAACCTGTTTTTCAGCAGAAATAAACATGTTTCTGCAAGTTTGGTCACCCCCATGTAAGTTATCTGGCAGTAACAGTACACTTTTGAAAACGTGTTTTTCAGCCCGAAATAAACGCGTTTTTTCAGACAACTGAATCCCTATGTAACTGCAAGGCTCAGAAGAGCCCACACACTCAGATCTTAACCCCAGTGTGCAGAAAGTGTCAAAACATGTTTTTTCAGCAGAAATAAACATGTTTCTGCAAGTTTGGTCACCCCCATGTAAGTTATGTGGCAGTAACAGTACACTTTTGAAAACGTGTTTTTCAGCCCGAAATAAACGCGTTTTTTCAGACAACTGAATCCCTATGTAACTGCAAGGCTCAGAAGAGCCCACACACTCAGCTCTTAACCCCAGTGTGCAGAAAGTGTCAAAACGTGTTTTTCAGCAGAAATAAACATGTTTCTGCAAGTTTGGTCACCCCCATGTAAGTTATGGGGCAGTAACAGCACACTTTTGAAAACGTGTTTTTCAGCCCGAAATAAACGCGTTTCTTCAGACAACTGAATCCCTATGTAACTGCAAGGCTCAGAAGAGCCCACACACTCAGCTCTTAACCCCAGAGTGCAGAAAGTGTCAAAACGTGTTTTTCAGCAGAAATAAACATGTTTCTGCAAGTTTGGTCACCCCCATGTAAGTTATGTGGCAGTAACAGTACACTTTTGAAAACGTGTTTTTCAGCCCGAAATAAACGCGTTTTTTCAGACAACTGAATCCCTATGTAACTGCAAGACTCAGAAGAGCCCACACACTCAGCTCTTAACCCCAGAGTGCAGAAAGTGTCAAAACGTGTTTTTCAGCAGAAATAAACATGTTTCTGCAAGTTTGGTCACCCCCATGTAAGTTATGTGGCAGTAACAGTACACTTTTGAAAACGTGTTTTTCAGCCCGAAATAAACGCGTTTTTTCAGACAACTGAATCCCTATGTAACTGCAAGGCTCAAAAGAGCCCACACACTCAGCTCTTAACCCCAGTGTGCAGAAAGTGTCAAAACGTGTTTTTCAGCAGAAATAAACATGTTTCTGCAAGTTTGGTCACCCCCATTTAAGTTATGGGGCAGTAACAGCACACTTTTGAAAACGTGTTTTTCAGCCCGAAATAAACGCGTTTTTTCAGACAACTGAATCCCTATGTAACTGCAAGACTCAGAAGAGCCCACACACTCAGCTCTTAACCCCAGTGTGCAGAAAGTGTCAAAACGTGATTTTCAGCAGAAATAAACATGTTTCTGCAAGTTTGGTCACCCCCATGTAAGTTATGGGGCAGTAACAGCACACATTTGAAAACGTGTTTTTCAGCCCGAAATAAACGCGTTTTTTCAGACAACTGAATCCCTATGTAACTGCAAGACTCAGAAGAGCCCACACACTCAGCTCTTAACCCCAGTGTGCAGAAAGTGTCAAAACGTGATTTTCAGCAGAAATAAACATGTTTCTGCAAGTTTGGTCACCCCCATGTAAGTTATGGGGCAGTAACAGCACACTTTTGAAAACGTGTTTTTCAGCCCGAAATAAACGCGTTTTTTCAGACAACTGAATCCCTATGTAACTGCAAGACTCAGAAGAGCCCACACACTCAGCTCTTAACCACAGTGTGCAGAAAGTGTCAAAACGTGTTTTTCAGCAGAAATAAACATGTTTCTGCAAGTTTGGTCACCCCCATGTAAGTTATGGGGCAGTAACAGCACACTTTTGAAAACGTGTTTTTCAGCCCGAAATAAACGCGTTTTTTCAGACAACTGAATCCCTATGTAACTGCAAGGCTCAAAAGAGCCCACACACTCAGCTCTTAACCCCAGTGTGCAGAAAGTGTCAAAACGTGTTTTTCAGCAGAAATAAACATGTTTCTGCAAGTTTGGTCACCCCCATGTAAGTTATGGGGCAGTAACAGCACACTTTTGAAAACGTGTTTTTCAGCCCGAAATAAACGCGTTTTTTCAGACAACTGAATCCCTATGTAACTGCAAGACTCAGAAGAGCCCACACACTCAGCTCTTAACCCCAGAGTGCAGAAAGTGTCAAAACGTGTTTTTCAGCAGAAATAAACATGTTTCTGCAAGTTTGGTCACCCCCATGTAAGTTATGGGGCAGTAACAGCACACTTTTGAAAACGTGTTTTTCAGCCCGAAATAAACGCGTTTTTTCAGACAACTGAATCCCTATGTAACTGCAAGGCTCAAAAGATCCCACACACTCAGCTCTTAACCCCAGTGTGCAGAAAGTGTCAAAACGTGTTTTTCAGCAGAAATAAACATGTTTCTGCAAGTTTGGTCACCCCCATTTAAGTTATGGGGCAGTAACAGCACACTTTTGAAAACGTGTTTTTCAGCCCGAAATAAACGCGTTTTTTCAGACAACTGAATCCCTATGTAACTGCAAGACTCAGAAGAGCCCACACACTCAGCTCTTAACCCCAGTGTGCAGAAAGTGTCAAAACGTGATTTTCAGCAGAAATAAACATGTTTCTGCAAGTTTGGTCACCCCCATGTAAGTTATGGGGCAGTAACAGCACACATTTGAAAACGTGTTTTTCAGCCCGAAATAAACGCGTTTTTTCAGACAACTGAATCCCTATGTAACTGCAAGACTCAGAAGAGCCCACACACTCAGCTCTTAACCCCAGTGTGCAGAAAGTGTCAAAACGTGTTTTTCAGCAGAAATAAACATGTTTCTGCAAGTTTGGTCACCCCCATGTAAGTTATGGGGCAGTAACAGCACACTTTTGAAAACGTGTTTTTCAGCCCGAAATAAACGCGTTTTTTCAGACAACTGAATCCCTATGTAACTGCAAGACTCAGAAGAGCCCACACACTCAGCTCTTAACCACAGTGTGCAGAAAGTGTCAAAACGTGTTTTTCAGCAGAAATAAACATGTTTCTGCAAGTTTGGTCACCCCCATGTAAGTTATGGGGCAGTAACAGCACACTTTTGAAAACGTGTTTTTCAGCCCGAAATAAACGCGTTTTTTCAGACAACTGAATCCCTATGTAACTGCAAGGCTCAAAAGAGCCCACACACTCAGCTCTTAACCCCAGTGTGCAGAAAGTGTCAAAACGTGTTTTTCAGCAGAAATAAACATGTTTCTGCAAGTTTGGTCACCCCCATGTAAGTTATGGGGCAGTAACAGCACACTTTTGAAAACGTGTTTTTCAGCCCGAAATAAACGCGTTTTTTCAGACAACTGAATCCCTATGTAACTGCAAGACTCAGAAGAGCCCACACACTCAGCTCTTAACCCCAGAGTGCAGAAAGTGTCAAAACGTGCTTTTCAGCAGAAATAAACATGTTTCTGCAAGTTTGGTCACCCCCATGTAAGTTATGTGGCAGTAACAGTACACTTTTGAAAACGTGTTTTTCAGCCCGAAATAAACGCGTTTTTTCAGACAACTGAATCCCTATGTAACTGCAAGACTCAGAAGAGCCCACACACTCAGCTCTTAACCCCAGAGTGCAGAAAGTGTCAAAACGTGTTTTTCAGCAGAAATAAACATGTTTCTGCAAGTTTGGTCACCCCCATGTAAGTTATGTGGCAGTAACAGTACACTTTTGAAAACGTGTTTTTCAGCCCGAAATAAACGCGTTTTTTCAGACAACTGAATCCCTATGTAACTGCAAGGCTCAGAAGAGCCCACACACTCAGCTCTTAACCCCAGTGTGCAGAAAGTGTCAAAACATGTTTTTCAGCAGAAATAAACATGTTTCTGCAAGTTTGGTCACCCCCATGTAAGTTATGGGGCAGTAACAGCACACTTTTGAAAACGTGTTTTTCAGCCCGAAATAAACGCGTTTTTTCAGACAACTGAATCCCTATGTAACTGCAAGACTCAGAAGAGCCCACACACTCAGCTCTTAACCCCAGTGTGCAGAAAGTGTCAAAATGTGATTTTCAGCAGAAATAAACATGTTTCTGCAAGTTTGGTCACCCCCATGTAAGTTATGGGGCAGTAACAGCACACTTTTGAAAACGTGTTTTTCAGCCCGAAATAAACGCGTTTTTTCAGACAACTGAATCCCTATGTAACTGCAAGGCTCAAAAGAGCCCACACACTCAGCTCTTAACCCCAGTGTGCAGAAATTGTCAAAACGTGTTTTTCAGCAGAAATAAACATGTTTCTGCAAGTTTGGTCACCCCCATGTAAGTTATGGGGCAGTAACAGCACACTTTTGAAAACGTGTTTTTCAGCCCGAAATAAACGCGTTTTTTCAGACAACTGAATCCCTATGTAACTGCAAGACTCAGAAGAGCCCACACACTCAGCTCTTAACCCCAGTGTGCAGAAAGTGTCAAAACGTGTTTTTCAGCAGAAATAAACATGTTTCTGCAAGTTTGGTCACCCCCATGTAAGTTATGGGGCAGTAACAGCACACATTTGAAAACGTGTTTTTCAGCCCGAAATAAACGCGTTTTTTCAAACAACTGAATCCCTATGTAACTGCAAGACTCAGAAGAGCCCACACACTCAGCTCTTAACCCCAGTGTGCAGAAAGTGTCAAAACGTGATTTTCAGCAGAAATAAACATGTTTCTGCAAGTTTGGTCACCCCCATGTAAGTTATGGGGCAGTAACAGCACACTTTTGAAAACTTGTTTTTCAGCCCGAAATAAACACGTTTTTTCAGACAACTGAATCCCTATGTAACTGCAAGGCTCAAAAGAGCCCACACACTCAGCTCTTAACCCCAGTGTGCAGAAAGTGTCAAAACGTGTTTTTCAGCAGAAATAAACGTTTCTGCAAGTTTGGTCTACCCCATGTAAGTTATGGGGCAGTAACAGCACACTTTTGAAAACGTGTTTTTCAGCCCGAAATAAATGCGTTTTTTCAGACAACTGAATCCCTATGTAACTGCAAGACTCAGAAGAGCCCACACACTCAGCTCTTAACCCCAGAGTGCAGAAAGTGTCAAAACGTGTTTTTCAGCAGAAATAAACATGTTTCTGCAAGTTTGGTCACCCCCATGTAAGTTATGTGGCAGTAACAGTACACTTTTGAAAACGTGTTTTTCAGCCCGAAATAAACGCGTTTTTTCAGACAACTGAATCCCTATGTAACTGCAAGGCTCAGAAGAGCCCACACACTCAGCTCTTAACCCCAGTGTGCAGAAAGTGTCAAAACATGTTTTTCAGCAGAAATAAACATGTTTCTGCAAGTTTGGTCACCCCCATGTAAGTTATGTGGCAGTAACAGTACACTTTTGAAAACGTGTTTTTCAGCCCGAAATAAACGCGTTTTTTCAGACAACTGAATCCCTATGTAACTGCAAGGCTCAGTAGAGCCCACACACTCAGCTCTTAACCCCAGTGTGCAGAAAGTGTCAAAACATGTTTTTCAGCAGAAATAAACATGTTTCTGCAAGTTTGGTCACCCCCATGTAAGTTATGGGGCAGTAACAGCACACTTTTGAAAACGTGTTTTTCAGCCCGAAATAAACGCGTTTTTTCAGACAACTGAATCCCTATGTAACTGCAAGACTCAGAAGAGCCCACACACTCAGCTCTTAACCCCAGTGTGCAGAAAGTGTCAAAACGTGTTTTTCAGCAGAAATAAACATGTTTCTGCAAGTTTGGTCACCCCCATGTAAGTTATGTGGCAGTAACAGTACACTTTTGAAAACGTGTTTTTCAGCCCGAAATAAACGCGTTTTTTCAGACAACTGAATCCCTATGTAACTGCAAGGCTCAGAAGAGCCCACACACTCAGCTCTTAACCCCAGTGTGCAGAAAGTGTCAAAACGTGTTTTTCAGCAGAAATAAACATGTTTCTGCAAGTTTGGTCACCCCCATGTAAGTTATGGGGCAGTAACAGCACACTTTTGAAAACGTGTTTTTCAGCCCGAAATAAACGCGTTTTTTCAGACAAATGAATCCCTATGTAACTGCAAGGCTCAGAAGAGCCCACACACTCAGCTCTTAACCCCAGAGTGCAGAAAGTGTCAAAACGTGTTTTTCAGCAGAAATAAACATGTTTCTGCAAGTTTGGTCACCCCCATGTAAGTTATGTGGCAGTAACAGTACACTTTTGAAAACGTGTTTTTCAGCCCGAAATAAACGCGTTTTTTCAGACAACTGAATCCCTATGTAACTGCAAGGCTCAGAAGAGCCCACACACTCAGCTCTTAACCCCAGTGTGCAGAAAGTGTCAAAACATGTTTTTCAGCAGAAATAAACATGTTTCTGCAAGTTTGGTCACCCCCATGTAAGTTATGGGGCAGTAACAGCACACTTTTGAAAACGTGTTTTTCAGCCCGAAATAAACGCGTTTTTTCAGACAACTGAATCCCTATGTAACTGCAAGACTCAGAAGAGCCCACACACTCAGCTCTTAACCCCAGTGTGCAGAAAGTGTCAAAATGTGATTTTCAGCAGAAATAAACATGTTTCTGCAAGTTTGGACACCCCCATGTAAGTTATGGGGCAGTAACAGCACACTTTTGAAAACGTGTTTTTCAGCCCGAAATAAACGCGTTTTTTCAGACAACTGAATCCCTATGTAACTGCAAGGCTCAAAAGAGCCCACACACTCAGCTCTTAACCCCAGTGTGCAGAAAGTGTCAAAACGTGTTTTTCAGCAGAAATAAACATGTTTCTGCAAGTTTGGTCACCCCCATGTAAGTTATGGGGCAGTAACAGCACACTTTTGAAAACGTGTTTTTCAGCCCGAAATAAACGCGTTTTTTCAGACAACTGAATCCCTATGTAACTGCAAGGCTCAAAAGAGCCCACACACTCAGCTCTTAACCCCAGTGTGCAGAAAGTGTCAAAACGTGTTTTTCAGCAGAAATAAACATGTTTCTGCAAGTTTGGTCACCCCCATGTAAGTTATGGGGCAGTAACAGCACACTTTTGAAAACGTGTTTTTTCAGCCCGAAATAAACGCGTTTTTTCAGACAACTGAATCCCTATGTAACTGCAAGACTCAGAAGAGCCCACACACTCAGCTCTTAACCCCAGTGTGCAGAAAGTGTCAAAACGTGTTTTTCAGCAGAAATAAACATGTTTCTGCAAGTTTGGTCACCCCCATGTAAGTTATGGGGCAGTAACAGCACACATTTGAAAACGTGTTTTTCAGCCCGAAATAAACGCGTTTTTTCAGACAACTGAATCCCTATGTAACTGCAAGACTCAGAAGAGCCCACACACTCAGCTCTTAACCCCAGTGTGCAGAAAGTGTCAAAACGTGATTTTCAGCAGAAATAAACATGTTTCTGCAAGTTTGGTCACCCCCATGTAAGTTATGGGGCAGTAACAGCACACTTTTGAAAACTTGTTTTTCAGCCCGAAATAAACACGTTTTTTCAGACAACTGAATCCCTATGTAACTGCAAGGCTCAAAAGAGCCCACACACTCAGCTCTTAACCCCAGTGTGCAGAAAGTGTCAAAACGTGTTTTTCAGCAGAAATAAACGTTTCTGCAAGTTTGGTCTACCCCATGTAAGTTATGGGGCAGTAACAGCACACTTTTGAAAACGTGTTTTTCAGCCCGAAATAAACGCGTTTTTTCAGACAACTGAATCCCTATGTAACTGCAAGACTCAGAAGAGCCCACACACTCAGCTCTTAACCCCAGAGTGCAGAAAGTGTCAAAACGTGTTTTTCAGCAGAAATAAACATGTTTCTGCAAGTTTGGTCACCCCCATGTAAGTTATGTGGCAGTAACAGTACACTTTTGAAAACGTGTTTTTCAGCCCGAAATAAACGCGTTTTTTCAGACAACTGAATCCCTATGTAACTGCAAGGCTCAGTAGAGCCCACACACTCAGCTCTCAACCCCAGTGTGCAGAAAGTGTCAAAACATGTTTTTCAGCAGAAATAAACATGTTTCTGCAAGTTTGGTCACCCCCATGTAAGTTATGGGGCAGTAACAGCACACTTTTGAAAACGTGTTTTTCAGCCCGAAATAAACGCGTTTTTTCAGACAACTGAATCCCTAAGTAACTGCAAGACTCAGAAGAGCCCACACACTCAGCTCTTAACCCCAGTGTGCAGAAAGTGTCAAAACGTGTTTTTCAGCAGAAATAAACATGTTTCTGCAAGTTTGGTCACCCCCATGTAAGTTATGTGGCAGTAACAGTACACTTTTGAAAACATGTTTTTCAGCCCGAAATAAACGCGTTTTTTCAGACAACTGAATCCCTATGTAACTGCAAGGCTCAGAAGAGCCCACACACTCAGCTCTTAACCCCAGTGTGCAGAAAGTGTCAAAACATGTTTTTCAGCAGAAATAAACATGTTTCTGCAAGTTTGGTCACCCCCATGTAAGTTATGGGGCAGTAACAGCACACTTTTGAAAACGTGTTTTTCAGCCCGAAATAAACGCGTTTTTTCAGACAACTGAATCCCTCTGTAACTGCAAGGCTCAAAAGAGCCCACACACTCAGCTCTTAACCCCAGTGTGCAGAAAGTGTCAAAACGTGTTTTTCAGCAGAAATAAACATGTTTCTGCAAGTTTGGTCACCCCCATGTAAGTTATGGGGCAGTAACAGCACACTTTTGAAAACGTGTTTTTCAGCCCGAAATAAACGCGTTTTTTCAGACAACTGAATCCCTATGTAACTGCAAGACTCAGAAGAGCCCACACACTCAGCTCTTAACCCCAGAGTGCAGAAAGTGTCAAAACGTGTTTTTCAGCAGAAATAAACATGTTTCTGCAAGTTTGGTCACCCCCATGTAAGTTATGTGGCAGTAACAGTACACTTTTGAAAACGTGTTTTTCAGCCCGAAATAAACGCGTTTTTTCAGACAACTGAATCCCTATGTAACTGCAAGGCTCAAAAGAGCCCACACACTCAGCTCTTAACCCCAGTGTGCAGAAAGTGTCAAAACGTGTTTTTCAGCAGAAATAAACACGTTTCTGCAAGTTTGGTCACCCCCATGTAAGTTATGGGGCAGTAACAGCACACTTTTGAAAACGTGTTTTTCAGCCCGAAATAAACGCGTTTTTTCAGACAACTGAATCCCTATGTAACTGCAAGACTCAGAAGAGCCCACACACTCAGCTCTTAACCCCAGTGTGCAGAAAGTGTCAAAACGTGATTTTCAGCAGAAATAAACATGTTTCTGCAAGTTTGGTCACCCCCATGTAAGTTATGGGGCAGTAACAGCACACATTTGAAAACGTGTTTTTCAGCCCGAAATAAACGCGTTTTTTCAGACAACTGAATCCCTATGTAACTGCAAGACTCAGAAGAGCCCACACACTCAGCTCTTAACCCCAGTGTGCAGAAAGTGTCAAAACGTGATTTTCAGCAGAAATAAACATGTTTCTGCAAGTTTGGTCACCCCCATGTAAGTTATGGGGCAGTAACAGCACACTTTTGAAAACTTGTTTTTCAGCCCGAAATAAACGCGTTTTTTCAGACAACTGAATCCCTATGTAACTGCAAGACTCAGAAGAGCCCACACACTCAGCTCTTAACCACAGTGTGCAGAAAGTGTCAAAACGTGTTTTTCAGCAGAAATAAACATGTTTCTGCAAGTTTGGTCACCCCCATGTAAGTTATGGGGCAGTAACAGCACACTTCTGAAAACGTGTTTTTCAGCCCGAAATAAACGCGTTTTTTCAGACAACTGAATCCCTATGTAACTGCAAGGCTCAAAAGAGCCCACACACTCAGCTCTTAACCCCAGTGTGCAGAAAGTGTCAAAACGTGTTTTTCAGCAGAAATAAACATGTTTCTGCAAGTTTGGTCACCCCCATGTAAGTTATGGGGCAGTAACAGCACACTTTTGAAAACGTGTTTTTCAGCCCGAAATAAACGCGTTTTTTCAGACAACTGAATCCCTATGTAACTGCAAGACTCAGAAGAGCCCACACACTCAGCTCTTAACCCCAGAGTGCAGAAAGTGTCAAAACGTGCTTTTCAGCAGAAATAAACATGTTTCTGCAAGTTTGGTCACCCCCATGTAAGTTATGTGGCAGTAACAGTACACTTTTGAAAACGTGTTTTTCAGCCCGAAATAAACGCGTTTTTTCAGACAACTGAATCCCTATGTAACTGCAAGACTCAGAAGAGCCCACACACTCAGCTCTTAACCCCAGAGTGCAGAAAGTGTCAAAACGTGTTTTTCAGCAGAAATAAACATGTTTCTGCAAGTTTGGTCACCCCCATGTAAGTTATGTGGCAGTAACAGTACACTTTTGAAAACGTGTTTTTCAGCCCGAAATAAACGCGTTTTTTCAGACAACTGAATCCCTATGTAACTGCAAGGCTCAGAAGAGCCCACACACTCAGCTCTTAACCCCAGTGTGCAGAAAGTGTCAAAACATGTTTTTCAGCAGAAATAAACATGTTTCTGCAAGTTTGGTCACCCCCATGTAAGTTATGGGGCAGTAACAGCACACTTTTGAAAACGTGTTTTTCAGCCCGAAATAAACGCGTTTTTTCAGACAACTGAATCCCTATGTAACTGCAAGACTCAGAAGAGCCCACACACTCAGCTCTTAACCCCAGTGTGCAGAAAGTGTCAAAACGTGTTTTTCAGCAGAAATAAACATGTTTCTGCAAGTTTGGTCACCCCCATGTAAGTTATGTGGCAGTAACAGTACACTTTTGAAAACGTGTTTTTCAGCCCGAAATAAACGCGTTTTTTCAGACAACTGAATCCCTATGTAACTGCAAGACTCAGAAGAGCCCACACACTCAGCTCTTAACCCCAGAGTGCAGAAAGTGTCAAAACGTGTTTTTCAGCAGAAATAAACATGTTTCTGCAAGTTTGGTCACCCCCATGTAAGTTATGTGGCAGTAACAGTACACTTTTGAAAACGTGTTTTTCAGCCCGAAATAAACGCGTTTTTTCAGACAACTGAATCCCTATGTAACTGCAAGGCTCAAAAGAGCCCACACACTCAGCTCTTAACCCCAGTGTGCAGAAAGTGTCAAAACGTGTTTTTCAGCAGAAATAAACATGTTTCTGCAAGTTTGGTCACCCCCATGTAAGTTATGGGGCAGTAACAGCACACTTTTGAAAACGTGTTTTTCAGCCCGAAATAAACGCGTTTTTTCAGACAACTGAATCCCTATGTAACTGCAAGACTCAGAAGAGCCCACACACTCAGCTCTTAACCCCAGAGTGCAGAAAGTGTCAAAACGTGTTTTTCAGCAGAAATAAACATGTTTCTGCAAGTTTGGTCACCCCCATGTAAGTTATGTGGCAGTAACAGTACACTTTTGAAAACGTGTTTTTCAGCCCGAAATAAACGCGTTTTTTCAGACAACTGAATCCCTATGTAACTGCAAGGCTCA
Organism: Lepisosteus platostomus; assembly: GCF_059453375.1. Taxonomy (NCBI): domain Eukaryota; kingdom Metazoa; phylum Chordata; class Actinopteri; order Semionotiformes; family Lepisosteidae; genus Lepisosteus; species Lepisosteus platostomus. The sequence continues at coordinate 463,276 of NW_028291659.1, read as the reverse complement.
AAAGAGCCCACACACTCAGCTCTTAACCCCAGTGTGCAGAAAGTGTCAAAACGTGTTTTTCAGCAGAAATAAACACGTTTCTGCAAGTTTGGTCACCCCCATGTAAGTTATGGGGCAGTAACAGCACACTTTTGAAAACGTGTTTTTCAGCCCGAAATAAACGCGTTTTTTCAGACAACTGAATCCCTATGTAACTGCAAGGCTCAGAAGAGCCCACACACTCAGCTCTTAACCCCAGAGTGCAGAAAGTGTCAAAACGTGTTTTTCAGCAGAAATAAACATGTTTCTGCAAGTTTGGTCACCCCCATGTAAGTTATGTGGCAGTAACAGTACACTTTTGAAAACGTGTTTTTCAGCCCGAAATAAACGCGTTTTTTCAGACAACTGAATCCCTATGTAACTGCAAGACTCAGAAGAGCCCACACACTCAGCTCTTAACCCCAGAGTGCAGAAAGTGTCAAAACGTGATTTTCAGCAGAAAAAAACATGTTTCTGCAAGTTTGGTCACCCCCATGTAAGTTATGTGGCAGTAACAGTACACTTTTGAAAACGTGTTTTTCAGCCCGAAATAAACGCGTTTTTTCAGACAACTGAATCCCTATGTAACTGCAAGGCTCAGAAGAGCCCACACACTCAGCTCTTAACCCCAGTGTGCAGAAAGTGTCAAAACATGTTTTTCAGCAGAAATAAACATGTTTCTGCAAGTTTGGTCACCCCCATGTAAGTTATGGGGCAGTAACAGCACACTTTTGAAAACGTGTTTTTCAGCCCGAAATAAACGCGTTTTTTCAGACAACTGAATCCCTATGTAACTGCAAGACTCAGAAGAGCCCACACACTCAGCTCTTAACCACAGTGTGCAGAAAGTGTCAAAACGTGTTTTTCAGCAGAAATAAACGTGTTTCTGCAAGTTTGGTCACCCCCATGTAAGTTATGGGGCAGTAACAGCACACTTTTGAAAACGTGTTTTTCAGCCCGAAATAAACGCGTTTTTTCAGACAACTGAATCCCTATGTAACTGCAAGACTCAGAAGAGCCCACACACTCAGCTCTTAACCCCAGAGTGCAGAAAGTGTCAAAACGTGTTTTTCAGCAGAAATAAACATGTTTCTGCAAGTTTGGTCACCCCCATGTAAGTTATGTGGCAGTAACAGTACACTTTTGAAAACATGTTTTTCAGCCCGAAATAAACGCGTTTTTTCAGACAACTGAATCCCTATGTAACTGCAAGGCTCAAAAGAGCCCACACACTCAGCTCTTAACCCCAGTGTGCAGAAAGTGTCAAAACGTGTTTTTCAGCAGAAATAAACATGTTTCTGCAAGTTTGGTCACCCCCATGTAAGTTATGGGGCAGTAACAGCACACTTTTGAAAACGTGTTTTTCAGCCCGAAATAAACGCGTTTTTTCAGACAACTGAATCCCTATGTAACTGCAAGGCTCAAAAGAGCCCACACACTCAGCTCTTAACCCCAGTGTGCAGAAAGTGTCAAAACGTGTTTTTCAGCAGAAATAAACATGTTTCTGCAAGTTTGGTCACCCCCATTTAAGTTATGGGGCAGTAACAGCACACTTTTGAAAACGTGTTTTTCAGCCCGAAATAAACGCGTTTTTTCAGACAACTGAATCCCTATGTAACTGCAAGACTCAGAAGAGCCCACACACTCAGCTCTTAACCCCAGTGTGCAGAAAGTGTCAAAACGTGATTTTCAGCAGAAATAAACATGTTTCTGCAAGTTTGGTCACCCCCATGTAAGTTATGGGGCAGTAACAGCACACTTTTGAAAACGTGTTTTTCAGCCCGAAATAAACGCGTTTTTTCAGACAACTGAATCCCTCTGTAACTGCAAGACTCAGAAGAGCCCACACACTCAGCTCTTAACCCCAGAGTGCAGAAAGTGTCAAAACGTGTTTTTCAGCAGAAATAAACATGTTTCTGCAAGTTTGGTCACCCCCATGTAAGTTATGTGGCAGTAACAGTACACTTTTGAAAACGTGTTTTTCAGCCCGAAATAAACGCGTTTTTTCAGACAACTGAATCCCTATGTAACTGCAAGACTCAGAAGAGCCCACACACTCAGCTCTTAACCCCAGAGTGCAGAAAGTGTCAAAACGTGTTTTTCAGCAGAAATAAACATGTTTCTGCAAGTTTGGTCACCCCCATGTAAGTTATGTGGCAGTAACAGTACACTTTTGAAAACATGTTTTTCAGCCCGAAATAAACGCGTTTTTTCAGACAACTGAATCCCTATGTAACTGCAAGGCTCAAAAGAGCCCACACACTCAGCTCTTAACCCCAGTGTGCAGAAAGTGTCAAAACGTGTTTTTCAGCAGAAATAAACATGTTTCTGCAAGTTTGGTCACCCCCATGTAAGTTATGGGGCAGTAACAGTACACTTTTGAAAACGTGTTTTTCAGCCCGAAATAAACGCGTTTTTTCAGACAACTGAATCCCTATGTAACTGCAAGGCTCAGAAGAGCCCACACACTCAGCTCTTAACCCCAGAGTGCAGAAAGTGTCAAAACGTGTTTTTCAGCAGAAATAAACATGTTTCTGCAAGTTTGGTCACCCCCATGTAAGTTATGTGGCAGTAACAGTACACTTTTGAAAACGTGTTTTTCAGCCCGAAATAAACGCGTTTTTTCAGACAACTGAATCCCTATGTAACTGCAAGACTCAGAAGAGCCCACACACTCAGCTCTTAACCCCAGAGTGCAGAAAGTGTCAAAACGTGTTTTTCAGCAGAAATAAACATGTTTCTGCAAGTTTGGTCACCCCCATGTAAGTTATGTGGCAGTAACAGTACACTTTTGAAAACGTGTTTTTCAGCCCGAAATAAACGCGTTTTTTCAGACAACTGAATCCCTATGTAACTGCAAGGCTCAAAAGAGCCCACACACTCAGCTCTTAACCCCAGTGTGCAGAAAGTGTCAAAACGTGTTTTTCAGCAGAAATAAACATGTTTCTGCAAGTTTGGTCACCCCCATTTAAGTTATGGGGCAGTAACAGCACACTTTTGAAAACGTGTTTTTCAGCCCGAAATAAACGCGTTTTTTCAGACAACTGAATCCCTATGTAACTGCAAGACTCAGAAGAGCCCACACACTCAGCTCTTAACCCCAGTGTGCAGAAAGTGTCAAAACGTGATTTTCAGCAGAAATAAACATGTTTCTGCAAGTTTGGTCACCCCCATGTAAGTTATGGGGCAGTAACAGCACACATTTGAAAACGTGTTTTTCAGCCCGAAATAAACGCGTTTTTTCAGACAACTGAATCCCTATGTAACTGCAAGACTCAGAAGAGCCCACACACTCAGCTCTTAACCCCAGTGTGCAGAAAGTGTCAAAACGTGATTTTCAGCAGAAATAAACATGTTTCTGCAAGTTTGGTCACCCCCATGTAAGTTATGGGGCAGTAACAGCACACTTTTGAAAACGTGTTTTTCAGCCCGAAATAAACGCGTTTTTTCAGACAACTGAATCCCTATGTAACTGCAAGACTCAGAAGAGCCCACACACTCAGCTCTTAACCACAGTGTGCAGAAAGTGTCAAAACGTGTTTTTCAGCAGAAATAAACATGTTTCTGCAAGTTTGGTCACCCCCATGTAAGTTATGGGGCAGTAACAGCACACTTTTGAAAACGTGTTTTTCAGCCCGAAATAAACGCGTTTTTTCAGACAACTGAATCCCTATGTAACTGCAAGGCTCAAAAGAGCCCACACACTCAGCTCTTAACCCCAGTGTGCAGAAAGTGTCAAAACGTGTTTTTCAGCAGAAATAAACATGTTTCTGCAAGTTTGGTCACCCCCATGTAAGTTATGGGGCAGTAACAGCACACTTTTGAAAACGTGTTTTTCAGCCCGAAATAAACGCGTTTTTTCAGACAACTGAATCCCTATGTAACTGCAAGACTCAGAAGAGCCCACACACTCAGCTCTTAACCCCAGTGTGCAGAAAGTGTCAAAACGTGATTTTCAGCAGAAATAAACATGTTTCTGCAAGTTTGGTCACCCCCATGTAAGTTATGGGGCAGTAACAGCACACATTTGAAAACGTGTTTTTCAGCCCGAAATAAACGCGTTTTTTCAGACAACTGAATCCCTATGTAACTGCAAGACTCAGAAGAGCCCACACACTCAGCTCTTAACCCCAGTGTGCAGAAAGTGTCAAAACGTGATTTTCAGCAGAAATAAACATGTTTCTGCAAGTTTGGTCACCCCCATGTAAGTTATGGGGCAGTAACAGCACACTTTTGAAAACGTGTTTTTCAGCCCGAAATAAACGCGTTTTTTCAGACAACTGAATCCCTATGTAACTGCAAGACTCAGAAGAGCCCACACACTCAGCTCTTAACCACAGTGTGCAGAAAGTGTCAAAACGTGTTTTTCAGCAGAAATAAACATGTTTCTGCAAGTTTGGTCACCCCCATGTAAGTTATGGGGCAGTAACAGCACACTTTTGAAAACGTGTTTTTCAGCCCGAAATAAACGCGTTTTTTCAGACAACTGAATCCCAATGTAACTGCAAGGCTCAAAAGAGCCCACACACTCAGCTCTTAACCCCAGTGTGCAGAAAGTGTCAAAACGTGTTTTTCAGCAGAAATAAACATGTTTCTGCAAGTTTGGTCACCCCCATGTAAGTTATGGGGCAGTAACAGCACACTTTTGAAAACGTGTTTTTCAGCCCGAAATAAACGCGTTTTTTCAGACAACTGAATCCCTATGTAACTGCAAGACTCAGAAGAGCCCACACACTCAGCTCTTAACCCCAGAGTGCAGAAAGTGTCAAAACGTGCTTTTCAGCAGAAATAAACATGTTTCTGCAAGTTTGGTCACCCCCATGTAAGTTATGTGGCAGTAACAGTACACTTTTGAAAACGTGTTTTTCAGCCCGAAATAAACGCGTTTTTTCAGACAACTGAATCCCTATGTAACTGCAAGACTCAGAAGAGCCCACACACTCAGCTCTTAACCCCAGAGTGCAGAAAGTGTCAAAACGTGTTTTTCAGCAGAAATAAACATGTTTCTGCAAGTTTGGTCACCCCCATGTAAGTTATGTGGCAGTAACAGTACACTTTTGAAAACGTGTTTTTCAGCCCGAAATAAACGCGTTTTTTCAGACAACTGAATCCCTATGTAACTGCAAGGCTCTGAAGAGCCCACACACTCAGCTCTTAACCCCAGTGTGCAGAAAGTGTCAAAACATGTTTTTCAGCAGAAATAAACATGTTTCTGCAAGTTTGGTCACCCCCATGTAAGTTATGGGGCAGTAACAGCACACTTTTGAAAACGTGTTTTTCAGCCCGAAATAAACGCGTTTTTTCAGACAACTGAATCCCTATGTAACTGCAAGACTCAGAAGAGCCCACACACTCAGCTCTTAACCCCAGTGTGCAGAAAGTGTCAAAATGTGATTTTCAGCAGAAATAAACATGTTTCTGCAAGTTTGGTCACCCCCATGTAAGTTATGGGGCAGTAACAGCACACTTTTGAAAACGTGTTTTTCAGCCCGAAATAAACGCGTTTTTTCAGACAACTGAATCCCTATGTAACTGCAAGGCTCAAAAGAGCCCACACACTCAGCTCTTAACCCCAGAGTGCAGAAAGTGTCAAAACGTGTTTTTCAGCAGAAATAAACATGTTTCTGCAAGTTTGGTCACCCCCATGTAAGTTATGTGGCAGTAACAGTACACTTTTGAAAACGTGTTTTTCAGCCCGAAATAAACGCGTTTTTTCAGACAACTGAATCCCTATGTAACTGCAAGGCTCAAAAGAGCCCACACACTCAGCTCTTAACCCCAGTGTGCAGAAAGTGTCAAAACGTGTTTTTCAGCAGAAATAAACACGTTTCTGCAAGTTTGGTCACCCCCATGTAAGTTATGGGGCAGTAACAGCACACTTTTGAAAACGTGTTTTTCAGCCCGAAATAAACGCGTTTTTTCAGACAACTGAATCCCTATGTAACTGCAAGGCTCAGAAGAGCCCACACACTCAGCTCTTAACCCCAGAGTGCAGAAAGTGTCAAAACGTGTTTTTCAGCAGAAATAAACATGTTTCTGCAAGTTTGGTCACCCCCATGTAAGTTATGTGGCAGTAACAGTACACTTTTGAAAACATGTTTTTCAGCCCGAAATAAACGCGTTTTTTCAGACAACTGAATCCCTATGTAACTGCAAGGCTCAGAAGAGCCCACACACTCAGCTCTTAACCCCAGTGTGCAGAAAGTGTCAAAACATGTTTTTCAGCAGAAATAAACATGTTTCTGCAAGTTTGGTCACCCCCATGTAAGTTATGGGGCAGTAACAGCACACTTTTGAAAACGTGTTTTTCAGCCCGAAATAAACGCGTTTTTTCAGACAACTGAATCCCTATGTAACTGCAAGACTCAGAAGAGCCCACACACTCAGCTCTTAACCCCAGTGTGCAGAAAGTGTCAAAATGTGATTTTCAGCAGAAATAAACATGTTTCTGCAAGTTTGGTCACCCCCATGTAAGTTATGGGGCAGTAACAGCACACTTTTGAAAACGTGTTTTTCAGCCCGAAATAAACGCGTTTTTTCAGACAACTGAATCCCTCTGTAACTGCAAGGCTCAAAAGAGCCCACACACTCAGCTCTTAACCCCAGTGTGCAGAAAGTGTCAAAACGTGTTTTTCAGCAGAAATAAACATGTTTCTGCAAGTTTGGTCACCCCCATGTAAGTTATGGGGCAGTAACAGCACACTTTTGAAAACGTGTTTTTCAGCCCGAAATAAACGCGTTTTTTCAGACAACTGAATCCCTATGTAACTGCAAGACTCAGAAGAGCCCACACACTCAGCTCTTAACCCCAGAGTGCAGAAAGTGTCAAAACGTGTTTTTCAGCAGAAATAAACATGTTTCTGCAAGTTTGGTCACCCCCATGTAAGTTATGTGGCAGTAACAGTACACTTTTGAAAACGTGTTTTTCAGCCCGAAATAAACGCGTTTTTTCAGACAACTGAATCCCTATGTAACTGCAAGGCTCAAAAGAGCCCACACACTCAGCTCTTAACCCCAGTGTGCAGAAAGTGTCAAAACGTGTTTTTCAGCAGAAATAAACACGTTTCTGCAAGTTTGGTCACCCCCATGTAAGTTATGGGGCAGTAACAGCACACTTTTGAAAACGTGTTTTTCAGCCCGAAATAAACGCGTTTTTTCAGACAACTGAATCCCTATGTAACTGCAAGACTCAGAAGAGCCCACACACTCAGCTCTTAACCCCAGTGTGCAGAAAGTGTCAAAACGTGATTTTCAGCAGAAATAAACATGTTTCTGCAAGTTTGGTCACCCCCATGTAAGTTATGGGGCAGTAACAGCACACATTTGAAAACGTGTTTTTCAGCCCGAAATAAACGCGTTTTTTCAGACAACTGAATCCCTATGTAACTGCAAGACTCAGAAGAGCCCACACACTCAGCTCTTAACCCCAGTGTGCAGAAAGTGTCAAAACGTGATTTTCAGCAGAAATAAACATGTTTCTGCAAGTTTGGTCACCCCCATGTAAGTTATGGGGCAGTAACAGCACACTTTTGAAAACGTGTTTTTCAGCCCGAAATAAACGCGTTTTTTCAGACAACTGAATCCCTATGTAACTGCAAGACTCAGAAGAGCCCACACACTCAGCTCTTAACCACAGTGTGCAGAAAGTGTCAAAACGTGTTTTTCAGCAGAAATAAACATGTTTCTGCAAGTTTGGTCACCCCCATGTAAGTTATGGGGCAGTAACAGCACACTTTTGAAAACGTGTTTTTCAGCCCGAAATAAACGCGTTTTTTCAGACAACTGAATCCCTATGTAACTGCAAGGCTCAAAAGAGCCCACACACTCAGCTCTTAACCCCAGTGTGCAGAAAGTGTCAAAACGTGTTTTTCAGCAGAAATAAACATGTTTCTGCAAGTTTGGTCACCCCCATGTAAGTTATGGGGCAGTAACAGCACACTTTTGAAAACGTGTTTTTCAGCCCGAAATAAACGCGTTTTTTCAGACAACTGAATCCCTATGTAACTGCAAGACTCAGAAGAGCCCACACACTCAGCTCTTAACCCCAGAGTGCAGAAAGTGTCAAAACGTGCTTTTCAGCAGAAATAAACATGTTTCTGCAAGTTTGGTCACCCCCATGTAAGTTATGTGGCAGTAACAGTACACTTTTGAAAACGTGTTTTTCAGCCCGAAATAAACGCGTTTTTTCAGACAACTGAATCCCTATGTAACTGCAAGACTCAGAAGAGCCCACACACTCAGCTCTTAACCCCAGAGTGCAGAAAGTGTCAAAACGTGTTTTTCAGCAGAAATAAACATGTTTCTGCAAGTTTGGTCACCCCCATGTAAGTTATGTGGCAGTAACAGTACACTTTTGAAAACGTGTTTTTCAGCCCGAAATAAACGCGTTTTTTCAGACAACTGAATCCCTATGTAACTGCAAGGCTCAGAAGAGCCCACACACTCAGCTCTTAACCCCAGTGTGCAGAAAGTGTCAAAACATGTTTTTCAGCAGAAATAAACATGTTTCTGCAAGTTTGGTCACCCCCATGTAAGTTATGGGGCAGTAACAGCACACTTTTGAAAACGTGTTTTTCAGCCCGAAATAAACGCGTTTTTTCAGACAACTGAATCCCTATGTAACTGCAAGACTCAGAAGAGCCCACACACTCAGCTCTTAACCCCAGTGTGCAGAAAGTGTCAAAACGTGTTTTTCAGCAGAAATAAACATGTTTCTGCAAGTTTGGTCACCCCCATGTAAGTTATGTGGCAGTAACAGTACACTTTTGAAAACGTGTTTTTCAGCCCGAAATAAACGCGTTTTTTCAGACAACTGAATCCCTATGTAACTGCAAGACTCAGAAGAGCCCACACACTCAGCTCTTAACCCCAGAGTGCAGAAAGTGTCAAAACGTGTTTTTCAGCAGAAATAAACATGTTTCTGCAAGTTTGGTCACCCCCATGTAAGTTATGTGGCAGTAACAGTACACTTTTGAAAACGTGTTTTTCAGCCCGAAATAAACGCGTTTTTTCAGACAACTGAATCCCTATGTAACTGCAAGGCTCAAAAGAGCCCACACACTCAGCTCTTAACCCCAGTGTGCAGAAAGTGTCAAAACGTGTTTTTCAGCAGAAATAAACATGTTTCTGCAAGTTTGGTCACCCCCATGTAAGTTATGGGGCAGTAACAGCACACTTTTGAAAACGTGTTTTTCAGCCCGAAATAAACGCGTTTTTTCAGACAACTGAATCCCTATGTAACTGCAAGACTCAGAAGAGCCCACACACTCAGCTCTTAACCCCAGAGTGCAGAAAGTGTCAAAACGTGTTTTTCAGCAGAAATAAACATGTTTCTGCAAGTTTGGTCACCCCCATGTAAGTTATGTGGCAGTAACAGTACACTTTTGAAAACGTGTTTTTCAGCCCGAAATAAACGCGTTTTTTCAGACAACTGAATCCCTATGTAACTGCAAGGCTCAAAAGAGCCCACACACTCAGCTCTTAACCCCAGTGTGCAGAAAGTGTCAAAACGTGTTTTTCAGCAGAAATAAACACGTTTCTGCAAGTTTGGTCACCCCCATGTAAGTTATGGGGCAGTAACAGCACACTTTTGAAAACGTGTTTTTCAGCCCGAAATAAACGCGTTTTTTCAGACAACTGAATCCCTATGTAACTGCAAGGCTCAGAAGAGCCCACACACTCAGCTCTTAACCCCAGAGTGCAGAAAGTGTCAAAACGTGTTTTTCAGCAGAAATAAACATGTTTCTGCAAGTTTGGTCACCCCCATGTAAGTTATGTGGCAGTAACAGTACACTTTTGAAAACGTGTTTTTCAGCCCGAAATAAACGCGTTTTTTCAGACAACTGAATCCCTATGTAACTGCAAGGCTCAAAAGAGCCCACACACTCAGCTCTTAACCCCAGTGTGCAGAAAGTGTCAAAACGTGTTTTTCAGCAGAAATAAACATGTTTCTGCAAGTTTGGTCACCCCCATGTAAGTTATGGGGCAGTAACAGCACACTTTTGAAAACGTGTTTTTCAGCCCGAAATAAACGCGTTTTTTCAGACAACTGAATCCCTATGTAACTGCAAGACTCAGAAGAGCCCACACACTCAGCTCTTAACCCCAGAGTGCAGAAAGTGTCAAAACGTGTTTTTCAGCAGAAATAAACATGTTTCTGCAAGTTTGGTCACCCCCATGTAAGTTATGTGGCAGTAACAGTACACTTTTGAAAACGTGTTTTTCAGCCCGAAATAAACGCGTTTTTTCAGACAACTGAATCCCTATGTAACTGCAAGGCTCAAAAGAGCCCACACACTCAGCTCTTAACCCCAGTGTGCAGAAAGTGTCAAAACGTGTTTTTCAGCAGAAATAAACACGTTTCTGCAAGTTTGGTCACCCCCATGTAAGTTATGGGGCAGTAACAGCACACTTTTGAAAACGTGTTTTTCAGCCCGAAATAAACGCGTTTTTTCAGACAACTGAATCCCTATGTAACTGCAAGGCTCAGAAGAGCCCACACACTCAGCTCTTAACCCCAGAGTGCAGAAAGTGTCAAAACGTGTTTTTCAGCAGAAATAAACATGTTTCTGCAAGTTTGGTCACCCCCATGTAAGTTATGTGGCAGTAACAGTACACTTTTGAAAACGTGTTTTTCAGCCCGAAATAAACGCGTTTTTTCAGACAACTGAATCCCTATGTAACTGCAAGACTCAGAAGAGCCCACACACTCAGCTCTTAACCCCAGAGTGCAGAAAGTGTCAAAACGTGATTTTCAGCAGAAATAAACATGTTTCTGCAAGTTTGGTCACCCCCATGTAAGTTATGTGGCAGTAACAGTACACTTTTGAAAACGTGTTTTTCAGCCCGAAATAAACGCGTTTTTTCAGACAACTGAATCCCTATGTAACTGCAAGGCTCAGAAGAGCCCACACACTCAGCTCTTAACCCCAGTGTGCAGAAAGTGTCAAAACATGTTTTTCAGCAGAAATAAACATGTTTCTGCAAGTTTGGTCACCCCCATGTAAGTTATGGGGCAGTAACAGCACACTTTTGAAAACGTGTTTTTCAGCCCGAAATAAACGCGTTTTTTCAGACAACTGAATCCCTATGTAACTGCAAGACTCAGAAGAGCCCACACACTCAGCTCTTAACCACAGTGTGCAGAAAGTGTCAAAACGTGTTTTTCAGCAGAAATAAACGTGTTTCTGCAAGTTTGGTCACCCCCATGTAAGTTATGGGGCAGTAACAGCACACTTTTGAAAACGTGTTTTTCAGCCCGAAATAAACGCGTTTTTTCAGACAACTGAATCCCTATGTAACTGCAAGACTCAGAAGAGCCCACACACTCAGCTCTTAACCCCAGAGTGCAGAAAGTGTCAAAACGTGTTTTTCAGCAGAAATAAACATGTTTCTGCAAGTTTGGTCACCCCCATGTAAGTTATGTGGCAGTAACAGTACACTTTTGAAAACATGTTTTTCAGCCCGAAATAAACGCGTTTTTTCAGACAACTGAATCCCTATGTAACTGCAAGGCTCAAAAGAGCCCACACACTCAGCTCTTAACCCCAGTGTGCAGAAAGTGTCAAAACGTGTTTTTCAGCAGAAATAAACATGTTTCTGCAAGTTTGGTCACCCCCATGTAAGTTATGGGGCAGTAACAGCACACTTTTGAAAACGTGTTTTTCAGCCCGAAATAAACGCGTTTTTTCAGACAACTGAATCCCTATGTAACTGCAAGGCTCAAAAGAGCCCACACACTCAGCTCTTAACCCCAGTGTGCAGAAAGTGTCAAAACGTGTTTTTCAGCAGAAATAAACATGTTTCTGCAAGTTTGGTCACCCCCATTTAAGTTATGGGGCAGTAACAGCACACTTTTGAAAACGTGTTTTTCAGCCCGAAATAAACGCGTTTTTTCAGACAACTGAATCCCTATGTAACTGCAAGACTCAGAAGAGCCCACACACTCAGCTCTTAACCCCAGTGTGCAGAAAGTGTCAAAACGTGATTTTCAGCAGAAATAAACATGTTTCTGCAAGTTTGGTCACCCCCATGTAAGTTATGGGGCAGTAACAGCACACTTTTGAAAACGTGTTTTTCAGCCCGAAATAAACGCGTTTTTTCAGACAACTGAATCCCTCTGTAACTGCAAGACTCAGAAGAGCCCACACACTCAGCTCTTAACCCCAGAGTGCAGAAAGTGTCAAAACGTGTTTTTCAGCAGAAATAAACATGTTTCTGCAAGTTTGGTCACCCCCATGTAAGTTATGTGGCAGTAACAGTACACTTTTGAAAACGTGTTTTTCAGCCCGAAATAAACGCGTTTTTTCAGACAACTGAATCCCTATGTAACTGCAAGACTCAGAAGAGCCCACACACTCAGCTCTTAACCCCAGAGTGCAGAAAGTGTCAAAACGTGTTTTTCAGCAGAAATAAACATGTTTCTGCAAGTTTGGTCACCCCCATGTAAGTTATGTGGCAGTAACAGTACACTTTTGAAAACATGTTTTTCAGCCCGAAATAAACGCGTTTTTTCAGACAACTGAATCCCTATGTAACTGCAAGGCTCAAAAGAGCCCACACACTCAGCTCTTAACCCCAGTGTGCAGAAAGTGTCAAAACGTGTTTTTCAGCAGAAATAAACATGTTTCTGCAAGTTTGGTCACCCCCATGTAAGTTATGGGGCAGTAACAGTACACTTTTGAAAACGTGTTTTTCAGCCCGAAATAAACGCGTTTTTTCAGACAACTGAATCCCTATGTAACTGCAAGGCTCAGAAGAGCCCACACACTCAGCTCTTAACCCCAGAGTGCAGAAAGTGTCAAAACGTGTTTTTCAGCAGAAATAAACATGTTTCTGCAAGTTTGGTCACCCCCATGTAAGTTATGTGGCAGTAACAGTACACTTTTGAAAACGTGTTTTTCAGCCCGAAATAAACGCGTTTTTTCAGACAACTGAATCCCTATGTAACTGCAAGACTCAGAAGAGCCCACACACTCAGCTCTTAACCCCAGAGTGCAGAAAGTGTCAAAACGTGTTTTTCAGCAGAAATAAACATGTTTCTGCAAGTTTGGTCACCCCCATGTAAGTTATGTGGCAGTAACAGTACACTTTTGAAAACGTGTTTTTCAGCCCGAAATAAACGCGTTTTTTCAGACAACTGAATCCCTATGTAACTGCAAGGCTCAAAAGAGCCCACACACTCAGCTCTTAACCCCAGTGTGCAGAAAGTGTCAAAACGTGTTTTTCAGCAGAAATAAACATGTTTCTGCAAGTTTGGTCACCCCCATTTAAGTTATGGGGCAGTAACAGCACACTTTTGAAAACGTGTTTTTCAGCCCGAAATAAACGCGTTTTTTCAGACAACTGAATCCCTATGTAACTGCAAGACTCAGAAGAGCCCACACACTCAGCTCTTAACCCCAGTGTGCAGAAAGTGTCAAAACGTGATTTTCAGCAGAAATAAACATGTTTCTGCAAGTTTGGTCACCCCCATGTAAGTTATGGGGCAGTAACAGCACACATTTGAAAACGTGTTTTTCAGCCCGAAATAAACGCGTTTTTTCAGACAACTGAATCCCTATGTAACTGCAAGACTCAGAAGAGCCCACACACTCAGCTCTTAACCCCAGTGTGCAGAAAGTGTCAAAACGTGATTTTCAGCAGAAATAAACATGTTTCTGCAAGTTTGGTCACCCCCATGTAAGTTATGGGGCAGTAACAGCACACTTTTGAAAACGTGTTTTTCAGCCCGAAATAAACGCGTTTTTTCAGACAACTGAATCCCTATGTAACTGCAAGACTCAGAAGAGCCCACACACTCAGCTCTTAACCACAGTGTGCAGAAAGTGTCAAAACGTGTTTTTCAGCAGAAATAAACATGTTTCTGCAAGTTTGGTCACCCCCATGTAAGTTATGGGGCAGTAACAGCACACTTTTGAAAACGTGTTTTTCAGCCCGAAATAAACGCGTTTTTTCAGACAACTGAATCCCTATGTAACTGCAAGGCTCAAAAGAGCCCACACACTCAGCTCTTAACCCCAGTGTGCAGAAAGTGTCAAAACGTGTTTTTCAGCAGAAATAAACATGTTTCTGCAAGTTTGGTCACCCCCATGTAAGTTATGGGGCAGTAACAGCACACTTTTGAAAACGTGTTTTTCAGCCCGAAATAAACGCGTTTTTTCAGACAACTGAATCCCTATGTAACTGCAAGACTCAGAAGAGCCCACACACTCAGCTCTTAACCCCAGTGTGCAGAAAGTGTCAAAACGTGATTTTCAGCAGAAATAAACATGTTTCTGCAAGTTTGGTCACCCCCATGTAAGTTATGGGGCAGTAACAGCACACATTTGAAAACGTGTTTTTCAGCCCGAAATAAACGCGTTTTTTCAGACAACTGAATCCCTATGTAACTGCAAGACTCAGAAGAGCCCACACACTCAGCTCTTAACCCCAGTGTGCAGAAAGTGTCAAAACGTGATTTTCAGCAGAAATAAACATGTTTCTGCAAGTTTGGTCACCCCCATGTAAGTTATGGGGCAGTAACAGCACACTTTTGAAAACGTGTTTTTCAGCCCGAAATAAACGCGTTTTTTCAGACAACTGAATCCCTATGTAACTGCAAGACTCAGAAGAGCCCACACACTCAGCTCTTAACCACAGTGTGCAGAAAGTGTCAAAACGTGTTTTTCAGCAGAAATAAACATGTTTCTGCAAGTTTGGTCACCCCCATGTAAGTTATGGGGCAGTAACAGCACACTTTTGAAAACGTGTTTTTCAGCCCGAAATAAACGCGTTTTTTCAGACAACTGAATCCCAATGTAACTGCAAGGCTCAAAAGAGCCCACACACTCAGCTCTTAACCCCAGTGTGCAGAAAGTGTCAAAACGTGTTTTTCAGCAGAAATAAACATGTTTCTGCAAGTTTGGTCACCCCCATGTAAGTTATGGGGCAGTAACAGCACACTTTTGAAAACGTGTTTTTCAGCCCGAAATAAACGCGTTTTTTCAGACAACTGAATCCCTATGTAACTGCAAGACTCAGAAGAGCCCACACACTCAGCTCTTAACCCCAGAGTGCAGAAAGTGTCAAAACGTGCTTTTCAGCAGAAATAAACATGTTTCTGCAAGTTTGGTCACCCCCATGTAAGTTATGTGGCAGTAACAGTACACTTTTGAAAACGTGTTTTTCAGCCCGAAATAAACGCGTTTTTTCAGACAACTGAATCCCTATGTAACTGCAAGACTCAGAAGAGCCCACACACTCAGCTCTTAACCCCAGAGTGCAGAAAGTGTCAAAACGTGTTTTTCAGCAGAAATAAACATGTTTCTGCAAGTTTGGTCACCCCCATGTAAGTTATGTGGCAGTAACAGTACACTTTTGAAAACGTGTTTTTCAGCCCGAAATAAACGCGTTTTTTCAGACAACTGAATCCCTATGTAACTGCAAGGCTCAGAAGAGCCCACACACTCAGCTCTTAACCCCAGTGTGCAGAAAGTGTCAAAACATGTTTTTCAGCAGAAATAAACATGTTTCTGCAAGTTTGGTCACCCCCATGTAAGTTATGGGGCAGTAACAGCACACTTTTGAAAACGTGTTTTTCAGCCCGAAATAAACGCGTTTTTTCAGACAACTGAATCCCTATGTAACTGCAAGGCTCAAAAGAGCCCACACACTCAGCTCTTAACCCCAGAGTGCAGAAAGTGTCAAAACGTGTTTTTCAGCAGAAATAAACATGTTTCTGCAAGTTTGGTCACCCCCATGTAAGTTATGTGGCAGTAACAGTACACTTTTGAAAACGTGTTTTTCAGCCCGAAATAAACGCGTTTTTTCAGACAACTGAATCCCTATGTAACTGCAAGGCTCAAAAGAGCCCACACACTCAGCTCTTAACCCCAGTGTGCAGAAAGTGTCAAAACGTGTTTTTCAGCAGAAATAAACACGTTTCTGCAAGTTTGGTCACCCCCATGTAAGTTATGGGGCAGTAACAGCACACTTTTGAAAACGTGTTTTTCAGCCCGAAATAAACGCGTTTTTTCAGACAACTGAATCCCTATGTAACTGCAAGGCTCAGAAGAGCCCACACACTCAGCTCTTAACCCCAGAGTGCAGAAAGTGTCAAAACGTGTTTTTCAGCAGAAATAAACATGTTTCTGCAAGTTTGGTCACCCCCATGTAAGTTATGTGGCAGTAACAGTACACTTTTGAAAACGTGTTTTTCAGCCCGAAATAAACGCGTTTTTTCAGACAACTGAATCCCTATGTAACTGCAAGACTCAGAAGAGCCCACACACTCAGCTCTTAACCCCAGAGTGCAGAAAGTGTCAAAACGTGTTTTTCAGCAGAAATAAACATGTTTCTGCAAGTTTGGTCACCCCCATGTAAGTTATGGGGCAGTAACAGCACACTTTTGAAAACGTGTTTTTCAGCCCGAAATAAACGCGTTTTTTCAGACAACTGAATCCCTATGTAACTGCAAGGCTCAAAAGAGCCCACACACTCAGCTCTTAACCCCAGTGTGCAGAAAGTGTCAAAACGTGTTTTTCAGCAGAAATAAACATGTTTCTGCAAGTTTGGTCACCCCCATTTAAGTTATGGGGCAGTAACAGCACACTTTTGAAAACGTGTTTTTCAGCCCGAAATAAACGCGTTTTTTCAGACAACTGAATCCCTATGTAACTGCAAGACTCAGAAGAGCCCACACACTCAGCTCTTAACCCCAGTGTGCAGAAAGTGTCAAAACGTGATTTTCAGCAGAAATAAACATGTTTCTGCAAGTTTGGTCACCCCCATGTAAGTTATGGGGCAGTAACAGCACACTTTTGAAAACGTGTTTTTCAGCCCGAAATAAACGCGTTTTTTCAGACAACTGAATCCCTATGTAACTGCAAGACTCAGAAGAGCCCACACACTCAGCTCTTAACCCCAGAGTGCAGAAAGTGTCAAAACGTGTTTTTCAGCAGAAATAAACATGTTTCTGCAAGTTTGGTCACCCCCATGTAAGTTATGTGGCAGTAACAGTACACTTTTGAAAACGTGTTTTTCAGCCCGAAATAAACGCGTTTTTTCAGACAACTGAATCCCTATGTAACTGCAAGACTCAGAAGAGCCCACACACTCAGCTCTTAACCCCAGAGTGCAGAAAGTGTCAAAACGTGTTTTTCAGCAGAAATAAACATGTTTCTGCAAGTTTGGTCACCCCCATGTAAGTTATGTGGCAGTAACAGTACACTTTTGAAAACGTGTTTTTCAGCCCGAAATAAACGCGTTTTTTCAGACAACTGAATCCCTATGTAACTGCAAGGCTCAAAAGAGCCCACACACTCAGCTCTTAACCCCAGTGTGCAGAAAGTGTCAAAACGTGTTTTTCAGCAGAAATAAACATGTTTCTGCAAGTTTGGTCACCCCCATGTAAGTTATGGGGCAGTAACAGCACACTTTTGAAAACGTGTTTTTCAGCCCGAAATAAACGCGTTTTTTCAGACAACTGAATCCCTATGTAACTGCAAGGCTCAAAAGAGCCCACACACTCAGCTCTTAACCCCAGTGTGCAGAAAGTGTCAAAACGTGTTTTTCAGCAGAAATAAACATGTTTCTGCAAGTTTGGTCACCCCCATTTAAGTTATGGGGCAGTAACAGCACACTTTTGAAAACGTGTTTTTCAGCCCGAAATAAACGCGTTTTTTCAGACAACTGAATCCCTATGTAACTGCAAGACTCAGAAGAGCCCACACACTCAGCTCTTAACCCCAGTGTGCAGAAAGTGTCAAAACGTGATTTTCAGCAGAAATAAACATGTTTCTGCAAGTTTGGTCACCCCCATGTAAGTTATGGGGCAGTAACAGCACACTTTTGAAAACGTGTTTTTCAGCCCGAAATAAACGCGTTTTTTCAGACAACTGAATCCCTATGTAACTGCAAGACTCAGAAGAGCCCACACACTCAGCTCTTAACCCCAGTGTGCAGAAAGTGTCAAAACGTGTTTTTCAGCAGAAATAAACATGTTTCTGCAAGTTTGGTCACCCCCATGTAAGTTATGGGGCAGTAACAGCACACTTTTGAAAACGTGTTTTTCAGCCCGAAATAAACGCGTTTTTTCAGACAACTGAATCCCTATGTAACTGCAAGGCTCAAAAGAGCCCACACACTCAGCTCTTAACCCCAGTGTGCAGAAAGTGTCAAAACGTGTTTTTCAGCAGAAATAAACATGTTTCTGCAAGTTTGGTCACCCCCATGTAAGTTATGGGGCAGTAACAGCACACTTTTGAAAACGTGTTTTTCAGCCCGAAATAAACGCGTTTTTTCAGACAACTGAATCCCTATGTAACTGCAAGACTCAGAAGAGCCCACACACTCAGCTCTTAACCCCAGTGTGCAGAAAGTGTCAAAACGTGTTTTTCAGCAGAAATAAACATGTTTCTGCAAGTTTGGTCACCCCCATGTAAGTTATGTGGCAGTAACAGTACACTTTTGAAAACGTGTTTTTCAGCCCGAAATAAACGAGTTTTTTCAGACAACTGAATCCCTATGTAACTGCAAGGCTCAGAAGAGCCCACACACTCAGCTCTTAACCCCAGTGTGCAGAAAGTGTCAAAACGTGTTTTTCAGCAGAAATAAACATGTTTCTGCAAGTTTGGTCACCCCCATGTAAGTTATGGGGCAGTAACAGCAGACTTTTGAAAACGTGTTTTTCAGCCCGAAATAAACACATTTTTTCAGACAACTGAATCCCTATGTAACTGCAAGGCTCAGAAGAGCCCACACACTCAGCTCTTAACCCCAGTGTGCAGAAAGTGTCAAAACGTGTTTTTCAGTAGAAATAAACATGTTTCTGCAAGTTTGGTCACCCCCATGTAAGTTATGTGGCAGTAACAGTACACTTTTGAAAACGTGTTTTTCAGCCCGAAATAAACGCGTTTTTTCAGACAACTGAATCCCTATGTAACTGCAAGGCTCAAAAGAGCCCACACACTCAGCTCTTAACCCCAGTGTGCAGAAAAAGTCAAAACGTGTTTTTCAGCAGAAATAAACATGTTTCTGCAAGTTTGGTCACCCCCATGTAAGTTATGGGGCAGTAACAGCACACTTTTGAAAACGTGTTTTTCAGCCCGAAATAAACGCGTTTTTTCAGACAACTGAATCCCTATGTAACTGCAAGACTCAGAAGAGCCCACACACTCAGCTCTTAACCACAGTGTGCAGAAAGTGTCAAAACGTGTTTTTCAGCAGAAATAAACATGTTTCTGCAAGTTTGGTCACCCCCATGTAAGTTATGGGGCAGTAACAGCACACTTTTGAAAACGTGTTTTTCAGCCCGAAATAAACGCGTTTTTTCAGACAACTGAATCCCTATGTAACTGCAAGGCTCAAAAGAGCCCACACACTCAGCTCTTAACCCCAGTGTGCAGAAAAAGTCAAAACGTGTTTTTCAGCAGAAATAAACATGTTTCTGCAAGTTTGGTCACCCCCATGTAAGTTATGGGGCAGTAACAGCACACTTTTGAAAACGTGTTTTTCAGCCCGAAATAAACGCGTTTTTTCAGACAACTGAATCCCTATGTAACTGCAAGACTCAGAAGAGCCCACACACTCAGCTCTTAACCACAGTGTGCAGAAAGTGTCAAAACGTGTTTTTCAGCAGAAATAAACATGTTTCTGCAAGTTTGGTCACCCCCATGTAAGTTATGGGGCAGTAACAGCACACTTTTGAAAACGTGTTTTTCAGCCCGAAATAAACGCGTTTTTTCAGACAACTGAATCCCTATGTAACTGCAAGGCTCAAAAGAGCCCACACACTCAGCTCTTAACCCCAGTGTGCAGAAAGTGTCAAAACGTGTTTTTCAGCAGAAATAAACATGTTTCTGCAAGTTTGGTCACCCCCATGTAAGTTATGGGGCAGTAACAGTACACTTTTGAAAACGTGTTTTTCAGCCCGAAATAAACGCGTTTTTTCAGACAACTGAATCCCTATGTAACTGCAAGACTCAGAAGAGCCCACACACTCAGCTCTTAACCCCAGAGTGCAGAAAGTGTCAAAACGTGTTTTTCAGCAGAAATAAACATGTTTCTGCAAGTTTGGTCACCCCCATGTAAGTTATGTGGCAGTAACAGTACACTTTTGAAAACGTGTTTTTCAGCCCGAAATAAACGCGTTTTTTCAGACAACTGAATCCCTATGTAACTGCAAGGCTCAGAAGAGCCCACACACTCAGCTCTTAACCCCAGTGTGCAGAAAGTGTCAAAACATGTTTTTCAGCAGAAATTAACATGTTTCTGCAAGTTTGGTCACCCCCATGTAAGTTATGGGGCAGTAACAGCACACTTTTGAAAACGTGTTTTTCAGCCCGAAATAAACGCGTTTTTTCAGACAACTGAATCCCTATGTAACTGCAAGACTCAGAAGAGCCCACACACTCAGCTCTTAACCCCAGTGTGCAGAAAGTGTCAAAATGTGATTTTCAGCAGAAATAAACATGTTTCTGCAAGTTTGGTCACCCCCATGTAAGTTATGGGGCAGTAACAGCACACTTTTGAAAACGTGTTTTTCAGCCCGAAATAAACGCGTTTTTTCAGACAACTGAATCCCTATGTAACTGCAAGGCTCAAAAGAGCCCACACACTCAGCTCTTAACCCCAGTGTGCAGAAAGTGTCAAAACGTGTTTTTCAGCAGAAATAAACATGTTTCTGCAAGTTTGGTCACCCCCATGTAAGTTATGGGGCAGTAACAGCACACTTTTGAAAACGTGTTTTTCAGCCCGAAATAAACGCGTTTTTTCAGACAACTGAATCCCTATGTAACTGCAAGACTCAGAAGAGCCCACACACTCAGCTCTTAACCCCAGAGTGCAGAAAGTGTCAAAACATGTTTTTCAGCAGAAATAAACATGTTTCTGCAAGTTTGGTCACCCCCATGTAAGTTATGTGGCAGTAACAGTACACTTTTGAAAACGTGTTTTTCAGCCCGAAATAAACGCGTTTTTTCAGAAAACTGAATCCCTATGTAACTGCAAGACTCAGAAGAGCCCACACACTCAGCTCTTAACCCCAGAGTGCAGAAAGTGTCAAAACGTGTTTTTCAGCAGAAATAAACATGTTTCTGCAAGTTTGGTCACCCCCATGTAAGTTATGTGGCAGTAACAGTACACTTTTGAAAACGTGTTTTTCAGCCCGAAATAAACGCGTTTTTTCAGACAACTGAATCCCTATGTAACTGCAAGGCTCAAAAGAGCCCACACACTCAGCTCTTAACCCCAGTGTGCAGAAAGTGTCAAAACGTGTTTTTCAGCAGAAATAAACATGTTTCTGCAAGTTTGGTCACCCCCATGTAAGTTATGGGGCAGTAACAGCACACTTTTGAAAACGTGTTTTTCAGCCCGAAATAAACGCGTTTTTTCAGACAACTGAATCCCTATGTAACTGCAAGGCTCAAAAGAGCCCACACACTCAGCTCTTAACCCCAGTGTGCAGAAAGTGTCAAAACGTGTTTTTCAGCAGAAATAAACATGTTTCTGCAAGTTTGGTCACCCCCATTTAAGTTATGGGGCAGTAACAGCACACTTTTGAAAACGTGTTTTTCAGCCCGAAATAAACGCGTTTTTTCAGACAACTGAATCCCTATGTAACTGCAAGACTCAGAAGAGCCCACACACTCAGCTCTTAACCCCAGTGTGCAGAAAGTGTCAAAACGTGATTTTCAGCAGAAATAAACATGTTTCTGCAAGTTTGGTCACCCCCATGTAAGTTATGGGGCAGTAACAGCACACTTTTGAAAACGTGTTTTTCAGCCCGAAATAAACGCGTTTTTTCAGACAACTGAATCCCTATGTAACTGCAAGACTCAGAAGAGCCCACACACTCAGCTCTTAACCCCAGTGTGCAGAAAGTGTCAAAACGTGTTTTTCAGCAGAAATAAACATGTTTCTGCAAGTTTGGTCACCCCCATGTAAGTTATGGGGCAGTAACAGCACACTTTTGAAAACGTGTTTTTCAGCCCGAAATAAACGCGTTTTTTCAGACAACTGAATCCCTATGTAACTGCAAGGCTCAAAAGAGCCCACACACTCAGCTCTTAACCCCAGTGTGCAGAAAGTGTCAAAACGTGTTTTTCAGCAGAAATAAACATGTTTCTGCAAGTTTGGTCACCCCCATGTAAGTTATGGGGCAGTAACAGCACACTTTTGAAAACGTGTTTTTCAGCCCGAAATAAACGCGTTTTTTCAGACAACTGAATCCCTATGTAACTGCAAGACTCAGAAGAGCCCACACACTCAGCTCTTAACCCCAGTGTGCAGAAAGTGTCAAAACGTGTTTTTCAGCAGAAATAAACATGTTTCTGCAAGTTTGGTCACCCCCATGTAAGTTATGGGGCAGTAACAGCAGACTTTTGAAAACGTGTTTTTCAGCCCGAAATAAACACATTTTTTCAGACAACTGAATCCCTATGTAACTGCAAGGCTCAGAAGAGCCCACACACTCAGCTCTTAACCCCAGTGTGCAGAAAGTGTCAAAACGTGTTTTTCAGTAGAAATAAACATGTTTCTGCAAGTTTGGTCACCCCCATGTAAGTTATGTGGCAGTAACAGTACACTTTTGAAAACGTGTTTTTCAGCCCGAAATAAACGCGTTTTTTCAGACAACTGAATCCCTATGTAACTGCAAGGCTCAAAAGAGCCCACACACTCAGCTCTTAACCCCAGTGTGCAGAAAAAGTCAAAACGTGTTTTTCAGCAGAAATAAACATGTTTCTGCAAGTTTGGTCACCCCCATGTAAGTTATGGGGCAGTAACAGCACACTTTTGAAAACGTGTTTTTCAGCCCGAAATAAACGCGTTTTTTCAGACAACTGAATCCCTATGTAACTGCAAGACTCAGAAGAGCCCACACACTCAGCTCTTAACCACAGTGTGCAGAAAGTGTCAAAACGTGTTTTTCAGCAGAAATAAACATGTTTCTGCAAGTTTGGTCACCCCCATGTAAGTTATGGGGCAGTAACAGCACACTTTTGAAAACGTGTTTTTCAGCCCGAAATAAACGCGTTTTTTCAGACAACTGAATCCCTATGTAACTGCAAGGCTCAAAAGAGCCCACACACTCAGCTCTTAACCCCAGTGTGCAGAAAAAGTCAAAACGTGTTTTTCAGCAGAAATAAACATGTTTCTGCAAGTTTGGTCACCCCCATGTAAGTTATGGGGCAGTAACAGCACACTTTTGAAAACGTGTTTTTCAGCCCGAAATAAACGCGTTTTTTCAGACAACTGAATCCCTATGTAACTGCAAGACTCAGAAGAGCCCACACACTCAGCTCTTAACCACAGTGTGCAGAAAGTGTCAAAACGTGTTTTTCAGCAGAAATAAACATGTTTCTGCAAGTTTGGTCACCCCCATGTAAGTTATGGGGCAGTAACAGCACACTTTTGAAAACGTGTTTTTCAGCCCGAAATAAACGCGTTTTTTCAGACAACTGAATCCCTATGTAACTGCAAGGCTCAAAAGAGCCCACACACTCAGCTCTTAACCCCAGTGTGCAGAAAGTGTCAAAACGTGTTTTTCAGCAGAAATAAACATGTTTCTGCAAGTTTGGTCACCCCCATGTAAGTTATGGGGCAGTAACAGTACACTTTTGAAAACGTGTTTTTCAGCCCGAAATAAACGCGTTTTTTCAGACAACTGAATCCCTATGTAACTGCAAGACTCAGAAGAGCCCACACACTCAGCTCTTAACCCCAGAGTGCAGAAAGTGTCAAAACGTGTTTTTCAGCAGAAATAAACATGTTTCTGCAAGTTTGGTCACCCCCATGTAAGTTATGTGGCAGTAACAGTACACTTTTGAAAACGTGTTTTTCAGCCCGAAATAAACGCGTTTTTTCAGACAACTGAATCCCTATGTAACTGCAAGGCTCAGAAGAGCCCACACACTCAGCTCTTAACCCCAGTGTGCAGAAAGTGTCAAAACATGTTTTTCAGCAGAAATTAACATGTTTCTGCAAGTTTGGTCACCCCCATGTAAGTTATGGGGCAGTAACAGCACACTTTTGAAAACGTGTTTTTCAGCCCGAAATAAACGCGTTTTTTCAGACAACTGAATCCCTATGTAACTGCAAGACTCAGAAGAGCCCACACACTCAGCTCTTAACCCCAGTGTGCAGAAAGTGTCAAAATGTGATTTTCAGCAGAAATAAACATGTTTCTGCAAGTTTGGTCACCCCCATGTAAGTTATGGGGCAGTAACAGCACACTTTTGAAAACGTGTTTTTCAGCCCGAAATAAACGCGTTTTTTCAGACAACTGAATCCCTATGTAACTGCAAGGCTCAAAAGAGCCCACACACTCAGCTCTTAACCCCAGTGTGCAGAAAGTGTCAAAACGTGTTTTTCAGCAGAAATAAACATGTTTCTGCAAGTTTGGTCACCCCCATGTAAGTTATGGGGCAGTAACAGCACACTTTTGAAAACGTGTTTTTCAGCCCGAAATAAACGCGTTTTTTCAGACAACTGAATCCCTATGTAACTGCAAGACTCAGAAGAGCCCACACACTCAGCTCTTAACCCCAGAGTGCAGAAAGTGTCAAAACATGTTTTTCAGCAGAAATAAACATGTTTCTGCAAGTTTGGTCACCCCCATGTAAGTTATGTGGCAGTAACAGTACACTTTTGAAAACGTGTTTTTCAGCCCGAAATAAACGCGTTTTTTCAGAAAACTGAATCCCTATGTAACTGCAAGACTCAGAAGAGCCCACACACTCAGCTCTTAACCCCAGAGTGCAGAAAGTGTCAAAACGTGTTTTTCAGCAGAAATAAACATGTTTCTGCAAGTTTGGTCACCCCCATGTAAGTTATGTGGCAGTAACAGTACACTTTTGAAAACGTGTTTTTCAGCCCGAAATAAACGCGTTTTTTCAGACAACTGAATCCCTATGTAACTGCAAGGCTCAGAAGAGCCCACACACTCAGCTCTTAACCCCAGTGTGCAGAAAGTGTCAAAACATGTTTTTCAGCAGAAATAAACATGTTTCTGCAAGTTTGGTCACCCCCATGTAAGTTATGGGGCAGTTACAGCACACTTTTGAAAACGTGTTTTTCAGCCTGAAATAAACGCGTTTTTTCAGACAACTGAATCCCTATGTAACTGCAAGGCTCAGAAGAGCTCACACACTCAGCTCTTAACCCCAGTGTGCAGAAAGTGTCAAAACGTGTTTTTCAGCAGAAATAAACATGTTTCTGCAAGTTTGGTCACCCCCATGTAAGTTATGGGGCAGTAACAGCACACATTTGAAAACGTGTTTTTCAGCCCGAAATAAACGCGTTTTTTCAGACAACTGAATCCCTATGTAACTGCAAGGCTCAAAAGAGCCCACACACTCAGCTCTTAACCCCAGTGTGCAGAAAGTGTCAAAACGTGTTTTTCAGCAGAAATAAACATGTTTCTGCAAGTTTGGTCACCCCCATGTAAGTTATGGGGCAGTAACAGCACACTTTTGAAAACGTGTTTTTCAGCCCGAAATAAACGCGTTTTTTCAGACAACTGAATCCCTATGTAACTGCAAGGCTCAAAAGAGCCCACACACTCAGCTCTTAACCCCAGTGTGCAGAAAGTGTCAAAACGTGTTTTTCAGCAGAAATAAACATGTTTCTGCAAGTTTGGTCACCCCCATGTAAGTTATGGGGCAGTAACAGTACACTTTTGAAAACGTGTTTTTCAGCCCGAAATAAACGCGTTTTTTCAGACAACTGAATCCCTATGTAACTGCAAGACTCAGAAGAGCCCACACACTCAGCTCTTAACCCCAGAGTGCAGAAAGTGTCAAAACGTGTTTTTCAGCAGAAATAAACATGTTTCTGCAAGTTTGGTCACCCCCATGTAAGTTATGTGGCAGTAACAGTACACTTTTGAAAACGTGTTTTTCAGCCCGAAATAAACGCGTTTTTTCAGACAACTGAATCCCTATGTAACTGCAAGGCTCAGAAGAGCCCACACACTCAGCTCTTAACCCCAGTGTGCAGAAAGTGTCAAAACATGTTTTTCAGCAGAAATTAACATGTTTCTGCAAGTTTGGTCACCCCCATGTAAGTTATGGGGCAGTAACAGCACACTTTTGAAAACGTGTTTTTCAGCCCGAAATAAACGCGTTTTTTCAGACAACTGAATCCCTATGTAACTGCAAGACTCAGAAGAGCCCACACACTCAGCTCTTAACCCCAGTGTGCAGAAAGTGTCAAAATGTGATTTTCAGCAGAAATAAACATGTTTCTGCAAGTTTGGTCACCCCCATGTAAGTTATGGGGCAGTAACAGCACACTTTTGAAAACGTGTTTTTCAGCCCGAAATAAACGCGTTTTTTCAGACAACTGAATCCCTATGTAACTGCAAGGCTCAAAAGAGCCCACACACTCAGCTCTTAACCCCAGTGTGCAGAAAGTGTCAAAACGTGTTTTTCAGCAGAAATAAACATGTTTCTGCAAGTTTGGTCACCCCCATGTAAGTTATGGGGCAGTAACAGCACACTTTTGAAAACGTGTTTTTCAGCCCGAAATAAACGCGTTTTTTCAGACAACTGAATCCCTATGTAACTGCAAGACTCAGAAGAGCCCACACACTCAGCTCTTAACCCCAGAGTGCAGAAAGTGTCAAAACATGTTTTTCAGCAGAAATAAACATGTTTCTGCAAGTTTGGTCACCCCCATGTAAGTTATGTGGCAGTAACAGTACACTTTTGAAAACGTGTTTTTCAGCCCGAAATAAACGCGTTTTTTCAGAAAACTGAATCCCTATGTAACTGCAAGACTCAGAAGAGCCCACACACTCAGCTCTTAACCCCAGAGTGCAGAAAGTGTCAAAACGTGTTTTTCAGCAGAAATAAACATGTTTCTGCAAGTTTGGTCACCCCCATGTAAGTTATGTGGCAGTAACAGTACACTTTTGAAAACGTGTTTTTCAGCCCGAAATAAACGCGTTTTTTCAGACAACTGAATCCCTATGTAACTGCAAGGCTCAGAAGAGCCCACACACTCAGCTCTTAACCCCAGTGTGCAGAAAGTGTCAAAACATGTTTTTCAGCAGAAATAAACATGTTTCTGCAAGTTTGGTCACCCCCATGTAAGTTATGGGGCAGTTACAGCACACTTTTGAAAACGTGTTTTTCAGCCTGAAATAAACGCGTTTTTTCAGACAACTGAATCCCTATGTAACTGCAAGGCTCAGAAGAGCTCACACACTCAGCTCTTAACCCCAGTGTGCAGAAAGTGTCAAAACGTGTTTTTCAGCAGAAATAAACATGTTTCTGCAAGTTTGGTCACCCCCATGTAAGTTATGGGGCAGTAACAGCACACATTTGAAAACGTGTTTTTCAGCCCGAAATAAACGCGTTTTTTCAGACAACTGAATCCCTATGTAACTGCAAGGCTCAAAAGAGCCCACACACTCAGCTCTTAACCCCAGTGTGCAGAAAGTGTCAAAACGTGTTTTTCAGCAGAAATAAACATGTTTCTGCAAGTTTGGTCACCCCCATGTAAGTTATGGGGCAGTAACAGCACACTTTTGAAAACGTGTTTTTCAGCCTGAAATAAACGCGTTTTTTCAGACAACTGAATCCCTATGTAACTGCAAGGCTCAGAAGAGCCCACACACTCAGCTCTTAACCCCAGTGTGCAGAAAGTGTCAAAACGTGTTTTTCAGCAGAAATAAACATGTTTCTGCAAGTTTGGTCACCCCCATGTAAGTTATGGGGCAGTAACAGCACACATTTGAAAACGTGTTTTTCAGCCCGAAATAAACGCGTTTTTTCAGACAACTGAATCCCTATGTAACTGCAAGGCTGAAAAGAGCCCACACACTCAGCTCTTAACCCCAGTGTGCAGAAAGTGTCAAAACGTGATTTTCAGCAGAAATAAACATGTTTCTGCAAGTTTGGTCACCCCCATGTAAGTTATGGGGCAGTAACAGCACACTTTTGAAAACATGTTTTTCAGCCCGAAATAAACGCGTTTTTTCAGACAACTGAATCCCTATGTAACTGCAAGGCTGAAAAGAGCCCACACACTCAGCTCTTAACCCCAGTGTGCAGAAAGTGTCAAAACGTGTTTTTCAGCAGAAATAAACATGTTTCTGCAAGTTTGGTCACCCCCATGTAAGTTATGGGGCAGTAACAGCACACTTTTGAAAACGTGTTTTTCAGCCCGAAATAAACGCGTTTTTTCAGACAACTGAATCCCTATGTAACTGCAAGGCTCAACAGAGCCCACACACTCAGCTCTTAACCCCAGTGTGCAGAAAGTGTCAAAACGTGTTTTTCAGCAGAAATAAACATGTTTCTGCAAGTTTGGTCACCCCCATGTAAGTTATGGGGCAGTAACAGCACACTTTTGAAAACGTGTTTTTCAGCCCGAAATAAACGCGTTTTTTCAGACAACTGAATCCCTATGTAACTGCAAGGCTCAAAAGAGCCCACACACTCAGCTCTTAACCCCAGTGTGCAGAAAGTGTCAAAACGTGTTTTTCAGCAGAAATAAACATGTTTCTGCAAGTTTGGTCACCCCCATGTAAGTTATGGGGCAGTAACAGCACACTTTTGAAAACGTGTTTTTCAGCCCGAAATAAACGCGTTTTTTCATACAACTGAATCCCTATGTAACTGCAAGACTCAGAAGAGCCCACACACTCAGCTCTTAACCCCAGTGTGCAGAAAGTGTCAAAACGTGATTTTCAGCAGAAATAAACATGTTTCTGCAAGTTTGGTCACCCCCATGTAAGTTATGGGGCACTAACAGCACACTTTTGAAAACGTGTTTTTCAGCCCGAAATAAACGCGTTTTTTCAGACAACTGAATCCCTATGTAACTGCAAGGCTCAAAAGAGCCCACACACTCAGCTCTTAACCCCAGTGTGCAGAAAGTGTCAAAATGTGATTGTCAGCAGAAATAAACATGTTTCTGCAAGTTTGGTCACCCCCATGTAAGTTATGGGGTAGTAACAGCACACTTTTGAAAACGTGTTTTTCAGCCCGAAATAAACGCGTTTTTTCAGACAACTGAATCCCTATGTAACTGCAAGGCTCAAAAGAGCCCACACACTCAGCTCTTAACCCCAGTGTGCAGAAAGTGTCAAAACGTGTTTTTCAGCAGAAATAAACATGTTTCTGCAAGTTTGGTCACCCCCATGTAAGTTATGGGGCAGTAACAGCACACTTTTGAAAACGTGTTTTTCAGCCTGAAATAAACGCGTTTTTTCAGACAACTGAATCCCTATGTAACTGCAAGGCTCAGAAGAGCCCACACACTCAGCTCTTAACCCCAGTGTGCAGAAAGTGTCAAAACGTGTTTTTCAGCAGAAATAAACATGTTTCTGCAAGTTTGGTCACCCCCATGTAAGTTATGGGGCAGTAACAGCACACAGTTGAAAACGTGTTTTTCAGCCCGAAATAAACGCGTTTTTTCAGACAACTGAATCCCTATGTAACTGCAAGGCTCAAAAGAGCCCACACACTCAGCTCTTAACCCCAGTGTGCAGAAAGTGTCAAAACGTGTTTTTCAGCAGAAATAAACATGTTTCTGCAAGTTTGGTCACCCCCATGTAAGTTATGGGGCAGTAACAGCACACTTTTGAAAACGTGTTTTTCAGCCTGAAATAAACGCGTTTTTTCAGACAACTGAATCCCTATGTAACTGCAAGGCTCAGAAGAGCCCACACACTCAGCTCTTAACCCCAGTGTGCAGAAAGTGTCAAAACGTGTTTTTCAGCAGAAATAAACATGTTTCTGCAAGTTTGGTCACCCCCATGTAAGTTATGGGGCAGTAACAGCACACTTTTGAAAACGTGTTTTTCAGCCTGAAATAAACGCGTTTTTTCAGACAACTGAATCCCTATGTAACTGCAAGGCTCAGAAGAGCCCACACACTCAGCTCTTAACCCCAGTGTGCAGAAAGTGTCAAAACGTGTTTTTCAGCAGAAATAAACATGTTTCTGCAAGTTTGGTCACCCCCATGTAAGTTATGGGGCAGTAACAGCACACATTTGAAAACGTGTTTTTCAGCCCGAAATAAACGCGTTTTTTCAGACAACTGAATCCCTATGTAACTGCAAGACTCAGAAGAGCCCACACACTCAGCTCTTAACCCCAGTGTGCAGAAAGTGTCAAAACGTGATTTTCAGCAGAAATAAACATGTTTCTGCAAGTTTGGTCACCCCCATGTAAGTTATGGGGCAGTAACAGCACACTTTTGAAAACATGTTTTTCAGCCCGAAATAAACGCGTTTTTTCAGACAACTGAATCCCTATGTAACTGCAAGGCTGAAAAGAGCCCACACACTCAGCTCTTAACCCCAGTGTGCAGAAAGTGTCAAAACGTGTTTTTCAGCAGAAATAAACATGTTTCTGCAAGTTTGGTCACCCCCATGTAAGTTATGGGGCAGTAACAGCACACTTTTGAAAACGTGTTTTTCAGCCCGAAATAAACGCGTTTTTTCAGACAACTGAATCCCTATGTAACTGCAAGGCTCAACAGAGCCCACACACTCAGCTCTTAACCCCAGTGTGCAGAAAGTGTCAAAACGTGTTTTTCAGCAGAAATAAACATGTTTCTGCAAGTTTGGTCACCCCCATGTAAGTTATGGGGCAGTAACAGCACACTTTTGAAAACGTGTTTTTCAGCCCGAAATAAACGCGTTTTTTCAGACAACTGAATCCCTATGTAACTGCAAGGCTCAAAAGAGCCCACACACTCAGCTCTTAACCCCAGTGTGCAGAAAGTGTCAAAACGTGTTTTTCAGCAGAAATAAACATGTTTCTGCAAGTTTGGTCACCCCCATGTAAGTTATGGGGCAGTAACAGCACACTTTTGAAAACGTGTTTTTCAGCCCGAAATAAACGCGTTTTTTCATACAACTGAATCCCTATGTAACTGCAAGGCTCAAAAGAGCCCACACACTCAGCTCTTAACCCCAGTGTGCAGAAAGTGTCAAAATGTGATTGTCAGCAGAAATAAACATGTTTCTGCAAGTTTGGTCACCCCCATGTAAGTTATGGGGTAGTAACAGCACACTTTTGAAAACGTGTTTTTCAGCCCGAAATAAACGCGTTTTTTCAGACAACTGAATCCCTATGTAACTGCAAGGCTCAAAAGAGCCCACACACTCAGCTCTTAACCCCAGTGTGCAGAAAGTGTCAAAACGTGTTTTTCAGCAGAAATAAACATGTTTCTGCAAGTTTGGTCACCCCCATGTAAGTTATGGGGCAGTAACAGCACACTTTTGAAAACGTGTTTTTCAGCCTGAAATAAACGCGTTTTTTCAGACAACTGAATCCCTATGTAACTGCAAGGCTCAGAAGAGCCCACACACTCAGCTCTTAACCCCAGTGTGCAGAAAGTGTCAAAACGTGTTTTTCAGCAGAAATAAACATGTTTCTGCAAGTTTGGTCACCCCCATGTAAGTTATGGGGCAGTAACAGCACACAGTTGAAAACGTGTTTTTCAGCCCGAAATAAACGCGTTTTTTCAGACAACTGAATCCCTATGTAACTGCAAGGCTCAAAAGAGCCCACACACTCAGCTCTTAACCCCAGTGTGCAGAAAGTGTCAAAACGTGTTTTTCAGCAGAAATAAACATGTTTCTGCAAGTTTGGTCACCCCCATGTAAGTTATGGGGCAGTAACAGCACACTTTTGAAAACGTGTTTTTCAGCCTGAAATAAACGCGTTTTTTCAGACAACTGAATCCCTATGTAACTGCAAGGCTCAGAAGAGCCCACACACTCAGCTCTTAACCCCAGTGTGCAGAAAGTGTCAAAACGTGTTTTTCAGCAGAAATAAACATGTTTCTGCAAGTTTGGTCACCCCCATGTAAGTTATGGGGCAGTAACAGCACACATTTGAAAACGTGTTTTTCAGCCCGAAATAAACGCGTTTTTCCAGACAACTGAATCCCTATGTAACTGCAAGACTCAGAAGAGCCCACACACTCAGCTCTTAACCCCAGTGTGCAGAAAGTGTCAAAACGTGATTTTCAGCAGAAATAAACATGTTTCTGCAAGTTTGGTCACCCCCATGTAAGTTATGGGGCAGTAACAGCACACTTTTGAAAACTTGTTTTTCAGCCCGAAATAAACGCGTTTTTTCAGACAACTGAATCCCTATGTAACTGCAAGGCTCAAAAGAGCCCACACACTCAGCTCTTAACCCCAGTGTGCAGAAAGTGTCAAAACGTGTTTTTCAGCAGAAATAAACATGTTTCTGCAAGTTTGGTCACCCCCATGTAAGTTATGGGGCAGTAACAGCACACATTTAAAAACGTGTTTTTCAGCCCGAAATAAACGCGTTTTTTCAGTCAACTGAATCCCTATGTAACTGCAAGACTCAGAAGAGCCCACACACTCAGCTCTTAACCCCAGTGTGCAGAAAGTGTCAAAACGTGTTTTTCAGCAGAAATAAACATGTTTCTGCAAGTTTGGTCACCCCCATGTAAGTTATGGGGCAGTAACAGCACACTTTTGAAAACGTGTTTGTCAGCCCGAAATAAACGCGTTTTTTCAGACAACTGAATCCCTATGTAACTGCAAGACTCAGAAGAGCCCACACACTCAGCTCTTAACCCCAGTGTGCAGAAAGTGTCAAAACGTGATTTTCAGCAGAAATAAACATGTTTCTGCAAGTTTGGTCACCCCCATTTAAGTTATGGGGCAGTAACAGCACACTTTTGAAAACGTGTTTTTCAGCCCGAAATAAACGCGTTTTTTCAGACAACTGAATCCCTATGTAACTGCAAGGCTCAGAAGAGCCCACACACTCAGCTCTTAACCCCAGTGTGCAGAAAGTGTCAAAACGTGTTTTTCAGCAGAAATAAACATGTTTCTGCAAGTTTGGTCACCCCCATGTAAGTTATGGGGCAGTAACAGCACACTTTTGAAAACGTGTTTTTCAGCCCGAAATAAACGCGTTTTTTCAGACAACTGAATCCCTATGTAACTGCAAGACTCAGAAGAGCCCACACACTCAGCTCTTAACCCCAGTGTGCAGAAAGTGTCAAAACGTGATTTTCAGCAGAAATAAACATGTTTCTGCAAGTTTGGTCACCCCCATGTAAGTTATGGGGCAGTAACAGCACACTTTTGAAAACGTGTTTTTTAGCCCGAAATAAACGCGTTTTTTCAGACAACTGAATCCCTATGTAACTGCACGACTCAGAAGAGCCCACACACTCAGCTCTTAACCCCAGTGTGCAGAAAGTGTCAAAACTTGTTTTTCAGCAGAAATAAACATGTTTCTGCAAGTTTGGTCACCCCCATGTAAGTTATGTGGCAGTAACAGTACACTTTTGAAAACGTGTTTTTCAGCCCGAAATAAACGCGTTTTTTCAGACAACTGAATCCCTATGTAACTGCAAGGCTCAGAAGAGCCCACACACTCAGCTCTTAACCCCAGTGTGCAGAAAGTGTCAAAACGTGTTTTTCAGCAGAAATAAACATGTTTCTGCAAGTTTGGTCACCCCCATGTAAGTTATGGGGCAGTAACAGCACACTTTTGAAAACGTGTTTTTCAGCCTGAAATAAACGCGTTTTTTCAGACAACTGAATCCCTATGTAACTGCAAGGCTCAGAAGAGCCCACACACTCAGCTCTTAACCCCAGTGTGCAGAAAGTGTCAAAACGTGTTTTTCAGCAGAAATAAACATGTTTCTGCAAGTTTGGTCACCCCCATGTAAGTTATGGGGCAGTAACAGCACACTTTTGAAAACGTGTTTTTCAGCCCGAAATAAACGCGTTTTTTCAGACAACTGAATCCCTATGTAACTGCAAGACTCAGAAGAGCCCACACACTCAGCTCTTAACCCCAGTGTGCAGAAAGTGTCAAAATGTGATTTTCAGCAGAAATAAACATGTTTCTGCAAGTTTGGTCACCCCCATGTAAGTTATGGGGCAGTAACAGCACACTTTTGAAAACGTGTTTTTCAGCCCGAAATAAACGCGTTTTTTCAGACAACTGAATCCCTATGTAACTGCAAGGCTCAGAAGAGCCCACACACTCAGCTCTTAACCCCAGTGTGCAGAAAGTGTCAAAACGTGTTTTTCAGCAGAAATAAACATGTTTCTGCAAGTTTGGTCACCCCCATGTAAGTTATGGGGCAGTAACAGCACACTTTTGAAAACGTGTTTTTCAGCCCGAAATAAACGCGTTTTTTCAGACAACTGAATCCCTATGTAACTGCAAGGCTCAGAAGAGCCCACACACTCAGCTCTTAACCCCAGTGTGCAGAAAGTGTCAAAACATGTTTTTTCAGCAGAAATAAACATGTTTCTGCAAGTTTGGTCACCCCCATGTAAGTTATGGGGCAGTAACAGCACACTTTTGAAAACGTGTTTTTCAGCCCGAAATAAACGCGTTTTTTCAGACAACTGAATCCCTATGTAACTGCAAGGCTCAAAAGAGCCCACACACTCAGCTCTTAACCCCAGTGTGCAGAAAGTGTCAAAACGTGTTTTTCAGCAGAAATAAACATGTTTCTGCAAGTTTGGTCACCCCCATGTAAGTTATGTGGCAGTAACAGTACACTTTTGAAAACGTGTTTTTCAGCCCGAAATAAACGCGTTTTTTCAGACAACTGAATCCCTATGTAACTGCAAGACTCAGAAGAGCCCACACACTCAGCTCTTAACCCCAGTGTGCAGAAAGTGTCAAAACATGTTTTTCAGCAGAAATAAACATGTTTCTGCAAGTTTGGTCACCCCCATGTAAGTTATGGGGCAGTAACAGCACACTTTTGAAAACGTGTTTTTCAGCCCGAAATAAACGCGTTTTTTCAGACAACTGAATCCCTATGTAACTGCAAGGCTCAGAAGAGCCCACACACTCAGCTCTTAACCCCAGTGTGCAGAAAGTGTCAAAACGTTTTTTTCAGCAGAAATAAACATGTTTCTGCAAGTTTGGTCACCCCCATGTAAGTTATGGGGCAGTAACAGCACACATTTGAAAATTGTGTTTTTCAGCCCGAAATAAATGCGTTTTTTCAGACAACTGAATCCCTATGTAACTGCAAGGCTCAAAAGAGCCCACACACTCAGCTCTTAACCCCAGTGTGCAGAAAGTGTCAAAACGTGTTTTTCAGCAGGAATAAACATGTTTCTGCAAGTTTGGTCACCCCCATGTAAGTTATGGGGCAGTAACAGCACACTTTTGAAAACGTGTTTTTCAGCCTGAAATAAACGCGTTTTTTCAGACAACTGAATCCCTATGTAACTGCAAGGCTCAGAAGAGCCCACACACTCAGCTCTTAACCCCAGTGTGCAGAAAGTGTCAAAACGTGTTTTTCAGCAGAAATAAACATGTTTCTGCAAGTTTGGTCACCCCCATGTAAGTTATGGGGCAGTAACAGCACACATTTGAAAACGTGTTTTTCAGCCCGAAATAAACGCGTTTTTTCAGACAACTGAATCCCTATGTAACTGCAAGACTCAGAAGAGCCCACACACTCAGCTCTTAACCCCAGTGTGCAGAAAGTGTCAAAACGTGATTTTCAGCAGAAATAAACATGTTTCTGCAAGTTTGGTCACCCCCATGTAAGTTATGGGGCAGTAACAGCACACTTTTGAAAACGTGTTTTTCAGCCCGAAATAAACGCGTTTTTTCAGACAACTGAATCCCTATGTAACTGCAAGACTCAGAAGAGCCCACACACTCAGCTCTTAACCCCAGTGTGCAGAAAGTGTCAAAATGTGATTTTCAGCAGAAATAAACATGTTTCTGCAAGTTTGGTCACCCCCATGTAAGTTATGGGGCAGTAACAGCACACTTTTGAAAACTTGTTTTTCAGCCCGAAATAAACACGTTTTTTCAGACAACTGAATCCCTATGTAACTGCAAGGCTCAAAAGAGCCCACACACTCAGCTCTTAACCCCAGTGTACAGAAAGTGTCAAAACGTGTTTTTCAGCAGAAATAAACGTTTCTGCAAGTTTGGTCTACCCCATGTAAGTTATGGGGCAGTAACAGCACACTTTTGAAAACGTGTTTTTCAGCCCGAAATAAACGCGTTTTTTCAGACAACTGAATCCCTATGTAACTGCAAGGCTCAAAAGAGCCCACACACTCAGCTCTTAACCCCAGTGTGCAGAAAGTGTCAAAACGTGTTTTTCAGCAGAAATAAACATGTTTCTGCAAGTTTGGTCACCCCCATGTAAGTTATGTGGCAGTAACAGTACACTTTTGAAAACGTGTTTTTCAACCCGAAATAAACGCGTTTTTTCAGACAACTGAATCCCTATGTAACTGCAAGACTCAGAAGAGCCCACACACTCAGCTCTTAACCCCAGAGTGCAGAAAGTGTCAAAACGTGTTTTTCAGCAGAAATAAACATGTTTCTACAAGTTTGGTCACCCCCATGTAAGTTATGTGGCAGTAACAGTACACTTTTGAAAACGTGTTTTTCAGCCCGAAATAAACGCGTTTTTTCAGACAACTGAATCCCTATGTAACTGCAAGGCTCTGAAGAGCCCACACACTCAGCTCTTAACCCCAGTGTGCAGAAAGTGTCAAAACATGTTTTTCAGCAGAAATAAACATGTTTCTGCAAGTTTGGTCACCCCCATGTAAGTTATGGGGCAGTAACAGCACACTTTTGAAAACGTGTTTTTCAGCCCGAAATAAACGCGTTTTTTCAGACAACTGAATCCCTATGTAACTGCAAGGCTCAGAAGAGCCCACACACTCAGCTCTTAACCCCAGTGTGCAGAAAGTGTCAAAACGTGTTTTTCAGCAGAAATAAACATGTTTCTGCAAGTTTGGTCACCCCCATGTAAGTTATGGGGCAGTAACAGCACACATTTGAAAACGTGTTTTTCAGCCCGAAATAAACGCGTTTTTTCAGACAACTGAATCCCTATGTAACTGCAAGGCTCAAAAGAGCCCACACACTCAGCTCTTAACCCCAGTGTGCAGAAAGTGTCAAAACGTGTTTTTCAGCAGGAATAAACATGTTTCTGCAAGTTTGGTCACCCCCATGTAAGTTATGGGGCAGTAACAGCACACTTTTGAAAACGTGTTTTTCAGCCTGAAATAAACGCGTTTTTTCAGACAACTGAATCCCTATGTAACTGCAAGGCTCAGAAGAGCCCACACACTCAGCTCTTAACCCCAGTGTGCAGAAAGTGTCAAAACGTGTTTTTCAGCAGAAATAAACATGTTTCTGCAAGTTTGGTCACCCCCATGTAAGTTATGGGGCAGTAACAGCACACATTTGAAAACGTGTTTTTCAGCCCGAAATAAACGCGTTTTTTCAGACAACTGAATCCCTATGTAACTGCAAGACTCAGAAGAGCCCACACACTCAGCTCTTAACCCCAGTGTGCAGAAAGTGTCAAAACGTGATTTTCAGCAGAAATAAACATGTTTCTGCAAGTTTGGTCACCCCCATGTAAGTTATGGGGCAGTAACAGCACACTTTTGAAAACGTGTTTTTCAGCCCGAAATAAACGCGTTTTTTCAGACAACTGAATCCCTATGTAACTGCAAGACTCAGAAGAGCCCACACACTCAGCTCTTAACCCCAGTGTGCAGAAAGTGTCAAAATGTGATTTTCAGCAGAAATAAACATGTTTCTGCAAGTTTGGTCACCCCCATGTAAGTTATGGGGCAGTAACAGCACACTTTTGAAAACTTGTTTTTCAGCCCGAAATAAACACGTTTTTTCAGACAACTGAATCCCTATGTAACTGCAAGGCTCAAAAGAGCCCACACACTCAGCTCTTAACCCCAGTGTGCAGAAAGTGTCAAAACGTGTTTTTCAGCAGAAATAAACGTTTCTGCAAGTTTGGTCTACCCCATGTAAGTTATGGGGCAGTAACAGCACACTTTTGAAAACGTGTTTTTCAGCCCGAAATAAACGCGTTTTTTCAGACAACTGAATCCCTATGTAACTGCAAGGCTCAAAAGAGCCCACACACTCAGCTCTTAACCCCAGTGTGCAGAAAGTGTCAAAACGTGTTTTTCAGCAGAAATAAACATGTTTCTGCAAGTTTGGTCACCCCCATGTAAGTTATGTGGCAGTAACAGTACACTTTTGAAAACGTGTTTTTCAGCCCGAAATAAACGCGTTTTTTCAGACAACTGAATCCCTATGTAACTGCAAGACTCAGAAGAGCCCACACACTCAGCTCTTAACCCCAGTGTGCAGAAAGTGTCAAAACATGTTTTTCAGCAGAAATAAACATGTTTCTGCAAGTTTGGTCACCCCCATGTAAGTTATGGGGCAGTAACAGCACACTTTTGAAAACGTGTTTTTCAGCCCGAAATAAACGCGTTTTTTCAGACAACTGAATCCCTATGTAACTGCAAGGCTCAGAAGAGCCCACACACTCAGCTCTTAACCCCAGTGTGCAGAAAGTGTCAAAACGTTTTTTTCAGCAGAAATAAACATGTTTCTGCAAGTTTGGTCACCCCCATGTAAGTT
This sequence comes from Lepisosteus platostomus, assembly GCF_059453375.1. Taxonomy (NCBI): domain Eukaryota; kingdom Metazoa; phylum Chordata; class Actinopteri; order Semionotiformes; family Lepisosteidae; genus Lepisosteus; species Lepisosteus platostomus. The sequence continues at coordinate 424,853 of NW_028291659.1, read as the reverse complement.
ATGGGGCAGTAACAGCACACATTTGAAAATTGTGTTTTTCAGCCCGAAATAAACGCGTTTTTTCAGACAACTGAATCCCTATGTAACTGCAAGGCTCAAAAGAGCCCACACACTCAGCTCTTAACCCCAGTGTGCAGAAAGTGTCAAAACGTGTTTTTCAGCAGGAATAAACATGTTTCTGCAAGTTTGGTCACCCCCATGTATGTTATGGGGCAGTAACAGCACACTTTTGAAAACTTGTTTTTCAGCCCGAAATAAACACGTTTTTTCAGACAACTGAATCCCTATGTAACTGCAAGGCTCAAAAGAGCCCACACACTCAGCTCTTAACCCCAGTGTGCAGAAAGTGTCAAAACGTGTTTTTCAGCAGAAATAAACGTTTCTGCAAGTTTGGTCTACCCCATGTAAGTTATGGGGCAGTAACAGCACACTTTTGAAAACGTGTTTTTCAGCCCGAAATAAACGCGTTTTTTCAGACAACTGAATCCCTATGTAACTGCAAGGCTCAAAAGAGCCCACACACTCAGCTCTTAACCCCAGTGTGCAGAAAGTGTCAAAACGTGTTTTTCAGCAGAAATAAACATGTTTCTGCAAGTTTGGTCACCCCCATGTACGTTATGTGGCAGTAACAGTACACTTTTGAAAACGTGTTTTTCAGCCCGAAATAAACGCGTTTTTTCAGACAACTGAATCCCTATGTAACTGCAAGACTCAGAAGAGCCCACACACTCAGCTCTTAACCCCAGAGTGCAGAAAGTGTCAAAACGTGTTTTTCAGCAGAAATAAACATGTTTCTGCAAGTTTGGTCACCCCCATGTAAGTTATGTGGCAGTAACAGTACACTTTTGAAAACGTGTTTTTCAGCCCGAAATAAACGCGTTTTTTCAGACAACTGAATCCCTATGTAACTGCAAGGCTCAGAAGAGCCCACACACTCAGCTCTTAACCCCAGTGTGCAGAAAGTGTCAAAACATGTTTTTCAGCAGAAATAAACATGTTTCTGCAAGTTTGGTCACCCCCATGTAAGTTATGTGGCAGTAACAGTACACTTTTGAAAACGTGTTTTTCAGCCCGAAATAAACGCGTTTTTTCAGACAACTGAATCCCTATGTAACTGCAAGACTCTGAAGAGCCCACACACTCAGCTCTTAACCCCAGTGTGCAGAAAGTGTCAAAACATGTTTTTCAGCAGAAATAAACATGTTTCTGCAAGTTTGGTCACCCCCATGTAAGTTATGGGGCAGTAACAGCACACTTTTGAAAACGTGTTTTTCAGCCCGAAATAAACGCGTTTTTTCAGACAACTGAATCCCTATGTAACTGCAAGGCTCAGAAGAGCCCACACACTCAGCTCTTAACCCCAGTGTGCAGAAAGTGTCAAAACGTGTTTTTCAGCAGAAATAAACATGTTTCTGCAAGTTTGGTCACCCCCATGTAAGTTATGGGGCAGTAACAGCACACATTTGAAAATTGTGTTTTTCAGCCCGAAATAAACGCGTTTTTTCAGACAACTGAATCCCTATGTAACTGCAAGGCTCAAAAGAGCCCACACACTCAGCTCTTAACCCCAGTGTGCAGAAAGTGTCAAAACGTGTTTTTCAGCAGGAATAAACATGTTTCTGCAAGTTTGGTCACCCCCATGTAAGTTATGGGGCAGTAACAGCACACTTTTGAAAACGTGTTTTTCAGCCTGAAATAAACGCGTTTTTTCAGACAACTGAATCCCTATGTAACTGCAAGGCTCAGAAGAGCCCACACACTCAGCTCTTAACCCCAGTGTGCAGAAAGTGTCAAAACGTGTTTTTCAGCAGAAATAAACATGTTTCTGCAAGTTTGGTCACCCCCATGTAAGTTATGGGGCAGTAACAGCACACATTTGAAAACGTGTTTTTCAGCCCGAAATAAACGCGTTTTTTCAGACAACTGAATCCCTATGTAACTGCAAGACTCAGAAGAGCCCACACACTCAGCTCTTAACCCCAGTGTGCAGAAAGTGTCAAAACGTGATTTTCAGCAGAAATAAACATGTTTCTGCAAGTTTGGTCACCCCCATGTAAGTTATGGGGCAGTAACAGCACACTTTTGAAAACGTGTTTTTCAGCCCGAAATAAACGCGTTTTTTCAGACAACTGAATCCCTATGTAACTGCAAGACTCAGAAGAGCCCACACACTCAGCTCTTAACCCCAGAGTGCAGAAAGTGTCAAAACGTGTTTTTCAGCAGAAATAAACATGTTTCTGCAAGTTTGGTCACCCCCATGTAAGTTATGTGGCAGTAACAGTACACTTTTGAAAACGTGTTTTTCAGCCCGAAATAAACGCGTTTTTTCAGACAACTGAATCCCTATGTAACTGCAAGGCTCAGAAGAGCCCACACACTCAGCTCTTAACCCCAGTGTGCAGAAAGTGTCAAAACATGTTTTTCAGCAGAAATAAACATGTTTCTGCAAGTTTGGTCACCCCCATGTAAGTTATGTGGCAGTAACAGTACACTTTTGAAAACGTGTTTTTCAGCCCGAAATAAACGCGTTTTTTCAGACAACTGAATCCCTATGTAACTGCAAGACTCTGAAGAGCCCACACACTCAGCTCTTAACCCCAGTGTGCAGAAAGTGTCAAAACATGTTTTTCAGCAGAAATAAACATGTTTCTGCAAGTTTGGTCACCCCCATGTAAGTTATGGGGCAGTAACAGCACACTTTTGAAAACGTGTTTTTCAGCCCGAAATAAACGCGTTTTTTCAGACAACTGAATCCCTATGTAACTGCAAGGCTCAGAAGAGCCCACACACTCAGCTCTTAACCCCAGTGTGCAGAAAGTGTCAAAACGTGTTTTTCAGCAGAAATAAACATGTTTCTGCAAGTTTGGTCACCCCCATGTAAGTTATGGGGCAGTAACAGCACACATTTGAAAATTGTGTTTTTCAGCCCGAAATAAACGCGTTTTTTCAGACAACTGAATCCCTATGTAACTGCAAGGCTCAAAAGAGCCCACACACTCAGCTCTTAACCCCAGTGTGCAGAAAGTGTCAAAACGTGTTTTTCAGCAGGAATAAACATGTTTCTGCAAGTTTGGTCACCCCCATGTAAGTTATGGGGCAGTAACAGCACACTTTTGAAAACGTGTTTTTCAGCCTGAAATAAACGCGTTTTTTCAGACAACTGAATCCCTATGTAACTGCAAGGCTCAGAAGAGCCCACACACTCAGCTCTTAACCCCAGTGTGCAGAAAGTGTCAAAACGTGTTTTTCAGCAGAAATAAACATGTTTCTGCAAGTTTGGTCACCCCCATGTAAGTTATGGGGCAGTAACAGCACACATTTGAAAACGTGTTTTTCAGCCCGAAATAAACGCGTTTTTTCAGACAACTGAATCCCTATGTAACTGCAAGACTCAGAAGAGCCCACACACTCAGCTCTTAACCCCAGTGTGCAGAAAGTGTCAAAACGTGTTTTTCAGCAGAAATAAACATGTTTCTGCAAGTTTGGTCACCCCCATGTAAGTTATGGGGCAGTAACAGCACACATTTGAAAACGTGTTTTTCAGCCCGAAATAAACGCGTTTTTTCAGACAACTGAATCCCTATGTAACTGCAAGACTCAGAAGAGCCCACACACTCAGCTCTTAACCCCAGTGTGCAGAAAGTGTCAAAACGTGATTTTCAGCAGAAATAAACATGTTTCTGCAAGTTTGGTCACCCCCATGTAAGTTATGGGGCAGTAACAGCACACTTTTGAAAACGTGTTTTTCAGCCCGAAATAAACGCGTTTTTTCAGACAACTGAATCCCTATGTAACTGCAAGACTCAGAAGAGCCCACACACTCAGCTCTTAACCCCAGTGTGCAGAAAGTGTCAAAATGTGATTTTCAGCAGAAATAAACATGTTTCTGCAAGTTTGGTCACCCCCATGTATGTTATGGGGCAGTAACAGCACACTTTTGAAAACTTGTTTTTCAGCCCGAAATAAACGCGTTTTTTCAGACAACTGAATCCCTATGTAACTGCAAGGCTCTGAAGAGCCCACACACTCAGCTCTTAACCCCAGTGTGCAGAAAGTGTCAAAACATGTTTTTCAGCAGAAATAAACATGTTTCTGCAAGTTTGGTCACCCCCATGTAAGTTATGGGGCAGTAACAGCACACTTTTGAAAACGTGTTTTTCAGCCCGAAATAAACGCGTTTTTTCAGACAACTGAATCCCTATGTAACTGCAAGGCTCAGAAGAGCCCACACACTCAGCTCTTAACCCCAGTGTGCAGAAAGTGTCAAAACGTGTTTTTCAGCAGAAATAAACATGTTTCTGCAAGTTTGGTCACCCCCATGTAAGTTATGGGGCAGTAACAGCACACATTTGAAAACGTGTTTTTCAGCCCGAAATAAACGCGTTTTTTCAGACAACTGAATCCCTATGTAACTGCAAGGCTCAAAAGAGCCCACACACTCAGCTCTTAACCCCAGTGTGCAGAAAGTGTCAAAACGTGTTTTTCAGCAGGAATAAACATGTTTCTGCAAGTTTGGTCACCCCCATGTAAGTTATGGGGCAGTAACAGCACACTTTTGAAAACGTGTTTTTCAGCCTGAAATAAACGCGTTTTTTCAGACAACTGAATCCCTATGTAACTGCAAGGCTCAGAAGAGCCCACACACTCAGCTCTTAACCCCAGTGTGCAGAAAGTGTCAAAACGTGTTTTTCAGCAGAAATAAACATGTTTCTGCAAGTTTGGTCACCCCCATGTAAGTTATGGGGCAGTAACAGCACACATTTGAAAACGTGTTTTTCAGCCCGAAATAAACGCGTTTTTTCAGACAACTGAATCCCTATGTAACTGCAAGACTCAGAAGAGCCCACACACTCAGCTCTTAACCCCAGTGTGCAGAAAGTGTCAAAACGTGATTTTCAGCAGAAATAAACATGTTTCTGCAAGTTTGGTCACCCCCATGTAAGTTATGGGGCAGTAACAGCACACTTTTGAAAACGTGTTTTTCAGCCCGAAATAAACGCGTTTTTTCAGACAACTGAATCCCTATGTAACTGCAAGACTCAGAAGAGCCCACACACTCAGCTCTTAACCCCAGTGTGCAGAAAGTGTCAAAATGTGATTTTCAGCAGAAATAAACATGTTTCTGCAAGTTTGGTCACCCCCATGTAAGTTATGGGGCAGTAACAGCACACTTTTGAAAACTTGTTTTTCAGCCCGAAATAAACACGTTTTTTCAGACAACTGAATCCCTATGTAACTGCAAGGCTCAAAAGAGCCCACACACTCAGCTCTTAACCCCAGTGTGCAGAAAGTGTCAAAACGTGTTTTTCAGCAGAAATAAACGTTTCTGCAAGTTTGGTCTACCCCATGTAAGTTATGGGGCAGTAACAGCACACTTTTGAAAACGTGTTTTTCAGCCCGAAATAAACGCGTTTTTTCAGACAACTGAATCCCTATGTAACTGCAAGGCTCAAAAGAGCCCACACACTCAGCTCTTAACCCCAGTGTGCAGAAAGTGTCAAAACGTGTTTTTCAGCAGAAATAAACATGTTTCTGCAAGTTTGGTCACCCCCATGTAAGTTATGTGGCAGTAACAGTACACTTTTGAAAACGTGTTTTTCAGCCCGAAATAAACGCGTTTTTTCAGACAACTGAATCCCTATGTAACTGCAAGACTCAGAAGAGCCCACACACTCAGCTCTTAACCCCAGTGTGCAGAAAGTGTCAAAACATGTTTTTCAGCAGAAATAAACATGTTTCTGCAAGTTTGGTCACCCCCATGTAAGTTATGGGGCAGTAACAGCACACTTTTGAAAACGTGTTTTTCAGCCCGAAATAAACGCGTTTTTTCAGACAACTGAATCCCTATGTAACTGCAAGGCTCAGAAGAGCCCACACACTCAGCTCTTAACCCCAGTGTGCAGAAAGTGTCAAAACGTTTTTTTCAGCAGAAATAAACATGTTTCTGCAAGTTTGGTCACCCCCATGTAAGTTATGGGGCAGTAACAGCACACATTTGAAAATTGTGTTTTTCAGCCCGAAATAAACGCGTTTTTTCAGACAACTGAATCCCTATGTAACTGCAAGGCTCAAAAGAGCCCACACACTCAGCTCTTAACCCCAGTGTGCAGAAAGTGTCAAAACGTGTTTTTCAGCAGGAATAAACATGTTTCTGCAAGTTTGGTCACCCCCATGTATGTTATGGGGCAGTAACAGCACACTTTTGAAAACTTGTTTTTCAGCCCGAAATAAACACGTTTTTTCAGACAACTGAATCCCTATGTAACTGCAAGGCTCAAAAGAGCCCACACACTCAGCTCTTAACCCCAGTGTGCAGAAAGTGTCAAAACGTGTTTTTCAGCAGAAATAAACGTTTCTGCAAGTTTGGTCTACCCCATGTAAGTTATGGGGCAGTAACAGCACACTTTTGAAAACGTGTTTTTCAGCCCGAAATAAACGCGTTTTTTCAGACAACTGAATCCCTATGTAACTGCAAGGCTCAAAAGAGCCCACACACTCAGCTCTTAACCCCAGTGTGCAGAAAGTGTCAAAACGTGTTTTTCAGCAGAAATAAACATGTTTCTGCAAGTTTGGTCACCCCCATGTACGTTATGTGGCAGTAACAGTACACTTTTGAAAACGTGTTTTTCAGCCCGAAATAAACGCGTTTTTTCAGACAACTGAATCCCTATGTAACTGCAAGACTCAGAAGAGCCCACACACTCAGCTCTTAACCCCAGAGTGCAGAAAGTGTCAAAACGTGTTTTTCAGCAGAAATAAACATGTTTCTGCAAGTTTGGTCACCCCCATGTAAGTTATGTGGCAGTAACAGTACACTTTTGAAAACGTGTTTTTCAGCCCGAAATAAACGCGTTTTTTCAGACAACTGAATCCCTATGTAACTGCAAGGCTCAGAAGAGCCCACACACTCAGCTCTTAACCCCAGTGTGCAGAAAGTGTCAAAACATGTTTTTCAGCAGAAATAAACATGTTTCTGCAAGTTTGGTCACCCCCATGTAAGTTATGTGGCAGTAACAGTACACTTTTGAAAACGTGTTTTTCAGCCCGAAATAAACGCGTTTTTTCAGACAACTGAATCCCTATGTAACTGCAAGACTCTGAAGAGCCCACACACTCAGCTCTTAACCCCAGTGTGCAGAAAGTGTCAAAACATGTTTTTCAGCAGAAATAAACATGTTTCTGCAAGTTTGGTCACCCCCATGTAAGTTATGGGGCAGTAACAGCACACTTTTGAAAACGTGTTTTTCAGCCCGAAATAAACGCGTTTTTTCAGACAACTGAATCCCTATGTAACTGCAAGGCTCAGAAGAGCCCACACACTCAGCTCTTAACCCCAGTGTGCAGAAAGTGTCAAAACGTGTTTTTCAGCAGAAATAAACATGTTTCTGCAAGTTTGGTCACCCCCATGTAAGTTATGGGGCAGTAACAGCACACATTTGAAAATTGTGTTTTTCAGCCCGAAATAAACGCGTTTTTTCAGACAACTGAATCCCTATGTAACTGCAAGGCTCAAAAGAGCCCACACACTCAGCTCTTAACCCCAGTGTGCAGAAAGTGTCAAAACGTGTTTTTCAGCAGGAATAAACATGTTTCTGCAAGTTTGGTCACCCCCATGTAAGTTATGGGGCAGTAACAGCACACTTTTGAAAACGTGTTTTTCAGCCTGAAATAAACGCGTTTTTTCAGACAACTGAATCCCTATGTAACTGCAAGGCTCAGAAGAGCCCACACACTCAGCTCTTAACCCCAGTGTGCAGAAAGTGTCAAAACGTGTTTTTCAGCAGAAATAAACATGTTTCTGCAAGTTTGGTCACCCCCATGTAAGTTATGGGGCAGTAACAGCACACATTTGAAAACGTGTTTTTCAGCCCGAAATAAACGCGTTTTTTCAGACAACTGAATCCCTATGTAACTGCAAGACTCAGAAGAGCCCACACACTCAGCTCTTAACCCCAGTGTGCAGAAAGTGTCAAAACGTGATTTTCAGCAGAAATAAACATGTTTCTGCAAGTTTGGTCACCCCCATGTAAGTTATGGGGCAGTAACAGCACACTTTTGAAAACGTGTTTTTCAGCCCGAAATAAACGCGTTTTTTCAGACAACTGAATCCCTATGTAACTGCAAGACTCAGAAGAGCCCACACACTCAGCTCTTAACCCCAGAGTGCAGAAAGTGTCAAAACGTGTTTTTCAGCAGAAATAAACATGTTTCTGCAAGTTTGGTCACCCCCATGTAAGTTATGTGGCAGTAACAGTACACTTTTGAAAACGTGTTTTTCAGCCCGAAATAAACGCGTTTTTTCAGACAACTGAATCCCTATGTAACTGCAAGGCTCAGAAGAGCCCACACACTCAGCTCTTAACCCCAGTGTGCAGAAAGTGTCAAAACATGTTTTTCAGCAGAAATAAACATGTTTCTGCAAGTTTGGTCACCCCCATGTAAGTTATGTGGCAGTAACAGTACACTTTTGAAAACGTGTTTTTCAGCCCGAAATAAACGCGTTTTTTCAGACAACTGAATCCCTATGTAACTGCAAGACTCTGAAGAGCCCACACACTCAGCTCTTAACCCCAGTGTGCAGAAAGTGTCAAAACATGTTTTTCAGCAGAAATAAACATGTTTCTGCAAGTTTGGTCACCCCCATGTAAGTTATGGGGCAGTAACAGCACACTTTTGAAAACGTGTTTTTCAGCCCGAAATAAACGCGTTTTTTCAGACAACTGAATCCCTATGTAACTGCAAGGCTCAGAAGAGCCCACACACTCAGCTCTTAACCCCAGTGTGCAGAAAGTGTCAAAACGTGTTTTTCAGCAGAAATAAACATGTTTCTGCAAGTTTGGTCACCCCCATGTAAGTTATGGGGCAGTAACAGCACACATTTGAAAATTGTGTTTTTCAGCCCGAAATAAACGCGTTTTTTCAGACAACTGAATCCCTATGTAACTGCAAGGCTCAAAAGAGCCCACACACTCAGCTCTTAACCCCAGTGTGCAGAAAGTGTCAAAACGTGTTTTTCAGCAGGAATAAACATGTTTCTGCAAGTTTGGTCACCCCCATGTAAGTTATGGGGCAGTAACAGCACACTTTTGAAAACGTGTTTTTCAGCCTGAAATAAACGCGTTTTTTCAGACAACTGAATCCCTATGTAACTGCAAGGCTCAGAAGAGCCCACACACTCAGCTCTTAACCCCAGTGTGCAGAAAGTGTCAAAACGTGTTTTTCAGCAGAAATAAACATGTTTCTGCAAGTTTGGTCACCCCCATGTAAGTTATGGGGCAGTAACAGCACACATTTGAAAACGTGTTTTTCAGCCCGAAATAAACGCGTTTTTTCAGACAACTGAATCCCTATGTAACTGCAAGACTCAGAAGAGCCCACACACTCAGCTCTTAACCCCAGTGTGCAGAAAGTGTCAAAACGTGTTTTTCAGCAGAAATAAACATGTTTCTGCAAGTTTGGTCACCCCCATGTAAGTTATGGGGCAGTAACAGCACACATTTGAAAACGTGTTTTTCAGCCCGAAATAAACGCGTTTTTTCAGACAACTGAATCCCTATGTAACTGCAAGACTCAGAAGAGCCCACACACTCAGCTCTTAACCCCAGTGTGCAGAAAGTGTCAAAACGTGATTTTCAGCAGAAATAAACATGTTTCTGCAAGTTTGGTCACCCCCATGTAAGTTATGGGGCAGTAACAGCACACTTTTGAAAACGTGTTTTTCAGCCCGAAATAAACGCGTTTTTTCAGACAACTGAATCCCTATGTAACTGCAAGACTCAGAAGAGCCCACACACTCAGCTCTTAACCCCAGTGTGCAGAAAGTGTCAAAATGTGATTTTCAGCAGAAATAAACATGTTTCTGCAAGTTTGGTCACCCCCATGTATGTTATGGGGCAGTAACAGCACACTTTTGAAAACTTGTTTTTCAGCCCGAAATAAACACGTTTTTTCAGACAACTGAATCCCTATGTAACTGCAAGGCTCAAAAGAGCCCACACACTCAGCTCTTAACCCCAGTGTGCAGAAAGTGTCAAAACGTGTTTTTCAGCAGAAATAAACGTTTCTGCAAGTTTGGTCTACCCCATGTAAGTTATGGGGCAGTAACAGCACACTTTTGAAAACGTGTTTTTCAGCCCGAAATAAACGCGTTTTTTCAGACAACTGAATCCCTATGTAACTGCAAGGCTCAAAAGAGCCCACACACTCAGCTCTTAACCCCAGTGTGCAGAAAGTGTCAAAACGTGTTTTTCAGCAGAAATAAACGTTTCTGCAAGTTTGGTCTACCCCATGTAAGTTATGGGGCAGTAACAGCACACTTTTGAAAACGTGTTTTTCAGCCCGAAATAAACGCGTTTTTTCAGACAACTGAATCCCTATGTAACTGCAAGGCTCAAAAGAGCCCACACACTCAGCTCTTAACCCCAGTGTGCAGAAAGTGTCAAAACGTGTTTTTCAGCAGAAATAAACATGTTTCTGCAAGTTTGGTCACCCCCATGTACGTTATGTGGCAGTAACAGTACACTTTTGAAAACGTGTTTTTCAGCCCGAAATAAACGCGTTTTTTCAGACAACTGAATCCCTATGTAACTGCAAGACTCAGAAGAGCCCACACACTCAGCTCTTAACCCCAGAGTGCAGAAAGTGTCAAAACGTGTTTTTCAGCAGAAATAAACATGTTTCTGCAAGTTTGGTCACCCCCATGTAAGTTATGTGGCAGTAACAGTACACTTTTGAAAACGTGTTTTTCAGCCCGAAATAAACGCGTTTTTTCAGACAACTGAATCCCTATGTAACTGCAAGGCTCAGAAGAGCCCACACACTCAGCTCTTAACCCCAGTGTGCAGAAAGTGTCAAAACATGTTTTTCAGCAGAAATAAACATGTTTCTGCAAGTTTGGTCACCCCCATGTAAGTTATGTGGCAGTAACAGTACACTTTTGAAAACGTGTTTTTCAGCCCGAAATAAACGCGTTTTTTCAGACAACTGAATCCCTATGTAACTGCAAGACTCTGAAGAGCCCACACACTCAGCTCTTAACCCCAGTGTGCAGAAAGTGTCAAAACATGTTTTTCAGCAGAAATAAACATGTTTCTGCAAGTTTGGTCACCCCCATGTAAGTTATGGGGCAGTAACAGCACACTTTTGAAAACGTGTTTTTCAGCCCGAAATAAACGCGTTTTTTCAGACAACTGAATCCCTATGTAACTGCAAGGCTCAGAAGAGCCCACACACTCAGCTCTTAACCCCAGTGTGCAGAAAGTGTCAAAACGTGTTTTTCAGCAGAAATAAACATGTTTCTGCAAGTTTGGTCACCCCCATGTAAGTTATGGGGCAGTAACAGCACACATTTGAAAATTGTGTTTTTCAGCCCGAAATAAACGCGTTTTTTCAGACAACTGAATCCCTATGTAACTGCAAGGCTCAAAAGAGCCCACACACTCAGCTCTTAACCCCAGTGTGCAGAAAGTGTCAAAACGTGTTTTTCAGCAGGAATAAACATGTTTCTGCAAGTTTGGTCACCCCCATGTAAGTTATGGGGCAGTAACAGCACACTTTTGAAAACGTGTTTTTCAGCCTGAAATAAACGCGTTTTTTCAGACAACTGAATCCCTATGTAACTGCAAGGCTCAGAAGAGCCCACACACTCAGCTCTTAACCCCAGTGTGCAGAAAGTGTCAAAACGTGTTTTTCAGCAGAAATAAACATGTTTCTGCAAGTTTGGTCACCCCCATGTAAGTTATGGGGCAGTAACAGCACACATTTGAAAACGTGTTTTTCAGCCCGAAATAAACGCGTTTTTTCAGACAACTGAATCCCTATGTAACTGCAAGACTCAGAAGAGCCCACACACTCAGCTCTTAACCCCAGTGTGCAGAAAGTGTCAAAACGTGATTTTCAGCAGAAATAAACATGTTTCTGCAAGTTTGGTCACCCCCATGTAAGTTATGGGGCAGTAACAGCACACTTTTGAAAACGTGTTTTTCAGCCCGAAATAAACGCGTTTTTTCAGACAACTGAATCCCTATGTAACTGCAAGACTCAGAAGAGCCCACACACTCAGCTCTTAACCCCAGAGTGCAGAAAGTGTCAAAACGTGTTTTTCAGCAGAAATAAACATGTTTCTGCAAGTTTGGTCACCCCCATGTAAGTTATGTGGCAGTAACAGTACACTTTTGAAAACGTGTTTTTCAGCCCGAAATAAACGCGTTTTTTCAGACAACTGAATCCCTATGTAACTGCAAGGCTCAGAAGAGCCCACACACTCAGCTCTTAACCCCAGTGTGCAGAAAGTGTCAAAACATGTTTTTCAGCAGAAATAAACATGTTTCTGCAAGTTTGGTCACCCCCATGTAAGTTATGTGGCAGTAACAGTACACTTTTGAAAACGTGTTTTTCAGCCCGAAATAAACGCGTTTTTTCAGACAACTGAATCCCTATGTAACTGCAAGACTCTGAAGAGCCCACACACTCAGCTCTTAACCCCAGTGTGCAGAAAGTGTCAAAACATGTTTTTCAGCAGAAATAAACATGTTTCTGCAAGTTTGGTCACCCCCATGTAAGTTATGGGGCAGTAACAGCACACTTTTGAAAACGTGTTTTTCAGCCCGAAATAAACGCGTTTTTTCAGACAACTGAATCCCTATGTAACTGCAAGGCTCAGAAGAGCCCACACACTCAGCTCTTAACCCCAGTGTGCAGAAAGTGTCAAAACGTGTTTTTCAGCAGAAATAAACATGTTTCTGCAAGTTTGGTCACCCCCATGTAAGTTATGGGGCAGTAACAGCACACATTTGAAAATTGTGTTTTTCAGCCCGAAATAAACGCGTTTTTTCAGACAACTGAATCCCTATGTAACTGCAAGGCTCAAAAGAGCCCACACACTCAGCTCTTAACCCCAGTGTGCAGAAAGTGTCAAAACGTGTTTTTCAGCAGGAATAAACATGTTTCTGCAAGTTTGGTCACCCCCATGTAAGTTATGGGGCAGTAACAGCACACTTTTGAAAACGTGTTTTTCAGCCTGAAATAAACGCGTTTTTTCAGACAACTGAATCCCTATGTAACTGCAAGGCTCAGAAGAGCCCACACACTCAGCTCTTAACCCCAGTGTGCAGAAAGTGTCAAAACGTGTTTTTCAGCAGAAATAAACATGTTTCTGCAAGTTTGGTCACCCCCATGTAAGTTATGGGGCAGTAACAGCACACATTTGAAAACGTGTTTTTCAGCCCGAAATAAACGCGTTTTTTCAGACAACTGAATCCCTATGTAACTGCAAGACTCAGAAGAGCCCACACACTCAGCTCTTAACCCCAGTGTGCAGAAAGTGTCAAAACGTGTTTTTCAGCAGAAATAAACATGTTTCTGCAAGTTTGGTCACCCCCATGTAAGTTATGGGGCAGTAACAGCACACATTTGAAAACGTGTTTTTCAGCCCGAAATAAACGCGTTTTTTCAGACAACTGAATCCCTATGTAACTGCAAGACTCAGAAGAGCCCACACACTCAGCTCTTAACCCCAGTGTGCAGAAAGTGTCAAAACGTGATTTTCAGCAGAAATAAACATGTTTCTGCAAGTTTGGTCACCCCCATGTAAGTTATGGGGCAGTAACAGCACACTTTTGAAAACGTGTTTTTCAGCCCGAAATAAACGCGTTTTTTCAGACAACTGAATCCCTATGTAACTGCAAGACTCAGAAGAGCCCACACACTCAGCTCTTAACCCCAGTGTGCAGAAAGTGTCAAAATGTGATTTTCAGCAGAAATAAACATGTTTCTGCAAGTTTGGTCACCCCCATGTATGTTATGGGGCAGTAACAGCACACTTTTGAAAACTTGTTTTTCAGCCCGAAATAAACACGTTTTTTCAGACAACTGAATCCCTATGTAACTGCAAGGCTCAAAAGAGCCCACACACTCAGCTCTTAACCCCAGTGTGCAGAAAGTGTCAAAACGTGTTTTTCAGCAGAAATAAACGTTTCTGCAAGTTTGGTCTACCCCATGTAAGTTATGGGGCAGTAACAGCACACTTTTGAAAACGTGTTTTTCAGCCCGAAATAAACGCGTTTTTTCAGACAACTGAATCCCTATGTAACTGCAAGGCTCAAAAGAGCCCACACACTCAGCTCTTAACCCCAGTGTGCAGAAAGTGTCAAAACGTGTTTTTCAGCAGAAATAAACATGTTTCTGCAAGTTTGGTCACCCCCATGTACGTTATGTGGCAGTAACAGTACACTTTTGAAAACGTGTTTTTCAGCCCGAAATAAACGCGTTTTTTCAGACAACTGAATCCCTATGTAACTGCAAGACTCAGAAGAGCCCACACACTCAGCTCTTAACCCCAGAGTGCAGAAAGTGTCAAAACGTGTTTTTCAGCAGAAATAAACATGTTTCTGCAAGTTTGGTCACCCCCATGTAAGTTATGTGGCAGTAACAGTACACTTTTGAAAACGTGTTTTTCAGCCCGAAATAAACGCGTTTTTTCAGACAACTGAATCCCTATGTAACTGCAAGGCTCAGAAGAGCCCACACACTCAGCTCTTAACCCCAGTGTGCAGAAAGTGTCAAAACATGTTTTTCAGCAGAAATAAACATGTTTCTGCAAGTTTGGTCACCCCCATGTAAGTTATGTGGCAGTAACAGTACACTTTTGAAAACGTGTTTTTCAGCCCGAAATAAACGCGTTTTTTCAGACAACTGAATCCCTATGTAACTGCAAGACTCTGAAGAGCCCACACACTCAGCTCTTAACCCCAGTGTGCAGAAAGTGTCAAAACATGTTTTTCAGCAGAAATAAACATGTTTCTGCAAGTTTGGTCACCCCCATGTAAGTTATGGGGCAGTAACAGCACACTTTTGAAAACGTGTTTTTCAGCCCGAAATAAACGCGTTTTTTCAGACAACTGAATCCCTATGTAACTGCAAGGCTCAGAAGAGCCCACACACTCAGCTCTTAACCCCAGTGTGCAGAAAGTGTCAAAACGTGTTTTTCAGCAGAAATAAACATGTTTCTGCAAGTTTGGTCACCCCCATGTAAGTTATGGGGCAGTAACAGCACACATTTGAAAATTGTGTTTTTCAGCCCGAAATAAACGCGTTTTTTCAGACAACTGAATCCCTATGTAACTGCAAGGCTCAAAAGAGCCCACACACTCAGCTCTTAACCCCAGTGTGCAGAAAGTGTCAAAACGTGTTTTTCAGCAGGAATAAACATGTTTCTGCAAGTTTGGTCACCCCCATGTAAGTTATGGGGCAGTAACAGCACACTTTTGAAAACGTGTTTTTCAGCCTGAAATAAACGCGTTTTTTCAGACAACTGAATCCCTATGTAACTGCAAGGCTCAGAAGAGCCCACACACTCAGCTCTTAACCCCAGTGTGCAGAAAGTGTCAAAACGTGTTTTTCAGCAGAAATAAACATGTTTCTGCAAGTTTGGTCACCCCCATGTAAGTTATGGGGCAGTAACAGCACACATTTGAAAACGTGTTTTTCAGCCCGAAATAAACGCGTTTTTTCAGACAACTGAATCCCTATGTAACTGCAAGACTCAGAAGAGCCCACACACTCAGCTCTTAACCCCAGTGTGCAGAAAGTGTCAAAACGTGATTTTCAGCAGAAATAAACATGTTTCTGCAAGTTTGGTCACCCCCATGTAAGTTATGGGGCAGTAACAGCACACTTTTGAAAACGTGTTTTTCAGCCCGAAATAAACGCGTTTTTTCAGACAACTGAATCCCTATGTAACTGCAAGACTCAGAAGAGCCCACACACTCAGCTCTTAACCCCAGTGTGCAGAAAGTGTCAAAATGTGATTTTCAGCAGAAATAAACATGTTTCTGCAAGTTTGGTCACCCCCATGTAAGTTATGGGGCAGTAACAGCACACTTTTGAAAACTTGTTTTTCAGCCCGAAATAAACACGTTTTTTCAGACAACTGAATCCCTATGTAACTGCAAGGCTCAAAAGAGCCCACACACTCAGCTCTTAACCCCAGTGTGCAGAAAGTGTCAAAACGTGTTTTTCAGCAGAAATAAACGTTTCTGCAAGTTTGGTCTACCCCATGTAAGTTATGGGGCAGTAACAGCACACTTTTGAAAACGTGTTTTTCAGCCCGAAATAAACGCGTTTTTTCAGACAACTGAATCCCTATGTAACTGCAAGGCTCAAAAGAGCCCACACACTCAGCTCTTAACCCCAGTGTGCAGAAAGTGTCAAAACGTGTTTTTCAGCAGAAATAAACATGTTTCTGCAAGTTTGGTCACCCCCATGTAAGTTATGTGGCAGTAACAGTACACTTTTGAAAACGTGTTTTTCAGCCCGAAATAAACGCGTTTTTTCAGACAACTGAATCCCTATGTAACTGCAAGACTCAGAAGAGCCCACACACTCAGCTCTTAACCCCAGAGTGCAGAAAGTGTCAAAACGTGTTTTTCAGCAGAAATAAACATGTTTCTACAAGTTTGGTCACCCCCATGTAAGTTATGTGGCAGTAACAGTACACTTTTGAAAACGTGTTTTTCAGCCCGAAATAAACGCGTTTTTTCAGACAACTGAATCCCTATGTAACTGCAAGGCTCTGAAGAGCCCACACACTCAGCTCTTAACCCCAGTGTGCAGAAAGTGTCAAAACATGTTTTTCAGCAGAAATAAACATGTTTCTGCAAGTTTGGTCACCCCCATGTAAGTTATGGGGCAGTAACAGCACACTTTTGAAAACGTGTTTTTCAGCCCGAAATAAACGCGTTTTTTCAGACAACTGAATCCCTATGTAACTGCAAGGCTCAGAAGAGCCCACACACTCAGCTCTTAACCCCAGTGTGCAGAAAGTGACAAAACGTGTTTTTCAGCAGAAATAAACATGTTTCTGCAAGTTTGGTCACCCCCATGTAAGTTATGGGGCAGTAACAGCACACATTTGAAAACGTGTTTTTCAGCCCGAAATAAACGCGTTTTTTCAGACAACTGAATCCCTATGTAACTGCAAGGCTCAAAAGAGCCCACACACTCAGCTCTTAACCCCAGTGTGCAGAAAGTGTCAAAACGTGTTTTTCAGCAGGAATAAACATGTTTCTGCAAGTTTGGTCACCCCCATGTAAGTTATGGGGCAGTAACAGCACACTTTTGAAAACGTGTTTTTCAGCCTGAAATAAACGCGTTTTTTCAGACAACTGAATCCCTATGTAACTGCAAGGCTCAGAAGAGCCCACACACTCAGCTCTTAACCCCAGTGTGCAGAAAGTGTCAAAACGTGTTTTTCAGCAGAAATAAACATGTTTCTGCAAGTTTGGTCACCCCCATGTAAGTTATGGGGCAGTAACAGCACACATTTGAAAACGTGTTTTTCAGCCCGAAATAAACGCGTTTTTTCAGACAACTGAATCCCTATGTAACTGCAAGACTCAGAAGAGCCCACACACTCAGCTCTTAACCCCAGTGTGCAGAAAGTGTCAAAACGTGATTTTCAGCAGAAATAAACATGTTTCTGCAAGTTTGGTCACCCCCATGTAAGTTATGGGGCAGTAACAGCACACTTTTGAAAACGTGTTTTTCAGCCCGAAATAAACGCGTTTTTTCAGACAACTGAATCCCTATGTAACTGCAAGACTCTGAAGAGCCCACACACTCAGCTCTTAACCCCAGTGTGCAGAAAGTGTCAAAACATGTTTTTCAGCAGAAATAAACATGTTTCTGCAAGTTTGGTCACCCCCATGTAAGTTATGGGGCAGTAACAGCACACTTTTGAAAACGTGTTTTTCAGCCCGAAATAAACGCGTTTTTTCAGACAACTGAATCCCTATGTAACTGCAAGGCTCAGAAGAGCCCACACACTCAGCTCTTAACCCCAGTGTGCAGAAAGTGTCAAAACGTGTTTTTCAGCAGAAATAAACATGTTTCTGCAAGTTTGGTCACCCCCATGTAAGTTATGGGGCAGTAACAGCACACATTTGAAAATTGTGTTTTTCAGCCCGAAATAAACGCGTTTTTTCAGACAACTGAATCCCTATGTAACTGCAAGGCTCAAAAGAGCCCACACACTCAGCTCTTAACCCCAGTGTGCAGAAAGTGTCAAAACGTGTTTTTCAGCAGGAATAAACATGTTTCTGCAAGTTTGGTCACCCCCATGTAAGTTATGGGGCAGTAACAGCACACTTTTGAAAACGTGTTTTTCAGCCTGAAATAAACGCGTTTTTTCAGACAACTGAATCCCTATGTAACTGCAAGGCTCAGAAGAGCCCACACACTCAGCTCTTAACCCCAGTGTGCAGAAAGTGTCAAAACGTGTTTTTCAGCAGAAATAAACATGTTTCTGCAAGTTTGGTCACCCCCATGTAAGTTATGGGGCAGTAACAGCACACATTTGAAAACGTGTTTTTCAGCCCGAAATAAACGCGTTTTTTCAGACAACTGAATCCCTATGTAACTGCAAGACTCAGAAGAGCCCACACACTCAGCTCTTAACCCCAGTGTGCAGAAAGTGTCAAAACGTGATTTTCAGCAGAAATAAACATGTTTCTGCAAGTTTGGTCACCCCCATGTAAGTTATGGGGCAGTAACAGCACACTTTTGAAAACGTGTTTTTCAGCCCGAAATAAACGCGTTTTTTCAGACAACTGAATCCCTATGTAACTGCAAGACTCAGAAGAGCCCACACACTCAGCTCTTAACCCCAGTGTGCAGAAAGTGTCAAAATGTGATTTTCAGCAGAAATAAACATGTTTCTGCAAGTTTGGTCACCCCCATGTAAGTTATGGGGCAGTAACAGCACACTTTTGAAAACTTGTTTTTCAGCCCGAAATAAACACGTTTTTTCAGACAACTGAATCCCTATGTAACTGCAAGGCTCAAAAGAGCCCACACACTCAGCTCTTAACCCCAGTGTGCAGAAAGTGTCAAAACGTGTTTTTCAGCAGAAATAAACGTTTCTGCAAGTTTGGTCTACCCCATGTAAGTTATGGGGCAGTAACAGCACACTTTTGAAAACGTGTTTTTCAGCCCGAAATAAACGCGTTTTTTCAGACAACTGAATCCCTATGTAACTGCAAGGCTCAAAAGAGCCCACACACTCAGCTCTTAACCCCAGTGTGCAGAAAGTGTCAAAACGTGTTTTTCAGCAGAAATAAACATGTTTCTGCAAGTTTGGTCACCCCCATGTAAGTTATGTGGCAGTAACAGTACACTTTTGAAAACGTGTTTTTCAGCCCGAAATAAACGCGTTTTTTCAGACAACTGAATCCCTATGTAACTGCAAGACTCAGAAGAGCCCACACACTCAGCTCTTAACCCCAGAGTGCAGAAAGTGTCAAAACGTGTTTTTCAGCAGAAATAAACATGTTTCTACAAGTTTGGTCACCCCCATGTAAGTTATGTGGCAGTAACAGTACACTTTTGAAAACGTGTTTTTCAGCCCGAAATAAACGCGTTTTTTCAGACAACTGAATCCCTATGTAACTGCAAGGCTCTGAAGAGCCCACACACTCAGCTCTTAACCCCAGTGTGCAGAAAGTGTCAAAACATGTTTTTCAGCAGAAATAAACATGTTTCTGCAAGTTTGGTCACCCCCATGTAAGTTATGGGGCAGTAACAGCACACTTTTGAAAACGTGTTTTTCAGCCCGAAATAAACGCGTTTTTTCAGACAACTGAATCCCTATGTAACTGCAAGGCTCAGAAGAGCCCACACACTCAGCTCTTAACCCCAGTGTGCAGAAAGTGACAAAACGTGTTTTTCAGCAGAAATAAACATGTTTCTGCAAGTTTGGTCACCCCCATGTAAGTTATGGGGCAGTAACAGCACACATTTGAAAACGTGTTTTTCAGCCCGAAATAAACGCGTTTTTTCAGACAACTGAATCCCTATGTAACTGCAAGGCTCAAAAGAGCCCACACACTCAGCTCTTAACCCCAGTGTGCAGAAAGTGTCAAAACGTGTTTTTCAGCAGGAATAAACATGTTTCTGCAAGTTTGGTCACCCCCATGTAAGTTATGGGGCAGTAACAGCACACTTTTGAAAACGTGTTTTTCAGCCTGAAATAAACGCGTTTTTTCAGACAACTGAATCCCTATGTAACTGCAAGGCTCAGAAGAGCCCACACACTCAGCTCTTAACCCCAGTGTGCAGAAAGTGTCAAAACGTGTTTTTCAGCAGAAATAAACATGTTTCTGCAAGTTTGGTCACCCCCATGTAAGTTATGGGGCAGTAACAGCACACATTTGAAAACGTGTTTTTCAGCCCGAAATAAACGCGTTTTTTCAGACAACTGAATCCCTATGTAACTGCAAGACTCAGAAGAGCCCACACACTCAGCTCTTAACCCCAGTGTGCAGAAAGTGTCAAAACGTGATTTTCAGCAGAAATAAACATGTTTCTGCAAGTTTGGTCACCCCCATGTAAGTTATGGGGCAGTAACAGCACACTTTTGAAAACGTGTTTTTCAGCCCGAAATAAACGCGTTTTTTCAGACAACTGAATCCCTATGTAACTGCAAGACTCAGAGGAGCCCACACACTCAGCTCTTAACCCCAGTGTGCAGAAAGTGTCAAAATGTGATTTTCAGCAGAAATAAACATGTTTCTGCAAGTTTGGTCACCCCCATGTAAGTTATGGGGCAGTAACAGCACACTTTTGAAAACTTGTTTTTCAGCCCGAAATAAACACGTTTTTTCAGACAACTGAATCCCTATGTAACTGCAAGGCTCAAAAGAGCCCACACACTCAGCTCTTAACCCCAGTGTGCAGAAAGTGTCAAAACGTGTTTTTCAGCAGAAATAAACGTTTCTGCAAGTTTGGTCTACCCCATGTAAGTTATGGGGCAGTAACAACACACTTTTGAAAACGTGTTTTTCAGCCCGAAATAAACGCGTTTTTTCAGACAACTGAATCCCTATGTAACTGCAAGGCTCAAAAGAGCCCACACACTCAGCTCTTAACCCCAGTGTGCAGAAAGTGTCAAAACGTGTTTTTCAGCAGAAATAAACATGTTTCTGCAAGTTTGGTCACCCCCATGTAAGTTATGTGGCAGTAACAGTACACTTTTGAAAACGTGTTTTTCAGCCCGAAATAAACGCGTTTTTTCAGACAACTGAATCCCTATGTAACTGCAAGACTCAGAAGAGCCCACACACTCAGCTCTTAACCCCAGAGTGCAGAAAGTGTCAAAACGTGTTTTTCAGCAGAAATAAACATGTTTCTGCAAGTTTGGTCACCCCCATGTAAGTTATGTGGCAGTAACAGTACACTTTTGAAAACGTGTTTTTCAGCCCGAAATAAACGCGTTTTTTCAGACAACTGAATCCCTATGTAACTGCAAGGCTCAGAAGAGCCCACACACTCAGCTCTTAACCCCAGTGTGCAGAAAGTGTCAAAACGTGATTTTCAGCAGAAATAAACATGTTTCTGCAAGTTTGGTCACCCCCATGTAAGTTATGGGGCAGTAACAGCACACTTTTGAAAACGTGTTTTTCAGCCCGAAATAAACGCGTTTTTTCAGACAACTGAATCCCTATGTAACTGCAAGGCTCAAAAGAGCCCACACACTCAGCTCTTAACCCCAGTGTGCAGAAAGTGTCAAAACGTGTTTTTCAGCAGAAATAAACATGTTTCTGCAAGTTTGGTCACCCCCATGTAAGTTATGGGGCAGTAACAGCACACTTTTGAAAACGTGTTTTTCAGCCCGAAATAAACACGTTTTTTCAGACAACTGAATCCCTATGTAACTGCAAGACTCAGAAGAGCCCACACACTCAGCTCTTAACCCCAGTGTGCAGAAAGTGTCAAAACGTGTTTTTCAGCAGAAATAAACATGTTTCTGCAAGTTTGGTCACCCCCATGTAAGTTATGGGGCAGTAACAGCACACTTTTGAAAACGTGTTTTTCAGCCCGAAATAAACGCGTTTTTTCAGACAACTGAATCCCTATGTAACTGCAAGGCTCAGAAGAGCCCACACACTCAGCTCTTAACCCCAGTGTGCAGAAAGTGTCAAAACGTGTTTTTCAGCAGAAATAAACATGTTTCTGCAAGTTTGGTCACCCCCATGTAAGTTATGGGGCAGTAACAGCACACATTTGAAAACGTGTTTTTCAGCCCGAAATAAACGCGTTTTTTCAGACAACTGAATCCCTATGTAACTGCAAGGCTCAAAAGAGCCCACACACTCAGCTCTTAACCCCAGTGTGCAGAAAGTGTCAAAACGTGTTTTTCAGCAGGAATAAACATGTTTCTGCAAGTTTGGTCACCCCCATGTAAGTTATGGGGCAGTAACAGCACACTTTTGAAAACGTGTTTTTCAGCCTGAAATAAACGCGTTTTTTCAGACAACTGAATCCCTATGTAACTGCAAGGCTCAGAAGAGCCCACACACTCAGCTCTTAACCCCAGTGTGCAGAAAGTGTCAAAACGTGTTTTTCAGCAGAAATAAACATGTTTCTGCAAGTTTGGTCACCCCCATGTAAGTTATGGGGCAGTAACAGCACACATTTGAAAACGTGTTTTTCAGCCCGAAATAAACGCGTTTTTTCAGACAACTGAATCCCTATGTAACTGCAAGACTCAGAAGAGCCCACACACTCAGCTCTTAACCCCAGTGTGCAGAAAGTGTCAAAACGTGATTTTCAGCAGAAATAAACATGTTTCTGCAAGTTTGGTCACCCCCATGTAAGTTATGGGGCAGTAACAGCACACTTTTGAAAACGTGTTTTTCAGCCCGAAATAAACGCGTTTTTTCAGACAACTGAATCCCTATGTAACTGCAAGACTCAGAAGAGCCCACACACTCAGCTCTTAACCCCAGTGTGCAGAAAGTGTCAAAATGTGATTTTCAGCAGAAATAAACATGTTTCTGCAAGTTTGGTCACCCCCATGTAAGTTATGGGGCAGTAACAGCACACTTTTGAAAACTTGTTTTTCAGCCCGAAATAAACACGTTTTTTCAGACAACTGAATCCCTATGTAACTGCAAGGCTCAAAAGAGCCCACACACTCAGCTCTTAACCCCAGTGTGCAGAAAGTGTCAAAACGTGTTTTTCAGCAGAAATAAACGTTTCTGCAAGTTTGGTCTACCCCATGTAAGTTATGGGGCAGTAACAGCACACTTTTGAAAACGTGTTTTTCAGCCCGAAATAAACGCGTTTTTTCAGACAACTGAATCCCTATGTAACTGCAAGGCTCAAAAGAGCCCACACACTCAGCTCTTAACCCCAGTGTGCAGAAAGTGTCAAAACGTGTTTTTCAGCAGAAATAAACATGTTTCTGCAAGTTTGGTCACCCCCATGTAAGTTATGTGGCAGTAACAGTACACTTTTGAAAACGTGTTTTTCAGCCCGAAATAAACGCGTTTTTTCAGACAACTGAATCCCTATGTAACTGCAAGACTCAGAAGAGCCCACACACTCAGCTCTTAACCCCAGTGTGCAGAAAGTGACAAAACGTGTTTTTCAGCAGAAATAAACATGTTTCTGCAAGTTTGGTCACCCCCATGTAAGTTATGGGGCAGTAACAGCACACATTTGAAAACGTGTTTTTCAGCCCGAAATAAACGCGTTTTTTCAGACAACTGAATCCCTATGTAACTGCAAGGCTCAAAAGAGCCCACACACTCAGCTCTTAACCCCAGTGTGCAGAAAGTGTCAAAACGTGTTTTTCAGCAGGAATAAACATGTTTCTGCAAGTTTGGTCACCCCCATGTAAGTTATGGGGCAGTAACAGCACACTTTTGAAAACGTGTTTTTCAGCCTGAAATAAACGCGTTTTTTCAGACAACTGAATCCCTATGTAACTGCAAGGCTCAGAAGAGCCCACACACTCAGCTCTTAACCCCAGTGTGCAGAAAGTGTCAAAACGTGTTTTTCAGCAGAAATAAACATGTTTCTGCAAGTTTGGTCACCCCCATGTAAGTTATGGGGCAGTAACAGCACACATTTGAAAACGTGTTTTTCAGCCCGAAATAAACGCGTTTTTTCAGACAACTGAATCCCTATGTAACTGCAAGACTCAGAAGAGCCCACACACTCAGCTCTTAACCCCAGTGTGCAGAAAGTGTCAAAACGTGATTTTCAGCAGAAATAAACATGTTTCTGCAAGTTTGGTCACCCCCATGTAAGTTATGGGGCAGTAACAGCACACTTTTGAAAACGTGTTTTTCAGCCCGAAATAAACGCGTTTTTTCAGACAACTGAATCCCTATGTAACTGCAAGACTCAGAAGAGCCCACACACTCAGCTCTTAACCCCAGTGTGCAGAAAGTGTCAAAATGTGATTTTCAGCAGAAATAAACATGTTTCTGCAAGTTTGGTCACCCCCATGTAAGTTATGGGGCAGTAACAGCACACTTTTGAAAACTTGTTTTTCAGCCCGAAATAAACACGTTTTTTCAGACAACTGAATCCCTATGTAACTGCAAGGCTCAAAAGAGCCCACACACTCAGCTCTTAACCCCAGTGTGCAGAAAGTGTCAAAACGTGTTTTTCAGCAGAAATAAACGTTTCTGCAAGTTTGGTCTACCCCATGTAAGTTATGGGGCAGTAACAGCACACTTTTGAAAACGTGTTTTTCAGCCCGAAATAAACGCGTTTTTTCAGACAACTGAATCCCTATGTAACTGCAAGGCTCAAAAGAGCCCACACACTCAGCTCTTAACCCCAGTGTGCAGAAAGTGTCAAAACGTGTTTTTCAGCAGAAATAAACATGTTTCTGCAAGTTTGGTCACCCCCATGTAAGTTATGTGGCAGTAACAGTACACTTTTGAAAACGTGTTTTTCAGCCCGAAATAAACGCGTTTTTTCAGACAACTGAATCCCTATGTAACTGCAAGACTCAGAAGAGCCCACACACTCAGCTCTTAACCCCAGAGTGCAGAAAGTGTCAAAACGTGTTTTTCAGCAGAAATAAACATGTTTCTGCAAGTTTGGTCACCCCCATGTAAGTTATGTGGCAGTAACAGTACACTTTTGAAAACGTGTTTTTCAGCCCGAAATAAACGCGTTTTTTCAGACAACTGAATCCCTATGTAACTGCAAGGCTCAGAAGAGCCCACACACTCAGCTCTTAACCCCAGTGTGCAGAAAGTGTCAAAACGTGATTTTCAGCAGAAATAAACATGTTTCTGCAAGTTTGGTCACCCCCATGTAAGTTATGGGGCAGTAACAGCACACTTTTGAAAACGTGTTTTTCAGCCCGAAATAAACGCGTTTTTTCAGACAACTGAATCCCTATGTAACTGCAAGGCTCAAAAGAGCCCACACACTCAGCTCTTAACCCCAGTGTGCAGAAAGTGTCAAAACGTGTTTTTCAGCAGAAATAAACATGTTTCTGCAAGTTTGGTCACCCCCATGTAAGTTATGGGGCAGTAACAGCACACTTTTGAAAACGTGTTTTTCAGCCCGAAATAAACACGTTTTTTCAGACAACTGAATCCCTATGTAACTGCAAGACTCAGAAGAGCCCACACACTCAGCTCTTAACCCCAGTGTGCAGAAAGTGTCAAAACGTGTTTTTCAGCAGAAATAAACATGTTTCTGCAAGTTTGGTCACCCCCATGTAAGTTATGGGGCAGTAACAGCACACTTTTGAAAACGTGTTTTTCAGCCCGAAATAAACGCGTTTTTTCAGACAACTGAATCCCTATGTAACTGCAAGGCTCAGAAGAGCCCACACACTCAGCTCTTAACCCCAGTGTGCAGAAAGTGTCAAAACGTGTTTTTCAGCAGAAATAAACATGTTTCTGCAAGTTTGGTCTACCCCATGTAAGTTATGGGGCAGTAACAGCACACTTTTGAAAACGTGTTTTTCAGCCCGAAATAAACGCGTTTTTTCAGACAACTGAATCCCTATGTAACTGCAAGGCTCAAAAGAGCCCACACACTCAGCTCTTAACCCCAGTGTGCAGAAAGTGTCAAAACGTGTTTTTCAGCAGAAATAAACATGTTTCTGCAAGTTTGGTCACCCCCATGTAAGTTATGTGGCAGTAACAGTACACTTTTGAAAACGTGTTTTTCAGCCCGAAATAAACGCGTTTTTTCAGACAACTGAATCCCTATGTAACTGCAAGACTCAGAAGAGCCCACACACTCAGCTCTTAACCCCAGAGTGCAGAAAGTGTCAAAACGTGTTTTTCAGCAGAAATAAACATGTTTCTGCAAGTTTGGTCACCCCCATGTAAGTTATGTGGCAGTAACAGTACACTTTTGAAAACGTGTTTTTCAGCCCGAAATAAACGCGTTTTTTCAGACAACTGAATCCCTATGTAACTGCAAGGCTCAGAAGAGCCCACACACTCAGCTCTTAACCCCAGTGTGCAGAAAGTGTCAAAACATGTTTTTCAGCAGAAATAAACATGTTTCTGCAAGTTTGGTCACCCCCATGTAAGTTATGGGGCAGTAACAGCACACTTTTGAAAACGTGTTTTTCAGCCCGAAATAAACGCGTTTTTTCAGACAACTGAATCCCTATGTAACTGCAAGGCTCAGAAGAGCCCACACACTCAGCTCTTAACCCTAGTGTGCAGAAAGTGTCAAAACGTGTTTTTCAGCAGAAATAAACATGTTTCTGCAAGTTTGGTCACCCCCATGTAAGTTATGGGGCAGTAACAGCACACTTTTGAAAACGTGTTTTTCAGCCCGAAATAAACGCGTTTTTTCAGACAACTGAATCCCTATGTAACTGCAAGACTCAGAAGAGCCCACACACTCAGCTCTTAACCACAGTGTGCAGAAAGTGTCAAAACGTGATTTTCAGCAGAAATAAACATGTTTCTGCAAGTTTGGTCACCCCCATGTAAGTTATGGGGCAGCAACAGCACACTTTTGAAAACGTGTTTTTCAGCCCGAAATAAACACGTTTTTTCAGACAACTGAATCCCTATGTAACTGCAAGGCTCAAAAGAGCCCACACACTCAGCTCTTAACCCCAGTGTGCAGAAAGTGTCAAAACGTGTTTTTCAGCAGAAATAAACATGTTTCTGCAAGTTTGGTCACCCCCATGTAAGTTATGGGGCAGTAACAGCACACATTTGAAAACGTGTTTTTCAGCCCGAAATAAACGCGTTTTTTCAGACAACTGAATCCCTATGTAACTGCAAGGCTCAAAAGAGCCCACACACTCAGCTCTTAACCCCAGTGTGCAGAAAGTGTCAAAACGTGTTTTTCAGCAGGAATAAACATGTTTCTGCAAGTTTGGTCACCCCCATGTAAGTTATGGGGCAGTAACAGCACACTTTTGAAAACGTGTTTTTCAGCCTGAAATAAACGCGTTTTTTCAGACAACTGAATCCCTATGTAACTGCAAGGCTCAGAAGAGCCCACACACTCAGCTCTTAACCCCAGTGTGCAGAAAGTGTCAAAACGTGTTTTTCAGCAGAAATAAACATGTTTCTGCAAGTTTGGTCACCCCCATGTAAGTTATGGGGCAGTAACAGCACACATTTGAAAACGTGTTTTTCAGCCCGAAATAAACGCGTTTTTTCAGACAACTGAATCCCTATGTAACTGCAAGACTCAGAAGAGCCCACACACTCAGCTCTTAACCCCAGTGTGCAGAAAGTGTCAAAACGTGATTTTCAGCAGAAATAAACATGTTTCTGCAAGTTTGGTCACCCCCATGTAAGTTATGGGGCAGTAACAGCACACTTTTGAAAACGTGTTTTTCAGCCCGAAATAAACGCGTTTTTTCAGACAACTGAATCCCTATGTAACTGCAAGACTCAGAAGAGCCCACACACTCAGCTCTTAACCCCAGTTTGCAGAAAGTGTCAAAATGTGATTTTCAGCAGAAATAAACATGTTTCTGCAAGTTTGGTCACCCCCATGTAAGTTATGGGGCAGTAACAGCACACTTTTGAAAACTTGTTTTTCAGCCCGAAATAAACACGTTTTTTCAGACAACTGAATCCCTATGTAACTGCAAGGCTCAAAAGAGCCCACACACTCAGCTCTTAACCCCAGTGTGCAGAAAGTGTCAAAACGTGTTTTTCAGCAGAAATAAACGTTTCTGCAAGTTTGGTCTACCCCATGTAAGTTATGGGGCAGTAACAGCACACTTTTGAAAACGTGTTTTTCAGCCCGAAATAAACGCGTTTTTTCAGACAACTGAATCCCTATGTAACTGCAAGGCTCAAAAGAGCCCACACACTCAGCTCTTAACCCCAGTGTGCAGAAAGTGTCAAAACGTGTTTTTCAGCAGAAATAAACATGTTTCTGCAAGTTTGGTCACCCCCATGTAAGTTATGGGGCAGTAACAGCACACTTTTGAAAACGTGTTTTTCAGCCCGAAATAAACGCGTTTTTTCAGACAACTGAATCCCTATGTAACTGCAAGACTCAGAAGAGCCGACACACTCAGCTCTTAACCACAGTGTGCAGAAAGTGTCAAAACGTGATTTTCAGCAGAAATAAACATGTTTCTGCAAGTTTGGTCACCCCCATGTAAGTTATGGGGCAGTAACAGCACACTTTTGAAAACGTGTTTTTCAGCCCGAAATAAACGCGTTTTTTCAGACAACTGAATCCCTATGTAACTGCAAGGCTCAAAAGAGCCCACACACTCAGCTCTTAACCCCAGTGTGCAGAAAGTGTCAAAACGTGTTTTTCAGCAGAAATAAACATGTTTCTGCAAGTTTGGTCACCCCCATGTAAGTTATGGGGCAGTAACAGCACACTTTTGAAAACGTGTTTTTCAGCCCGAAATAAACGCGTTTTTTCAGACAACTGAATCCCTATGTAACTGCAAGGCTCAGAAGAGCCCACACACTCAGCTCTTAACCCCAGTGTGCAGAAAGTGTCAAAACGTGTTTTTCAGCAGAAATAAACATGTTTCTGCAAGTTTGGTCACCCCCATGTAAGTTATGTGGCAGTAACAGTACACTTTTGAAAACGTGTTTTTCAGCCCGAAATAAACGCGTTTTTTCAGACAACTGAATCCCTATGTAACTGCAAGGCTCAAAAGAGCCCACACACTCAGCTCTTAACCCCAGTGTGCAGAAAGTGTCAAAACGTGTTTTTCAGCAGAAATAAACATGTTTCTGCAAGTTTGGTCACCCCCATGTAAGTTATGTGGCAGTAACAGTACACTTTTGAAAACGTGTTTTTCAGCCCGAAATAAACGCGTTTTTTCAGACAACTGAATCCCTATGTAACTGCAAGACTCAGAAGAGCCCACACACTCAGCTCTTAACCCCAGAGTGCAGAAAGTGTCAAAACGTGTTTTTCAGCAGAAATAAACATGTTTCTGCAAGTTTGGTCACCCCCATGTAAGTTATGTGGCAGTAACAGTACACTTTTGAAAACGTGTTTTTCAGCCCGAAATAAACGCGTTTTTTCAGACAACTGAATCCCTATGTAACTGCAAGGCTCAGAAGAGCCCACACACTCAGCTCTTAACCCCAGTGTGCAGAAAGTGTCAAAACATGTTTTTCAGCAGAAATAAACATGTTTCTGCAAGTTTGGTCACCCCCATGTAAGTTATGGGGCAGTAACAGCACACTTTTGAAAACGTGTTTTTCAGCCCGAAATAAACGCGTTTTTTCAGACAACTGAATCCCTATGTAACTGCAAGGCTCAGAAGAGCCCACACACTCAGCTCTTAACCCTAGTGTGCAGAAAGTGTCAAAACGTGTTTTTCAGCAGAAATAAACATGTTTCTGCAAGTTTGGTCACCCCCATGTAAGTTATGGGGCAGTAACAGCACACTTTTGAAAACGTGTTTTTCAGCCCGAAATAAACGCGTTTTTTCAGACAACTGAATCCCTATGTAACTGCAAGACTCAGAAGAGCCCACACACTCAGCTCTTAACCACAGTGTGCAGAAAGTGTCAAAACGTGATTTTCAGCAGAAATAAACATGTTTCTGCAAGTTTGGTCACCCCCATGTAAGTTATGGGGCAGTAACAGCACACTTTTGAAAACGTGTTTTTCAGCCCGAAATAAACGCGTTTTTTCAGACAACTGAATCCCTATGTAACTGCAAGGCTCAAAAGAGCCCACACACTCAGCTCTTAACCCCAGTGTGCAGAAAGTGTCAAAACGTGTTTTTCAGCAGAAATAAACATGTTTCTGCAAGTTTGGTCACCCCCATGTAAGTTATGGGGCAGTAACAGCACACTTTTGAAAACGTGTTTTTCAGCCCGAAATAAACGCGTTTTTTCAGACAACTGAATCCCTATGTAACTGCAAGGCTCAAAAGAGCCCACACACTCAGCTCTTAACCCCAGTGTGCAGAAAGTGTCAAAACGTGTTTTTCAGCAGAAATAAACATGTTTCTGCAAGTTTGGTCACCCCCATGTAAGTTATGGGGCAGTAACAGCACACTTTTGAAAACGTGTTTTTCAGCCCGAAATAAACACGTTTTTTCAGACAACTGAATCCCTATGTAACTGCAAGACTCAGAAGAGCCCACACACTCAGCTCTTAACCCCAGTGTGCAGAAAGTGTCAAAACGTGTTTTTCAGCAGAAATAAACATGTTTCTGCAAGTGTGGTCACCCCCATGTAAGTTATGGGGCAGTAACAGCACACTTTTGAAAACGTGTTTTTCAGCCCGAAATAAACGCGTTTTTTCAGACAACTGAATCCCTATGTAACTGCAAGGCTCAAAAGAGCCCACACACTCAGCTCTTAACCCCAGTGTGCAGAAAGTGTCAAAACGTGTTTTTCAGCAGGAATAAACATGTTTCTGCAAGTTTGGTCACCCCCATGTAAGTTATGGGGCAGTAACAGCACACTTTTGAAAACGTGTTTTTCAGCCCGAAATAAACGCGTTTTTTCAGACAACTGAATCCCTATGTAACTGCAAGGCTCAGAAGAGCCCACACACTCAGCTCTTAACCCCAGTGTGCAGAAAGTGTCAAAACGTGTTTTTCAGCAGAAATAAACATGTTTCTGCAAGTTTGGTCACCCCCATGTAAGTTATGGGGCAGTAACAGCACACATTTGAAAACGTGTTTTTCAGCCCGAAATAAACGCGTTTTTTCAGACAACTGAATCCCTATGTAACTGCAAGACTCAGAAGAGCCCACACACTCAGCTCTTAACCCCAGTGTGCAGAAAGTGTCAAAACGTGATTTTCAGCAGAAATAAACATGTTTCTGCAAGTTTGGTCACCCCCATGTAAGTTATGGGGCAGTAACAGCACACTTTTGAAAACTTGTTTTTCAGCCCGAAATAAACACGTTTTTTCAGACAACTGAATCCCTATGTAACTGCAAGGCTCAAAAGAGCCCACACACTCAGCTCTTAACCCCAGTGTGCAGAAAGTGTCAAAACGTGTTTTTCAGCAGAAATAAACGTTTCTGCAAGTTTGGTCTACCCCATGTAAGTTATGGGGCAGTAACAGCACACTTTTGAAAACGTGTTTTTCAGCCCGAAATAAACGCGTTTTTTCAGACAACTGAATCCCTATGTAACTGCAAGGCTCAAAAGAGCCCACACACTCAGCTCTTAACCCCAGTGTGCAGAAAGTGTCAAAACGTGTTTTTCAGCAGAAATAAACATGTTTCTGCAAGTTTGGTCACCCCCATGTAAGTTATGTGGCAGTAACAGTACACTTTTGAAAACGTGTTTTTCAGCCCAAAATAAACGCGTTTTTTCAGACAACTGAATCCCTATGTAACTGCAAGACTCAGAAGAGCCCACACACTCAGCTCTTAACCCCAGAGTGCAGAAAGTGTCAAAACGTGTTTTTCAGCAGAAATAAACATGTTTCTGCAAGTTTGGTCACCCCCATGTAAGTTATGTGGCAGTAACAGTACACTTTTGAAAACGTGTTTTTCAGCCCGAAATAAACGCGTTTTTTCAGACAACTGAATCCCTATGTAACTGCAAGGCTCAGAAGAGCCCACACACTCAGCTCTTAACCCCAGTGTGCAGAAAGTGTCAAAACATGTTTTTCAGCAGAAATAAACATGTTTCTGCAAGTTTGGTCACCCCCATGTAAGTTATGGGGCAGTAACAGCACACTTTTGAAAACGTGTTTTTCAGCCCGAAATAAACGCGTTTTTTCAGACAACTGAATCCCTATGTAACTGCAAGGCTCAAAAGAGCCCACACACTCAGCTCTTAACCCCAGTGTGCAGAAAGTGTCAAAACGTGTTTTTCAGCAGAAATAAACATGTTTCTGCAAGTTTGGTCACCCCCATGTAAGTTATGGGGCAGTAACAGCACACTTTTGAAAACGTGTTTTTCAGCCCGAAATAAACACGTTTTTTCAGACAACTGAATCCCTATGTAACTGCAAGACTCAGAAGAGCCCACACACTCAGCTCTTAACCCCAGTGTGCAGAAAGTGTCAAAATGTGATTTTCAGCAGAAATGAACATGTTTCTGCAAGTTTGGTCACCCCCATGTAAGTTATGGGGCAGTAACAGCACACTTTTGAAAACTTGTTTTTCAGCCCGAAATAAACACGTTTTTTCAGACAACTGAATCCCTATGTAACTGCAAGGCTCAAAAGAGCCCACACACTCAGCTCTTAACCCCAGTGTGCAGAAAGTGTCAAAACGTGTTTTTCAGCAGAAATAAACGTTTCTGCAAGTTTGGTCTACCCCATGTAAGTTATGGGGCAGTAACAGCACACTTTTGAAAACGTGTTTTTCAGCCCGAAATAAACGCGTTTTTTCAGACAACTGAATCCCTATGTAACTGCAAGGCTCAAAAGAGCCCACACACTCAGCTCTTAACCCCAGTGTGCAGAAAGTGTCAAAACGTGTTTTTCAGCAGAAATAAACATGTTTCTGCAAGTTTGGTCACCCCCATGTAAGTTATGTGGCAGTAACAGTACACTTTTGAAAACGTGTTTTTCAGCCCGAAATAAACGCGTTTTTTCAGACAACTGAATCCCTATGTAACTGCAAGACTCAGAAGAGCCCACACACTCAGCTCTTAACCCCAGAGTGCAGAAAGTGTCAAAACGTGTTTTTCAGCAGAAATAAACATGTTTCTGCAAGTTTGGTCACCCCCATGTAAGTTATGTGGCAGTAACAGTACACTTTTGAAAACGTGTTTTTCAGCCCGAAATAAACGCGTTTTTTCAGACAACTGAATCCCTATGTAACTGCAAGGCTCAGAAGAGCCCACACACTCAGCTCTTAACCCCAGTGTGCAGAAAGTGTCAAAACATGTTTTTCAGCAGAAATAAACATGTTTCTGCAAGTTTGGTCACCCCCATGTAAGTTATGGGGCAGTAACAGCACACTTTTGAAAACGTGTTTTTCAGCCCGAAATAAACGCGTTTTTTCAGACAACTGAATCCCTATGTAACTGCAAGGCTCAGAAGAGCCCACACACTCAGCTCTTAACCCCAGTGTGCAGAAAGTGTCAAAACGTGTTTTTCAGCAGAAATAAACATGTTTCTGCAAGTTTGGTCACCCCCATGTAAGTTATGGGGCAGTAACAGCACACTTTTGAAAACGTGTTTTTCAGCCCGAAATAAACGCGTTTTTTCAGACAACTGAATCCCTATGTAACTGCAAGACTCAGAAGAGCCCACACACTCAGCTCTTAACCACAGTGTGCAGAAAGTGTCAAAACGTGATTTTCAGCAGAAATAAACATGTTTCTGCAAGTTTGGTCACCCCCATGTAAGTTATGGGGCAGTAACAGCACACTTTTGAAAACGTGTTTTTCAGCCCGAAATAAACGCGTTTTTTCAGACAACTGAATCCCTATGTAACTGCAAGACTCAGAAGAGCCCACACACTCAGCTCTTAACCCCAGAGTGCAGAAAGTGTCAAAACGTGTTTTTCAGCAGAAATAAACATGTTTCTGCAAGTTTGGTCACCCCCATGTAAGTTATGTGGCAGTAACAGTACACTTTTGAAAACGTGTTTTTCAGCCCGAAATAAACGCGTTTTTTCAGACAACTGAATCCCTATGTAACTGCAAGGCTCAGAAGAGCCCACAAACTCAGCTCTTAACCCCAGTGTGCAGAAAGTGTCAAAACATGTTTTTCAGCAGAAATAAACATGTTTCTGCAAGTTTGGTCACCCCCATGTAAGTTATGGGGCAGTAACAGCACACTTTTGAAAACGTGTTTTTCAGCCCGAAATAAACGCGTTTTTTCAGACAACTGAATCCCTATGTAACTGCAAGGCTCAGAAGAGCCCACACACTCAGCTCTTAACCCCAGTGTGCAGAAAGTGTCAAAACGTGTTTTTCAGCAGAAATAAACATGTTTCTGCAAGTTTGGTCACCCCCATGTAAGTTATGGGGCAGTAACAGCACACTTTTGAAAACGTGTTTTTCAGCCCGAAATAAACGGGTTTTTTCAGACAACTGAATCCCTATGTAACTGCAAGGCTCAGAAGAGCCCACACACTCAGCTCTTAACCACAGTGTGCAGAAAGTGTCAAAACGTGATTTTCAGCAGAAATAAACATGTTTCTGCAAGTTTGGTCACCCCCATGTAAGTTATGGGGCAGTAACAGCACACTTTTGAAAACGTGTTTTTCAGCCCGAAATAAACGCGTTTTTTCAGACAACTGAATCCCTATGTAACTGCAAGGCTCAAAAGAGCCCACACACTCAGCTCTTAACCCCAGTGTGCAGAAAGTGTCAAAACGTGTTTTTCAGCAGAAATAAACATGTTTCTGCAAGTTTGGTCACCCCCATGTAAGTTATGGGGCAGTAACAGCACACTTTTGAAAACGTGTTTTTCAGCCCGAAATAAACACGTTTTTTCAGACAACTGAATCCCTATGTAACTGCAAGACTCAGAAGAGCCCACACACTCAGCTCTTAACCCCAGTGTGCAGAAAGTGTCAAAACGTGTTTTTCAGCAGAAATAAACATGTTTCTGCAAGTGTGGTCACCCCCATGTAAGTTATGGGGCAGTAACAGCACACTTTTGAAAACGTGTTTTTCAACCCGAAATAAACGCGTTTTTTCAGACAACTGAATCCCTATGTAACTGCAAGGCTCAGAAGAGCCCACACACTCAGCTCTTAACCCCAGTGTGCAGAAAGTGTCAAAACATGTTTTTCAGCAGAAATAAACATGTTTCTGCAAGTTTGGTCACCCCCATGTAAGTTATGTGGCAGTAACAGTACACTTTTGAAAACGTGTTTT
Source organism: Lepisosteus platostomus (assembly GCF_059453375.1). Taxonomy (NCBI): domain Eukaryota; kingdom Metazoa; phylum Chordata; class Actinopteri; order Semionotiformes; family Lepisosteidae; genus Lepisosteus; species Lepisosteus platostomus. Next base: position 389,814 of record NW_028291659.1, on the reverse strand, counting down.
TCAGCCCGAAATAAACGCGTTTTTTCAGACAACTGAATCCCTAAGTAACTGCAAGGCTCAAAAGAGCCCACACACTCAGCTCTTAACCCCAGTGTGCAGAAAGTGTCAAAACGTGTTTTTCAGCAGAAATAAACATGTTTCTGCAAGTTTGGTCACCCCCATGTAAGTTATGGGGCAGTAACAGCACACTTTTGAAAACGTGTTTTTCAGCCCGAAATAAACGCGTTTTTTCAGACAACTGAATCCCTATGTAACTGCAAGGCTCAAAAGAGCCCACACACTCAGCTCTTAACCCCAGTGTGCAGAAAGTGTCAAAATGTGATTTTCAGCAGAAATAAACATGTTTCTGCAAGTTTGGTCACCCCCATGTAAGTTATGGGGCAGTAACAGCACACTTTTGAAAACTTGTTTTTCAGCCCGAAATAAACACGTTTTTTCAGACAACTGAATCCCTATGTAACTGCAAGGCTCAAAAGAGCCCACACACTCAGCTCTTAACCCCAGTGTGCAGAAAGTGTCAAAACGTGTTTTTCAGCAGAAATAAACGTTTCTGCAAGTTTGGTCTACCCCATGTAAGTTATGGGGCAGTAACAGCACACTTTTGAAAACGTGTTTTTCAGCCCGAAATAAACGCGTTTTTTCAGACAACTGAATCCCTATGTAACTGCAAGGCTCAAAAGAGCCCACACACTCAGCTCTTAACCCCAGTGTGCAGAAAGTGTCAAAACGTGTTTTTCAGCAGAAATAAACATGTTTCTGCAAGTTTGGTCACCCCCATGTAAGTTATGTGGCAGTAACAGTACACTTTTGAAAACGTGTTTTTTAGCCCGAAATAAACGCGTTTTTTCAGACAACTGAATCCCTATGTAACTGCAAGACTCAGAAGAGCCCACACACTCAGCTCTTAACCCCAGAGTGCAGAAAGTGTCAAAATGTGTTTTTCAGCAGAAATAAACATGTTTCTGCAAGTTTGGTCACCCCCATGTAAGTTATGTGGCAGTAACAGTACACTTTTGAAAACGTGTTTTTCAGCCCGAAATAAACGCGTTTTTTCAGACAACTGAATCCCTATGTAACTGCAAGGCTCAGAAGAGCCCACACACTCAGCTCTTAACCCCAGTGTGCAGAAAGTGTCAAAACATGTTTTTCAGCAGAAATAAACATGTTTCTGCAAGTTTGGTCACCCCCATGTAAGTTATGGGGCAGTAACAGCACACTTTTGAAAACGTGTTTTTCAGCCCGAAATAAACGCGTTTTTTCAGACAACTGAATCCCTATGTAACTGCAAGGCTCAGAAGAGCCCACACACTCAGCTCTTAACCCCAGTGTGCAGAAAGTGTCAAAACGTGTTTTTCAGCAGAAATAAACATGTTTCTGCAAGTTTGGTCACCCCCATGTAAGTTATGGGGCAGTAACAGCACACTTTTGAAAACGTGTTTTTCAGCCCGAAATAAACGCGTTTTTTCAGACAACTGAATCCCTATGTAACTGCAAGACTCAGAAGAGCCCACACACTCAGCTCTTAACCACAGTGTGCAGAAAGTGTCAAAACGTGATTTTCAGCAGAAATAAACATGTTTCTGCAAGTTTGGTCACCCCCATGTAAGTTATGGGGCAGTAACAGCACACTTTTGAAAACGTGTTTTTCAGCCCGAAATAAACGCGTTTTTTCAGACAACTGAATCCCTAAGTAACTGCAAGGCTCAAAAGAGCCCACACACTCAGCTCTTAACCCCAGTGTGCAGAAAGTGTCAAAACGTGTTTTTCAGCAGAAATAAACATGTTTCTGCAAGTTTGGTCACCCCCATGTAAGTTATGGGGCAGTAACAGCACACTTTTGAAAACGTGTTTTTCAGCCCGAAATAAACACGTTTTTTCAGACAACTGAATCCCTATGTAACTGCAAGACTCAGAAGAGCCCACACACTCAGCTCTTAACCCCAGTGTGCAGAAAGTGTCAAAACGTGTTTTTCAGCAGAAATAAACATGTTTCTGCAAGTTTGGTCACCCCCATGTAAGTTATGGGGCAGTAACAGCACACTTTTGAAAACGTGTTTTTCAGCCCGAAATAAACGCGTTTTTTCAGACAACTGAATCCCTATGTAACTGCAAGGCTCAGAAGAGCCCACACACTCAGCTCTTAACCCCAGTGTGCAGAAAGTGTCAAAACATGTTTTTCAGCAGAAATAAACATGTTTCTGCAAGTTTGGTCACCCCCATGTAAGTTATGTGGCAGTAACAGTACACTTTTGAAAACGTGTTTTTCAGCCCGAAATAAACGCGTTTTTTCAGACAACTGAATCCCTATGTAACTGCAAGGCTCAAAAGAGCCCACACACTCAGCTCTTAACCCCAGTGTGCAGAAAGTGTCAAAACGTGTTTTTCAGCAGAAATAAACATGTTTCTGCAAGTTTGGTCACCCCCATGTAAGTTATGGGGCAGTAACAGCACACTTTTGAAAACGTGTTTTTCAGCCCGAAATAAACGCGTTTTTTCAGACAACTGAATCCCTATGTAACTGCAAGGCTCAGAAGAGCCCACACACTCAGCTCTTAACCCCAGTGTGCAGAAAGTGTCAAAACGTGTTTTTCAGCAGAAATAAACATGTTTCTGCAAGTTTGGTCACCCCCATGTAAGTTATGGGGCAGTAACAGCACACATTTGAAAACGTGTTTTTCAGCCCGAAATAAACGCGTTTTTTCAGACAACTGAATCCCTATGTAACTGCAAGACTCAGAAGAGCCCACACACTCAGCTCTTAACCCCAGTGTGCAGAAAGTGTCAAAACGTGATTTTCAGCAGAAATAAACATGTTTCTGCAAGTTTGGTCACCCCCATGTAAGTTATGGGGCAGTAACAGCACACTTTTGAAAACTTGTTTTTCAGCCCGAAATAAACACGTTTTTTCAGACAACTGAATCCCTATGTAACTGCAAGGCTCAAAAGAGCCCACACACTCAGCTCTTAACCCCAGTGTGCAGAAAGTGTCAAAACGTGTTTTTCAGCAGAAATAAACGTTTCTGCAAGTTTGGTCTACCCCATGTAAGTTATGGGGCAGTAACAGCACACTTTTGAAAACGTGTTTTTCAGCCCGAAATAAACGCGTTTTTTCAGACAACTGAATCCCTATGTAACTGCAAGGCTCAAAAGAGCCCACACACTCAGCTCTTAACCCCAGTGTGCAGAAAGTGTCAAAACGTGTTTTTCAGCAGAAATAAACATGTTTCTGCAAGTTTGGTCACCCCCATGTAAGTTATGTGGCAGTAACAGTACACTTTTGAAAACGTGTTTTTCAGCCCAAAATAAACGCGTTTTTTCAGACAACTGAATCCCTATGTAACTGCAAGACTCAGAAGAGCCCACACACTCAGCTCTTAACCCCAGAGTGCAGAAAGTGTCAAAACGTGTTTTTCAGCAGAAATAAACATGTTTCTGCAAGTTTGGTCACCCCCATGTAAGTTATGTGGCAGTAACAGTACACTTTTGAAAACGTGTTTTTCAGCCCGAAATAAACGCGTTTTTTCAGACAACTGAATCCCTATGTAACTGCAAGGCTCAGAAGAGCCCACACACTCAGCTCTTAACCCCAGTGTGCAGAAAGTGTCAAAACATGTTTTTCAGCAGAAATAAACATGTTTCTGCAAGTTTGGTCACCCCCATGTAAGTTATGGGGCAGTAACAGCACACTTTTGAAAACGTGTTTTTCAGCCCGAAATAAACGCGTTTTTTCAGACAACTGAATCCCTATGTAACTGCAAGGCTCAAAAGAGCCCACACACTCAGCTCTTAACCCCAGTGTGCAGAAAGTGTCAAAACGTGTTTTTCAGCAGAAATAAACATGTTTCTGCAAGTTTGGTCACCCCCATGTAAGTTATGGGGCAGTAACAGCACACTTTTGAAAACGTGTTTTTCAGCCCGAAATAAACACGTTTTTTCAGACAACTGAATCCCTATGTAACTGCAAGACTCAGAAGAGCCCACACACTCAGCTCTTAACCCCAGTGTGCAGAAAGTGTCAAAATGTGATTTTCAGCAGAAATGAACATGTTTCTGCAAGTTTGGTCACCCCCATGTAAGTTATGGGGCAGTAACAGCACACTTTTGAAAACTTGTTTTTCAGCCCGAAATAAACACGTTTTTTCAGACAACTGAATCCCTATGTAACTGCAAGGCTCAAAAGAGCCCACACACTCAGCTCTTAACCCCAGTGTGCAGAAAGTGTCAAAACGTGTTTTTCAGCAGAAATAAACGTTTCTGCAAGTTTGGTCTACCCCATGTAAGTTATGGGGCAGTAACAGCACACTTTTGAAAACGTGTTTTTCAGCCCGAAATAAACGCGTTTTTTCAGACAACTGAATCCCTATGTAACTGCAAGGCTCAAAAGAGCCCACACACTCAGCTCTTAACCCCAGTGTGCAGAAAGTGTCAAAACGTGTTTTTCAGCAGAAATAAACATGTTTCTGCAAGTTTGGTCACCCCCATGTAAGTTATGTGGCAGTAACAGTACACTTTTGAAAACGTGTTTTTCAGCCCGAAATAAACGCGTTTTTTCAGACAACTGAATCCCTATGTAACTGCAAGACTCAGAAGAGCCCACACACTCAGCTCTTAACCCCAGAGTGCAGAAAGTGTCAAAACGTGTTTTTCAGCAGAAATAAACATGTTTCTGCAAGTTTGGTCACCCCCATGTAAGTTATGTGGCAGTAACAGTACACTTTTGAAAACGTGTTTTTCAGCCCGAAATAAACGCGTTTTTTCAGACAACTGAATCCCTATGTAACTGCAAGGCTCAGAAGAGCCCACACACTCAGCTCTTAACCCCAGTGTGCAGAAAGTGTCAAAACATGTTTTTCAGCAGAAATAAACATGTTTCTGCAAGTTTGGTCACCCCCATGTAAGTTATGGGGCAGTAACAGCACACTTTTGAAAACGTGTTTTTCAGCCCGAAATAAACGCGTTTTTTCAGACAACTGAATCCCTATGTAACTGCAAGGCTCAGAAGAGCCCACACACTCAGCTCTTAACCCCAGTGTGCAGAAAGTGTCAAAACGTGTTTTTCAGCAGAAATAAACATGTTTCTGCAAGTTTGGTCACCCCCATGTAAGTTATGGGGCAGTAACAGCACACTTTTGAAAACGTGTTTTTCAGCCCGAAATAAACGCGTTTTTTCAGACAACTGAATCCCTATGTAACTGCAAGACTCAGAAGAGCCCACACACTCAGCTCTTAACCACAGTGTGCAGAAAGTGTCAAAACGTGATTTTCAGCAGAAATAAACATGTTTCTGCAAGTTTGGTCACCCCCATGTAAGTTATGGGGCAGTAACAGCACACTTTTGAAAACGTGTTTTTCAGCCCGAAATAAACGCGTTTTTTCAGACAACTGAATCCCTATGTAACTGCAAGACTCAGAAGAGCCCACACACTCAGCTCTTAACCCCAGAGTGCAGAAAGTGTCAAAACGTGTTTTTCAGCAGAAATAAACATGTTTCTGCAAGTTTGGTCACCCCCATGTAAGTTATGTGGCAGTAACAGTACACTTTTGAAAACGTGTTTTTCAGCCCGAAATAAACGCGTTTTTTCAGACAACTGAATCCCTATGTAACTGCAAGGCTCAGAAGAGCCCACAAACTCAGCTCTTAACCCCAGTGTGCAGAAAGTGTCAAAACATGTTTTTCAGCAGAAATAAACATGTTTCTGCAAGTTTGGTCACCCCCATGTAAGTTATGGGGCAGTAACAGCACACTTTTGAAAACGTGTTTTTCAGCCCGAAATAAACGCGTTTTTTCAGACAACTGAATCCCTATGTAACTGCAAGGCTCAGAAGAGCCCACACACTCAGCTCTTAACCCCAGTGTGCAGAAAGTGTCAAAACGTGTTTTTCAGCAGAAATAAACATGTTTCTGCAAGTTTGGTCACCCCCATGTAAGTTATGGGGCAGTAACAGCACACTTTTGAAAACGTGTTTTTCAGCCCGAAATAAACGGGTTTTTTCAGACAACTGAATCCCTATGTAACTGCAAGGCTCAGAAGAGCCCACACACTCAGCTCTTAACCACAGTGTGCAGAAAGTGTCAAAACGTGATTTTCAGCAGAAATAAACATGTTTCTGCAAGTTTGGTCACCCCCATGTAAGTTATGGGGCAGTAACAGCACACTTTTGAAAACGTGTTTTTCAGCCCGAAATAAACGCGTTTTTTCAGACAACTGAATCCCTATGTAACTGCAAGGCTGAAAAGAGCCCACACACTCAGCTCTTAACCCCAGTGTGCAGAAAGTGTCAAAACGTGTTTTTCAGCAGAAATAAACATGTTTCTGCAAGTTTGGTCACCCCCATGTAAGTTATGGGGCAGTAACAGCACACTTTTGAAAACGTGTTTTTCAGCCCGAAATAAACGCGTTTTTTCAGACAACTGAATCCCTATGTAACTGCAAGACTCAGAAGAGCCCACACACTCAGCTCTTAACCCCAGTGTGCAGAAAGTGTCAAAACGTGTTTTTCAGCAGAAATAAACATGTTTCTGCAAGTTTGGTCACCCCCATGTAAGTTATGGGGCAGTAACAGCACACTTTTGAAAACGTGTTTTTCAGCCCGAAATAAACGCGTTTTTTCAGACAACTGAATCCCTATGTAACTGCAAGGCTCAAAAGAGCCCACACACTCAGCTCTTAACCCCAGTGTGCAGAAAGTGTCAAAACGTGTTTTTCAGCAGAAATAAACATGTTTCTGCAAGTTTGGTCACCCCCATGTAAGTTATGGGGCAGTAACAGCACACTTTTGAAAACGTGTTTTTCAGCCCGAAATAAACGCGTTTTTTCAGACAACTGAATCCCTATGTAACTGCACGACTCAGAAGAGCCCACACACTCAGCTCTTAACCCCAGTGTGCAGAAAGTGTCAAAACGTGTTTTTCAGCAGAAATAAACATGTTTCTGCAAGTTTGGTCACCCCCATGTAAGTTATGTGGCAGTAACAGTACACTTTTGAAAACGTGTTTTTCAGCCCGAAATAAACGCGTTTTTTCAGACAACTGAATCCCTATGTAACTGCAAGGCTCAGAAGAGCCCACACACTCAGCTCTTAACCCCAGTGTGCAGAAAGTGTCAAAACGTGTTTTTCAGCAGAAATAAACATGTTTCTGCAAGTTTGGTCACCCCCATGTAAGTTATGGGGCAGTAACAGCACACTTTTGAAAACGTGTTTTTCAGCCCGAAATAAACACGTTTTTTCAGACAACTGAATCCCTATGTAACTGCAAGGCTCAAAAGAGCCCACACACTCAGCTCTTAACCCCAGTGTGCAGAAAGTGTCAAAACGTGTTTTTCAGCAGAAATATGTTTCTGCAAGTTTGGTCACCCCCATGTAAGTTATGGGGCAGTAACAGCACACTTTTGAAAACGTGTTTTTCAGCCCGAAATAAACGCGTTTTTTCAGACAACTGAATCCCTATGTAACTGCAAGGCTCAAAAGAGCCCACACACTCAGCTCTTAACCCCAGTGTGCAGAAAGTGTCAAAACGTGTTTTTCAGCAGAAATAAACATGTTTCTGCAAGTTTGGTCACCCCCATGTAAGTTATGGGGCAGTAACAGCACACTTTTGAAAACGTGTTTTTCAGCCCGAAATAAACGCGTTTTTTCAGACAACTGAATCCCTATGTAACTGCAAGGCTCAAAAGAGCCCACACACTCAGCTCTTAACCCCAGTGTGCAGAAAGTGTCAAAACGTGTTTTTCAGCAGAAATAAACATGTTTCTGCAAGTTTGGTCACCCCCATGTAAGTTATGGGGCAGTAACAGCACACATTTGAAAACGTGTTTTTCAGCCCGAAATAAACGCGTTTTTTCAGACAACTGAATCCATATGTAACTGCAAGACTCAGAAGAGCCCACACACTCAGCTCTTAACCCCAGTGTGCAGAAAGTGTCAAAACGTGTTTTTCAGCAGAAATAAACATGTTTCTGCAAGTTTGGTCACCCCCATGTAAGTTATGGGGCAGTAACAGCACACTTTTGAAAACGTGTTTTTCAGCCCGAAATAAACGCGTTTTTTCAGACAACTGAATCCCTATGTAACTGCAAGGCTCAGAAGAGCCCACACACTCAGCTCTTAACCCCAGTGTGCAGAAAGTGTCAAAACGTGTTTTTCAGCAGAAATAAACATGTTTCTGCAAGTTTGGTCACCCCCATGTAAGTTATGTGGCAGTAACAGTACACTTTTGAAAACGTGTTTTTCAGCCCGAAATAAACGCGTTTTTTCAGACAACTGAATCCCTATGTAACTGCAAGGCTCAGAAGAGCCCACACACTCAGCTCTTAACCCCAGTGTGCAGAAAGTGTCAAAACATGTTTTTCAGCAGAAATAAACATGTTTCTGCAAGTTTGGTCACCCCCATGTAAGTTATGGGGCAGTAACAGCACACTTTTGAAAACGTGTTTTTCAGCCCGAAATAAACGCGTTTTTTCAGACAACTGAATCCCTATGTAACTGCAAGGCTCAAAAGAGCCCACACACTCAGCTCTTAACCCCAGTGTGCAGAAAGTGTCAAAACGTGTTTTTCAGCAGAAATAAACATGTTTCTGCAAGTTTGGTCACCCCCATGTAAGTTATGGGGCAGTAACAGCACACTTTTGAAAACGTGTTTTTCAGCCCGAAATAAACACGTTTTTTCAGACAACTGAATCCCTATGTAACTGCAAGACTCAGAAGAGCCCACACACTCAGCTCTTAACCCCAGTGTGCAGAAAGTGTCAAAATGTGATTTTCAGCAGAAATGAACATGTTTCTGCAAGTTTGGTCACCCCCATGTAAGTTATGGGGCAGTAACAGCACACTTTTGAAAACTTGTTTTTCAGCCCGAAATAAACACGTTTTTTCAGACAACTGAATCCCTATGTAACTGCAAGGCTCAAAAGAGCCCACACACTCAGCTCTTAACCCCAGTGTGCAGAAAGTGTCAAAACGTGTTTTTCAGCAGAAATAAACGTTTCTGCAAGTTTGGTCTACCCCATGTAAGTTATGGGGCAGTAACAGCACACTTTTGAAAACGTGTTTTTCAGCCCGAAATAAACGCGTTTTTTCAGACAACTGAATCCCTATGTAACTGCAAGGCTCAAAAGAGCCCACACACTCAGCTCTTAACCCCAGTGTGCAGAAAGTGTCAAAACGTGTTTTTCAGCAGAAATAAACATGTTTCTGCAAGTTTGGTCACCCCCATGTAAGTTATGTGGCAGTAACAGTACACTTTTGAAAACGTGTTTTTCAGCCCGAAATAAACGCGTTTTTTCAGACAACTGAATCCCTATGTAACTGCAAGACTCAGAAGAGCCCACACACTCAGCTCTTAACCCCAGAGTGCAGAAAGTGTCAAAACGTGTTTTTCAGCAGAAATAAACATGTTTCTGCAAGTTTGGTCACCCCCATGTAAGTTATGTGGCAGTAACAGTACACTTTTGAAAACGTGTTTTTCAGCCCGAAATAAACGCGTTTTTTCAGACAACTGAATCCCTATGTAACTGCAAGGCTCAGAAGAGCCCACACACTCAGCTCTTAACCCCAGTGTGCAGAAAGTGTCAAAACATGTTTTTCAGCAGAAATAAACATGTTTCTGCAAGTTTGGTCACCCCCATGTAAGTTATGGGGCAGTAACAGCACACTTTTGAAAACGTGTTTTTCAGCCCGAAATAAACGCGTTTTTTCAGACAACTGAATCCCTATGTAACTGCAAGGCTCAGAAGAGCCCACACACTCAGCTCTTAACCCCAGTGTGCAGAAAGTGTCAAAACGTGTTTTTCAGCAGAAATAAACATGTTTCTGCAAGTTTGGTCACCCCCATGTAAGTTATGGGGCAGTAACAGCACACTTTTGAAAACGTGTTTTTCAGCCCGAAATAAACGCGTTTTTTCAGACAACTGAATCCCTATGTAACTGCAAGACTCAGAAGAGCCCACACACTCAGCTCTTAACCACAGTGTGCAGAAAGTGTCAAAACGTGATTTTCAGCAGAAATAAACATGTTTCTGCAAGTTTGGTCACCCCCATGTAAGTTATGGGGCAGTAACAGCACACTTTTGAAAACGTGTTTTTCAGCCCGAAATAAACGCGTTTTTTCAGACAACTGAATCCCTATGTAACTGCAAGACTCAGAAGAGCCCACACACTCAGCTCTTAACCCCAGAGTGCAGAAAGTGTCAAAACGTGTTTTTCAGCAGAAATAAACATGTTTCTGCAAGTTTGGTCACCCCCATGTAAGTTATGTGGCAGTAACAGTACACTTTTGAAAACGTGTTTTTCAGCCCGAAATAAACGCGTTTTTTCAGACAACTGAATCCCTATGTAACTGCAAGGCTCAGAAGAGCCCACAAACTCAGCTCTTAACCCCAGTGTGCAGAAAGTGTCAAAACATGTTTTTCAGCAGAAATAAACATGTTTCTGCAAGTTTGGTCACCCCCATGTAAGTTATGGGGCAGTAACAGCACACTTTTGAAAACGTGTTTTTCAGCCCGAAATAAACGCGTTTTTTCAGACAACTGAATCCCTATGTAACTGCAAGGCTCAGAAGAGCCCACACACTCAGCTCTTAACCCCAGTGTGCAGAAAGTGTCAAAACGTGTTTTTCAGCAGAAATAAACATGTTTCTGCAAGTTTGGTCACCCCCATGTAAGTTATGGGGCAGTAACAGCACACTTTTGAAAACGTGTTTTTCAGCCCGAAATAAACGGGTTTTTTCAGACAACTGAATCCCTATGTAACTGCAAGGCTCAGAAGAGCCCACACACTCAGCTCTTAACCACAGTGTGCAGAAAGTGTCAAAACGTGATTTTCAGCAGAAATAAACATGTTTCTGCAAGTTTGGTCACCCCCATGTAAGTTATGGGGCAGTAACAGCACACTTTTGAAAACGTGTTTTTCAGCCCGAAATAAACGCGTTTTTTCAGACAACTGAATCCCTATGTAACTGCAAGGCTGAAAAGAGCCCACACACTCAGCTCTTAACCCCAGTGTGCAGAAAGTGTCAAAACGTGTTTTTCAGCAGAAATAAACATGTTTCTGCAAGTTTGGTCACCCCCATGTAAGTTATGGGGCAGTAACAGCACACTTTTGAAAACGTGTTTTTCAGCCCGAAATAAACACGTTTTTTCAGACAACTGAATCCCTATGTAACTGCAAGACTCAGAAGAGCCCACACACTCAGCTCTTAACCCCAGTGTGCAGAAAGTGTCAAAACGTGTTTTTCAGCAGAAATAAACATGTTTCTGCAAGTGTGGTCACCCCCATGTAAGTTATGGGGCAGTAACAGCACACTTTTGAAAACGTGTTTTTCAACCCGAAATAAACGCGTTTTTTCAGACAACTGAATCCCTATGTAACTGCAAGGCTCAGAAGAGCCCACACACTCAGCTCTTAACCCCAGTGTGCAGAAAGTGTCAAAACATGTTTTTCAGCAGAAATAAACATGTTTCTGCAAGTTTGGTCACCCCCATGTAAGTTATGTGGCAGTAACAGTACACTTTTGAAAACGTGTTTTTCAGCCCGAAATAAACGCGTTTTTTCAGACAACTGAATCCCTAAGTAACTGCAAGGCTCAAAAGAGCCCACACACTCAGCTCTTAACCCCAGTGTGCAGAAAGTGTCAAAACGTGTTTTTCAGCAGAAATAAACATGTTTCTGCAAGTTTGGTCACCCCCATGTAAGTTATGGGGCAGTAACAGCACACTTTTGAAAACGTGTTTTTCAGCCCGAAATAAACGCGTTTTTTCAGACAACTGAATCCCTATGTAACTGCAAGGCTCAAAAGAGCCCACACACTCAGCTCTTAACCCCAGTGTGCAGAAAGTGTCAAAATGTGATTTTCAGCAGAAATAAACATGTTTCTGGAAGTTTGGTCACCCCCATGTAAGTTATGGGGCAGTAACAGCACACTTTTGAAAACTTGTTTTTCAGCCCGAAATAAACACGTTTTTTCAGACAACTGAATCCCTATGTAACTGCAAGGCTCAAAAGAGCCCACACACTCAGCTCTTAACCCCAGTGTGCAGAAAGTGTCAAAACGTGTTTTTCAGCAGAAATAAACGTTTCTGCAAGTTTGGTCTACCCCATGTAAGTTATGGGGCAGTAACAGCACACTTTTGAAAACGTGTTTTTCAGCCCGAAATAAATGCGTTTTTTCAGACAACTGAATCCCTATGTAACTGCAAGGCTCAAAAGAGCCCACACACTCAGCTCTTAACCCCAGTGTGCAGAAAGTGTCAAAACGTGTTTTTCAGCAGAAATAAACATGTTTCTGCAAGTTTGGTCACCCCCATGTAAGTTATGTGGCAGTAACAGTACACTTTTGAAAACGTGTTTTTCAGCCCGAAATAAACGCGTTTTTTCAGACAACTGAATCCCTATGTAACTGCAAGACTCAGAAGAGCCCACACACTCAGCTCTTAACCCCAGAGTGCAGAAAGTGTCAAAATGTGTTTTTCAGCAGAAATAAACATGTTTCTGCAAGTTTGGTCACCCCCATGTAAGTTATGTGGCAGTAACAGTACACTTTTGAAAACGTGTTTTTCAGCCCGAAATAAACGCGTTTTTTCAGACAACTGAATCCCTATGTAACTGCAAGGCTCAGAAGAGCCCACACACTCAGCTCTTAACCCCAGTGTGCAGAAAGTGTCAAAACATGTTTTTCAGCAGAAATAAACATGTTTCTGCAAGTTTGGTCACCCCCATGTAAGTTATGGGGCAGTAACAGCACACTTTTGAAAACGTGTTTTTCAGCCCGAAATAAACGCGTTTTTTCAGACAACTGAATCCCTATGTAACTGCAAGGCTCAGAAGAGCCCACACACTCAGCTCTTAACCCCAGTGTGCAGAAAGTGTCAAAACGTGTTTTTCAGCAGAAATAAACATGTTTCTGCAAGTTTGGTCACCCCCATGTAAGTTATGGGGCAGTAACAGCACACTTTTGAAAACGTGTTTTTCAGCCCGAAATAAACGCGTTTTTTCAGACAACTGAATCCCTATGTAACTGCAAGACTCAGAAGAGCCCACACACTCAGCTCTTAACCACAGTGTGCAGAAAGTGTCAAAACGTGATTTTCAGCAGAAATAAACATGTTTCTGCAAGTTTGGTCACCCCCATGTAAGTTATGGGGCAGTAACAGCACACTTTTGAAAACGTGTTTTTCAGCCCGAAATAAACGCGTTTTTTCAGACAACTGAATCCCTAAGTAACTGCAAGGCTCAAAAGAGCCCACACACTCAGCTCTTAACCCCAGTGTGCAGAAAGTGTCAAAACGTGTTTTTCAGCAGAAATAAACATGTTTCTGCAAGTTTGGTCACCCCCATGTAAGTTATGGGGCAGTAACAGCACACTTTTGAAAACGTGTTTTTCAGCCCGAAATAAACACGTTTTTTCAGACAACTGAATCCCTATGTAACTGCAAGACTCAGAAGAGCCCACACACTCAGCTCTTAACCCCAGTGTGCAGAAAGTGTCAAAACGTGTTTTTCAGCAGAAATAAACATGTTTCTGCAAGTTTGGTCACCCCCATGTAAGTTATGGGGCAGTAACAGCACACTTTTGAAAACGTGTTTTTCAGCCCGAAATAAACGCGTTTTTTCAGACAACTGAATCCCTATGTAACTGCAAGGCTCAGAAGAGCCCACACACTCAGCTCTTAACCCCAGTGTGCAGAAAGTGTCAAAACATGTTTTTCAGCAGAAATAAACATGTTTCTGCAAGTTTGGTCACCCCCATGTAAGTTATGTGGCAGTAACAGTACACTTTTGAAAACGTGTTTTTCAGCCCGAAATAAACGCGTTTTTTCAGACAACTGAATCCCTATGTAACTGCAAGGCTCAAAAGAGCCCACACACTCAGCTCTTAACCCCAGTGTGCAGAAAGTGTCAAAACGTGTTTTTCAGCAGAAATAAACATGTTTCTGCAAGTTTTGTCACCCCCATGTAAGTTATGGGGCAGTAACAGCACACTTTTGAAAACGTGTTTTTCAGCCCGAAATAAACGCGTTTTTTCAGACAACTGAATCCCTATGTAACTGCAAGGCTCAAAAGAGCCCACACACTCAGCTCTTAACCCCAGTGTGCAGAAAGTGTCAAAACGTGTTTTTCAGCAGAAATAAACATGTTTCTGCAAGTTTGGTCACCCCCATGTAAGTTATGGGGCAGTAACAGCACACTTTTGAAAACGTGTTTTTCAGCCCGAAATAAACGCGTTTTTTCAGACAACTGAATCCCTATGTAACTGCAAGACTCAGAAGAGCCCACACACTCAGCTCTTAACCCCAGTGTGCAGAAAGTGTCAAAACGTGATTTTCAGCAGAAATAAACATGTTTCTGCAAGTTTGGTCACCCCCATGTAAGTTATGGAGCAGTAACAGCACACTTTTGAAAACGTGTTTTTCAGCCCGAAATGAACGCGTTTTTTCAGACAACTGAATCCCTATGTAACTGCAAGGCTCAAAAGAGCCCACACACTCAGCTCTTAACCCCAGTGTGCAGAAAGTGTCAAAACGTGTTTTTCAGCAGAAATAAACATGTTTCTGCAAGTTTGGTCACCCCCATGTAAGTTATGGGGCAGTAACAGCACACTTTTGAAAACGTGTTTTTCAGCCCGAAATAAACGCGTTTTTTCAGACAACTGAATCCCTATGTAACTGCAAGGCTCAGAAGAGCCCACACACTCAGCTCTTAACCCCAGTGTGCAGAAAGTGTCAAAACGTGTTTTTCAGCAGAAATAAACATGTTTCTGCAAGTTTGGTCACCCCCATGTAAGTTATGGGGCAGTAACAGCACACTTTTGAAAACGTGTTTTTCAGCCCGAAATAAACGCGTTTTTTCAGACAACTGAATCCCTATGTAACTGCAAGACTCAGAAGAGCCCACACACTCAGCTCTTAACCCCAGTGTGCAGAAAGTGTCAAAACGTGTTTTTCAGCAGAAATAAACATGTTTCTGCAAGTTTGGTCACCCCCATGTAAGTTATGTGGCAGTAACAGTACACTTTTGAAAACGTGTTTTTCAGCCCGAAATAAACGCATTTTTTCAGACAACTGAATCCCTATGTAACTGCAAGGCTCAGAAGAGCCCACACACTCAGCTCTTAACCCCAGTGTGCAGAAAGTGTCAAAACATGTTTTTTCAGCAGAAATAAACATGTTTCTGCAAGTTTGGTCACCCCCATGTAAGTTATGGGGCAGTAACAGCACACTTTTGAAAACGTGTTTTTCAGCCCGAAATAAACGCGTTTTTTCAGACAACTGAATCCCTATGTAACTGCAAGACTCAGAAGAGCCCACACACTCAGCTCTTAACCCCAGTGTGCAGAAAGTGTCAAAACGTGTTTTTCAGCAGAAATAAACATGTTTCTGCAAGTTTGGTCACCCCCATGTAAGTTATGGGGCAGTAACAGCACACTTTTGAAAACGTGTTTTTCAGCCCGAAATAAACGCGTTTTTTCAGACAACTGAATCCCTATGTAACTGCAAGGCTCAAAAGAGCCCACACACTCAGCTCTTAACCCCAGTGTGCAGAAAGTGTCAAAACGTGTTTTTCAGCAGAAATAAACATGTTTCTGCAAGTTTGGTCACCCCCATGTAAGTTATGGGGCAGTAACAGCACACTTTTGAAAACGTGTTTTTCAGCCCGAAATAAACACGTTTTTTCAGACAACTGAATCCCTATGTAACTGCAAGACTCAGAAGAGCCCACACACTCAGCTCTTAACCCCAGTGTGCAGAAAGTGTCAAAACGTGTTTTTCAGCAGAAATAAACATGTTTCTGCAAGTTTGGTCACCCCCATGTAAGTTATGGGGCAGTAACAGCACACTTTTGAAAACGTGTTTTTCAGCCCGAAATAAACGCGTTTTTTCAGACAACTGAATCCCTATGTAACTGCAAGGCTCAGAAGAGCCCACACACTCAGCTCTTAACCCCAGTGTGCAGAAAGTGTCAAAACGTGTTTTTCAGCAGAAATAAACATGTTTCTGCAAGTTTTGTCACCCCCATGTAAGTTATGGGGCAGTAACAGCACACTTTTGAAAACGTGTTTTTCAGCCCGAAATAAACGCGTTTTTTCAGACAACTGAATCCCTATGTAACTGCAAGGCTCAAAAGAGCCCACACACTCAGCTCTTAACCCCAGTGTGCAGAAAGTGTCAAAACGTGTTTTTCAGCAGAAATAAACATGTTTCTGCAAGTTTGGTCACCCCCATGTAAGTTATGGGGCAGTAACAGCACACTTTTGAAAACGTGTTTTTCAGCCCGAAATAAACGCGTTTTTTCAGACAACTGAATCCCTATGTAACTGCAAGACTCAGAAGAGCCCACACACTCAGCTCTTAACCCCAGTGTGCAGAAAGTGTCAAAACGTGATTTTCAGCAGAAATAAACATGTTTCTGCAAGTTTGGTCACCCCCATGTAAGTTATGGAGCAGTAACAGCACACTTTTGAAAACGTGTTTTTCAGCCCGAAATGAACGCGTTTTTTCAGACAACTGAATCCCTATGTAACTGCAAGGCTCAAAAGAGCCCACACACTCAGCTCTTAACCCCAGTGTGCAGAAAGTGTCAAAACGTGTTTTTCAGCAGAAATAAACATGTTTCTGCAAGTTTGGTCACCCCCATGTAAGTTATGGGGCAGTAACAGCACACTTTTGAAAACGTGTTTTTCAGCCCGAAATAAACGCGTTTTTTCAGACAACTGAATCCCTATGTAACTGCAAGGCTCAGAAGAGCCCACACACTCAGCTCTTAACCCCAGTGTGCAGAAAGTGTCAAAACGTGTTTTTCAGCAGAAATAAACATGTTTCTGCAAGTTTGGTCACCCCCATGTAAGTTATGGGGCAGTAACAGCACACTTTTGAAAACGTGTTTTTCAGCCCGAAATAAACGCGTTTTTTCAGACAACTGAATCCCTATGTAACTGCAAGACTCAGAAGAGCCCACACACTCAGCTCTTAACCCCAGTGTGCAGAAAGTGTCAAAACGTGTTTTTCAGCAGAAATAAACATGTTTCTGCAAGTTTGGTCACCCCCATGTAAGTTATGTGGCAGTAACAGTACACTTTTGAAAACGTGTTTTTCAGCCCGAAATAAACGCATTTTTTCAGACAACTGAATCCCTATGTAACTGCAAGGCTCAGAAGAGCCCACACACTCAGCTCTTAACCCCAGTGTGCAGAAAGTGTCAAAACATGTTTTTTCAGCAGAAATAAACATGTTTCTGCAAGTTTGGTCACCCCCATGTAAGTTATGGGGCAGTAACAGCACACTTTTGAAAACGTGTTTTTCAGCCCGAAATAAACGCGTTTTTTCAGACAACTGAATCCCTATGTAACTGCAAGACTCAGAAGAGCCCACACACTCAGCTCTTAACCCCAGTGTGCAGAAAGTGTCAAAACGTGTTTTTCAGCAGAAATAAACATGTTTCTGCAAGTTTGGTCACCCCCATGTAAGTTATGGGGCAGTAACAGCACACTTTTGAAAACGTGTTTTTCAGCCCGAAATAAACGCATTTTTTCAGACAACTGAATCCCTATGTAACTGCAAGGCTCAGAAGAGCCCACACACTCAGCTCTTAACCCCAGTGTGCAGAAAGTGTCAAAACGTGTTTTTCAGTAGAAATAAACATGTTTCTGCAAGTTTGGTCACCCCCATGTAAGTTATGTGGCAGTAACAGTACACTTTTGAAAACGTGTTTTTCAGCCCGAAATAAACGCGTTTTTTCAGACAACTGAATCCCTATGTAACTGCAAGGCTCAAAAGAGCCCACACACTCAGCTCTTAACCCCAGTGTGCAGAAAGTGTCAAAACGTGTTTTTCAGCAGAAATAAACATGTTTCTGCAAGTTTGGTCACCCCCATGTAAGTTATGGGGCAGTAACAGCACACTTTTGAAAACGTGTTTTTCAGCCCGAAATAAACGCGTTTTTTCAGACAACTGAATCCCTATGTAACTGCAAGGCTCAAAAGAGCCCACACACTCAGCTCTTAACCCCAGTGTGCAGAAAGTGTCAAAACGTGTTTTTCAGCAGAAATAAACATGTTTCTGCAAGTTTGGTCACCCCCATGTAAGTTATGGGGCAGTAACAGCACACTTTTGAAAACGTGTTTTTCAGCCCGAAATAAACGCGTTTTTTCAGACAACTGAATCCCTATGTAACTGCAAGACTCAGAAGAGCCCACACACTCAGCTCTTAACCCCAGTGTGCAGAAAGTGTCAAAACGTGTTTTTCAGCAGAAATAAACATGTTTCTGCAAGTTTGGTCACCCCCATGTAAGTTATGGGGCAGTAACAGCACACTTTTGAAAACGTGTTTTTCAGCCCGAAATAAACGCGTTTTTTCAGACAACTGAATCCCTATGTAACTGCAAGGCTCAAAAGAGCCCACACACTCAGCTCTTAACCCCAGTGTGCAGAAAGTGTCAAAACGTGTTTTTCAGCAGAAATAAACATGTTTCTGCAAGTTTGGTCACCCCCATGTAAGTTATGGGGCAGTAACAGCACACTTTTGAAAACGTGTTTTTCAGCCCGAAATAAACGCGTTTTTTCAGACAACTGAATCCCTATGTAACTGCACGACTCAGAAGAGCCCACACACTCAGCTCTTAACCCCAGTGTGCAGAAAGTGTCAAAACGTGTTTTTCAGCAGAAATAAACATGTTTCTGCAAGTTTGGTCACCCCCATGTAAGTTATGTGGCAGTAACAGTACACTTTTGAAAACGTGTTTTTCAGCCCGAAATAAACGCGTTTTTTCAGACAACTGAATCCCTATGTAACTGCAAGGCTCAGAAGAGCCCACACACTCAGCTCTTAACCCCAGTGTGCAGAAAGTGTCAAAACGTGTTTTTCAGCAGAAATAAACATGTTTCTGCAAGTTTGGTCACCCCCATGTAAGTTATGGGGCAGTAACAGCACACTTTTGAAAACGTGTTTTTCAGCCCGAAATAAACACGTTTTTTCAGACAACTGAATCCCTATGTAACTGCAAGGCTCAAAAGAGCCCACACACTCAGCTCTTAACCCCAGTGTGCAGAAAGTGTCAAAACGTGTTTTTCAGCAGAAATATGTTTCTGCAAGTTTGGTCACCCCCATGTAAGTTATGGGGCAGTAACAGCACACTTTTGAAAACGTGTTTTTCAGCCCGAAATAAACGCGTTTTTTCAGACAACTGAATCCCTATGTAACTGCAAGGCTCAAAAGAGCCCACACACTCAGCTCTTAACCCCAGTGTGCAGAAAGTGTCAAAACGTGTTTTTCAGCAGAAATAAACATGTTTCTGCAAGTTTGGTCACCCCCATGTAAGTTATGGGGCAGTAACAGCACACTTTTGAAAACGTGTTTTTCAGCCCGAAATAAACGCGTTTTTTCAGACAACTGAATCCCTATGTAACTGCAAGGCTCAAAAGAGCCCACACACTCAGCTCTTAACCCCAGTGTGCAGAAAGTGTCAAAACGTGTTTTTCAGCAGAAATAAACATGTTTCTGCAAGTTTGGTCACCCCCATGTAAGTTATGGGGCAGTAACAGCACACATTTGAAAACGTGTTTTTCAGCCCGAAATAAACGCGTTTTTTCAGACAACTGAATCCATATGTAACTGCAAGACTCAGAAGAGCCCACACACTCAGCTCTTAACCCCAGTGTGCAGAAAGTGTCAAAACGTGTTTTTCAGCAGAAATAAACATGTTTCTGCAAGTTTGGTCACCCCCATGTAAGTTATGGGGCAGTAACAGCACACTTTTGAAAACGTGTTTTTCAGCCCGAAATAAACGCGTTTTTTCAGACAACTGAATCCCTATGTAACTGCAAGGCTCAGAAGAGCCCACACACTCAGCTCTTAACCCCAGTGTGCAGAAAGTGTCAAAACGTGTTTTTCAGCAGAAATAAACATGTTTCTGCAAGTTTGGTCACCCCCATGTAAGTTATGGGGCAGTAACAGCACACTTTTGAAAACGTGTTTTTCAGCCCGAAATAAACGCGTTTTTTCAGACAACTGAATCCCTATGTAACTGCAAGACTCAGAAGAGCCCACACACTCAGCTCTTAACCCCAGTGTGCAGAAAGTGTCAAAATGTGATTTTCAGCAGAAATAAACATGTTTCTGCAAGTGTGGTCACCCCCATGTAAGTTATGGGGCAGTAACAGCACACTTTTGAAAACTTGTTTTTCAGCCCGAAATAAACACGTTTTTTCAGACAACTGAATCCCTATGTAACTGCAAGGCTCAAAAGAGCCCACACACTCAGCTCTTAACCCCAGTGTGCAGAAAGTGTCAAAACATGTTTTTCAGCAGAAATAAACATGTTTCTGCAAGTTTGGTCACCCCCATGTAAGTTATGGGGCAGTAACAGCACACTTTTGAAAACGTGTTTTTCAGCCCGAAATAAACGCGTTTTTTCAGACAACTGAATCCCTATGTAACTGCAAGGCTCAGAAGAGCCCACACACTCAGCTCTTAACCCCAGTGTGCAGAAAGTGTCAAAACGTGTTTTTCAGCAGAAATAAACATGTTTCTGCAAGTTTGGTCACCCCCATGTAAGTTATGGGGCAGTAACAGCACACTTTTGAAAACGTGTTTTTCAGCCCGAAATAAACGCGTTTTTTCAGACAACTGAATCCCTATGTAACTGCAAGACTCAGAAGAGCCCACACACTCAGCTCTTAACCCCAGTGTGCAGAAAGTGTCAAAACGTGTTTTTCAGCAGAAATAAACATGTTTCTGCAAGTTTGGTCACCCCCATGTAAGTTATGGGGCAGTAACAGCACACTTTTGAAAACGTGTTTTTCAGCCCGAAATAAACGCGTTTTTTCAGACAACTGAATCCCTATGTAACTGCAAGACTCAAAAGAGCCCACACACTCAGCTCTTAACCCCAGTGTGCAGAAAGTGTCAAAACGTGTTTTTCAGCAGAAATAAACATGTTTCTGCAAGTTTGGTCACCCCCATGTAAGTTATGGGGCAGTAACAGCACACTTTTGAAAACGTGTTTTTCAGCCCGAAATAAACGCATTTTTTCAGACAACTGAATCCCTATGTAACTGCAAGGCTCAGAAGAGCCCACACACTCAGCTCTTAACCCCAGTGTGCAGAAAGTGTCAAAACGTGTTTTTCAGTAGAAATAAACATGTTTCTGCAAGTTTGGTCACCCCCATGTAAGTTATGTGGCAGTAACAGTACACTTTTGAAAACGTGTTTTTCAGCCCGAAATAAACGCGTTTTTTCAGACAACTGAATCCCTATGTAACTGCAAGGCTCAAAAGAGCCCACACACTCAGCTCTTAACCCCAGTGTGCAGAAAGTGTCAAAACGTGTTTTTCAGCAGAAATAAACATGTTTCTGCAAGTTTGGTCACCCCCATGTAAGTTATGGGGCAGTAACAGCACACTTTTGAAAACGTGTTTTTCAGCCCGAAATAAACGCGTTTTTTCAGACAACTGAATCCCTATGTAACTGCAAGGCTCAAAAGAGCCCACACACTCAGCTCTTAACCCCAGTGTGCAGAAAGTGTCAAAACGTGTTTTTCAGCAGAAATAAACATGTTTCTGCAAGTTTGGTCACCCCCATGTAAGTTATGGGGCAGTAACAGCACACTTTTGAAAACGTGTTTTTCAGCCCGAAATAAACGCGTTTTTTCAGACAACTGAATCCCTATGTAACTGCAAGACTCAGAAGAGCCCACACACTCAGCTCTTAACCCCAGTGTGCAGAAAGTGTCAAAATGTGATTTTCAGCAGAAATAAACATGTTTCTGCAAGTGTGGTCACCCCCATGTAAGTTATGGGGCAGTAACAGCACACTTTTGAAAACTTGTTTTTCAGCCCGAAATAAACACGTTTTTTCAGACAACTGAATCCCTATGTAACTGCAAGGCTCAAAAGAGCCCACACACTCAGCTCTTAACCCCAGTGTGCAGAAAGTGTCAAAACATGTTTTTCAGCAGAAATAAACATGTTTCTGCAAGTTTGGTCACCCCCATGTAAGTTATGGGGCAGTAACAGCACACTTTTGAAAACGTGTTTTTCAGCCCGAAATAAACGCGTTTTTTCAGACAACTGAATCCCTATGTAACTGCAAGGCTCAGAAGAGCCCACACACTCAGCTCTTAACCCCAGTGTGCAGAAAGTGTCAAAACGTGTTTTTCAGCAGAAATAAACATGTTTCTGCAAGTTTGGTCACCCCCATGTAAGTTATGGGGCAGTAACAGCACACTTTTGAAAACGTGTTTTTCAGCCCGAAATAAACGCGTTTTTTCAGACAACTGAATCCCTATGTAACTGCAAGACTCAGAAGAGCCCACACACTCAGCTCTTAACCCCAGTGTGCAGAAAGTGTCAAAACGTGTTTTTCAGCAGAAATAAACATGTTTCTGCAAGTTTGGTCACCCCCATGTAAGTTATGGGGCAGTAACAGCACACTTTTGAAAACGTGTTTTTCAGCCCGAAATAAACGCGTTTTTTCAGACAACTGAATCCCTATGTAACTGCAAGACTCAAAAGAGCCCACACACTCAGCTCTTAACCCCAGTGTGCAGAAAGTGTCAAAACGTGTTTTTCAGCAGAAATAAACATGTTTCTGCAAGTTTGGTCACCCCCATGTAAGTTATGGGGCAGTAACAGCACACTTTTGAAAACGTGTTTTTCAGCCCGAAATAAACGCATTTTTTCAGACAACTGAATCCCTATGTAACTGCAAGGCTCAGAAGAGCCCACACACTCAGCTCTTAACCCCAGTGTGCAGAAAGTGTCAAAACGTGTTTTTCAGTAGAAATAAACATGTTTCTGCAAGTTTGGTCACCCCCATGTAAGTTATGTGGCAGTAACAGTACACTTTTGAAAACGTGTTTTTCAGCCCGAAATAAACGCGTTTTTTCAGACAACTGAATCCCTATGTAACTGCAAGGCTCAAAAGAGCCCACACACTCAGCTCTTAACCCCAGTGTGCAGAAAGTGTCAAAACGTGTTTTTCAGCAGAAATAAACATGTTTCTGCAAGTTTGGTCACCCCCATGTAAGTTATGGGGCAGTAACAGCACACTTTTGAAAACGTGTTTTTCAGCCCGAAATAAACGCGTTTTTTCAGACAACTGAATCCCTATGTAACTGCAAGGCTCAAAAGAGCCCACACACTCAGCTCTTAACCCCAGTGTGCAGAAAGTGTCAAAACGTGTTTTTCAGCAGAAATAAACATGTTTCTGCAAGTTTGGTCACCCCCATGTAAGTTATGGGGCAGTAACAGCACACTTTTGAAAACGTGTTTTTCAGCCCGAAATAAACGCGTTTTTTCAGACAACTGAATCCCTATGTAACTGCAAGACTCAGAAGAGCCCACACACTCAGCTCTTAACCCCAGTGTGCAGAAAGTGTCAAAACGTGTTTTTCAGCAGAAATATGTTTCTGCAAGTTTGGTCACCCCCATGTAAGTTATGGGGCAGTAACAGCACACTTTTGAAAACTTGTTTTTCAGCCCGAAATAAACGCGTTTTTTCAGACAACTGAATCCCTATGTAACTGCAAGGCTCAGAAGAGCCCACACACTCAGCTCTTAACCCCAGTGTGCAGAAAGTGTCAAAACGTGTTTTT
The DNA here is from genome assembly GCF_059453375.1 of Lepisosteus platostomus. Classification (NCBI taxonomy): domain Eukaryota; kingdom Metazoa; phylum Chordata; class Actinopteri; order Semionotiformes; family Lepisosteidae; genus Lepisosteus; species Lepisosteus platostomus. Next base: position 366,230 of record NW_028291659.1, on the reverse strand, counting down.
CAGCAGAAATATGTTTCTGCAAGTTTGGTCACCCCCATGTAAGTTATGGGGCAGTAACAGCACACTTTTGAAAACTTGTTTTTCAGCCCGAAATAAACGCGTTTTTTCAGACAACTGAATCCCTATGTAACTGCAAGGCTCAGAAGAGCCCACACACTCAGCTCTTAACCCCAGTGTGCAGAAAGTGTCAAAACGTGTTTTTCAGCAGAAATAAACATGTTTCTGCAAGTTTGGTCACCCCCATGTAAGTTATGTGGCAGTAACAGTACACTTTTGAAAACGTGTTTTTCAGCCCGAAATAAACGCGTTTTTTCAGACAACTGAATCCCTATGTAACTGCAAGGCTCAGAAGAGCCCACACACTCAGCTCTTAACCCCAGTGTGCAGAAAGTGTCAAAACATGTTTTTTCAGCAGAAATAAACATGTTTCTGCAAGTTTGGTCACCCCCATGTAAGTTATGGGGCAGTAACAGCACACTTTTGAAAACGTGTTTTTCAGCCCGAAATAAACGCGTTTTTTCAGACAACTGAATCCCTATGTAACTGCAAGGCTCAGAAGAGCCCACACACTCAGCTCTTAACCCCAGTGTGCAGAAAGTGTCAAAACGTGTTTTTCAGCAGAAATAAACATGTTTCTGCAAGTTTGGTCACCCCCATGTAAGTTATGGGGCAGTAACAGCACACTTTTGAAAACGTGTTTTTCAGCCCGAAATAAACGCGTTTTTTCAGACAACTGAATCCCTATGTAACTGCAAGGCTCAGAAGAGCCCACACACTCAGCTCTTAACCCCAGTGTGCAGAAAGTGTCAAAACGTGTTTTTCAGCAGAAATAAACATGTTTCTGCAAGTTTGGTCACCCCCATGTAAGTTATGGGGCAGTAACAGCACACTTTTGAAAACGTGTTTTTCAGCCCGAAATAAACGCGTTTTTTCAGACAACTGAATCCCTATGTAACTGCAAGACTCAGAAGAGCCCACACACTCAGCTCTTAACCCCAGTGTGCAGAAAGTGTCAAAACGTGTTTTTCAGCAGAAATAAACATGTTTCTGCAAGTTTGGTCACCCCCATGTAAGTTATGGGGCAGTAACAGCACACTTTTGAAAACGTGTTTTTCAGCCCGAAATAAACGCGTTTTTTCAGACAACTGAATCCCTATGTAACTGCAAGACTCAAAAGAGCCCACACACTCAGCTCTTAACCCCAGTGTGCAGAAAGTGTCAAAACGTGTTTTTCAGCAGAAATAAACATGTTTCTGCAAGTTTGGTCACCCCCATGTAAGTTATGGGGCAGTAACAGCACACTTTTGAAAACGTGTTTTTCAGCCCGAAATAAACGCATTTTTTCAGACAACTGAATCCCTATGTAACTGCAAGGCTCAGAAGAGCCCACACACTCAGCTCTTAACCCCAGTGTGCAGAAAGTGTCAAAACGTGTTTTTCAGTAGAAATAAACATGTTTCTGCAAGTTTGGTCACCCCCATGTAAGTTATGTGGCAGTAACAGTACACTTTTGAAAACGTGTTTTTCAGCCCGAAATAAACGCGTTTTTTCAGACAACTGAATCCCTATGTAACTGCAAGGCTCAAAAGAGCCCACACACTCAGCTCTTAACCCCAGTGTGCAGAAAGTGTCAAAACGTGTTTTTCAGCAGAAATAAACATGTTTCTGCAAGTTTGGTCACCCCCATGTAAGTTATGGGGCAGTAACAGCACACTTTTGAAAACGTGTTTTTCAGCCCGAAATAAACGCGTTTTTTCAGACAACTGAATCCCTATGTAACTGCAAGGCTCAAAAGAGCCCACACACTCAGCTCTTAACCCCAGTGTGCAGAAAGTGTCAAAACGTGTTTTTCAGCAGAAATAAACATGTTTCTGCAAGTTTGGTCACCCCCATGTAAGTTATGGGGCAGTAACAGCACACTTTTGAAAACGTGTTTTTCAGCCCGAAATAAACGCGTTTTTTCAGACAACTGAATCCCTATGTAACTGCAAGACTCAGAAGAGCCCACACACTCAGCTCTTAACCCCAGTGTGCAGAAAGTGTCAAAACGTGTTTTTCAGCAGAAATATGTTTCTGCAAGTTTGGTCACCCCCATGTAAGTTATGGGGCAGTAACAGCACACTTTTGAAAACTTGTTTTTCAGCCCGAAATAAACGCGTTTTTTCAGACAACTGAATCCCTATGTAACTGCAAGGCTCAGAAGAGCCCACACACTCAGCTCTTAACCCCAGTGTGCAGAAAGTGTCAAAACGTGTTTTTCAGCAGAAATATGTTTCTGCAAGTTTGGTCACCCCCATGTAAGTTATGGGGCAGTAACAGCACACTTTTGAAAACTTGTTTTTCAGCCCGAAATAAACGCGTTTTTTCAGACAACTGAATCCCTATGTAACTGCAAGGCTCAGAAGAGCCCACACACTCAGCTCTTAACCCCAGTGTGCAGAAAGTGTCAAAACGTGTTTTTCAGCAGAAATAAACATGTTTCTGCAAGTTTGGTCACCCCCATGTAAGTTATGTGGCAGTAACAGTACACTTTTGAAAACGTGTTTTTCAGCCCGAAATAAACGCGTTTTTTCAGACAACTGAATCCCTATGTAACTGCAAGGCTCAGAAGAGCCCACACACTCAGCTCTTAACCCCAGTGTGCAGAAAGTGTCAAAACATGTTTTTTCAGCAGAAATAAACATGTTTCTGCAAGTTTGGTCACCCCCATGTAAGTTATGGGGCAGTAACAGCACACTTTTGAAAACGTGTTTTTCAGCCTGAAATAAACGCGTTTTTTCAGACAACTGAATCCCTATGTAACTGCAAGGCTCAGAAGAGCCCACACACTCAGCTCTTAACCCCAGTGTGCAGAAAGTGTCAAAACGTGTTTTTCAGCAGAAATAAACATGTTTCTGCAAGTTTGGTCACCCCCATGTAAGTTATGGGGCAGTAACAGCACACTTTTGAAAACGTGTTTTTCAGCCTGAAATAAACGCGTTTTTTCAGACAACTGAATCCCTATGTAACTGCAAGGCTCAGAAGAGCCCACACACTCAGCTCTTAACCCCAGTGTGCAGAAAGTGTCAAAACGTGTTTTTCAGCAGAAATAAACATGTTTCTGCAAGTTTGGTCACCCCCATGTAAGTTATGGGGCAGTAACAGCACACTTTTGAAAACGTGTTTTTCAGCCTGAAATAAACGCATTTTTTCAGACAACTGAATCCCTATGTAACTGCAAGGCTCAGAAGAGCCCACACACTCAGCTCTTAACCCCAGTGTGCAGAAAGTGTCAAAACGTGTTTTTCAGCAGAAATAAACATGTTTCTGCAAGTTTGGTCACCCCCATGTAAGTTATGGGGCAGTAACAGCACACTTTTGAAAACGTGTTTTTCAGCCTGAAATAAACGCGTTTTTTCAGACAACTGAATCCCTGTGTAACTGCAAGGCTCAGAAGAGCCTACACACTCAGCTCTTAACCCCAGTGTGCAGAAAGTGTCAAAACGTGTTTTTCAGCAGAAATAAACATGTTTCTGCAAGTTTGGTCACCCCCATGTAAGTTATGGGGCAGTAACAGCACACTTTTGAAAACGTGTTTTTCAGCCTGAAATAAACGCGTTTTTTCAGACAACTGAATCCCTATGTAACTGCAAGGCTCAGAAGAGCCCACACACTCAGCTCTTAACCCCAGTGTGCAGAAAGTGTCAAAACGTGTTTTTCAGCAGAAATAAACATGTTTCTGCAAGTTTGGTCACCCCCATGTAAGTTATGGGGCAGTAACAGCACACTTTTGAAAACGTGTTTTTCAGCCCGAAATAAACGCGTTTTTTCAGACAACTGAATCCCTATGTAACTGCAAGGCTCAAAAGAGCCCACACACTCAGCTCTTAACCCCAGTGTGCAGAAAGTGTCAAAACGTGTTTTTCAGCAGAAATAAACATGTTTCTGCAAGTTTGGTCACCCCCATGTAAGTTATGTGGCAGTAACAGTACACTTTTGAAAACGTGTTTTTCAGCCCGAAATAAACGCGTTTTTTCAGACAACTGAATCCCTATGTAACTGCAAGGCTCAGAAGAGCCCACACACTCAGCTCCTAACCCCAGTGTGCAGAAAGTGTCAAAACGTGTTTTTCAGCAGAAATAAACATGTTTCTGCAAGTTTGGTCACCCCCATGTAAGTTATGGGGCAGTAACAGCACACTTTTGAAAACGTGTTTTTCAGCCCGAAATAAACGCGTTTTTTCAGACAACTGAATCCCTATGTAACTGCAAGACTCAGAAGAGCCCACACACTCAGCTCTTAACCCCAGTGTGCAGAAAGTGTCAAAACGTGTTTTTCAGCAGAAATATGTTTCTGCAAGTTTGGTCACCCCCATGTAAGTTATGGGGCAGTAACAGCACACTTTTGAAAACTTGTTTTTCAGCCCGAAATAAACGCGTTTTTTCAGACAACTGAATCCCTATGTAACTGCAAGGCTCAGAAGAGCCCACACACTCAGCTCTTAACCCCAGTGTGCAGAAAGTGTCAAAACGTGTTTTTCAGCAGAAATAAACATGTTTCTGCAAGTTTGGTCACCCCCATGTAAGTTATGGGGCAGTAACAGCACACTTTTGAAAACGTGTTTTTCAGCCCGAAATAAACGCGTTTTTTCAGACAACTGAATCCCTATGTAACTGCAAGACTCAGAAGAGCCCACACACTCAGCTCTTAACCCCAGTGTGCAGAAAGTGTCAAAATGTGATTTTCAGCAGAAATAAACATGTTTCTGCAAGTGTGGTCACCCCCATGTAAGTTATGGGGCAGTAACAGCACACTTTTGAAAACATGTTTTTCAGCCCGAAATAAACGCGTTTTTTCAGACAACTGAATCCCTATGTAACTGCAAGACTCAGAAGAGCCCACACACTCAGCTCTTAACCCCAGTGTGCAGAAAGTGTCAAAACGTGTTTTTCAGCAGAAATAAACATGTTTCTGCAAGTTTGGTCACCCCCATGTAAGTTATGTGGCAGTAACAGTACACTTTTGAAAACGTGTTTTTCAGCCCGAAATAAACGCGTTTTTTCAGACAACTGAATCCCTATGTAACTGCAAGGCTCAGAAGAGCCCACACACTCAGCTCTTAACCCCAGTGTGCAGAAAGTGTCAAAACATGTTTTTTCAGCAGAAATAAACATGTTTCTGCAAGTTTGGTCACCCCCATGTAAGTTATGGGGCAGTAACAGCACACTTTTGAAAACGTGTTTTTCAGCCTGAAATAAACGCGTTTTTTCAGACAACTGAATCCCTATGTAACTGCAAGGCTCAGAAGAGCCCACACACTCAGCTCTTAACCCCAGTGTGCAGAAAGTGTCAAAACGTGTTTTTCAGCAGAAATAAACATGTTTCTGCAAGTTTGGTCACCCCCATGTAAGTTATGGGGCAGTAACAGCACACTTTTGAAAACGTGTTTTTCAGCCTGAAATAAACGCGTTTTTTAAGACAACTGAATCCCTATGTAACTGCAAGGCTCAGAAGAGCCCACACACTCAGCTCTTAACCCCAGTGTGCAGAAAGTGTCAAAACGTGTTTTTCAGCAGAAATAAACATGTTTCTGCAAGTTTGGTCACCCCCATGTAAGTTATGGGGCAGTAACAGCACACTTTTGAAAACGTGTTTTTCAGCCTGAAATAAACGCGTTTTTTCAGACAACTGAATCCCTATGTAACTGCAAGGCTCAGAAGAGCCCACACACTCAGCTCTTTACCCCAGTGTGCAGAAAGTGTCAAAACGTGTTTTTCAGCAGAAATAAACATGTTTCTGCAAGTTTGGTCACCCCCATGTAAGTTATGGGGCAGTAACAGCACACTTTTGAAAACGTGTTTTTCAGCCTGAAATAAACGCGTTTTTTCAGACAACTGAATCCCTGTGTAACTGCAAGGCTCAGAAGAGCCCACACACTCAGCTCTTAACCCCAGTGTGCAGAAAGTGTCAAAACGTGTTTTTCAGCAGAAATAAACATGTTTCTGCAAGTTTGGTCACCCCCATGTAAGTTATGGGGCAGTAACAGCACACTTTTGAAAACGTGTTTTTCAGCCTGAAATAAACGCGTTTTTTCAGACAACTGAATCCCTATGTAACTGCAAGGCTCAGAAGAGCCCACACACTCAGCTCTTAACCCCAGTGTGCAGAAAGTGTCAAAACGTGTTTTTCAGCAGAAATATGTTTCTGCAAGTTTGGTCACCCCCATGTAAGTTATGGGGCAGTAACAGCACACTTTTGAAAACTTGTTTTTCAGCCCGAAATAAACGCGTTTTTTCAGACAACTGAATCCCTATGTAACTGCAAGGCTCAGAAGAGCCCACACACTCAGCTCTTAACCCCAGTGTGCAGAAAGTGTCAAAACGTGTTTTTCAGCAGAAATAAACATGTTTCTGCAAGTTTGGTCACCCCCATGTAAGTTATGTGGCAGTAACAGTACACTTTTGAAAACGTGTTTTTCAGCCCGAAATAAACGCGTTTTTTCAGACAACTGAATCCCTATGTAACTGCAAGGCTCAGAAGAGCCCACACACTCAGCTCTTAACCCCAGTGTGCAGAAAGTGTCAAAACATGTTTTTTCAGCAGAAATAAACATGTTTCTGCAAGTTTGGTCACCCCCATGTAAGTTATGGGGCAGTAACAGCACACTTTTGAAAACGTGTTTTTCAGCCTGAAATAAACGCGTTTTTTCAGACAACTGAATCCCTATGTAACTGCAAGACTCAGAAGAGCCCACACACTCAGCTCTTAACCCCAGTGTGCAGAAAGTGTCAAAACGTGTTTTTCAGCAGAAATATGTTTCTGCAAGTTTGGTCACCCCCATGTAAGTTATGGGGCAGTAACAGCACACTTTTGAAAACTTGTTTTTCAGCCCGAAATAAACGCGTTTTTTCAGACAACTGAATCCCTATGTAACTGCAAGGCTCAGAAGAGCCCACACACTCAGCTCTTAACCCCAGTGTGCAGAAAGTGTCAAAACGTGTTTTTCAGCAGAAATATGTTTCTGCAAGTTTGGTCACCCCCATGTAAGTTATGGGGCAGTAACAGCACACTTTTGAAAACTTGTTTTTCAGCCCGAAATAAACGCGTTTTTTCAGACAACTGAATCCCTATGTAACTGCAAGGCTCAGAAGAGCCCACACACTCAGCTCTTAACCCCAGTGTGCAGAAAGTGTCAAAACGTGTTTTTCAGCAGAAATAAACATGTTTCTGCAAGTTTGGTCACCCCCATGTAAGTTATGTGGCAGTAACAGTACACTTTTGAAAACGTGTTTTTCAGCCCGAAATAAACGCGTTTTTTCAGACAACTGAATCCCTATGTAACTGCAAGGCTCAGAAGAGCCCACACACTCAGCTCTTAACCCCAGTGTGCAGAAAGTGTCAAAACATGTTTTTTCAGCAGAAATAAACATGTTTCTGCAAGTTTGGTCACCCCCATGTAAGTTATGGGGCAGTAACAGCACACTTTTGAAAACGTGTTTTTCAGCCTGAAATAAACGCGTTTTTTCAGACAACTGAATCCCTATGTAACTGCAAGGCTCAGAAGAGCCCACACACTCAGCTCTTAACCCCAGTGTGCAGAAAGTGTCAAAACGTGTTTTTCAGCAGAAATAAACATGTTTCTGCAAGTTTGGTCACCCCCATGTAAGTTATGGGGCAGTAACAGCACACTTTTGAAAACGTGTTTTTCAGCCTGAAATAAACGCGTTTTTTCAGACAACTGAATCCCTATGTAACTGCAAGGCTCAGAAGTGCCCACACACTCAGCTCTTAACCCCAGTGTGCAGAAAGTGTCAAAACGTGTTTTTCAGCAGAAATAAACATGTTTCTGCAAGTTTGGTCACCCCCATGTAAGTTATGGGGCAGTAACAGCACACTTTTGAAAACGTGTTTTTCAGCCTGAAATAAACGCGTTTTTTCAGACAACTGAATCCCTATGTAACTGCAAGGCTCAGAAGAGCCCACACACTCAGCTCTTAACCCCAGTGTGCAGAAAGTGTCAAAACGTGTTTTTCAGCAGAAATAAACATGTTTCTGCAAGTTTGGTCACCCCCATGTAAGTTATGGGGCAGTAACAGCACACTTTTGAAAACGTGTTTTTCAGCCTGAAATAAACGCGTTTTTTCAGACAACTGAATCCCTGTGTAACTGCAAGGCTCAGAAGAGCCTACACACTCAGCTCTTAACCCCAGTGTGCAGAAAGTGTCAAAACGTGTTTTTCAGCAGAAATAAACATGTTTCTGCAAGTTTGGTCACCCCCATGTAAGTTATGGGGCAGTAACAGCACACTTTTGAAAACGTGTTTTTCAGCCTGAAATAAACGCGTTTTTTCAGACAACTGAATCCCTATGTAACTGCAAGGCTCAGAAGAGCCCACACACTCAGCTCTTAACCCCAGTGTGCAGAAAGTGTCAAAACGTGTTTTTCAGCAGAAATAAACATGTTTCTGCAAGTTTGGTCACCCCCATGTAAGTTATGGGGCAGTAACAGCACACTTTTGAAAACGTGTTTTTCAGCCCGAAATAAACGCGTTTTTTCAGACAACTGAATCCCTATGTAACTGCAAGGCTCAAAAGAGCCCACACACTCAGCTCTTAACCCCAGTGTGCAGAAAGTGTCAAAACGTGTTTTTCAGCAGAAATAAACATGTTTCTGCAAGTTTGGTCACCCCCATGTAAGTTATGTGGCAGTAACAGTACACTTTTGAAAACGTGTTTTTCAGCCCGAAATAAACGCGTTTTTTCAGACAACTGAATCCCTATGTAACTGCAAGGCTCAGAAGAGCCCACACACTCAGCTCCTAACCCCAGTGTGCAGAAAGTGTCAAAACGTGTTTTTCAGCAGAAATAAACATGTTTCTGCAAGTTTGGTCACCCCCATGTAAGTTATGGGGCAGTAACAGCACACTTTTGAAAACGTGTTTTTCAGCCCGAAATAAACGCGTTTTTTCAGACAACTGAATCCCTATGTAACTGCAAGACTCAGAAGAGCCCACACACTCAGCTCTTAACCCCAGTGTGCAGAAAGTGTCAAAACGTGTTTTTCAGCAGAAATATGTTTCTGCAAGTTTGGTCACCCCCATGTAAGTTATGAGGCAGTAACAGCACACTTTTGAAAACTTGTTTTTCAGCCCGAAATAAACGCGTTTTTTCAGACAACTGAATCCCTATGTAACTGCAAGGCTCAGAAGAGCCCACACACTCAGCTCTTAACCCCAGTGTGCAGAAAGTGTCAAAACGTGTTTTTCAGCAGAAATAAACATGTTTCTGCAAGTTTGGTCACCCCCATGTAAGTTATGGGGCAGTAACAGCACACTTTTGAAAACGTGTTTTTCAGCCCGAAATAAACGCGTTTTTTCAGACAACTGAATCCCTATGTAACTGCAAGACTCAGAAGAGCCCACACACTCAGCTCTTAACCCCAGTGTGCAGAAAGTGTCAAAATGTGATTTTCAGCAGAAATAAACATGTTTCTGCAAGTGTGGTCACCCCCATGTAAGTTATGGGGCAGTAACAGCACACTTTTGAAAACATGTTTTTCAGCCCGAAATAAACGCGTTTTTTCAGACAACTGAATCCCTATGTAACTGCAAGACTCAGAAGAGCCCACACACTCAGCTCTTAACCCCAGTGTGCAGAAAGTGTCAAAACGTGTTTTTCAGCAGAAATAAACATGTTTCTGCAAGTTTGGTCACCCCCATGTAAGTTATGTGGCAGTAACAGTACACTTTTGAAAACGTGTTTTTCAGCCCGAAATAAACGCGTTTTTTCAGACAACTGAATCCCTATGTAACTGCAAGGCTCAGAAGAGCCCACACACTCAGCTCTTAACCCCAGTGTGCAGAAAGTGTCAAAACATGTTTTTTCAGCAGAAATAAACATGTTTCTGCAAGTTTGGTCACCCCCATGTAAGTTATGGGGCAGTAACAGCACACTTTTGAAAACGTGTTTTTCAGCCTGAAATAAACGCGTTTTTTCAGACAACTGAATCCCTATGTAACTGCAAGGCTCAGAAGAGCCCACACACTCAGCTCTTAACCCCAGTGTGCAGAAAGTGTCAAAACGTGTTTTTCAGCAGAAATAAACATGTTTCTGCAAGTTTGGTCACCCCCATGTAAGTTATGGGGCAGTAACAGCACACTTTTGAAAACGTGTTTTTCAGCCTGAAATAAACGCGTTTTTTAAGACAACTGAATCCCTATGTAACTGCAAGGCTCAGAAGAGCCCACACACTCAGCTCTTAACCCCAGTGTGCAGAAAGTGTCAAAACGTGTTTTTCAGCAGAAATAAACATGTTTCTGCAAGTTTGGTCACCCCCATGTAAGTTATGGGGCAGTAACAGCACACTTTTGAAAACGTGTTTTTCAGCCTGAAATAAACGCGTTTTTTCAGACAACTGAATCCCTATGTAACTGCAAGGCTCAGAAGAGCCCACACACTCAGCTCTTTACCCCAGTGTGCAGAAAGTGTCAAAACGTGTTTTTCAGCAGAAATAAACATGTTTCTGCAAGTTTGGTCACCCCCATGTAAGTTATGGGGCAGTAACAGCACACTTTTGAAAACGTGTTTTTCAGCCTGAAATAAACGCGTTTTTTCAGACAACTGAATCCCTGTGTAACTGCAAGGCTCAGAAGAGCCCACACACTCAGCTCTTAACCCCAGTGTGCAGAAAGTGTCAAAACGTGTTTTTCAGCAGAAATAAACATGTTTCTGCAAGTTTGGTCACCCCCATGTAAGTTATGGGGCAGTAACGGCACACTTTTGAAAACGTGTTTTTCAGCCTGAAATAAACGCGTTTTTTCAGACAACTGAATCCCTATGTAACTGCAAGGCTCAGAAGAGCCCACACACTCAGCTCTTAACCCCAGTGTGCAGAAAGTGTCAAAACGTGTTTTTCAGCAGAAATATGTTTCTGCAAGTTTGGTCACCCCCATGTAAGTTATGGGGCAGTAACAGCACACTTTTGAAAACTTGTTTTTCAGCCCGAAATAAACGCGTTTTTTCAGACAACTGAATCCCTATGTAACTGCAAGGCTCAGAAGAGCCCACACACTCAGCTCTTAACCCCAGTGTGCAGAAAGTGTCAAAACGTGTTTTTCAGCAGAAATAAACATGTTTCTGCAAGTTTGGTCACCCCCATGTAAGTTATGTGGCAGTAACAGTACACTTTTGAAAACGTGTTTTTCAGCCCGAAATAAACGCGTTTTTTCAGACAACTGAATCCCTATGTAACTGCAAGGCTCAGAAGAGCCCACACACTCAGCTCTTAACCCCAGTGTGCAGAAAGTGTCAAAACATGTTTTTTCAGCAGAAATAAACATGTTTCTGCAAGTTTGGTCACCCCCATGTAAGTTATGGGGCAGTAACAGCACACTTTTGAAAACGTGTTTTTCAGCCTGAAATAAACGCGTTTTTTCAGACAACTGAATCCCTATGTAACTGCAAGACTCAGAAGAGCCCACACACTCAGCTCTTAACCCCAGTGTGCAGAAAGTGTCAAAACGTGTTTTTCAGCAGAAATATGTTTCTGCAAGTTTGGTCACCCCCATGTAAGTTATGGGGCAGTAACAGCACACTTTTGAAAACTTGTTTTTCAGCCCGAAATAAACGCGTTTTTTCAGACAACTGAATCCCTATGTAACTGCAAGGCTCAGAAGAGCCCACACACTCAGCTCTTAACCCCAGTGTGCAGAAAGTGTCAAAACGTGTTTTTCAGCAGAAATATGTTTCTGCAAGTTTGGTCACCCCCATGTAAGTTATGGGGCAGTAACAGCACACTTTTGAAAACTTGTTTTTCAGCCCGAAATAAACGCGTTTTTTCAGACAACTGAATCCCTATGTAACTGCAAGGCTCAGAAGAGCCCACACACTCAGCTCTTAACCCCAGTGTGCAGAAAGTGTCAAAACGTGTTTTTCAGCAGAAATAAACATGTTTCTGCAAGTTTGGTCACCCCCATGTAAGTTATGTGGCAGTAACAGTACACTTTTGAAAACGTGTTTTTCAGCCCGAAATAAACGCGTTTTTTCAGACAACTGAATCCCTATGTAACTGCAAGGCTCAGAAGAGCCCACACACTCAGCTCTTAACCCCAGTGTGCAGAAAGTGTCAAAACATGTTTTTTCAGCAGAAATAAACATGTTTCTGCAAGTTTGGTCACCCCCATGTAAGTTATGGGGCAGTAACAGCACACTTTTGAAAACGTGTTTTTCAGCCTGAAATAAACGCGTTTTTTCAGACAACTGAATCCCTATGTAACTGCAAGGCTCAGAAGAGCCCACACACTCAGCTCTTAACCCCAGTGTGCAGAAAGTGTCAAAACGTGTTTTTCAGCAGAAATAAACATGTTTCTGCAAGTTTGGTCACCCCCATGTAAGTTATGGGGCAGTAACAGCACACTTTTGAAAACGTGTTTTTCAGCCTGAAATAAACGCGTTTTTTCAGACAACTGAATCCCTATGTAACTGCAAGGCTCAGAAGAGCCCACACACTCAGCTCTTAACCCCAGTGTGCAGAAAGTGTCAAAACGTGTTTTTCAGCAGAAATAAACATGTTTCTGCAAGTTTGGTCACCCCCATGTAAGTTATGGGGCAGTAACAGCACACTTTTGAAAACGTGTTTTTCAGCCTGAAATAAACGCGTTTTTTCAGACAACTGAATCCCTGTGTAACTGCAAGGCTCAGAAGAGCCTACACACTCAGCTCTTAACCCCAGTGTGCAGAAAGTGTCAAAACGTGTTTTTCAGCAGAAATAAACATGTTTCTGCAAGTTTGGTCACCCCCATGTAAGTTATGGGGCAGTAACAGCACACTTTTGAAAACGTGTTTTTCAGCCTGAAATAAACGCGTTTTTTCAGACAACTGAATCCCTATGTAACTGCAAGGCTCAGAAGAGCCCACACACTCAGCTCTTAACCCCAGTGTGCAGAAAGTGTCAAAACGTGTTTTTCAGCAGAAATAAACATGTTTCTGCAAGTTTGGTCACCCCCATGTAAGTTATGGGGCAGTAACAGCACACTTTTGAAAACGTGTTTTTCAGCCTGAAATAAACGCGTTTTTTCAGACAACTGAATCCCTATGTAACTGCAAGGCTCAGAAGAGCCCACACACTCAGCTCTTAACCCCAGTGTGCAGAAAGTGTCAAAACGTGTTTTTCAGCAGAAATAAACATGTTTCTGCAAGTTTGGTCACCCCCATGTAAGTTATGGGGCAGTAACAGCACACTTTTGAAAACGTGTTTTTCAGCCCGAAATAAACGCGTTTTTTCAGACAACTGAATCCCTATGTAACTGCAAGACTCAGAAGAGCCCACACACTCAGCTCTTAACCCCAGTGTGCAGAAAGTGTCAAAACGTGTTTTTCAGCAGAAATAAACATGTTTCTGCAAGTTTGGTCACCCCCATGTAAGTTATGGGGCAGTAACAGCACACTTTTGAAAACGTGTTTTTCAGCCCGAAATAAACGCGTTTTTTCAGACAACTGAATCCCTATGTAACTGCAAGACTCAAAAGAGCCCACACACTCAGCTCTTAACCCCAGTGTGCAGAAAGTGTCAAAACGTGTTTTTCAGCAGAAATAAACATGTTTCTGCAAGTTTGGTCACCCCCATGTAAGTTATGGGGCAGTAACAGCACACTTTTGAAAACGTGTTTTTCAGCCCGAAATAAACGCATTTTTTCAGACAACTGAATCCCTATGTAACTGCAAGGCTCAGAAGAGCCCACACACTCAGCTCTTAACCCCAGTGTGCAGAAAGTGTCAAAACGTGTTTTTCAGTAGAAATAAACATGTTTCTGCAAGTTTGGTCACCCCCATGTAAGTTATGTGGCAGTAACAGTACACTTTTGAAAACGTGTTTTTCAGCCCGAAATAAACGCGTTTTTTCAGACAACTGAATCCCTATGTAACTGCAAGGCTCAAAAGAGCCCACACACTCAGCTCTTAACCCCAGTGTGCAGAAAGTGTCAAAACGTGTTTTTCAGCAGAAATAAACATGTTTCTGCAAGTTTGGTCACCCCCATGTAAGTTATGGGGCAGTAACAGCACACTTTTGAAAACGTGTTTTTCAGCCCGAAATAAACGCGTTTTTTCAGACAACTGAATCCCTATGTAACTGCAAGGCTCAAAAGAGCCCACACACTCAGCTCTTAACCCCAGTGTGCAGAAAGTGTCAAAACGTGTTTTTCAGCAGAAATAAACATGTTTCTGCAAGTTTGGTCACCCCCATGTAAGTTATGGGGCAGTAACAGCACACTTTTGAAAACGTGTTTTTCAGCCCGAAATAAACGCGTTTTTTCAGACAACTGAATCCCTATGTAACTGCAAGACTCAGAAGAGCCCACACACTCAGCTCTTAACCCCAGTGTGCAGAAAGTGTCAAAACGTGTTTTTCAGCAGAAATATGTTTCTGCAAGTTTGGTCACCCCCATGTAAGTTATGGGGCAGTAACAGCACACTTTTGAAAACTTGTTTTTCAGCCCGAAATAAACGCGTTTTTTCAGACAACTGAATCCCTATGTAACTGCAAGGCTCAGAAGAGCCCACACACTCAGCTCTTAACCCCAGTGTGCAGAAAGTGTCAAAACGTGTTTTTCAGCAGAAATATGTTTCTGCAAGTTTGGTCACCCCCATGTAAGTTATGGGGCAGTAACAGCACACTTTTGAAAACTTGTTTTTCAGCCCGAAATAAACGCGTTTTTTCAGACAACTGAATCCCTATGTAACTGCAAGGCTCAGAAGAGCCCACACACTCAGCTCTTAACCCCAGTGTGCAGAAAGTGTCAAAACGTGTTTTTCAGCAGAAATAAACATGTTTCTGCAAGTTTGGTCACCCCCATGTAAGTTATGTGGCAGTAACAGTACACTTTTGAAAACGTGTTTTTCAGCCCGAAATAAACGCGTTTTTTCAGACAACTGAATCCCTATGTAACTGCAAGGCTCAGAAGAGCCCACACACTCAGCTCTTAACCCCAGTGTGCAGAAAGTGTCAAAACGTGTTTTTCAGCAGAAATAAACATGTTTCTGCAAGTTTGGTCACCCCCATGTAAGTTATGGGGCAGTAACAGCACACTTTTGAAAACGTGTTTTTCAGCCCGAAATAAACGCGTTTTTTCAGACAACTGAATCCCTATGTAACTGCAAGACTCAGAAGAGCCCACACACTCAGCTCTTAACCCCAGTGTGCAGAAAGTGTCAAAATGTGATTTTCAGCAGAAATAAACATGTTTCTGCAAGTGTGGTCACCCCCATGTAAGTTATGGGGCAGTAACAGCACACTTTTGAAAACATGTTTTTCAGCCCGAAATAAACGCGTTTTTTCAGACAACTGAATCCCTATGTAACTGCAAGACTCAGAAGAGCCCACACACTCAGCTCTTAACCCCAGTGTGCAGAAAGTGTCAAAACGTGTTTTTCAGCAGAAATAAACATGTTTCTGCAAGTTTGGTCACCCCCATGTAAGTTATGTGGCAGTAACAGTACACTTTTGAAAACGTGTTTTTCAGCCCGAAATAAACGCGTTTTTTCAGACAACTGAATCCCTATGTAACTGCAAGGCTCAGAAGAGCCCACACACTCAGCTCTTAACCCCAGTGTGCAGAAAGTGTCAAAACATGTTTTTTCAGCAGAAATAAACATGTTTCTGCAAGTTTGGTCACCCCCATGTAAGTTATGGGGCAGTAACAGCACACTTTTGAAAACGTGTTTTTCAGCCTGAAATAAACGCGTTTTTTCAGACAACTGAATCCCTATGTAACTGCAAGGCTCAGAAGAGCCCACACACTCAGCTCTTAACCCCAGTGTGCAGAAAGTGTCAAAACGTGTTTTTCAGCAGAAATAAACATGTTTCTGCAAGTTTGGTCACCCCCATGTAAGTTATGGGGCAGTAACAGCACACTTTTGAAAACGTGTTTTTCAGCCTGAAATAAACGCGTTTTTTAAGACAACTGAATCCCTATGTAACTGCAAGGCTCAGAAGAGCCCACACACTCAGCTCTTAACCCCAGTGTGCAGAAAGTGTCAAAACGTGTTTTTCAGCAGAAATAAACATGTTTCTGCAAGTTTGGTCACCCCCATGTAAGTTATGGGGCAGTAACAGCACACTTTTGAAAACGTGTTTTTCAGCCTGAAATAAACGCGTTTTTTCAGACAACTGAATCCCTATGTAACTGCAAGGCTCAGAAGAGCCCACACACTCAGCTCTTTACCCCAGTGTGCAGAAAGTGTCAAAACGTGTTTTTCAGCAGAAATAAACATGTTTCTGCAAGTTTGGTCACCCCCATGTAAGTTATGGGGCAGTAACAGCACACTTTTGAAAACGTGTTTTTCAGCCTGAAATAAACGCGTTTTTTCAGACAACTGAATCCCTGTGTAACTGCAAGGCTCAGAAGAGCCCACACACTCAGCTCTTAACCCCAGTGTGCAGAAAGTGTCAAAACGTGTTTTTCAGCAGAAATAAACATGTTTCTGCAAGTTTGGTCACCCCCATGTAAGTTATGGGGCAGTAACAGCACACTTTTGAAAACGTGTTTTTCAGCCTGAAATAAACGCGTTTTTTCAGACAACTGAATCCCTATGTAACTGCAAGGCTCAGAAGAGCCCACACACTCAGCTCTTAACCCCAGTGTGCAGAAAGTGTCAAAACGTGTTTTTCAGCAGAAATATGTTTCTGCAAGTTTGGTCACCCCCATGTAAGTTATGGGGCAGTAACAGCACACTTTTGAAAACTTGTTTTTCAGCCCGAAATAAACGCGTTTTTTCAGACAACTGAATCCCTATGTAACTGCAAGGCTCAGAAGAGCCCACACACTCAGCTCTTAACCCCAGTGTGCAGAAAGTGTCAAAACGTGTTTTTCAGCAGAAATAAACATGTTTCTGCAAGTTTGGTCACCCCCATGTAAGTTATGTGGCAGTAACAGTACACTTTTGAAAACGTGTTTTTCAGCCCGAAATAAACGCGTTTTTTCAGACAACTGAATCCCTATGTAACTGCAAGGCTCAGAAGAGCCCACACACTCAGCTCTTAACCCCAGTGTGCAGAAAGTGTCAAAACGTGTTTTTCAGCAGAAATAAACATGTTTCTGCAAGTTTGGTCACCCCCATGTAAGTTATGGGGCAGTAACAGCACACTTTTGAAAACGTGTTTTTCAGCCCGAAATAAACGCGTTTTTTCAGACAACTGAATCCCTATGTAACTGCAAGACTCAGAAGAGCCCACACACTCAGCTCTTAACCCCAGTGTGCAGAAAGTGTCAAAATGTGATTTTCAGCAGAAATATGTTTCTGCAAGTTTGGTCACCCCCATGTAAGTTATGGGGCAGTAACAGCACACTTTTGAAAACTTGTTTTTCAGCCCGAAATAAACGCGTTTTTTCAGACAACTGAATCCCTATGTAACTGCAAGGCTCAGAAGAGCCCACACACTCAGCTCTTAACCCCAGTGTGCAGAAAGTGTCAAAACGTGTTTTTCAGCAGAAATAAACATGTTTCTGCAAGTTTGGTCACCCCCATGTAAGTTATGGGGCAGTAACAGTACACTTTTGAAAACGTGTTTTTCAGCCCGAAATAAACGCGTTTTTTCAGACAACTGAATCCCTATGTAACTGCAAGGCTCAGAAGAGCCCACACACTCAGCTCTTAACCCCAGTGTGCAGAAAGTGTCAAAACATGTTTTTTCAGCAGAAATAAACATGTTTCTGCAAGTTTGGTCACCCCCATGTAAGTTATGGGGCAGTAACAGCACACTTTTGAAAACGTGTTTTTCAGCCTGAAATAAACGCGTTTTTTCAGACAACTGAATCCCTATGTAACTGCAAGGCTCAGAAGAGCCCACACACTCAGCTCTTAACCCCAGTGTGCAGAAAGTGTCAAAACGTGTTTTTCAGCAGAAATAAACATGTTTCTGCAAGTTTGGTCACCCCCATGTAAGTTATGGGGCAGTAACAGCACACTTTTGAAAACGTGTTTTTCAGCCTGAAATAAACGCGTTTTTTCAGACAACTGAATCCCTATGTAACTGCAAGGCTCAGAAGTGCCCACACACTCAGCTCTTAACCCCAGTGTGCAGAAAGTGTCAAAACGTGTTTTTCAGCAGAAATAAACATGTTTCTGCAAGTTTGGTCACCCCCATGTAAGTTATGGGGCAGTAACAGCACACTTTTGAAAACGTGTTTTTCAGCCTGAAATAAACGCGTTTTTTCAGACAACTGAATCCCTATGTAACTGCAAGGCTCAGAAGAGCCCACACACTCAGCTCTTAACCCCAGTGTGCAGAAAGTGTCAAAACGTGTTTTTCAGCAGAAATAAACATGTTTCTGCAAGTTTGGTCACCCCCATGTAAGTTATGGGGCAGTAACAGCACACTTTTGAAAACGTGTTTTTCAGCCTGAAATAAACGCGTTTTTTCAGACAACTGAATCCCTGTGTAACTGCAAGGCTCAGAAGAGCCTACACACTCAGCTCTTAACCCCAGTGTGCAGAAAGTGTCAAAACGTGTTTTTCAGCAGAAATAAACATGTTTCTGCAAGTTTGGTCACCCCCATGTAAGTTATGGGGCAGTAACAGCACACTTTTGAAAACGTGTTTTTCAGCCTGAAATAAACGCGTTTTTTCAGACAACTGAATCCCTATGTAACTGCAAGGCTCAGAAGAGCCCACACACTCAGCTCTTAACCCCAGTGTGCAGAAAGTGTCAAAACGTGTTTTTCAGCAGAAATAAACATGTTTCTGCAAGTTTGGTCACCCCCATGTAAGTTATGGGGCAGTAACAGCACACTTTTGAAAACGTGTTTTTCAGCCCGAAATAAACGCGTTTTTTCAGACAACTGAATCCCTATGTAACTGCAAGGCTCAAAAGAGCCCACACACTCAGCTCTTAACCCCAGTGTGCAGAAAGTGTCAAAACGTGTTTTTCAGCAGAAATAAACATGTTTCTGCAAGTTTGGTCACCCCCATGTAAGTTATGTGGCAGTAACAGTACACTTTTGAAAACGTGTTTTTCAGCCCGAAATAAACGCGTTTTTTCAGACAACTGAATCCCTATGTAACTGCAAGGCTCAGAAGAGCCCACACACTCAGCTCCTAACCCCAGTGTGCAGAAAGTGTGAAAACGTGTTTTTCAGCAGAAATAAACATGTTTCTGCAAGTTTGGTCACCCCCATGTAAGTTATGGGGCAGTAACAGCACACTTTTGAAAACGTGTTTTTCAGCCCGAAATAAACGCGTTTTTTCAGACAACTGAATCCCTATGTAACTGCAAGACTCAGAAGAGCCCACACACTCAGCTCTTAACCCCAGTGTGCAGAAAGTGTCAAAACGTGTTTTTCAGCAGAAATATGTTTCTGCAAGTTTGGTCACCCCCATGTAAGTTATGAGGCAGTAACAGCACACTTTTGAAAACTTGTTTTTCAGCCCGAAATAAACGCGTTTTTTCAGACAACTGAATCCCTATGTAACTGCAAGGCTCAGAAGAGCCCACACACTCAGCTCTTAACCCCAGTGTGCAGAAAGTGTCAAAACGTGTTTTTCAGCAGAAATAAACATGTTTCTGCAAGTTTGGTCACCCCCATGTAAGTTATGGGGCAGTAACAGCACACTTTTGAAAACGTGTTTTTCAGCCCGAAATAAACGCGTTTTTTCAGACAACTGAATCCCTATGTAACTGCAAGACTCAGAAGAGCCCACACACTCAGCTCTTAACCCCAGTGTGCAGAAAGTGTCAAAATGTGATTTTCAGCAGAAATAAACATGTTTCTGCAAGTGTGGTCACCCCCATGTAAGTTATGGGGCAGTAACAGCACACTTTTGAAAACATGTTTTTCAGCCCGAAATAAACGCGTTTTTTCAGACAACTGAATCCCTATGTAACTGCAAGACTCAGAAGAGCCCACACACTCAGCTCTTAACCCCAGTGTGCAGAAAGTGTCAAAACGTGTTTTTCAGCAGAAATAAACATGTTTCTGCAAGTTTGGTCACCCCCATGTAAGTTATGGGGCAGTAACAGCACACTTTTGAAAACGTGTTTTTCAGCCTGAAATAAACGCGTTTTTTCAGACAACTGAATCCCTATGTAACTGCAAGGCTCAGAAGAGCCCACACACTCAGCTCTTTACCCCAGTGTGCAGAAAGTGTCAAAACGTGTTTTTCAGCAGAAATAAACATGTTTCTGCAAGTTTGGTCACCCCCATGTAAGTTATGGGGCAGTAACAGCACACTTTTGAAAACGTGTTTTTCAGCCTGAAATAAACGCGTTTTTTCAGACAACTGAATCCCTGTGTAACTGCAAGGCTCAGAAGAGCCCACACACTCAGCTCTTAACCCCAGTGTGCAGAAAGTGTCAAAACGTGTTTTTCAGCAGAAATAAACATGTTTCTGCAAGTTTGGTCACCCCCATGTAAGTTATGGGGCAGTAACGGCACACTTTTGAAAACGTGTTTTTCAGCCTGAAATAAACGCGTTTTTTCAGACAACTGAATCCCTATGTAACTGCAAGGCTCAGAAGAGCCCACACACTCAGCTCTTAACCCCAGTGTGCAGAAAGTGTCAAAACGTGTTTTTCAGCAGAAATATGTTTCTGCAAGTTTGGTCACCCCCATGTAAGTTATGGGGCAGTAACAGCACACTTTTGAAAACTTGTTTTTCAGCCCGAAATAAACGCGTTTTTTCAGACAACTGAATCCCTATGTAACTGCAAGGCTCAGAAGAGCCCACACACTCAGCTCTTAACCCCAGTGTGCAGAAAGTGTCAAAACGTGTTTTTCAGCAGAAATAAACATGTTTCTGCAAGTTTGGTCACCCCCATGTAAGTTATGTGGCAGTAACAGTACACTTTTGAAAACGTGTTTTTCAGCCCGAAATAAACGCGTTTTTTCAGACAACTGAATCCCTATGTAACTGCAAGGCTCAGAAGAGCCCACACACTCAGCTCTTAACCCCAGTGTGCAGAAAGTGTCAAAACATGTTTTTTCAGCAGAAATAAACATGTTTCTGCAAGTTTGGTCACCCCCATGTAAGTTATGGGGCAGTAACAGCACACTTTTGAAAACGTGTTTTTCAGCCTGAAATAAACGCGTTTTTTCAGACAACTGAATCCCTATGTAACTGCAAGACTCAGAAGAGCCCACACACTCAGCTCTTAACCCCAGTGTGCAGAAAGTGTCAAAACGTGTTTTTCAGCAGAAATATGTTTCTGCAAGTTTGGTCACCCCCATGTAAGTTATGGGGCAGTAACAGCACACTTTTGAAAACTTGTTTTTCAGCCCGAAATAAACGCGTTTTTTCAGACAACTGAATCCCTATGTAACTGCAAGGCTCAGAAGAGCCCACACACTCAGCTCTTAACCCCAGTGTGCAGAAAGTGTCAAAACGTGTTTTTCAGCAGAAATAAACATGTTTCTGCAAGTTTGGTCACCCCCATGTAAGTTATGGGGCAGTAACAGCACACTTTTGAAAACGTGTTTTTCAGCCTGAAATAAACGCGTTTTTTCAGACAACTGAATCCCTATGTAACTGCAAGGCTCAGAAGAGCCCACACACTCAGCTCTTAACCCCAGTGTGCAGAAAGTGTCAAAACGTGTTTTTCAGCAGAAATAAACATGTTTCTGCAAGTTTGGTCACCCCCATGTAAGTTATGGGGCAGTAACAGCACACTTTTGAAAACGTGTTTTTCAGCCTGAAATAAACGCGTTTTTTCAGACAACTGAATCCCTATGTAACTGCAAGGCTCAGAAGAGCCCACACACTCAGCTCTTAACCCCAGTGTGCAGAAAGTGTCAAAACGTGTTTTTCAGCAGAAATAAACATGTTTCTGCAAGTTTGGTCACCCCCATGTAAGTTATGGGGCAGTAACAGCACACTTTTGAAAACGTGTTTTTCAGCCTGAAATAAACGCGTTTTTTCAGACAACTGAATCCCTGTGTAACTGCAAGGCTCAGAAGAGCCTACACACTCAGCTCTTAACCCCAGTGTGCAGAAAGTGTCAAAACGTGTTTTTCAGCAGAAATAAACATGTTTCTGCAAGTTTGGTCACCCCCATGTAAGTTATGGGGCAGTAACAGCACACTTTTGAAAACGTGTTTTTCAGCCTGAAATAAACGCGTTTTTTCAGACAACTGAATCCCTATTTAACTGCAAGGCTCAGAAGAGCCCAAACACTCAGCTCTTAACCCCAGTGTGCAGAAAGTGTCAAAACGTGTTTTTCAGCAGAAATAAACATGTTTCTGCAAGTTTGGTCACCCCCATGTAAGTTATGGGGCAGTAACAGCACACTTTTGAAAACGTGTTTTTCAGCCTGAAATAAACGCGTTTTTTCAGACAACTGAATCCCTATGTAACTGCAAGGCTCAGAAGAGCCCACACACTCAGCTCTTAACCCCAGTGTGCAGAAAGTGTCAAAACGTGTTTTTCAGCAGAAATAAACATGTTTCTGCAAGTTTGGTCACCCCCATGTAAGTTATGGGGCAGTAACAGCACACTTTTGAAAACGTGTTTTTCAGCCCGAAATAAACGCGTTTTTTCAGACAACTGAATCCCTATGTAACTGCAAGACTCAGAAGAGCCCACACACTCAGCTCTTAACCCCAGTGTGCAGAAAGTGTCAAAACGTGTTTTTCAGCAGAAATAAACATGTTTCTGCAAGTTTGGTCACCCCCATGTAAGTTATGGGGCAGTAACAGCACACTTTTGAAAACGTGTTTTTCAGCCCGAAATAAACGCGTTTTTTCAGACAACTGAATCCCTATGTAACTGCAAGACTCAAAAGAGCCCACACACTCAGCTCTTAACCCCAGTGTGCAGAAAGTGTCAAAACGTGTTTTTCAGCAGAAATAAACATGTTTCTGCAAGTTTGGTCACCCCCATGTAAGTTATGGGGCAGTAACAGCACACTTTTGAAAACGTGTTTTTCAGCCCGAAATAAACGCATTTTTTCAGACAACTGAATCCCTATGTAACTGCAAGGCTCAGAAGAGCCCACACACTCAGCTCTTAACCCCAGTGTGCAGAAAGTGTCAAAACGTGTTTTTCAGTAGAAATAAACATGTTTCTGCAAGTTTGGTCACCCCCATGTAAGTTATGTGGCAGTAACAGTACACTTTTGAAAACGTGTTTTTCAGCCCGAAATAAACGCGTTTTTTCAGACAACTGAATCCCTATGTAACTGCAAGGCTCAAAAGAGCCCACACACTCAGCTCTTAACCCCAGTGTGCAGAAAGTGTCAAAACGTGTTTTTCAGCAGAAATAAACATGTTTCTGCAAGTTTGGTCACCCCCATGTAAGTTATGGG
Source organism: Lepisosteus platostomus (assembly GCF_059453375.1). Lineage (NCBI taxonomy): Eukaryota > Metazoa > Chordata > Actinopteri > Semionotiformes > Lepisosteidae > Lepisosteus > Lepisosteus platostomus. The sequence continues at coordinate 342,959 of NW_028291659.1, read as the reverse complement.
GCAGTAACAGCACACTTTTGAAAACGTGTTTTTCAGCCCGAAATAAACGCGTTTTTTCAGACAACTGAATCCCTATGTAACTGCAAGGCTCAAAAGAGCCCACACACTCAGCTCTTAACCCCAGTGTGCAGAAAGTGTCAAAACGTGTTTTTCAGCAGAAATAAACATGTTTCTGCAAGTTTGGTCACCCCCATGTAAGTTATGGGGCAGTAACAGCACACTTTTGAAAACGTGTTTTTCAGCCCGAAATAAACGCGTTTTTTCAGACAACTGAATCCCTATGTAACTGCAAGACTCAGAAGAGCCCACACACTCAGCTCTTAACCCCAGTGTGCAGAAAGTGTCAAAACGTGTTTTTCAGCAGAAATATGTTTCTGCAAGTTTGGTCACCCCCATGTAAGTTATGGGGCAGTAACAGCACACTTTTGAAAACTTGTTTTTCAGCCCGAAATAAACGCGTTTTTTCAGACAACTGAATCCCTATGTAACTGCAAGGCTCAGAAGAGCCCACACACTCAGCTCTTAACCCCAGTGTGCAGAAAGTGTCAAAACGTGTTTTTCAGCAGAAATATGTTTCTGCAAGTTTGGTCACCCCCATGTAAGTTATGGGGCAGTAACAGCACACTTTTGAAAACTTGTTTTTCAGCCCGAAATAAACGCGTTTTTTCAGACAACTGAATCCCTATGTAACTGCAAGGCTCAGAAGAGCCCACACACTCAGCTCTTAACCCCAGTGTGCAGAAAGTGTCAAAACATGTTTTTTCAGCAGAAATAAACATGTTTCTGCAAGTTTGGTCACCCCCATGTAAGTTATGGGGCAGTAACAGCACACTTTTGAAAACGTGTTTTTCAGCCTGAAATAAACGCGTTTTTTCAGACAACTGAATCCCTATGTAACTGCAAGGCTCAGAAGAGCCCACACACTCAGCTCTTAACCCCAGTGTGCAGAAAGTGTCAAAACGTGTTTTTCAGCAGAAATAAACATGTTTCTGCAAGTTTGGTCACCCCCATGTAAGTTATGGGGCAGTAACAGCACACTTTTGAAAACGTGTTTTTCAGCCTGAAATAAACGCGTTTTTTCAGACAACTGAATCCCTATGTAACTGCAAGGCTCAGAAGAGCCCACACACTCAGCTCTTAACCCCAGTGTGCAGAAAGTGTCAAAACGTGTTTTTCAGCAGAAATAAACATGTTTCTGCAAGTTTGGTCACCCCCATGTAAGTTATGGGGCAGTAACAGCACACTTTTGAAAACGTGTTTTTCAGCCTGAAATAAACGCGTTTTTTCAGACAACTGAATCCCTATGTAACTGCAAGGCTCAGAAGAGCCCACACACTCAGCTCTTAACCCCAGTGTGCAGAAAGTGTCAAAACATGTTTTTCAGCAGAAATAAACATGTTTCTGCAAGTTTGGTCACCCCCATGTAAGTTATGGGGCAGTAACAGCACACTTTTGAAAACGTGTTTTTCAGCCTGAAATAAACGCGTTTTTTCAGACAACTGAATCCCTGTGTAACTGCAAGGCTCAGAAGAGCCTACACACTCAGCTCTTAACCCCAGTGTGCAGAAAGTGTCAAAACGTGTTTTTCAGCAGAAATAAACATGTTTCTGCAAGTTTGGTCACCCCCATGTAAGTTATGGGGCAGTAACAGCACACTTTTGAAAACGTGTTTTTCAGCCTGAAATAAACGCGTTTTTTCAGACAACTGAATCCCTATGTAACTGCAAGGCTCAGAAGAGCCCACACACTCAGCTCTTAACCCCAGTGTGCAGAAAGTGTCAAAACGTGTTTTTCAGCAGAAATAAACATGTTTCTGCAAGTTTGGTCACCCCCATGTAAGTTATGGGGCAGTAACAGCACACTTTTGAAAACGTGTTTTTCAGCCCGAAATAAACGCGTTTTTTCAGACAACTGAATCCCTATGTAACTGCAAGGCTCAAAAGAGCCCACACACTCAGCTCTTAACCCCAGTGTGCAGAAAGTGTCAAAACGTGTTTTTCAGCAGAAATAAACATGTTTCTGCAAGTTTGGTCACCCCCATGTAAGTTATGTGGCAGTAACAGTACACTTTTGAAAACGTGTTTTTCAGCCCGAAATAAACGCGTTTTTTCAGACAACTGAATCCCTATGTAACTGCAAGGCTCAGAAGAGCCCACACACTCAGCTCCTAACCCCAGTGTGCAGAAAGTGTCAAAACGTGTTTTTCAGCAGAAATAAACATGTTTCTGCAAGTTTGGTCACCCCCATGTAAGTTATGGGGCAGTAACAGCACACTTTTGAAAACTTGTTTTTCAGCCCGAAATAAACGTGTTTTTTCAGACAACTGAATCCCTATGTAACTGCAAGGCTCAGAAGAGCCCACACACTCAGCTCTTAACCCCAGTGTGCAGAAAGTGTCAAAACGTGTTTTTCAGCAGAAATAAACATGTTTCTGCAAGTTTGGTCACCCCCATGTAAGTTATGGGGCAGTAACAGCACACTTTTGAAAACGTGTTTTTCAGCCCGAAATAAACGCGTTTTTTCAGACAACTGAATCCCTATGTAACTGCAAGACTCAGAAGAGCCCACACACTCAGCTCTTAACCCCAGTGTGCAGAAAGTGTCAAAATGTGATTTTCAGCAGAAATAAACATGTTTCTGCAAGTGTGGTCACCCCCATGTAAGTTATGGGGCAGTAACAGCACACTTTTGAAAACATGTTTTTCAGCCCGAAATAAACGCGTTTTTTCAGACAACTGAATCCCTATGTAACTGCAAGACTCAGAAGAGCCCACACACTCAGCTCTTAACCCCAGTGTGCAGAAAGTGTCAAAACGTGTTTTTCAGCAGAAATAAACATGTTTCTGCAAGTTTGGTCACCCCCATGTAAGTTATGTGGCAGTAACAGTACACTTTTGAAAACGTGTTTTTCAGCCCGAAATAAACGCGTTTTTTCAGACAACTGAATCCCTATGTAACTGCAAGGCTCAGAAGAGCCCACACACTCAGCTCTTAACCCCAGTGTGCAGAAAGTGTCAAAACATGTTTTTTCAGCAGAAATAAACATGTTTCTGCAAGTTTGGTCACCCCCATGTAAGTTATGGGGCAGTAACAGCACACTTTTGAAAACGTGTTTTTCAGCCTGAAATAAACGCGTTTTTTCAGACAACTGAATCCCTATGTAACTGCAAGGCTCAGAAGAGCCCACACACTCAGCTCTTAACCCCAGTGTGCAGAAAGTGTCAAAACGTGTTTTTCAGCAGAAATAAACATGTTTCTGCAAGTTTGGTCACCCCCATGTAAGTTATGGGGCAGTAACAGCACACTTTTGAAAACGTGTTTTTCAGCCTGAAATAAACGCGTTTTTTAAGACAACTGAATCCCTATGTAACTGCAAGGCTCAGAAGAGCCCACACACTCAGCTCTTAACCCCAGTGTGCAGAAAGTGTCAAAACGTGTTTTTCAGCAGAAATAAACATGTTTCTGCAAGTTTGGTCACCCCCATGTAAGTTATGGGGCAGTAACAGCACACTTTTGAAAACGTGTTTTTCAGCCTGAAATAAACGCGTTTTTTCAGACAACTGAATCCCTATGTAACTGCAAGGCTCAGAAGAGCCCACACACTCAGCTCTTTACCCCAGTGTGCAGAAAGTGTCAAAACGTGTTTTTCAGCAGAAATAAACATGTTTCTGCAAGTTTGGTCACCCCCATGTAAGTTATGGGGCAGTAACAGCACACTTTTGAAAACGTGTTTTTCAGCCTGAAATAAACGCGTTTTTTCAGACAACTGAATCCCTGTGTAACTGCAAGGCTCAGAAGAGCCCACACACTCAGCTCTTAACCCCAGTGTGCAGAAAGTGTCAAAACGTGTTTTTCAGCAGAAATAAACATGTTTCTGCAAGTTTGGTCACCCCCATGTAAGTTATGGGGCAGTAACAGCACACTTTTGAAAACGTGTTTTTCAGCCTGAAATAAACGCGTTTTTTCAGACAACTGAATCCCTATGTAACTGCAAGGCTCAGAAGAGCCCACACACTCAGCTCTTAACCCCAGTGTGCAGAAAGTGTCAAAACGTGTTTTTCAGCAGAAATATGTTTCTGCAAGTTTGGTCACCCCCATGTAAGTTATGGGGCAGTAACAGCACACTTTTGAAAACTTGTTTTTCAGCCCGAAATAAACGCGTTTTTTCAGACAACTGAATCCCTATGTAACTGCAAGGCTCAGAAGAGCCCACACACTCAGCTCTTAACCCCAGTGTGCAGAAAGTGTCAAAACGTGTTTTTCAGCAGAAATAAACATGTTTCTGCAAGTTTGGTCACCCCCATGTAAGTTATGTGGCAGTAACAGTACACTTTTGAAAACGTGTTTTTCAGCCCGAAATAAACGCGTTTTTTCAGACAACTGAATCCCTATGTAACTGCAAGGCTCAGAAGAGCCCACACACTCAGCTCTTAACCCCAGTGTGCAGAAAGTGTCAAAACATGTTTTTTCAGCAGAAATAAACATGTTTCTGCAAGTTTGGTCACCCCCATGTAAGTTATGGGGCAGTAACAGCACACTTTTGAAAACGTGTTTTTCAGCCTGAAATAAACGCGTTTTTTCAGACAACTGAATCCCTATGTAACTGCAAGACTCAGAAGAGCCCACACACTCAGCTCTTAACCCCAGTGTGCAGAAAGTGTCAAAACGTGTTTTTCAGCAGAAATATGTTTCTGCAAGTTTGGTCACCCCCATGTAAGTTATGGGGCAGTAACAGCACACTTTTGAAAACTTGTTTTTCAGCCCGAAATAAACGCGTTTTTTCAGACAACTGAATCCCTATGTAACTGCAAGGCTCAGAAGAGCCCACACACTCAGCTCTTAACCCCAGTGTGCAGAAAGTGTCAAAACGTGTTTTTCAGCAGAAATATGTTTCTGCAAGTTTGGTCACCCCCATGTAAGTTATGGGGCAGTAACAGCACACTTTTGAAAACTTGTTTTTCAGCCCGAAATAAACGCGTTTTTTCAGACAACTGAATCCCTATGTAACTGCAAGGCTCAGAAGAGCCCACACACTCAGCTCTTAACCCCAGTGTGCAGAAAGTGTCAAAACGTGTTTTTCAGCAGAAATAAACATGTTTCTGCAAGTTTGGTCACCCCCATGTAAGTTATGTGGCAGTAACAGTACACTTTTGAAAACGTGTTTTTCAGCCCGAAATAAACGCGTTTTTTCAGACAACTGAATCCCTATGTAACTGCAAGGCTCAGAAGAGCCCACACACTCAGCTCTTAACCCCAGTGTGCAGAAAGTGTCAAAACATGTTTTTTCAGCAGAAATAAACATGTTTCTGCAAGTTTGGTCACCCCCATGTAAGTTATGGGGCAGTAACAGCACACTTTTGAAAACGTGTTTTTCAGCCTGAAATAAACGCGTTTTTTCAGACAACTGAATCCCTATGTAACTGCAAGGCTCAGAAGAGCCCACACACTCAGCTCTTAACCCCAGTGTGCAGAAAGTGTCAAAACGTGTTTTTTCAGCAGAAATAAACATGTTTCTGCAAGTTTGGTCACCCCCATGTAAGTTATGGGGCAGTAACAGCACACTTTTGAAAACGTGTTTTTCAGCCTGAAATAAACGCGTTTTTTCAGACAACTGAATCCCTATGTAACTGCAAGGCTCAGAAGAGCCCACACATTCAGCTCTTAACCCCAGTGTGCAGAAAGTGTCAAAACGTGTTTTTCAGCAGAAATAAACATGTTTCTGCAAGTTTGGTCACCCCCATGTAAGTTATGGGGCAGTAACAGCACACTTTTGAAAACGTGTTTTTCAGCCTGAAATAAACGCGTTTTTTCAGACAACTGAATCCCTATGTAACTGCAAGGCTCAGAAGAGCCCACACACTCAGCTCTTAACCCCAGTGTGCAGAAAGTGTCAAAACGTGTTTTTCAGCAGAAATAAACATGTTTCTGCAAGTTTGGTCACCCCCATGTAAGTTATGGGGCAGTAACAGCACACTTTTGAAAACGTGTTTTTCAGCCTGAAATAAACGCGTTTTTTCAGACAACTGAATCCCTGTGTAACTGCAAGGCTCAGAAGAGCCTACACACTCAGCTCTTAACCCCAGTGTGCAGAAAGTGTCAAAACGTGTTTTTCAGCAGAAATAAACATGTTTCTGCAAGTTTGGTCACCCCCATGTAAGTTATGGGGCAGTAACAGCACACTTTTGAAAACGTGTTTTTCAGCCTGAAATAAACGCGTTTTTTCAGACAACTGAATCCCTATGTAACTGCAAGGCTCAGAAGAGCCCACACACTCAGCTCTTAACCCCAGTGTGCAGAAAGTGTCAAAACGTGTTTTTCAGCAGAAATAAACATGTTTCTGCAAGTTTGGTCACCCCCATGTAAGTTATGGGGCAGTAACAGCACACTTTTGAAAACGTGTTTTTCAGCCCGAAATAAACGCGTTTTTTCAGACAACTGAATCCCTATGTAACTGCAAGGCTCAAAAGAGCCCACACACTCAGCTCTTAACCCCAGTGTGCAGAAAGTGTCAAAACGTGTTTTTCAGCAGAAATAAACATGTTTCTGCAAGTTTGGTCACCCCCATGTAAGTTATGTGGCAGTAACAGTACACTTTTGAAAACGTGTTTTTCAGCCCGAAATAAACGCGTTTTTTCAGACAACTGAATCCCTATGTAACTGCAAGGCTCAGAAGAGCCCACACACTCAGCTCCTAACCCCAGTGTGCAGAAAGTGTCAAAACGTGTTTTTCAGCAGAAATAAACATGTTTCTGCAAGTTTGGTCACCCCCATGTAAGTTATGGGGCAGTAACAGCACACTTTTGAAAACGTGTTTTTCAGCCCGAAATAAACGCGTTTTTTCAGACAACTGAATCCCTATGTAACTGCAAGACTCAGAAGAGCCCACACACTCAGCTCTTAACCCCAGTGTGCAGAAAGTGTCAAAACGTGTTTTTCAGCAGAAATATGTTTCTGCAAGTTTGGTCACCCCCATGTAAGTTATGGGGCAGTAACAGCACACTTTTGAAAACTTGTTTTTCAGCCCGAAATAAACGCGTTTTTTCAGACAACTGAATCCCTATGTAACTGCAAGGCTCAGAAGAGCCCACACACTCAGCTCTTAACCCCAGTGTGCAGAAAGTGTCAAAACGTGTTTTTCAGCAGAAATAAACATGTTTCTGCAAGTTTGGTCACCCCCATGTAAGTTATGGGGCAGTAACAGCACACTTTTGAAAACTTGTTTTTCAGCCCGAAATAAACGCGTTTTTTCAGACAACTGAATCCCTATGTAACTGCAAGGCTCAGAAGAGCCCACACACTCAGCTCTTAACCCCAGTGTGCAGAAAGTGTCAAAACGTGTTTTTCAGCAGAAATAAACATGTTTCTGCAAGTTTGGTCACCCCCATGTAAGTTATGTGGCAGTAACAGTACACTTTTGAAAACGTGTTTTTCAGCCCGAAATAAACGCGTTTTTTCAGACAACTGAATCCCTATGTAACTGCAAGGCTCAGAAGAGCCCACACACTCAGCTCTTAACCCCAGTGTGCAGAAAGTGTCAAAACATGTTTTTTCAGCAGAAATAAACATGTTTCTGCAAGTTTGGTCACCCCCATGTAAGTTATGGGGCAGTAACAGCACACTTTTGAAAACGTGTTTTTCAGCCTGAAATAAACGCGTTTTTTCAGACAACTGAATCCCTATGTAACTGCAAGGCTCAGAAGAGCCCACACACTCAGCTCTTAACCCCAGTGTGCAGAAAGTGTCAAAACGTGTTTTTCAGCAGAAATAAACATGTTTCTGCAAGTTTGGTCACCCCCATGTAAGTTATGGGGCAGTAACAGCACACTTTTGAAAACGTGTTTTTCAGCCTGAAATAAACGCGTTTTTTCAGACAACTGAATCCCTATGTAACTGCAAGGCTCAGAAGAGCCCACACATTCAGCTCTTAACCCCAGTGTGCAGAAAGTGTCAAAACGTGTTTTTCAGCAGAAATAAACATGTTTCTGCAAGTTTGGTCACCCCCATGTAAGTTATGGGGCAGTAACAGCACACTTTTGAAAACGTGTTTTTCAGCCTGAAATAAACGCGTTTTTTCAGACAACTGAATCCCTATGTAACTGCAAGGCTCAGAAGAGCCCACACACTCAGCTCTTAACCCCAGTGTGCAGAAAGTGTCAAAACGTGTTTTTCAGCAGAAATAAACATGTTTCTGCAAGTTTGGTCACCCCCATGTAAGTTATGGGGCAGTAACAGCACACTTTTGAAAACGTGTTTTTCAGCCTGAAATAAACGCGTTTTTTCAGACAACTGAATCCCTGTGTAACTGCAAGGCTCAGAAGAGCCTACACACTCAGCTCTTAACCCCAGTGTGCAGAAAGTGTCAAAACGTGTTTTTCAGCAGAAATAAACATGTTTCTGCAAGTTTGGTCACCCCCATGTAAGTTATGGGGCAGTAACAGCACACTTTTGAAAACGTGTTTTTCAGCCTGAAATAAACGCGTTTTTTCAGACAACTGAATCCCTATGTAACTGCAAGGCTCAGAAGAGCCCACACACTCAGCTCTTAACCCCAGTGTGCAGAAAGTGTCAAAACGTGTTTTTCAGCAGAAATAAACATGTTTCTGCAAGTTTGGTCACCCCCATGTAAGTTATGGGGCAGTAACAGCACACTTTTGAAAACGTGTTTTTCAGCCCGAAATAAACGCGTTTTTTCAGACAACTGAATCCCTATGTAACTGCAAGGCTCAAAAGAGCCCACACACTCAGCTCTTAACCCCAGTGTGCAGAAAGTGTCAAAACGTGTTTTTCAGCAGAAATAAACATGTTTCTGCAAGTTTGGTCACCCCCATGTAAGTTATGTGGCAGTAACAGTACACTTTTGAAAACGTGTTTTTCAGCCCGAAATAAACGCGTTTTTTCAGACAACTGAATCCCTATGTAACTGCAAGGCTCAGAAGAGCCCACACACTCAGCTCCTAACCCCAGTGTGCAGAAAGTGTCAAAACGTGTTTTTCAGCAGAAATAAACATGTTTCTGCAAGTTTGGTCACCCCCATGTAAGTTATGGGGCAGTAACAGCACACTTTTGAAAACGTGTTTTTCAGCCCGAAATAAACGCGTTTTTTCAGACAACTGAATCCCTATGTAACTGCAAGACTCAGAAGAGCCCACACACTCAGCTCTTAACCCCAGTGTGCAGAAAGTGTCAAAACGTGTTTTTCAGCAGAAATATGTTTCTGCAAGTTTGGTCACCCCCATGTAAGTTATGGGGCAGTAACAGCACACTTTTGAAAACTTGTTTTTCAGCCCGAAATAAACGCGTTTTTTCAGACAACTGAATCCCTATGTAACTGCAAGGCTCAGAAGAGCCCACACACTCAGCTCTTAACCCCAGTGTGCAGAAAGTGTCAAAACGTGTTTTTCAGCAGAAATAAACATGTTTCTGCAAGTTTGGTCACCCCCATGTAAGTTATGGGGCAGTAACAGCACACTTTTGAAAACGTGTTTTTCAGCCCGAAATAAACGCGTTTTTTCAGACAACTGAATCCCTATGTAACTGCAAGACTCAGAAGAGCCCACACACTCAGCTCTTAACCCCAGTGTGCAGAAAGTGTCAAAATGTGATTTTCAGCAGAAATAAACATGTTTCTGCAAGTGTGGTCACCCCCATGTAAGTTATGGGGCAGTAACAGCACACTTTTGAAAACATGTTTTTCAGCCCGAAATAAACGCGTTTTTTCAGACAACTGAATCCCTATGTAACTGCAAGACTCAGAAGAGCCCACACACTCAGCTCTTAACCCCAGTGTGCAGAAAGTGTCAAAACGTGTTTTTCAGCAGAAATAAACATGTTTCTGCAAGTTTGGTCACCCCCATGTAAGTTATGTGGCAGTAACAGTACACTTTTGAAAACGTGTTTTTCAGCCCGAAATAAACGCGTTTTTTCAGACAACTGAATCCCTATGTAACTGCAAGGCTCAGAAGAGCCCACACACTCAGCTCTTAACCCCAGTGTGCAGAAAGTGTCAAAACATGTTTTTTCAGCAGAAATAAACATGTTTCTGCAAGTTTGGTCACCCCCATGTAAGTTATGGGGCAGTAACAGCACACTTTTGAAAACGTGTTTTTCAGCCTGAAATAAACGCGTTTTTTCAGACAACTGAATCCCTATGTAACTGCAAGGCTCAGAAGAGCCCACACACTCAGCTCTTAACCCCAGTGTGCAGAAAGTGTCAAAACGTGTTTTTCAGCAGAAATAAACATGTTTCTGCAAGTTTGGTCACCCCCATGTAAGTTATGGGGCAGTAACAGCACACTTTTGAAAACGTGTTTTTCAGCCTGAAATAAACGCGTTTTTTAAGACAACTGAATCCCTATGTAACTGCAAGGCTCAGAAGAGCCCACACACTCAGCTCTTAACCCCAGTGTGCAGAAAGTGTCAAAACGTGTTTTTCAGCAGAAATAAACATGTTTCTGCAAGTTTGGTCACCCCCATGTAAGTTATGGGGCAGTAACAGCACACTTTTGAAAACGTGTTTTTCAGCCTGAAATAAACGCGTTTTTTCAGACAACTGAATCCCTATGTAACTGCAAGGCTCAGAAGAGCCCACACACTCAGCTCTTTACCCCAGTGTGCAGAAAGTGTCAAAACGTGTTTTTCAGCAGAAATAAACATGTTTCTGCAAGTTTGGTCACCCCCATGTAAGTTATGGGGCAGTAACAGCACACTTTTGAAAACGTGTTTTTCAGCCTGAAATAAACGCGTTTTTTCAGACAACTGAATCCCTGTGTAACTGCAAGGCTCAGAAGAGCCCACACACTCAGCTCTTAACCCCAGTGTGCAGAAAGTGTCAAAACGTGTTTTTCAGCAGAAATAAACATGTTTCTGCAAGTTTGGTCACCCCCATGTAAGTTATGGGGCAGTAACAGCACACTTTTGAAAACGTGTTTTTCAGCCTGAAATAAACGCGTTTTTTCAGACAACTGAATCCCTATGTAACTGCAAGGCTCAGAAGAGCCCACACACTCAGCTCTTAACCCCAGTGTGCAGAAAGTGTCAAAACGTGTTTTTCAGCAGAAATATGTTTCTGCAAGTTTGGTCACCCCCATGTAAGTTATGGGGCAGTAACAGCACACTTTTGAAAACTTGTTTTTCAGCCCGAAATAAACGCGTTTTTTCAGACAACTGAATCCCTATGTAACTGCAAGGCTCAGAAGAGCCCACACACTCAGCTCTTAACCCCAGTGTGCAGAAAGTGTCAAAACGTGTTTTTCAGCAGAAATAAACATGTTTCTGCAAGTTTGGTCACCCCCATGTAAGTTATGTGGCAGTAACAGTACACTTTTGAAAACGTGTTTTTCAGCCCGAAATAAACGCGTTTTTTCAGACAACTGAATCCCTATGTAACTGCAAGGCTCAGAAGAGCCCACACACTCAGCTCTTAACCCCAGTGTGCAGAAAGTGTCAAAACATGTTTTTTCAGCAGAAATAAACATGTTTCTGCAAGTTTGGTCACCCCCATGTAAGTTATGGGGCAGTAACAGCACACTTTTGAAAACGTGTTTTTCAGCCTGAAATAAACGCGTTTTTTCAGACAACTGAATCCCTATGTAACTGCAAGACTCAGAAGAGCCCACACACTCAGCTCTTAACCCCAGTGTGCAGAAAGTGTCAAAACGTGTTTTTCAGCAGAAATATGTTTCTGCAAGTTTGGTCACCCCCATGTAAGTTATGGGGCAGTAACAGCACACTTTTGAAAACTTGTTTTTCAGCCCGAAATAAACGCGTTTTTTCAGACAACTGAATCCCTATGTAACTGCAAGGCTCAGAAGAGCCCACACACTCAGCTCTTAACCCCAGTGTGCAGAAAGTGTCAAAACGTGTTTTTCAGCAGAAATATGTTTCTGCAAGTTTGGTCACCCCCATGTAAGTTATGGGGCAGTAACAGCACACTTTTGAAAACTTGTTTTTCAGCCCGAAATAAACGCGTTTTTTCAGACAACTGAATCCCTATGTAACTGCAAGGCTCAGAAGAGCCCACACACTCAGCTCTTAACCCCAGTGTGCAGAAAGTGTCAAAACGTGTTTTTCAGCAGAAATAAACATGTTTCTGCAAGTTTGGTCACCCCCATGTAAGTTATGTGGCAGTAACAGTACACTTTTGAAAACGTGTTTTTCAGCCCGAAATAAACGCGTTTTTTCAGACAACTGAATCCCTATGTAACTGCAAGGCTCAGAAGAGCCCACACACTCAGCTCTTAACCCCAGTGTGCAGAAAGTGTCAAAACATGTTTTTTCAGCAGAAATAAACATGTTTCTGCAAGTTTGGTCACCCCCATGTAAGTTATGGGGCAGTAACAGCACACTTTTGAAAACGTGTTTTTCAGCCTGAAATAAACGCGTTTTTTCAGACAACTGAATCCCTATGTAACTGCAAGGCTCAGAAGAGCCCACACACTCAGCTCTTAACCCCAGTGTGCAGAAAGTGTCAAAACGTGTTTTTCAGCAGAAATAAACATGTTTCTGCAAGTTTGGTCACCCCCATCTAAGTTATGGGGCAGTAACAGCACACTTTTGAAAACGTGTTTTTCAGCCTGAAATAAACGCGTTTTTTCAGACAACTGAATCCCTATGTAACTGCAAGGCTCAGAAGAGCCCACACACTCAGCTCTTAACCCCAGTGTGCAGAAAGTGTCAAAACGTGTTTTTCAGCAGAAATAAACATGTTTCTGCAAGTTTGGTCACCCCCATGTAAGTTATGGGGCAGTAACAGCACACTTTTGAAAACGTGTTTTTCAGCCTGAAATAAACGCGTTTTTTCAGACAACTGAATCCCTATGTAACTGCAAGGCTCAGAAGAGCCCACACACTCAGCTCTTAACCCCAGTGTGCAGAAAGTGTCAAAACGTGTTTTTCAGCAGAAATAAACATGTTTCTGCAAGTTTGGTCACCCCCATGTAAGTTATGGGGCAGTAACAGCACACTTTTGAAAACGTGTTTTTCAGCCTGAAATAAACGCGTTTTTTCAGACAACTGAATCCCTGTGTAACTGCAAGGCTCAGAAGAGCCTACACACTCAGCTCTTAACCCCAGTGTGCAGAAAGTGTCAAAACGTGTTTTTCAGCAGAAATAAACATGTTTCTGCAAGTTTGGTCACCCCCATGTAAGTTATGGGGCAGTAACAGCACACTTTTGAAAACGTGTTTTTCAGCCTGAAATAAACGCGTTTTTTCAGACAACTGAATCCCTATGTAACTGCAAGGCTCAGAAGAGCCCACACACTCAGCTCTTAACCCCAGTGTGCAGAAAGTGTCAAAACGTGTTTTTCAGCAGAAATAAACATGTTTCTGCAAGTTTGGTCACCCCCATGTAAGTTATGGGGCAGTAACAGCACACTTTTGAAAACGTGTTTTTCAGCCCGAAATAAACGCGTTTTTTCAGACAACTGAATCCCTATGTAACTGCAAGGCTCAAAAGAGCCCACACACTCAGCTCTTAACCCCAGTGTGCAGAAAGTGTCAAAACGTGTTTTTCAGCAGAAATAAACATGTTTCTGCAAGTTTGGTCACCCCCATGTAAGTTATGTGGCAGTAACAGTACACTTTTGAAAACGTGTTTTTCAGCCCGAAATAAACGCGTTTTTTCAGACAACTGAATCCCTATGTAACTGCAAGGCTCAGAAGAGCCCACACACTCAGCTCCTAACCCCAGTGTGCAGAAAGTGTCAAAACGTGTTTTTCAGCAGAAATAAACATGTTTCTGCAAGTTTGGTCACCCCCATGTAAGTTATGGGGCAGTAACAGCACACTTTTGAAAACGTGTTTTTCAGCCCGAAATAAACGCGTTTTTTCAGACAACTGAATCCCTATGTAACTGCAAGACTCAGAAGAGCCCACACACTCAGCTCTTAACCCCAGTGTGCAGAAAGTGTCAAAACGTGTTTTTCAGCAGAAATATGTTTCTGCAAGTTTGGTCACCCCCATGTAAGTTATGGGGCAGTAACAGCACACTTTTGAAAACTTGTTTTTCAGCCCGAAATAAACGCGTTTTTTCAGACAACTGAATCCCTATGTAACTGCAAGGCTCAGAAGAGCCCACACACTCAGCTCTTAACCCCAGTGTGCAGAAAGTGTCAAAACGTGTTTTTCAGCAGAAATAAACATGTTTCTGCAAGTTTGGTCACCCCCATGTAAGTTATGGGGCAGTAACAGCACACTTTTGAAAACGTGTTTTTCAGCCCGAAATAAACGCGTTTTTTCAGACAACTGAATCCCTATGTAACTGCAAGACTCAGAAGAGCCCACACACTCAGCTCTTAACCCCAGTGTGCAGAAAGTGTCAAAATGTGATTTTCAGCAGAAATAAACATGTTTCTGCAAGTGTGGTCACCCCCATGTAAGTTATGGGGCAGTAACAGCACACTTTTGAAAACATGTTTTTCAGCCCGAAATAAACGCGTTTTTTCAGACAACTGAATCCCTATGTAACTGCAAGACTCAGAAGAGCCCACACACTCAGCTCTTAACCCCAGTGTGCAGAAAGTGTCAAAACGTGTTTTTCAGCAGAAATAAACATGTTTCTGCAAGTTTGGTCACCCCCATGTAAGTTATGTGGCAGTAACAGTACACTTTTGAAAACGTGTTTTTCAGCCCGAAATAAACGCGTTTTTTCAGACAACTGAATCCCTATGTAACTGCAAGGCTCAGAAGAGCCCACACACTCAGCTCTTAACCCCAGTGTGCAGAAAGTGTCAAAACATGTTTTTTCAGCAGAAATAAACATGTTTCTGCAAGTTTGGTCACCCCCATGTAAGTTATGGGGCAGTAACAGCACACTTTTGAAAACGTGTTTTTCAGCCTGAAATAAACGCGTTTTTTCAGACAACTGAATCCCTATGTAACTGCAAGGCTCAGAAGAGCCCACACACTCAGCTCTTAACCCCAGTGTGCAGAAAGTGTCAAAACGTGTTTTTCAGCAGAAATAAACATGTTTCTGCAAGTTTGGTCACCCCCATGTAAGTTATGGGGCAGTAACAGCACACTTTTGAAAACGTGTTTTTCAGCCTGAAATAAACGCGTTTTTTAAGACAACTGAATCCCTATGTAACTGCAAGGCTCAGAAGAGCCCACACACTCAGCTCTTAACCCCAGTGTGCAGAAAGTGTCAAAACGTGTTTTTCAGCAGAAATAAACATGTTTCTGCAAGTTTGGTCACCCCCATGTAAGTTATGGGGCAGTAACAGCACACTTTTGAAAACGTGTTTTTCAGCCTGAAATAAACGCGTTTTTTCAGACAACTGAATCCCTATGTAACTGCAAGGCTCAGAAGAGCCCACACACTCAGCTCTTTACCCCAGTGTGCAGAAAGTGTCAAAACGTGTTTTTCAGCAGAAATAAACATGTTTTTGCAAGTTTGGTCACCCCCATGTAAGTTATGGGGCAGTAACAGCACACTTTTGAAAACGTGTTTTTCAGCCTGAAATAAACGCGTTTTTTCAGACAACTGAATCCCTGTGTAACTGCAAGGCTCAGAAGAGCCCACACACTCAGCTCTTAACCCCAGTGTGCAGAAAGTGTCAAAACGTGTTTTTCAGCAGAAATAAACATGTTTCTGCAAGTTTGGTCACCCCCATGTAAGTTATGGGGCAGTAACAGCACACTTTTGAAAACGTGTTTTTCAGCCTGAAATAAACGCGTTTTTTCAGACAACTGAATCCCTATGTAACTGCAAGGCTCAGAAGAGCCCACACACTCAGCTCTTAACCCCAGTGTGCAGAAAGTGTCAAAACGTGTTTTTCAGCAGAAATATGTTTCTGCAAGTTTGGTCACCCCCATGTAAGTTATGGGGCAGTAACAGCACACTTTTGAAAACTTGTTTTTCAGCCCGAAATAAACGCGTTTTTTCAGACAACTGAATCCCTATGTAACTGCAAGGCTCAGAAGAGCCCACACACTCAGCTCTTAACCCCAGTGTGCAGAAAGTGTCAAAACGTGTTTTTCAGCAGAAATAAACATGTTTCTGCAAGTTTGGTCACCCCCATGTAAGTTATGTGGCAGTAACAGTACACTTTTGAAAACGTGTTTTTCAGCCCGAAATAAACGCGTTTTTTCAGACAACTGAATCCCTATGTAACTGCAAGGCTCAGAAGAGCCCACACACTCAGCTCTTAACCCCAGTGTGCAGAAAGTGTCAAAACATGTTTTTTCAGCAGAAATAAACATGTTTCTGCAAGTTTGGTCACCCCCATGTAAGTTATGGGGCAGTAACAGCACACTTTTGAAAACGTGTTTTTCAGCCTGAAATAAACGCGTTTTTTCAGACAACTGAATCCCTATGTAACTGCAAGGCTCAGAAGAGCCCACACACTCAGCTCTTAACCCCAGTGTGCAGAAAGTGTCAAAACGTGTTTTTCAGCAGAAATAAACATGTTTCTGCAAGTTTGGTCACCCCCATGTAAGTTATGGGGCAGTAACAGCACACTTTTGAAAACGTGTTTTTCAGCCTGAAATAAACGCGTTTTTTCAGACAACTGAATCCCTATGTAACTGCAAGGCTCAGAACAGCCCACACACTCAGCTCTTAACCCCAGTGTGCAGAAAGTGTCAAAACGTGTTTTTCAGCAGAAATAAACATGTTTCTGCAAGTTTGGTCACCCCCATGTAAGTTATGGGGCAGTAACAGCACACTTTTGAAAACGTGTTTTTCAGCCTGAAATAAACGCGTTTTTTCAGACAACTGAATCCCTATGTAACTGCAAGGCTCAGAAGAGCCCACACACTCAGCTCTTAACCCCAGTGTGCAGAAAGTGTCAAAACGTGTTTTTCAGCAGAAATAAACATGTTTCTGCAAGTTTGGTCACCCCCATGTAAGTTATGGGGCAGTAACAGCACACTTTTGAAAACGTGTTTTTCAGCCTGAAATAAACGCGTTTTTTCAGACAACTGAATCCCTGTGTAACTGCAAGGCTCAGAAGAGCCTACACACTCAGCTCTTAACCCCAGTGTGCAGAAAGTGTCAAAACGTGTTTTTCAGCAGAAATAAACATGTTTCTGCAAGTTTGGTCACCCCCATGTAAGTTATGGGGCAGTAACAGCACACTTTTGAAAACGTGTTTTTCAGCCTGAAATAAACGCGTTTTTTCAGACAACTGAATCCCTATGTAACTGCAAGGCTCAGAAGAGCCCACACACTCAGCTCTTAACCCCAGTGTGCAGAAAGTGTCAAAACGTGTTTTTCAGCAGAAATAAACATGTTTCTGCAAGTTTGGTCACCCCCATGTAAGTTATGGGGCAGTAACAGCACACTTTTGAAAACGTGTTTTTCAGCCCGAAATAAACGCGTTTTTTCAGACAACTGAATCCCTATGTAACTGCAAGACTCAGAAGAGCCCACACACTCAGCTCTTAACCCCAGTGTGCAGAAAGTGTCAAAATGTGATTTTCAGCAGAAATAAACATGTTTCTGCAAGTGTGGTCACCCCCATGTAAGTTATGGGGCAGTAACAGCACACTTTTGAAAACATGTTTTTCAGCCCGAAATAAACGCGTTTTTTCAGACAACTGAATCCCTATGTAACTGCAAGACTCAGAAGAGCCCACACACTCAGCTCTTAACCCCAGTGTGCAGAAAGTGTCAAAACGTGTTTTTCAGCAGAAATAAACATGTTTCTGCAAGTTTGGTCACCCCCATGTAAGTTATGTGGCAGTAACAGTACACTTTTGAAAACGTGTTTTTCAGCCCGAAATAAACGCGTTTTTTCAGACAACTGAATCCCTATGTAACTGCAAGGCTCAGAAGAGCCCACACACTCAGCTCTTAACCCCAGTGTGCAGAAAGTGTCAAAACATGTTTTTTCAGCAGAAATAAACATGTTTCTGCAAGTTTGGTCACCCCCATGTAAGTTATGGGGCAGTAACAGCACACTTTTGAAAACGTGTTTTTCAGCCTGAAATAAACGCGTTTTTTCAGACAACTGAATCCCTATGTAACTGCAAGACTCAGAAGAGCCCACACACTCAGCTCTTAACCCCAGTGTGCAGAAAGTGTCAAAACGTGTTTTTCAGCAGAAATAAACATGTTTCTGCAAGTTTGGTCACCCCCATGTAAGTTATGGGGCAGTAACAGCACACTTTTGAAAACGTGTTTTTCAGCCTGAAATAAACGCGTTTTTTCAGACAACTGAATCCCTATGTAACTGCAAGGCTCAGAACAGCCCACACACTCAGCTCTTAACCCCAGTGTGCAGAAAGTGTCAAAACGTGTTTTTCAGCAGAAATAAACATGTTTCTGCAAGTTTGGTCACCCCCATGTAAGTTATGGGGCAGTAACAGCACACTTTTGAAAACGTGTTTTTCAGCCTGAAATAAACGCGTTTTTTCAGACAACTGAATCCCTATGTAACTGCAAGGCTCAGAAGAGCCCACACACTCAGCTCTTAACCCCAGTGTGCAGAAAGTGTCAAAACGTGTTTTTCAGCAGAAATAAACATGTTTCTGCAAGTTTGGTCACCCCCATGTAAGTTATGGGGCAGTAACAGCACACTTTTGAAAACGTGTTTTTCAGCCTGAAATAAACGCGTTTTTTCAGACAACTGAATCCCTGTGTAACTGCAAGGCTCAGAAGAGCCTACACACTCAGCTCTTAACCCCAGTGTGCAGAAAGTGTCAAAACGTGTTTTTCAGCAGAAATAAACATGTTTCTGCAAGTTTGGTCACCCCCATGTAAGTTATGGGGCAGTAACAGCACACTTTTGAAAACGTGTTTTTCAGCCTGAAATAAACGCGTTTTTTCAGACAACTGAATCCCTATGTAACTGCAAGGCTCAGAAGAGCCCACACACTCAGCTCTTAACCCCAGTGTGCAGAAAGTGTCAAAACGTGTTTTTCAGCAGAAATAAACATGTTTCTGCAAGTTTGGTCACCCCCATGTAAGTTATGGGGCAGTAACAGCACACTTTTGAAAACGTGTTTTTCAGCCCGAAATAAACGCGTTTTTTCAGACAACTGAATCCCTATGTAACTGCAAGACTCAGAAGAGCCCACACACTCAGCTCTTAACCCCAGTGTGCAGAAAGTGTCAAAATGTGATTTTCAGCAGAAATAAACATGTTTCTGCAAGTGTGGTCACCCCCATGTAAGTTATGGGGCAGTAACAGCACACTTTTGAAAACATGTTTTTCAGCCCGAAATAAACGCGTTTTTTCAGACAACTGAATCCCTATGTAACTGCAAGACTCAGAAGAGCCCACACACTCAGCTCTTAACCCCAGTGTGCAGAAAGTGTCAAAACGTGTTTTTCAGCAGAAATAAACATGTTTCTGCAAGTTTGGTCACCCCCATGTAAGTTATGTGGCAGTAACAGTACACTTTTGAAAACGTGTTTTTCAGCCCGAAATAAACGCGTTTTTTCAGACAACTGAATCCCTATGTAACTGCAAGGCTCAGAAGAGCCCACACACTCAGCTCTTAACCCCAGTGTGCAGAAAGTGTCAAAACATGTTTTTTCAGCAGAAATAAACATGTTTCTGCAAGTTTGGTCACCCCCATGTAAGTTATGGGGCAGTAACAGCACACTTTTGAAAACGTGTTTTTCAGCCTGAAATAAACGCGTTTTTTCAGACAACTGAATCCCTATGTAACTGCAAGGCTCAGAAGAGCCCACACACTCAGCTCTTAACCCCAGTGTGCAGAAAGTGTCAAAACGTGTTTTTCAGCAGAAATAAACATGTTTCTGCAAGTTTGGTCACCCCCATGTAAGTTATGGGGCAGTAACAGCACACTTTTGAAAACGTGTTTTTCAGCCTGAAATAAACGCGTTTTTTAAGACAACTGAATCCCTATGTAACTGCAAGGCTCAGAAGAGCCCACACACTCAGCTCTTATCCCCAGTGTGCAGAAAGTGTCAAAACGTGTTTTTCAGCAGAAATAAACATGTTTCTGCAAGTTTGGTCACCCCCATGTAAGTTATGGGGCAGTAACAGCACACTTTTGAAAACGTGTTTTTCAGCCTGAAATAAACGCGTTTTTTCAGACAACTGAATCCCTATGTAACTGCAAGGCTCAGAAGAGCCCACACACTCAGCTCTTAACCCCAGTGTGCAGAAAGTGTCAAAACGTGTTTTTCAGCAGAAATAAACATGTTTCTGCAAGT
Organism: Lepisosteus platostomus; assembly: GCF_059453375.1. Taxonomy (NCBI): domain Eukaryota; kingdom Metazoa; phylum Chordata; class Actinopteri; order Semionotiformes; family Lepisosteidae; genus Lepisosteus; species Lepisosteus platostomus. The sequence goes on along the minus strand of NW_028291659.1, from coordinate 322,832 downwards.
TTGGTCACCCCCATGTAAGTTATGGGGCAGTAACAGCACACTTTTGAAAACGTGTTTTTCAGCCTGAAATAAACGCGTTTTTTCAGACAACTGAATCCCTATGTAACTGCAAGGCTCAGAAGAGCCCACACACTCAGCTCTTTACCCCAGTGTGCAGAAAGTGTCAAAACGTGTTTTTCAGCAGAAATAAACATGTTTCTGCAAGTTTGGTCACCCCCATGTAAGTTATGGGGCAGTAACAGCACACTTTTGAAAACGTGTTTTTCAGCCTGAAATAAACGCGTTTTTTCAGACAACTGAATCCCTATGTAACTGCAAGGCTCAGAAGAGCCCACACACTCAGCTCTTAACCCCAGTGTGCAGAAAGTGTCAAAACGTGTTTTTCAGCAGAAATATGTTTCTGCAAGTTTGGTCACCCCCATGTAAGTTATGGGGCAGTAACAGCACACTTTTGAAAACTTGTTTTTCAGCCCGAAATAAACACGTTTTTTCAGACAACTGAATCCCTATGTAACTGCAAGGCTCAGAAGAGCCCACACACTCAGCTCTTAACCCCAGTGTGCAGAAAGTGTCAAAACGTGTTTTTCAGCAGAAATAAACATGTTTCTGCAAGTTTGGTCACCCCCATGTAAGTTATGTGGCAGTAACAGTACACTTTTGAAAACGTGTTTTTCAGCCCGAAATAAACGCGTTTTTTCAGACAACTGAATCCCTATGTAACTGCAAGGCTCAGAAGAGCCCACACACTCAGCTCTTAACCCCAGTGTGCAGAAAGTGTCAAAACATGTTTTTTCAGCAGAAATAAACATGTTTCTGCAAGTTTGGTCACCCCCATGTAAGTTATGGGGCAGTAACAGCACACTTTTGAAAACGTGTTTTTCAGCCTGAAATAAACGCGTTTTTTCAGACAACTGAATCCCTATGTAACTGCAAGGCTCAGAAGAGCCCACACACTCAGCTCTTAACCCCAGTGTGCAGAAAGTGTCAAAACGTGTTTTTCAGCAGAAATAAACATGTTTCTGCAAGTTTGGTCACCCCCATGTAAGTTATGGGGCAGTAACAGCACACTTTTGAAAACGTGTTTTTCAGCCTGAAATAAACGCGTTTTTTCAGACAACTGAATCCCTATGTAACTGCAAGGCTCAGAACAGCCCACACACTCAGCTCTTAACCCCAGTGTGCAGAAAGTGTCAAAACGTGTTTTTCAGCAGAAATAAACATGTTTCTGCAAGTTTGGTCACCCCCATGTAAGTTATGGGGCAGTAACAGCACACTTTTGAAAACGTGTTTTTCAGCCTGAAATAAACGCGTTTTTTCAGACAACTGAATCCCTATGTAACTGCAAGGCTCAGAAGAGCCCACACACTCAGCTCTTAACCCCAGTGTGCAGAAAGTGTCAAAACGTGTTTTTCAGCAGAAATAAACATGTTTCTGCAAGTTTGGTCACCCCCATGTAAGTTATGGGGCAGTAACAGCACACTTTTGAAAACGTGTTTTTCAGCCTGAAATAAACGCGTTTTTTCAGACAACTGAATCCCTGTGTAACTGCAAGGCTCAGAAGAGCCTACACACTCAGCTCTTAACCCCAGTGTGCAGAAAGTGTCAAAACGTGTTTTTCAGCAGAAATAAACATGTTTCTGCAAGTTTGGTCACCCCCATGTAAGTTATGGGGCAGTAACAGCACACTTTTGAAAACGTGTTTTTCAGCCTGAAATAAACGCGTTTTTTCAGACAACTGAATCCCTATGTAACTGCAAGGCTCAGAAGAGCCCACACACTCAGCTCTTAACCCCAGTGTGCAGAAAGTGTCAAAACGTGTTTTTCAGCAGAAATAAACATGTTTCTGCAAGTTTGGTCACCCCCATGTAAGTTATGGGGCAGTAACAGCACACTTTTGAAAACGTGTTTTTCAGCCCGAAATAAACGCGTTATTTCAGACAACTGAATCCCTATGTAACTGCAAGGCTCAAAAGAGCCCACACACTCAGCTCTTAACCCCAGTGTGCAGAAAGTGTCAAAACGTGTTTTTCAGCAGAAATAAACATGTTTCTGCAAGTTTGGTCACCCCCATGTAAGTTATGTGGCAGTAACAGTACACTTTTGAAAACGTGTTTTTCAGCCCGAAATAAACGCGTTTTTTCAGACAACTGAATCCCTATGTAACTGCAAGACTCAGAAGAGCCCACACACTCAGCTCTTAACCCCAGTGTGCAGAAAGTGTCAAAACGTGTTTTTCAGCAGAAATAAACATGTTTCTGCAAGTTTGGTCACCCCCATGTAAGTTATGGGGCAGTAACAGCACACTTTTGAAAACGTGTTTTTCAGCCCGAAATAAACGCGTTTTTTCAGACAACTGAATCCCTATGTAACTGCAAGACTCAGAAGAGCCCACACACTCAGCTCTTAACCCCAGTGTGCAGAAAGTGTCAAAATGTGATTTTCAGCAGAAATAAACATGTTTCTGCAAGTGTGGTCACCCCCATGTAAGTTATGGGGCAGTAACAGCACACTTTTGAAAACATGTTTTTCACCCCGAAATAAACGCGTTTTTTCAGACAACTGAATCCCTATGTAACTGCAAGACTCAGAAGAGCCCACACACTCAGCTCTTAACCCCAGTGTGCAGAAAGTGTCAAAACGTGTTTTTCAGCAGAAATAAACATGTTTCTGCAAGTTTGGTCACCCCCATGTAAGTTATGTGGCAGTAACAGTACACTTTTGAAAACGTGTTTTTCAGCCCGAAATAAACGCGTTTTTTCAGACAACTGAATCCCTATGTAACTGCAAGGCTCAGAAGAGCCCACACACTCAGCTCTTAACCCCAGTGTGCAGAAAGTGTCAAAACATGTTTTTTCAGCAGAAATAAACATGTTTCTGCAAGTTTGGTCACCCCCATGTAAGTTATGGGGCAGTAACAGCACACTTTTGAAAACGTGTTTTTCAGCCTGAAATAAACGCGTTTTTTCAGACAACTGAATCCCTATGTAACTGCAAGGCTCAGAAGAGCCCACACACTCAGCTCTTAACCCCAGTGTGCAGAAAGTGTCAAAACGTGTTTTTCAGCAGAAATAAACATGTTTCTGCAAGTTTGGTCACCCCCATGTAAGTTATGGGGCAGTAACAGCACACTTTTGAAAACGTGTTTTTCAGCCTGAAATAAACGCGTTTTTTAAGACAACTGAATCCCTATGTAACTGCAAGGCTCAGAAGAGCCCACACACTCAGCTCTTATCCCCAGTGTGCAGAAAGTGTCAAAACGTGTTTTTCAGCAGAAATAAACATGTTTCTGCAAGTTTGGTCACCCCCATGTAAGTTATGGGGCAGTAACAGCACACTTTTGAAAACGTGTTTTTCAGCCTGAAATAAACGCGTTTTTTCAGACAACTGAATCCCTATGTAACTGCAAGGCTCAGAAGAGCCCACACACTCAGCTCTTAACCCCAGTGTGCAGAAAGTGTCAAAACGTGTTTTTCAGCAGAAATAAACATGTTTCTGCAAGTTTGGTCACCCCCATGTAAGTTATGGGGCAGTAACAGCACACTTTTGAAAACGTGTTTTTCAGCCTGAAATAAACGCGTTTTTTCAGACAACTGAATCCCTGTGTAACTGCAAGGCTCAGAAGAGCCCACACACTCAGCTCTTAACCCCAGTGTGCAGAAAGTGTCAAAACGTGTTTTTCAGCAGAAATAAACATGTTTCTGCAAGTTTGGTCACCCCCATGTAAGTTATGGGGCAGTAACAGCACACTTTTGAAAACGTGTTTTTCAGCCTGAAATAAACGCGTTTTTTCAGACAACTGAATCCCTATGTAACTGCAAGACTCAGAAGAGCCCACACACTCAGCTCTTAACCCCAGTGTGCAGAAAGTGTCAAAACGTGTTTTTCAGCAGAAATAAACATGTTTCTGCAAGTTTGGTCACCCCCATGTAAGTTATGGGGCAGTAACAGCACACTTTTGAAAACGTGTTTTTCAGCCCGAAATAAACGCGTTTTTTCAGACAACTGAATCCCTATGTAACTGCAAGGCTCAAAAGAGCCCACACACTCAGCTCTTAACCCCAGTGTGCAGAAAGTGTCAAAACGTGTTTTTCAGCAGAAATAAACATGTTTCTGCAAGTTTGGTCACCCCCATGTAAGTTATGTGGCAGTAACAGTACACTTTTGAAAACGTGTTTTTCAGCCCGAAATAAACGCGTTTTTTCAGACAACTGAATCCCTATGTAACTGCAAGGCTCAGAAGAGCCCACACACTCAGCTCTTAACCCCAGTGTGCAGAAAGTGTCAAAACGTGTTTTTCAGCAGAAATAAACATGTTTCTGCAAGTTTGGTCACCCCCATGTAAGTTATGGGGCAGTAACAGCACACTTTTGAAAACGTGTTTTTCAGCCCGAAATAAACGCGTTTTTTCAGACAACTGAATCCCTATGTAACTGCAAGACTCAGAAGAGCCCACACACTCAGCTCTTAACCCCAGTGTGCAGAAAGTGTCAAAACGTGTTTTTCAGCAGAAATAAACATGTTTCTGCAAGTTTGGTCACCCCCATGTAAGTTATGGGGCAGTAACAGCACACTTTTGAAAACGTGTTTTTCAGCCCGAAATAAACGCGTTTTTTCAGACAACTGAATCCCTATGTAACTGCAAGACTCAGAAGAGCCCACACACTCAGCTCTTAACCCCAGTGTGCAGAAAGTGTCAAAACGTGTTTTTCAGCAGAAATATGTTTCTGCAAGTTTGGTCACCCCCATGTAAGTTATGGGGCAGTAACAGCACACTTTTGAAAACTTGTTTTTCAGCCCGAAATAAACGCGTTTTTTCAGACAACTGAATCCCTATGTAACTGCAAGGCTCAGAAGAGCCCACACACTCAGCTCTTAACCCCAGTGTGCAGAAAGTGTCAAAACGTGTTTTTCAGCAGAAATAAACATGTTTCTGCAAGTTTGGTCACCCCCATGTAAGTTATGGGGCAGTAACAGCACACTTTTGAAAACGTGTTTTTCAGCCCGAAATAAACGCGTTTTTTCAGACAACTGAATCCCTATGTAACTGCAAGACTCAGAAGAGCCCACACACTCAGCTCTTAACCCCAGTGTGCAGAAAGTGTCAAAACGTGTTTTTCAGCAGAAATATGTTTCTGCAAGTTTGGTCACCCCCATGTAAGTTATGGGGCAGTAACAGCACACTTTTGAAAACTTGTTTTTCAGCCCGAAATAAACGCGTTTTTTCAGACAACTGAATCCCTATGTAACTGCAAGGCTCAGAAGAGCCCACACACTCAGCTCCTAACCCCAGTGTGCAGAAAGTGTCAAAACGTGTTTTTCAGCAGAAATAAACATGTTTCTGCAAGTTTGGTCACCCCCATGTAAGTTATGGGGCAGTAACAGCACACTTTTGAAAACGTGTTTTTCAGCCCGAAATAAACGCGTTTTTTCAGACAACTGAATCCCTATGTAACTGCAAGACTCAGAAGAGCCCACACACTCAGCTCTTAACCCCAGTGTGCAGAAAGTGTCAAAACGTGTTTTTCAGCAGAAATATGTTTCTGCAAGTTTGGTCACCCCCATGTAAGTTATGGGGCAGTAACAGCACACTTTTGAAAACTTGTTTTTCAGCCCGAAATAAACGCGTTTTTTCAGACAACTGAATCCCTATGTAACTGCAAGGCTCAGAAGAGCCCACACACTCAGCTCTTAACCCCAGTGTGCAGAAAGTGTCAAAACGTGTTTTTCAGCAGAAATAAACATGTTTCTGCAAGTTTGGTCACCCCCATGTAAGTTATGGGGCAGTAACAGCACACTTTTGAAAACGTGTTTTTCAGCCCGAAATAAACGCGTTTTTTCAGACAACTGAATCCCTATGTAACTGCAAGACTCAGAAGAGCCCACACACTCAGCTCTTAACCCCAGTGTGCAGAAAGTGTCAAAATGTGATTTTCAGCAGAAATAAACATGTTTCTGCAAGTGTGGTCACCCCCATGTAAGTTATGGGGCAGTAACAGCACACTTTTGAAAACATGTTTTTCAGCCCGAAATAAACGCGTTTTTTCAGACAACTGAATCCCTATGTAACTGCAAGACTCAGAAGAGCCCACACACTCAGCTCTTAACCCCAGTGTGCAGAAAGTGTCAAAACGTGTTTTTCAGCAGAAATAAACATGTTTCTGCAAGTTTGGTCACCCCCATGTAAGTTATGTGGCAGTAACAGTACACTTTTGAAAACGTGTTTTTCAGCCCGAAATAAACGCGTTTTTTCAGACAACTGAATCCCTATGTAACTGCAAGGCTCAGAAGAGCCCACACACTCAGCTCTTAACCCCAGTGTGCAGAAAGTGTCAAAACATGTTTTTTCAGCAGAAATAAACATGTTTCTGCAAGTTTGGTCACCCCCATGTAAGTTATGGGGCAGTAACAGCACACTTTTGAAAACGTGTTTTTCAGCCTGAAATAAACGCGTTTTTTCAGACAACTGAATCCCTATGTAACTGCAAGGCTCAGAAGAGCCCACACACTCAGCTCTTAACCCCAGTGTGCAGAAAGTGTCAAAACGTGTTTTTCAGCAGAAATAAACATGTTTCTGCAAGTTTGGTCACCCCCATGTAAGTTATGGGGCAGTAACAGCACACTTTTGAAAACGTGTTTTTCAGCCTGAAATAAACGCGTTTTTTAAGACAACTGAATCCCTATGTAACTGCAAGGCTCAGAAGAGCCCACACACTCAGCTCTTAACCCCAGTGTGCAGAAAGTGTCAAAACGTGTTTTTCAGCAGAAATAAACATGTTTCTGCAAGTTTGGTCACCCCCATGTAAGTTATGGGGCAGTAACAGCACACTTTTGAAAACGTGTTTTTCAGCCTGAAATAAACGCGTTTTTTCAGACAACTGAATCCCTATGTAACTGCAAGGCTCAGAAGAGCCCACACACTCAGCTCTTTACCCCAGTGTGCAGAAAGTGTCAAAACGTGTTTTTCAGCAGAAATAAACATGTTTTTGCAAGTTTGGTCACCCCCATGTAAGTTATGGGGCAGTAACAGCACACTTTTGAAAACGTGTTTTTCAGCCTGAAATAAACGCGTTTTTTCAGACAACTGAATCCCTGTGTAACTGCAAGGCTCAGAAGAGCCCACACACTCAGCTCTTAACCCCAGTGTGCAGAAAGTGTCAAAACGTGTTTTTCAGCAGAAATAAACATGTTTCTGCAAGTTTGGTCACCCCCATGTAAGTTATGGGGCAGTAACAGCACACTTTTGAAAACGTGTTTTTCAGCCTGAAATAAACGCGTTTTTTCAGACAACTGAATCCCTATGTAACTGCAAGGCTCAGAAGAGCCCACACACTCAGCTCTTAACCCCAGTGTGCAGAAAGTGTCAAAACGTGTTTTTCAGCAGAAATATGTTTCTGCAAGTTTGGTCACCCCCATGTAAGTTATGGGGCAGTAACAGCACACTTTTGAAAACTTGTTTTTCAGCCCGAAATAAACGCGTTTTTTCAGACAACTGAATCCCTATGTAACTGCAAGGCTCAGAAGAGCCCACACACTCAGCTCTTAACCCCAGTGTGCAGAAAGTGTCAAAACGTGTTTTTCAGCAGAAATAAACATGTTTCTGCAAGTTTGGTCACCCCCATGTAAGTTATGTGGCAGTAACAGTACACTTTTGAAAACGTATTTTTCAGCCCGAAATAAACGCGTTTTTTCAGACAACTGAATCCCTATGTAACTGCAAGGCTCAGAAGAGCCCACACACTCAGCTCTTAACCCCAGTGTGCAGAAAGTGTCAAAACATGTTTTTTCAGCAGAAATAAACATGTTTCTGCAAGTTTGGTCACCCCCATGTAAGTTATGGGGCAGTAACAGCACACTTTTGAAAACGTGTTTTTCAGCCTGAAATAAACGCGTTTTTTCAGACAACTGAATCCCTATGTAACTGCAAGGCTCAGAAGAGCCCACACACTCAGCTCTTAACCCCAGTGTGCAGAAAGTGTCAAAACGTGTTTTTCAGCAGAAATAAACATGTTTCTGCAAGTTTGGTCACCCCCATGTAAGTTATGGGGCAGTAACAGCACACTTTTGAAAACGTGTTTTTCAGCCTGAAATAAACGCGTTTTTTCAGACAACTGAATCCCTATGTAACTGCAAGGCTCAGAACAGCCCACACACTCAGCTCTTAACCCCAGTGTGCAGAAAGTGTCAAAACGTGTTTTTCAGCAGAAATAAACATGTTTCTGCAAGTTTGGTCACCCCCATGTAAGTTATGGGGCAGTAACAGCACACTTTTGAAAACGTGTTTTTCAGCCTGAAATAAACGCGTTTTTTCAGACAACTGAATCCCTATGTAACTGCAAGGCTCAGAAGAGCCCACACACTCAGCTCTTAACCCCAGTGTGCAGAAAGTGTCAAAACGTGTTTTTCAGCAGAAATAAACATGTTTCTGCAAGTTTGGTCACCCCCATGTAAGTTATGGGGCAGTAACAGCACACTTTTGAAAACGTGTTTTTCAGCCTGAAATAAACGCGTTTTTTCAGACAACTGAATCCCTGTGTAACTGCAAGGCTCAGAAGAGCCTACACACTCAGCTCTTAACCCCAGTGTGCAGAAAGTGTCAAAACGTGTTTTTCAGCAGAAATAAACATGTTTCTGCAAGTTTGGTCACCCCCATGTAAGTTATGGGGCAGTAACAGCACACTTTTGAAAACGTGTTTTTCAGCCTGAAATAAACGCGTTTTTTCAGACAACTGAATCCCTATGTAACTGCAAGGCTCAGAAGAGCCCACACACTCAGCTCTTAACCCCAGTGTGCAGAAAGTGTCAAAACGTGTTTTTCAGCAGAAATAAACATGTTTCTGCAAGTTTGGTCACCCCCATGTAAGTTATGGGGCAGTAACAGCACACTTTTGAAAACGTGTTTTTCAGCCCGAAATAAACGCGTTTTTTCAGACAACTGAATCCCTATGTAACTGCAAGACTCAGAAGAGCCCACACACTCAGCTCTTAACCCCAGTGTGCAGAAAGTGTCAAAATGTGATTTTCAGCAGAAATAAACATGTTTCTGCAAGTGTGGTCACCCCCATGTAAGTTATGGGGCAGTAACAGCACACTTTTGAAAACATGTTTTTCAGCCCGAAATAAACGCGTTTTTTCAGACAACTGAATCCCTATGTAACTGCAAGACTCAGAAGAGCCCACACACTCAGCTCTTAACCCCAGTGTGCAGAAAGTGTCAAAACGTGTTTTTCAGCAGAAATAAACATGTTTCTGCAAGTTTGGTCACCCCCATGTAAGTTATGTGGCAGTAACAGTACACTTTTGAAAACGTGTTTTTCAGCCCGAAATAAACGCGTTTTTTCAGACAACTGAATCCCTATGTAACTGCAAGGCTCAGAAGAGCCCACACACTCAGCTCTTAACCCCAGTGTGCAGAAAGTGTCAAAACATGTTTTTTCAGCAGAAATAAACATGTTTCTGCAAGTTTGGTCACCCCCATGTAAGTTATGGGGCAGTAACAGCACACTTTTGAAAACGTGTTTTTCAGCCTGAAATAAACGCGTTTTTTCAGACAACTGAATCCCTATGTAACTGCAAGACTCAGAAGAGCCCACACACTCAGCTCTTAACCCCAGTGTGCAGAAAGTGTCAAAACGTGTTTTTCAGCAGAAATAAACATGTTTCTGCAAGTTTGGTCACCCCCATGTAAGTTATGGGGCAGTAACAGCACACTTTTGAAAACGTGTTTTTCAGCCTGAAATAAACGCGTTTTTTCAGACAACTGAATCCCTATGTAACTGCAAGGCTCAGAACAGCCCACACACTCAGCTCTTAACCCCAGTGTGCAGAAAGTGTCAAAACGTGTTTTTCAGCAGAAATAAACATGTTTCTGCAAGTTTGGTCACCCCCATGTAAGTTATGGGGCAGTAACAGCACACTTTTGAAAACGTGTTTTTCAGCCTGAAATAAACGCGTTTTTTCAGACAACTGAATCCCTATGTAACTGCAAGGCTCAGAAGAGCCCACACACTCAGCTCTTAACCCCAGTGTGCAGAAAGTGTCAAAACGTGTTTTTCAGCAGAAATAAACATGTTTCTGCAAGTTTGGTCACCCCCATGTAAGTTATGGGGCAGTAACAGCACACTTTTGAAAACGTGTTTTTCAGCCTGAAATAAACGCGTTTTTTCAGACAACTGAATCCCTGTGTAACTGCAAGGCTCAGAAGAGCCTACACACTCAGCTCTTAACCCCAGTGTGCAGAAAGTGTCAAAACGTGTTTTTCAGCAGAAATAAACATGTTTCTGCAAGTTTGGTCACCCCCATGTAAGTTATGGGGCAGTAACAGCACACTTTTGAAAACGTGTTTTTCAGCCTGAAATAAACGCGTTTTTTCAGACAACTGAATCCCTATGTAACTGCAAGGCTCAGAAGAGCCCACACACTCAGCTCTTAACCCCAGTGTGCAGAAAGTGTCAAAACGTGTTTTTCAGCAGAAATAAACATGTTTCTGCAAGTTTGGTCACCCCCATGTAAGTTATGGGGCAGTAACAGCACACTTTTGAAAACGTGTTTTTCAGCCCGAAATAAACGCGTTTTTTCAGACAACTGAATCCCTATGTAACTGCAAGACTCAGAAGAGCCCACACACTCAGCTCTTAACCCCAGTGTGCAGAAAGTGTCAAAATGTGATTTTCAGCAGAAATAAACATGTTTCTGCAAGTGTGGTCACCCCCATGTAAGTTATGGGGCAGTAACAGCACACTTTTGAAAACATGTTTTTCAGCCCGAAATAAACGCGTTTTTTCAGACAACTGAATCCCTATGTAACTGCAAGACTCAGAAGAGCCCACACACTCAGCTCTTAACCCCAGTGTGCAGAAAGTGTCAAAACGTGTTTTTCAGCAGAAATAAACATGTTTCTGCAAGTTTGGTCACCCCCATGTAAGTTATGTGGCAGTAACAGTACACTTTTGAAAACGTGTTTTTCAGCCCGAAATAAACGCGTTTTTTCAGACAACTGAATCCCTATGTAACTGCAAGGCTCAGAAGAGCCCACACACTCAGCTCTTAACCCCAGTGTGCAGAAAGTGTCAAAACATGTTTTTTCAGCAGAAATAAACATGTTTCTGCAAGTTTGGTCACCCCCATGTAAGTTATGGGGCAGTAACAGCACACTTTTGAAAACGTGTTTTTCAGCCTGAAATAAACGCGTTTTTTCAGACAACTGAATCCCTATGTAACTGCAAGGCTCAGAAGAGCCCACACACTCAGCTCTTAACCCCAGTGTGCAGAAAGTGTCAAAACGTGTTTTTCAGCAGAAATAAACATGTTTCTGCAAGTTTGGTCACCCCCATGTAAGTTATGGGGCAGTAACAGCACACTTTTGAAAACGTGTTTTTCAGCCTGAAATAAACGCGTTTTTTAAGACAACTGAATCCCTATGTAACTGCAAGGCTCAGAAGAGCCCACACACTCAGCTCTTATCCCCAGTGTGCAGAAAGTGTCAAAACGTGTTTTTCAGCAGAAATAAACATGTTTCTGCAAGTTTGGTCACCCCCATGTAAGTTATGGGGCAGTAACAGCACACTTTTGAAAACGTGTTTTTCAGCCTGAAATAAACGCGTTTTTTCAGACAACTGAATCCCTATGTAACTGCAAGGCTCAGAAGAGCCCACACACTCAGCTCTTAACCCCAGTGTGCAGAAAGTGTCAAAACGTGTTTTTCAGCAGAAATAAACATGTTTCTGCAAGTTTGGTCACCCCCATGTAAGTTATGGGGCAGTAACAGCACACTTTTGAAAACGTGTTTTTCAGCCTGAAATAAACGCGTTTTTTCAGACAACTGAATCCCTATGTAACTGCAAGGCTCAGAAGAGCCCACACACTCAGCTCTTTACCCCAGTGTGCAGAAAGTGTCAAAACGTGTTTTTCAGCAGAAATAAACATGTTTCTGCAAGTTTGGTCACCCCCATGTAAGTTATGGGGCAGTAACAGCACACTTTTGAAAACGTGTTTTTCAGCCTGAAATAAACGCGTTTTTTCAGACAACTGAATCCCTATGTAACTGCAAGGCTCAGAAGAGCCCACACACTCAGCTCTTAACCCCAGTGTGCAGAAAGTGTCAAAACGTGTTTTTCAGCAGAAATATGTTTCTGCAAGTTTGGTCACCCCCATGTAAGTTATGGGGCAGTAACAGCACACTTTTGAAAACTTGTTTTTCAGCCCGAAATAAACACGTTTTTTCAGACAACTGAATCCCTATGTAACTGCAAGGCTCAGAAGAGCCCACACACTCAGCTCTTAACCCCAGTGTGCAGAAAGTGTCAAAACGTGTTTTTCAGCAGAAATAAACATGTTTCTGCAAGTTTGGTCACCCCCATGTAAGTTATGTGGCAGTAACAGTACACTTTTGAAAACGTGTTTTTCAGCCCGAAATAAACGCGTTTTTTCAGACAACTGAATCCCTATGTAACTGCAAGGCTCAGAAGAGCCCACACACTCAGCTCTTAACCCCAGTGTGCAGAAAGTGTCAAAACATGTTTTTTCAGCAGAAATAAACATGTTTCTGCAAGTTTGGTCACCCCCATGTAAGTTATGGGGCAGTAACAGCACACTTTTGAAAACGTGTTTTTCAGCCTGAAATAAACGCGTTTTTTCAGACAACTGAATCCCTATGTAACTGCAAGGCTCAGAAGAGCCCACACACTCAGCTCTTAACCCCAGTGTGCAGAAAGTGTCAAAACGTGTTTTTCAGCAGAAATAAACATGTTTCTGCAAGTTTGGTCACCCCCATGTAAGTTATGGGGCAGTAACAGCACACTTTTGAAAACGTGTTTTTCAGCCTGAAATAAACGCGTTTTTTCAGACAACTGAATCCCTATGTAACTGCAAGGCTCAGAACAGCCCACACACTCAGCTCTTAACCCCAGTGTGCAGAAAGTGTCAAAACGTGTTTTTCAGCAGAAATAAACATGTTTCTGCAAGTTTGGTCACCCCCATGTAAGTTATGGGGCAGTAACAGCACACTTTTGAAAACGTGTTTTTCAGCCTGAAATAAACGCGTTTTTTCAGACAACTGAATCCCTATGTAACTGCAAGGCTCAGAAGAGCCCACACACTCAGCTCTTAACCCCAGTGTGCAGAAAGTGTCAAAACGTGTTTTTCAGCAGAAATAAACATGTTTCTGCAAGTTTGGTCACCCCCATGTAAGTTATGGGGCAGTAACAGCACACTTTTGAAAACGTGTTTTTCAGCCTGAAATAAACGCGTTTTTTCAGACAACTGAATCCCTGTGTAACTGCAAGGCTCAGAAGAGCCTACACACTCAGCTCTTAACCCCAGTGTGCAGAAAGTGTCAAAACGTGTTTTTCAGCAGAAATAAACATGTTTCTGCAAGTTTGGTCACCCCCATGTAAGTTATGGGGCAGTAACAGCACACTTTTGAAAACGTGTTTTTCAGCCTGAAATAAACGCGTTTTTTCAGACAACTGAATCCCTATGTAACTGCAAGGCTCAGAAGAGCCCACACACTCAGCTCTTAACCCCAGTGTGCAGAAAGTGTCAAAACGTGTTTTTCAGCAGAAATAAACATGTTTCTGCAAGTTTGGTCACCCCCATGTAAGTTATGGGGCAGTAACAGCACACTTTTGAAAACGTGTTTTTCAGCCCGAAATAAACGCGTTATTTCAGACAACTGAATCCCTATGTAACTGCAAGGCTCAAAAGAGCCCACACACTCAGCTCTTAACCCCAGTGTGCAGAAAGTGTCAAAACGTGTTTTTCAGCAGAAATAAACATGTTTCTGCAAGTTTGGTCACCCCCATGTAAGTTATGTGGCAGTAACAGTACACTTTTGAAAACGTGTTTTTCAGCCCGAAATAAACGCGTTTTTTCAGACAACTGAATCCCTATGTAACTGCAAGACTCAGAAGAGCCCACACACTCAGCTCTTAACCCCAGTGTGCAGAAAGTGTCAAAACGTGTTTTTCAGCAGAAATAAACATGTTTCTGCAAGTTTGGTCACCCCCATGTAAGTTATGGGGCAGTAACAGCACACTTTTGAAAACGTGTTTTTCAGCCCGAAATAAACGCGTTTTTTCAGACAACTGAATCCCTATGTAACTGCAAGACTCAGAAGAGCCCACACACTCAGCTCTTAACCCCAGTGTGCAGAAAGTGTCAAAATGTGATTTTCAGCAGAAATAAACATGTTTCTGCAAGTGTGGTCACCCCCATGTAAGTTATGGGGCAGTAACAGCACACTTTTGAAAACATGTTTTTCACCCCGAAATAAACGCGTTTTTTCAGACAACTGAATCCCTATGTAACTGCAAGACTCAGAAGAGCCCACACACTCAGCTCTTAACCCCAGTGTGCAGAAAGTGTCAAAACGTGTTTTTCAGCAGAAATAAACATGTTTCTGCAAGTTTGGTCACCCCCATGTAAGTTATGTGGCAGTAACAGTACACTTTTGAAAACGTGTTTTTCAGCCCGAAATAAACGCGTTTTTTCAGACAACTGAATCCCTATGTAACTGCAAGGCTCAGAAGAGCCCACACACTCAGCTCTTAACCCCAGTGTGCAGAAAGTGTCAAAACATGTTTTTTCAGCAGAAATAAACATGTTTCTGCAAGTTTGGTCACCCCCATGTAAGTTATGGGGCAGTAACAGCACACTTTTGAAAACGTGTTTTTCAGCCTGAAATAAACGCGTTTTTTCAGACAACTGAATCCCTATGTAACTGCAAGGCTCAGAAGAGCCCACACACTCAGCTCTTAACCCCAGTGTGCAGAAAGTGTCAAAACGTGTTTTTCAGCAGAAATAAACATGTTTCTGCAAGTTTGGTCACCCCCATGTAAGTTATGGGGCAGTAACAGCACACTTTTGAAAACGTGTTTTTCAGCCTGAAATAAACGCGTTTTTTAAGACAACTGAATCCCTATGTAACTGCAAGGCTCAGAAGAGCCCACACACTCAGCTCTTATCCCCAGTGTGCAGAAAGTGTCAAAACGTGTTTTTCAGCAGAAATAAACATGTTTCTGCAAGTTTGGTCACCCCCATGTAAGTTATGGGGCAGTAACAGCACACTTTTGAAAACGTGTTTTTCAGCCTGAAATAAACGCGTTTTTTCAGACAACTGAATCCCTATGTAACTGCAAGGCTCAGAAGAGCCCACACACTCAGCTCTTAACCCCAGTGTGCAGAAAGTGTCAAAACGTGTTTTTCAGCAGAAATAAACATGTTTCTGCAAGTTTGGTCACCCCCATGTAAGTTATGGGGCAGTAACAGCACACTTTTGAAAACGTGTTTTTCAGCCTGAAATAAACGCGTTTTTTCAGACAACTGAATCCCTGTGTAACTGCAAGGCTCAGAAGAGCCCACACACTCAGCTCTTAACCCCAGTGTGCAGAAAGTGTCAAAACGTGTTTTTCAGCAGAAATAAACATGTTTCTGCAAGTTTGGTCACCCCCATGTAAGTTATGGGGCAGTAACAGCACACTTTTGAAAACGTGTTTTTCAGCCTGAAATAAACGCGTTTTTTCAGACAACTGAATCCCTATGTAACTGCAAGGCTCAAAAGAGCCCACACACTCAGCTCTTAACCCCAGTGTGCAGAAAGTGTCAAAACGTGTTTTTCAGCAGAAATAAACATGTTTCTGCAAGTTTGGTCACCCCCATGTAAGTTATGTGGCAGTAACAGTACACTTTTGAAAACGTGTTTTTCAGCCCGAAATAAACGCGTTTTTTCAGACAACTGAATCCCTATGTAACTGCAAGGCTCAGAAGAGCCCACACACTCAGCTCTTAACCCCAGTGTGCAGAAAGTGTCAAAACGTGTTTTTCAGCAGAAATAAACATGTTTCTGCAAGTTTGGTCACCCCCATGTAAGTTATGGGGCAGTAACAGCACACTTTTGAAAACGTGTTTTTCAGCCCGAAATAAACGCGTTTTTTCAGACAACTGAATCCCTATGTAACTGCAAGACTCAGAAGAGCCCACACACTCAGCTCTTAACCCCAGTGTGCAGAAAGTGTCAAAACGTGTTTTTCAGCAGAAATAAACATGTTTCTGCAAGTTTGGTCACCCCCATGTAAGTTATGGGGCAGTAACAGCACACTTTTGAAAACGTGTTTTTCAGCCCGAAATAAACGCGTTTTTTCAGACAACTGAATCCCTATGTAACTGCAAGACTCAGAAGAGCCCACACACTCAGCTCTTAACCCCAGTGTGCAGAAAGTGTCAAAACGTGTTTTTCAGCAGAAATATGTTTCTGCAAGTTTGGTCACCCCCATGTAAGTTATGGGGCAGTAACAGCACACTTTTGAAAACTTGTTTTTCAGCCCGAAATAAACGCGTTTTTTCAGACAACTGAATCCCTATGTAACTGCAAGGCTCAGAAGAGCCCACACACTCAGCTCTTAACCCCAGTGTGCAGAAAGTGTCAAAACGTGTTTTTCAGCAGAAATAAACATGTTTCTGCAAGTTTGGTCACCCCCATGTAAGTTATGGGGCAGTAACAGCACACTTTTGAAAACGTGTTTTTCAGCCCGAAATAAACGCGTTTTTTCAGACAACTGAATCCCTATGTAACTGCAAGACTCAGAAGAGCCCACACACTCAGCTCTTAACCCCAGTGTGCAGAAAGTGTCAAAACGTGTTTTTCAGCAGAAATATGTTTCTGCAAGTTTGGTCACCCCCATGTAAGTTATGGGGCAGTAACAGCACACTTTTGAAAACTTGTTTTTCAGCCCGAAATAAACGCGTTTTTTCAGACAACTGAATCCCTATGTAACTGCAAGGCTCAGAAGAGCCCACACACTCAGCTCTTAACCCCAGTGTGCAGAAAGTGACAAAACGTGTTTTTCAGCAGAAATAAACATGTTTCTGCAAGTT
The DNA here is from genome assembly GCF_059453375.1 of Lepisosteus platostomus. Lineage (NCBI taxonomy): Eukaryota > Metazoa > Chordata > Actinopteri > Semionotiformes > Lepisosteidae > Lepisosteus > Lepisosteus platostomus. The sequence goes on along the minus strand of NW_028291659.1, from coordinate 305,963 downwards.
TGGTCACCCCCATGTAAGTTATGGGGCAGTAACAGCACACTTTTGAAAACGTGTTTTTCAGCCCGAAATAAACGCGTTTTTTCAGACAACTGAATCCCTATGTAACTGCAAGACTCAGAAGAGCCCACACACTCAGCTCTTAACCCCAGTGTGCAGAAAGTGTCAAAATGTGATTTTCAGCAGAAATAAACATGTTTCTGCAAGTGTGGTCACCCCCATGTAAGTTATGTGGCAGTAACAGTACACTTTTGAAAACGTGTTTTTCAGCCCGAAATAAACACGTTTTTTCAGACAACTGAATCCCTATGTAACTGCAAGGCTCAAAAGAGCCCACACACTCAGCTCTTAACCCCAGTGTGCAGAAAGTGTCAAAACGTGTTTTTCAGCAGAAATAAACATGTTTCTGCAAGTTTGGTCACCCCCATGTAAGTTATGTGGCAGTAACAGTACACTTTTGAAAACGTGTTTTTCAGCCCGAAATAAACGCGTTTTTTCAGACAACTGAATCCCTATGTAACTGCAAGGCTCAGAAGAGCCCACACACTCAGCTCTTAACCCCAGTGTGCAGAAAGTGTCAAAACGTGTTTTTCAGCAGAAATAAACATGTTTCTGCAAGTTTGGTCACCCCCATGTAAGTTATGGGGCAGTAACAGCACACTTTTGAAAACGTGTTTTTCAGCCTGAAATAAACGCGTTTTTTCAGACAACTGAATCCCTGTGTAACTGCAAGGCTCAGAAGAGCCCACACACTCAGCTCTTAACTTCAGTGTGCAGAAAGTGTCAAAACGTGTTTTTCAGCAGAAATAAACATGTTTCTGCAAGTTTGGTCACCCCCATGTAAGTTATGGGGCAGTAACAGCACACTTTTGAAAACGTGTTTTTCAGCCTGAAATAAACGCGTTTTTTCAGACAACTGAATCCCTATGTAACTGCAAGGCTCAGAAGAGCCCACACACTCAGCTCTTAACCCCAGTGTGCAGAAAGTGTCAAAACGTGTTTTTCAGCAGAAATAAACATGTTTCTGCAAGTTTGGTCACCCCCATGTAAGTTATGGGGCAGTAACAGCACACTTTTGAAAACGTGTTTTTCAGCCCGAAATAAACGCGTTTTTTCAGACAACTGAATCCCTATGTAACTGCAAGGCTCAAAAGAGCCCACACACTCAGCTCTTAACCCCAGTGTGCAGAAAGTGTCAAAACGTGTTTTTCAGCAGAAATAAACATGTTTCTGCAAGTTTGGTCACCCCCATGTAAGTTATGTGGCAGTAACAGTACACTTTTGAAAACGTGTTTTTCAGCCCGAAATAAACGCGTTTTTTCAGACAACTGAATCCCTATGTAACTGCAAGGCTCAAAAGAGCCCACACACTCAGCTCTTAACCCCAGTGTGCAGAAAGTGTCAAAACGTGTTTTTCAGCAGAAATAAACATGTTTCTGCAAGTTTGGTCACCCCCATGTAAGTTATGTGGCAGTAACAGTACACTTTTGAAAACGTGTTTTTCAGCCCGAAATAAACGCGTTTTTTCAGACAACTGAATCCCTATGTAACTGCAAGACTCAGAAGAGCCCACACACTCAGCTCTTAACCCCAGTGTGCAGAAAGTGTCAAAACGTGTTTTTCAGCAGAAATAAACATGTTTCTGCAAGTTTGGTCACCCCCATGTAAGTTATGGGGCAGTAACAGCACACTTTTGAAAACGTGTTTTTCAGCCCGAAATAAACGCGTTTTTTCAGACAACTGAATCCCTATGTAACTGCAAGACTCAGAAGAGCCCACACACTCAGCTCTTAACCCCAGTGTGCAGAAAGTGTCAAAATGTGATTTTCAGCAGAAATAAACATGTTTCTGCAAGTGTGGTCACCCCCATGTAAGTTATGGGGCAGTAACAGCACACTTTTGAAAACATGTTTTTCAGCCCGAAATAAACGCGTTTTTTCAGACAACTGAATCCCTATGTAACTGCAAGACTCAGAAGAGCCCACACACTCAGCTCTTAACCCCAGTGTGCAGAAAGTGTCAAAACGTGTTTTTCAGCAGAAATAAACATGTTTCTGCAAGTTTGGTCACCCCCATGTAAGTTATGTGGCAGTAACAGTACACTTTTGAAAACGTGTTTTTCAGCCCGAAATAAACGCGTTTTTTCAGACAACTGAATCCCTATGTAACTGCAAGGCTCAGAAGAGCCCACACACTCAGCTCTTAACCCCAGTGTGCAGAAAGTGTCAAAACATGTTTTTTCAGCAGAAATAAACATGTTTCTGCAAGTTTGGTCACCCCCATGTAAGTTATGGGGCAGTAACAGCACACTTTTGAAAACGTGTTTTTCAGCCTGAAATAAACGCGTTTTTTCAGACAACTGAATCCCTATGTAACTGCAAGGCTCAGAAGAGCCCACACACTCAGCTCTTAACCCCAGTGTGCAGAAAGTGTCAAAACGTGTTTTTCAGCAGAAATAAACATGTTTCTGCAAGTTTGGTCACCCCCATGTAAGTTATGGGGCAGTAACAGCACACTTTTGAAAACGTGTTTTTCAGCCTGAAATAAACGCGTTTTTTAAGACAACTGAATCCCTATGTAACTGCAAGGCTCAGAAGAGCCCACACACTCAGCTCTTATCCCCAGTGTGCAGAAAGTGTCAAAACGTGTTTTTCAGCAGAAATAAACATGTTTCTGCAAGTTTGGTCACCCCCATGTAAGTTATGGGGCAGTAACAGCACACTTTTGAAAACGTGTTTTTCAGCCCGAAATAAACGCGTTTTTTCAGACAACTGAATCCCTATGTAACTGCAAGGCTCAGAAGAGCCCACACACTCAGCTCTTAACCCCAGTGTGCAGAAAGTGTCAAAACGTGTTTTTCAGCAGAAATAAACATGTTTCTGCAAGTTTGGTCACCCCCATGTAAGTTATGGGGCAGTAACAGCACACTTTTGAAAACGTGTTTTTCAGCCTGAAATAAACGCGTTTTTTCAGACAACTGAATCCCTGTGTAACTGCAAGGCTCAGAAGAGCCCACACACTCAGCTCTTAAGCCCAGTGTGCAGAAAGTGTCAAAACGTGTTTTTCAGCAGAAACAAACATGTTTCTGCAAGTTTGGTCACCCCCATGTAAGTTATGGGGCAGTAACAGCACACTTTTGAAAACGTGTTTTTCAGCCTGAAATAAACGCGTTTTTTCAGACAACTGAATCCCTATGTAACTGCAAGACTCAGAAGAGCCCACACACTCAGCTCTTAACCCCAGTGTGCAGAAAGTGTCAAAACGTGTTTTTCAGCAGAAATAAACATGTTTCTGCAAGTTTGGTCACCCCCATGTAAGTTATGGGGCAGTAACAGCACACTTTTGAAAACGTGTTTTTCAGCCCGAAATAAACGCGTTTTTTCAGACAACTGAATCCCTATGTAACTGCAAGGCTCAAAAGAGTCCACACACTCAGCTCTTAACCCCAGTGTGCAGAAAGTGTCAAAACGTGTTTTTCAGCAGAAATAAACATGTTTCTGCAAGTTTGGTCACCCCCATGTAAGTTATGTGGCAGTAACAGTACACTTTTGAAAACGTGTTTTTCAGCCCGAAATAAACGCGTTTTTTCAGACAACTGAATCCCTATGTAACTGCAAGGCTCAGAAAAGCACACACACTCAGCTCTTAACCCCAGTGTGCAGAAAGTGTCAAAACGTGTTTTTCAGCAGAAATAAACATGTTTCTGCAAGTTTGGTCACCCCCATGTAAGTTATGGGGCAGTAACAGCACACTTTTGAAAACGTGTTTTTCAGCCCGAAATAAACGCGTTTTTTCAGACAACTGAATCCCTATGTAACTGCAAGACTCAGAAGAGCCCACACACTCAGCTCTTAACCCCAGTGTGCAGAAAGTGTCAAAACGTGTTTTTCAGCAGAAATAAACATGTTTCTGCAAGTTTGGTCACCCCCATGTAAGTTATGGGGCAGTAACAGCACACTTTTGAAAACGTGTTTTTCAGCCCGAAATAAACGCGTTTTTTCAGACAACTGAATCCCTATGTAACTGCAAGACTCAGAAGAGCCCACACACTCAGCTCTTAACCCCAGTGTGCAGAAAGTGTCAAAACGTGTTTTTCAGCAGAAATATGTTTCTGCAAGTTTGGTCACCCCCATGTAAGTTATGGGGCAGTAACAGCACACTTTTGAAAACTTGTTTTTCAGCCCGAAATAAACGCGTTTTTTCAGACAACTGAATCCCTATGTAACTGCAAGGCTCAGAAGAGCCCACACACTCAGCTCTTAACCCCAGTGTGCAGAAAGTGTCAAAACGTGTTTTTCAGCAGAAATAAACATGTTTCTGCAAGTTTGGTCACCCCCATGTAAGTTATGGGGCAGTAACAGCACACTTTTGAAAACGTGTTTTTCAGCCCGAAATAAACGCGTTTTTTCAGACAACTGAATCCCTATGTAACTGCAAGACTCAGAAGAGCCCACACACTCAGCTCTTAACCCCAGTGTGCAGAAAGTGTCAAAACGTGTTTTTCAGCAGAAATATGTTTCTGCAAGTTTGGTCACCCCCATGTAAGTTATGGGGCAGTAACAGCACACTTTTGAAAACTTGTTTTTCAGCCCGAAATAAACGCGTTTTTTCAGACAACTGAATCCCTATGTAACTGCAAGGCTCAGAAGAGCCCACACACTCAGCTCTTAACCCCAGTGTGCAGAAAGTGTCAAAACGTGTTTTTCAGCAGAAATAAACATGTTTCTGCAAGTTTGGTCACCCCCATGTAAGTTATGTGGCAGTAACAGTACACTTTTGAAAACGTGTTTTTCAGCCCGAAATAAACGCGTTTTTTCAGACAACTGAATCCCTATGTAACTGCAAGACTCAGAAGAGCCCACACACTCAGCTCTTAACCCCAGTGTGCAGAAAGTGTCAAAACGTGTTTTTCAGCAGAAATAAACATGTTTCTGCAAGTTTGGTCACCCCCATGTAAGTTATGGGGCAGTAACAGCACACTTTTGAAAACGTGTTTTTCAGCCCGAAATAAACGCGTTTTTTCAGACAACTGAATCCCTATGTAACTGCAAGACTCAGAAGAGCCCACACACTCAGCTCTTAACCCCAGTGTGCAGAAAGTGTCAAAATGTGATTTTCAGCAGAAATAAACATGTTTCTGCAAGTGTGGTCACCCCCATGTAAGTTATGGGGCAGTAACAGCACACTTTTGAAAACATGTTTTTCAGCCCGAAATAAACGCGTTTTTTCAGACAACTGAATCCCTATGTAACTGCAAGACTCAGAAGAGCCCACACACTCAGCTCTTAACCCCAGTGTGCAGAAAGTGTCAAAACGTGTTTTTCAGCAGAAATAAACATGTTTCTGCAAGTTTGGTCACCCCCATGTAAGTTATGTGGCAGTAACAGTACACTTTTGAAAACGTGTTTTTCAGCCCGAAATAAACGCGTTTTTTCAGACAACTGAATCCCTATGTAACTGCAAGGCTCAGAAGAGCCCACACACTCAGCTCTTAACCCCAGTGTGCAGAAAGTGTCAAAACATGTTTTTTCAGCAGAAATAAACATGTTTCTGCAAGTTTGGTCACCCCCATGTAAGTTAATGGGCAGTAACAGCACACTTTTGAAAACGTGTTTTTCAGCCTGAAATAAACGCGTTTTTTCAGACAACTGAATCCCTATGTAACTGCAAGGCTCAGAAGAGCCCACACACTCAGCTCTTAACCCCAGTGTGCAGAAAGTGTCAAAACGTGTTTTTCAGCAGAAATAAACATGTTTCTGCAAGTTTGGTCACCCCCATGTAAGTTATGGGGCAGTAACAGCACACTTTTGAAAACGTGTTTTTCAGCCTGAAATAAACGCGTTTTTTAAGACAACTGAATCCCTATGTAACTGCAAGGCTCAGAAGAGCCCACACACTCAGCTCTTATCCCCAGTGTGCAGAAAGTGTCAAAACGTGTTTTTCAGCAGAAATAAACATGTTTCTGCAAGTTTGGTCACCCCCATGTAAGTTATGGGGCAGTAACAGCACACTTTTGAAAACGTGTTTTTCAGCCTGAAATAAACGCGTTTTTTCAGACAACTGAATCCCTATGTAACTGCAAGGCTCAGAAGAGCCCACACACTCAGCTCTTAACCCCAGTGTGCAGAAAGTGTCAAAACGTGTTTTTCAGCAGAAATAAACATGTTTCTGCAAGTTTGGTCACCCCCATGTAAGTTATGGGGCAGTAACAGCACACTTTTGAAAACGTGTTTTTCAGCCTGAAATAAACGCGTTTTTTCAGACAACTGAATCCCTGTGTAACTGCAAGGCTCAGAAGAGCCCACACACTCAGCTCTTAAGCCCAGTGTGCAGAAAGTGTCAAAACGTGTTTTTCAGCAGAAACAAACATGTTTCTGCAAGTTTGGTCACCCCCATGTAAGTTATGGGGCAGTAACAGCACACTTTTGAAAACGTGTTTTTCAGCCTGAAATAAACGCGTTTTTTCAGACAACTGAATCCCTATGTAACTGCAAGACTCAGAAGAGCCCACACACTCAGCTCTTAACCCCAGTGTGCAGAAAGTGTCAAAACGTGTTTTTCAGCAGAAATAAACATGTTTCTGCAAGTTTGGTCACCCCCATGTAAGTTATGGGGCAGTAACAGCACACTTTTGAAAACGTGTTTTTCAGCCCGAAATAAACGCGTTTTTTCAGACAACTGAATCCCTATGTAACTGCAAGGCTCAAAAGAGCCCACACACTCAGCTCTTAACCCCAGTGTGCAGAAAGTGTCAAAACGTGTTTTTCAGCAGAAATAAACATGTTTCTGCAAGTTTGGTCACCCCCATGTAAGTTATGTGGCAGTAACAGTACACTTTTGAAAACGTGTTTTTCAGCCCGAAATAAACGCGTTTTTTCAGACAACTGAATCCCTATGTAACTGCAAGGCTCAGAAGAGCACACACACTCAGCTCTTAACCCCAGTGTGCAGAAAGTGTCAAAACGTGTTTTTCAGCAGAAATAAACATGTTTCTGCAAGTTTGGTCACCCCCATGTAAGTTATGGGGCAGTAACAGCACACTTTTGAAAACGTGTTTTTCAGCCCGAAATAAACGCGTTTTTTCAGACAACTGAATCCCTATGTAACTGCAAGACTCAGAAGAGCCCACACACTCAGCTCTTAACCCCAGTGTGCAGAAAGTGTCAAAACGTGTTTTTCAGCAGAAATAAACATGTTTCTGCAAGTTTGGTCACCCCCATGTAAGTTATGGGGCAGTAACAGCACACTTTTGAAAACGTGTTTTTCAGCCCGAAATAAACGCGTTTTTTCAGACAACTGAATCCCTATGTAACTGCAAGACTCAGAAGAGCCCACACACTCAGCTCTTAACCCCAGTGTGCAGAAAGTGTCAAAACGTGTTTTTCAGCAGAAATATGTTTCTGCAAGTTTGGTCACCCCCATGTAAGTTATGGGGCAGTAACAGCACACTTTTGAAAACTTGTTTTTCAGCCCGAAATAAACGCGTTTTTTCAGACAACTGAATCCCTATGTAACTGCAAGGCTCAGAAGAGCCCACACACTCAGCTCTTAACCCCAGAGTGCAGAAAGTGTCAAAACGTGTTTTTCAGCAGAAATAAACATGTTTCTGCAAGTTTGGTCACCCCCATGTAAGTTATGGGGCAGTAACAGCACACTTTTGAAAACGTGTTTTTCAGCCTGAAATAAACGCGTTTTTTCAGACAACTGAATCCCTGTGTAACTGCAAGGCTCAGAAGAGCCCACACACTCAGCTCTTAACTTCAGTGTGCAGAAAGTGTCAAAACGTGTTTTTCAGCAGAAATAAACATGTTTCTGCAAGTTTGGTCACCCCCATGTAAGTTATGGGGCAGTAACAGCACACTTTTGAAAACGTGTTTTTCAGCCTGAAATAAACGCGTTTTTTCAGACAACTGAATCCCTATGTAACTGCAAGGCTCAGAAGAGCCCACACACTCAGCTCTTAACCCCAGTGTGCAGAAAGTGTCAAAACGTGTTTTTCAGCAGAAATAAACATGTTTCTGCAAGTTTGGTCACCCCCATGTAAGTTATGGGGCAGTAACAGCACACTTTTGAAAACGTGTTTTTCAGCCCGAAATAAACGCGTTTTTTCAGACAACTGAATCCCTATGTAACTGCAAGGCTCAAAAGAGCCCACACACTCAGCTCTTAACCCCAGTGTGCAGAAAGTGTCAAAACGTGTTTTTCAGCAGAAATAAACATGTTTCTGCAAGTTTGGTCACCCCCATGTAAGTTATGTGGCAGTAACAGTACACTTTTGAAAACGTGTTTTTCAGCCCGAAATAAACACGTTTTTTCAGACAACTGAATCCCTATGTAACTGCAAGGCTCAGAAGAGCCCACACACTCAGCTCTTAACCCCAGTGTGCAGAAAGTGTCAAAACGTGTTTTTCAGCAGAAATAAACATGTTTCTGCAAGTTTGGTCACCCCCATGTAAGTTATGGGGCAGTAACAGCACACTTTTGAAAACGTGTTTTTCAGCCCGAAATAAACGCGTTTTTTCAGACAACTGAATCCCTATGTAACTGCAAGGCTCAGAAGAGCCCACACACTCAGCTCTTAACCCCAGTGTGCAGAAAGTGTCAAAACGTGTTTTTCAGCAGAAATAAACATGTTTCTGCAAGTTTGGTCACCCCCATGTAAGTTATGGGGCAGTAACAGCACACTTTTGAAAACGTGTTTTTCAGCCCGAAATAAACGCGTTTTTTCAGACAACTGAATCCCTATGTAACTGCAAGACTCAGAAGAGCCCACACACTCAGCTCTTAACCCCAGTGTGCAGAAAGTGTCAAAACGTGTTTTTCAGCAGAAATAAACATGTTTCTGCAAGTTTGGTCACCCCCATGTAAGTTATGGGGCAGTAACAGCACACTTTTGAAGACGTGTTTTTCAGCCCGAAATAAACGCGTTTTTTCAGACAACTGAATCCCTATGTAACTGCAAGACTCAGAAGAGCCCACACACTCAGCTCTTAACCCCAGTGTGCAGAAAGTGTCAAAACGTGTTTTTCAGCAGAAATAAACATGTTTCTGCAAGTTTGGTCACCCCCATGTAAGTTATGTGGCAGTAACAGTACACTTTTGAAAACATGTTTTTCAGCCCGAAATAAACGCGTTTTTTCAGACAACTGAATCCCTATGTAACTGCAAGGCTCAGAAGAGCCCACACACTCAGCTCTTAACCCCAGTGTGCAGAAAGTGTCAAAACGTGTTTTTCAGCAGAAATAAACATGTTTCTGCAAGTTTGGTCACCCCCATGTAAGTTATGGGGCAGTAACAGCACACTTTTGAAAACTTGTTTTTCAGCCCGAAATAAACGCGTTTTTTCAGACAACTGAATCCCTATGTAACTGCAAGGCTCAGAAGAGCCCACACACTCAGCTCTTAACCCCAGTGTGCAGAAAGTGTCAAAACGTGTTTTTCAGCAGAAATAAACATGTTTCTGCAAGTTTGGTCACCCCCATGTAAGTTATGGGGCAGTAACAGCACACTTTTGAAAACGTGTTTTTCAGCCCGAAATAAACGCGTTTTTTCAGACAACTGAATCCCTATGTAACTGCAAGACTCAGAAGAGCCCACACACTCAGCTCTTAACCCCAGTGTGCAGAAAGTGTCAAAACGTGTTTTTCAGCAGAAATATGTTTCTGCAAGTTTGGTCACCCCCATGTAAGTTATGGGGCAGTAACAGCACACTTTTGAAAACTTGTTTTTCAGCCCGAAATAAACGCGTTTTTTCAGACAACTGAATCCCTATGTAACTGCAAGGCTCAGAAGAGCCCACACACTCAGCTCTTAACCCCAGTGTGCAGAAAGTGACAAAACGTGTTTTTCAGCAGAAATATGTTTCTGCAAGTTTGGTCACCCCCATGTAAGTTATGGGGCAGTAACAGCACACTTTTGAAAACTTGTTTTTCAGCCCGAAATAAACGCGTTTTTTCAGACAACTGAATCCCTATGTAACTGCAAGGCTCAGAAGAGCCCACACACTCAGCTCTTAACCCCAGTGTGCAGAAAGTGTCAAAACGTGTTTTTCAGCAGAAATAAACATGTTTCTGCAAGTTTGGTCACCCCCATGTAAGTTATGGGGCAGTAACAGCACACTTTTGAAAACGTGTTTTTCAGCCCGAAATAAACGCATTTTTTCAGACAACTGAATCCCTATGTAACTGCAAGACTCAGAAGAGCCCACACACTCAGCTCTTAACCCCAGTGTGCAGAAAGTGTCAAAACGTGTTTTTCAGCAGAAATAAACATGTTTCTGCAAGTTTGGTCACCCCCATGTAAGTTATGGGGCAGTAACAGCACACTTTTGAAAACGTGTTTTTCAGCCTGAAATAAACGCGTTTATTAAGACAACTGAATCCCTATGTAACTGCAAGGCTCAGAAGAGCCCACACACTCAGCTCTTAACCCCAGTGTGCAGAAAGTGTCAAAACGTGTTTTTCAGCAGAAATAAATATGTTTCTGCAAGTTTGGTCACCCCCATGTAAGTTATGGGGCAGTAACAGCACACTTTTGAAAACGTGTTTTTCAGCCTGAAATAAACGCGTTTTTTCAGACAACTGAATCCCTATGTAACTGCAAGGCTCAGAAGAGCCCACACACTCAGCTCTTAACCCCAGTGTGCAGAAAGTGTCAAAACGTGTTTTTCAGCAGAAATAAACATGTTTCTGCAAGTTTGGTCACCCCCATGTAAGTTATGGGGCAGTAACAGCACACTTTTGAAAACGTGTTTTTCAGCCTGAAATAAACGCGTTTTTTCAGACAACTGAATCCCTGTGTAACTGCAAGGCTCAGAAGAGCCCACACACTCAGCTCTTAACCCCAGTGTGCAGAAAGTGTCAAAACGTGTTTTTCAGCAGAAATAAACATGTTTCTGCAAGTTTGGTCACCCCCATGTAAGTTATGGGGCAGTAACAGCACACTTTTGAAAACGTGTTTTTCAGCCTGAAATAAACGCGTTTTTTAAGACAACTGAATCCCTATGTAACTGCAAGGCTCAGAAGAGCCCACACACTCAGCTCTTAACCCCAGTGTGCAGAAAGTGTCAAAACGTGTTTTTCAGCAGAAATAAACATGTTTCTGCAAGTTTGGTCACCCCCATGTAAGTTATGGGGCAGTAACAGCACACTTTTGAAAACGTGTTTTTCAGCCTGAAATAAACGCGTTTTTTCAGAGAACTGAATCCCTATGTAACTGCAAGGCTCAGAAGAGCCCACACACTCAGCTCTTAACCCCAGTGTGCAGAAAGTGTCAAAACGTGTTTTTCAGCAGAAATAAACATGTTTCTGCAAGTTTGGTCACCCCCATGTAAGTTATGGGGCAGTAACAGCACACTTTTGAAAACGTGTTTTTCAGCCTGAAATAAACGCGTTTTTTCAGACAACTGAATCCCTGTGTAACTGCAAGGCTCAGAAGAGCCCACACACTCAGCTCTTAACCCCAGTGTGCAGAAAGTGTCAAAACGTGTTTTTCAGCAGAAATAAACATGTTTCTGCAAGTTTGGTCACCCCCATGTAAGTTATGGGGCAGTAACAGCACACTTTTGAAAACGTGTTTTTCAGCCTGAAATAAACGCGTTTTTTCAGACAACTGAATCCCTATGTAACTGCAAGGCTCAGAAGAGCCCACACACTCAGCTCTTAACCCCAGTGTGCAGAAAGTGTCAAAACGTGTTTTTCAGCAGAAATAAACATGTTTCTGCAAGTTTGGTCACCCCCATGTAAGTTATGGGGCAGTAACAGCACACTTTTGAAAACGTGTTTTTCAGCCCGAAATAAACGCGTTTTTTCAGACAACTGAATCCCTATGTAACTGCAAGGCTCAAAAGAGCCCACACACTCAGCTCTTAACCCCAGTGTGCAGAAAGTGTCAAAACGTGTTTTTCAGCAGAAATAAACATGTTTCTGCAAGTTTGGTCACCCCCATGTAAGTTATGTGGCAGTAACAGTACACTTTTGAAAACGTGTTTTTCAGCCTGAAATAAACGCGTTTTTTCAGACAACTGAATCCCTATGTAACTGCAAGGCTCAGAAGAGCCCACACACTCAGCTCTTAACCCCAGTGTGCAGAAAGTGTCAAAACGTGTTTTTCAGCAGAAATAAACATGTTTCTGCAAGTTTGGTCACCCCCATGTAAGTTATGGGGCAGTAACAGCACACTTTTGAAAACGTGTTTTTCAGCCCGAAATAAACGCGTTTTTTCAGACAACTGAATCCCTATGTAACTGCAAGACTCAGAAGAGCCCACACACTCAGCTCTTAACCCCAGTGTGCAGAAAGTGTCAAAACGTGTTTTTCAGCAGAAATAAACATGTTTCTGCAAGTTTGGTCACCCCCATGTAAGTTATGGGGCAGTAACAGCACACTTTTGAAAACGTGTTTTTCAGCCCGAAATAAACGCGTTTTTTCAGACAACTGAATCCCTATGTAACTGCAAGACTCAGAAGAGCCCACACACTCAGCTCTTAACCCCAGTGTGCAGAAAGTGTCAAAACGTGTTTTTCAGCAGAAATATGTTTCTGCAAGTTTGGTCACCCCCATGTAAGTTATGGGGCAGTAACAGCACACTTTTGAAAACGTGTTTTTCAGCCCGAAATAAACGCGTTTTTTCAGACAACTGAATCCCTATGTAACTGCAAGGCTCAGAAGAGCCCACACACTCAGCTCTTAACCCCAGTGTGCAGAAAGTGTCAAAACGTGTTTTTCAGCAGAAATATGTTTCTGCAAGTTTGGTCACCCCCATGTAAGTTATGGGGCAGTAACAGCACACTTTTGAAAACTTGTTTTTCAGCCCGAAATAAACGCGTTTTTTCAGACAACTGAATCCCTATGTAACTGCAAGGCTCAGAAGAGCCCACACACTCAGCTCTTAACCCCAGTGTGCAGAAAGTGTCAAAACGTGTTTTTCAGCAGAAATAAACATGTTTCTGCAAGTTTGGTCACCCCCATGTAAGTTATGTGGCAGTAACAGTACACTTTTGAAAACGTGTTTTTCAGCCCAAAATAAACGCGTTTTTTCAGACAACTGAATCCCTATGTAACTGCAAGGCTCAGAAGAGCCCACACACTCAGCTCTTAACCCCAGTGTGCAGAAAGTGTCAAAACATGTTTTTTCAGCAGAAATAAACATGTTTCTGCAAGTTTGGTCACCCCCATGTAAGTTATGGGGCAGTAACAGCACACTTTTGAAAACGTGTTTTTCAGCCTGAAATAAACGCGTTTTTTCAGACAACTGAATCCCTATGTAACTGCAAGGCTCAGAAGAGCCCACACACTCAGCTCTTAACCCCAGTGTGCAGAAAGTGTCAAAACGTGTTTTTCAGCAGAAATAAACATGTTTCTGCAAGTTTGGTCACCCCCATGTAAGTTATGGGGCAGTAACAGCACACTTTTGAAAACGTGTTTTTCAGCCTGAAATAAACGCGTTTTTTCAGACAACTGAATCCCTATGTAACTGCAAGGCTCAGAAGAGCCCACACACTCAGCTCTTAACCCCAGTGTGCAGAAAGTATCAAAACGTGTTTTTCAGCAGAAATAAACATGTTTCTGCAAGTTTGGTCACCCCCATGTAAGTTATGGGGCAGTAACAGCACACTTTTGAAAACGTGTTTTTCAGCCTGAAATAAACGCGTTTTTTCAGACAACTGAATCCCTATGTAACTGCTAGGCTCAGAAGAGCCCACACACTCAGCTCTTAACCCCAGTGTGCAGAAAGTGTCAAAACGTGTTTTTCAGCAGAAATAAACATGTTTCTGCAAGTTTGGTCACCCCCATGTAAGTTATGGGGCAGTAACAGCACACTTTTGAAAACGTGTTTTTCAGCCTGAAATAAACGCGTTTTTTCAGACAACTGAATCCCTGTGTAACTGCAAGGCTCAGAAGAGCCTACACACTCAGCTCTTAACCCCAGTGTGCAGAAAGTGTCAAAACGTGTTTTTCAGCAGAAATAAACATGTTTCTGCAAGTTTGGTCACCCCCATGTAAGTTATGGGGCAGTAACAGCACACTTTTGAAAACGTGTTTTTCAGCCTGAAATAAACGCGTTTTTTCAGACAACTGAATCCCTATGTAACTGCAAGGCTCAGAAGAGCCCACACACTCAGCTCTTAACCCCAGTGTGCAGAAAGTGTCAAAACGTGTTTTTCAGCAGAAATAAACATGTTTCTGCAAGTTTGGTCACCCCCATGTAAGTTATGGGGCAGTAACAGCACACTTTTGAAAACGTGTTTTTCAGCCCGAAATAAACGCGTTTTTTCAGACAACTGAATCCCTATGTAACTGCAAGGCTCAAAAGAGCCCACACACTCAGCTCTTAACCCCAGTGTGCAGAAAGTGTCAAAACGTGTTTTTCAGCAGAAATAAACATGTTTCTGCAAGTTTGGTCACCCCCATGTAAGTTATGTGGCAGTAACAGTACACTTTTGAAAACGTGTTTTTCAGCCCGAAATAAACGCGTTTTTTCAGACAACTGAATCCCTATGTAACTGCAAGGCTCAGAAGAGCCCACACACTCAGCTCTTAACCCCAGTGTGCAGAAAGTGTCAAAACGTGTTTTTCAGCAGAAATAAACATGTTTCTGCAAGTTTGGTCACCCCCATGTAAGTTATGGGGCAGTAACAGTACACTTTTGAAAACGTGTTTTTCAGCCCGAAATAAACGCGTTTTTTCAGACAACTGAATCCCTGTGTAACTGCAAGGCTCAGAAGAGCCTACACACTCAGCTCTTAACCCCAGTGTGCAGAAAGTGTCAAAACGTGTTTTTCAGCAGAAATAAACATGTTTCTGCAAGTTTGGTCACCCCCATGTAAGTTATGGGGCAGTAACAGCACACTTTTGAAAACGTGTTTTTCAGCCTGAAATAAACGCGTTTTTTCAGACAACTGAATCCCTATGTAACTGCAAGGCTCAGAAGAGCCCACACACTCAGCTCTTAACCCCAGTGTGCAGAAAGTGTCAAAACGTGTTTTTCAGCAGAAATATGTTTCTGCAAGTTTGGTCACCCCCATGTAAGTTATGGGGCAGTAACAGCACACTTTTGAAAACTTGTTTTTCAGCCCGAAATAAACGCGTTTTTTCAGACAACTGAATCCCTATGTAACTGCAAGGCTCAGAAGAGCCCACACACTCAGCTCTTAACCCCAGTGTGCAGAAAGTGTCAAAACGTGTTTTTCAGCAGAAATAAACATGTTTCTGCAAGTTTGGTCACCCCCATGTAAGTTATGGGGCAGTAACAGCACACTTTTGAAAACGTGTTTTTCAGCCCGAAATAAACGCGTTTTTTCAGACAACTGAATCCCTATGTAACTGCAAGACTCAGAAGAGCCCACACACTCAGCTCTTAACCCCAGTGTGCAGAAAGTGTCAAAACGTGTTTTTCAGCAGAAATATGTTTCTGCAAGTTTGGTCACCCCCATGTAAGTTATGGGGCAGTAACAGCACACTTTTGAAAACTTGTTTTTCAGCCCGAAATAAACGCGTTTTTTCAGACAACTGAATCCCTATGTAACTGCAAGGCTCAGAAGAGCCCACACACTCAGCTCTTAACCCCAGTGTGCAGAAAGTGACAAAACGTGTTTTTCAGCAGAAATATGTTTCTGCAAGTTTGGTCACCCCTATGTAAGTTATGGGGGAGTAACAGCACACTTTTGAAAACTTGTTTTTCAGCCCGAAATAAACGCGTTTTTTCAGACAACTGAATCCCTATGTAACTGCAAGGCTCAGAAGAGCCCACACACTCAGCTCTTAACCCCAGTGTGCAGAAAGTGTCAAAACGTGTTTTTCAGCAGAAATAAACATGTTTCTGCAAGTTTGGTCACCCCCATGTAAGTTATGGGGCAGTAACAGCACACTTTTGAAAACGTGTTTTTCAGCCCGAAATAAACGCATTTTTTCAGACAACTGAATCCCTATGTAACTGCAAGACTCAGAAGAGCCCACACACTCAGCTCTTAACCCCAGTGTGCAGAAAGTGTCAAAACGTGTTTTTCAGCAGAAATAAACATGTTTCTGCAAGTTTGGTCACCCCCATGTAAGTTATGGGGCAGTAACAGCACACTTTTGAAAACGTGTTTTTCAGCCTGAAATAAACGCGTTTTTTAAGACAACTGAATCCCTATGTAACTGCAAGGCTCAGAAGAGCCCACACACTCAGCTCTTAACCCCAGTGTGCAGAAAGTGTCAAAACGTGTTTTTCAGCAGAAATAAACATGTTTCTGCAAGTTTGGTCACCCCCATGTAAGTTATGGGGCAGTAACAGCACACTTTTGAAAACGTGTTTTTCAGCCTGAAATAAACGCGTTTTTTCAGACAACTGAATCCCTATGTAACTGCAAGGCTCAGAAGAGCCCACACACTCAGCTCTTAACCCCAGTGTGCAGAAAGTGTCAAAACGTGTTTTTCAGCAGAAATAAACATGTTTCTGCAAGTTTGGTCACCCCCATGTAAGTTATGGGGCAGTAACAGCACACTTTTGAAAACGTGTTTTTCAGCCTGAAATAAACGCGTTTTTTCAGACAACTGAATCCCTGTGTAACTGCAAGGCTCAGAAGAGCCCACACACTCAGCTCTTAACCCCAGTGTGCAGAAAGTGTCAAAACGTGTTTTTCAGCAGAAATAAACATGTTTCTGCAAGTTTGGTCACCCCCATGTAAGTTATGGGGCAGTAACAGCACACTTTTGAAAACGTGTTTTTCAGCCTGAAATAAACGCGTTTTTTAAGACAACTGAATCCCTATGTAACTGCAAGGCTCAGAAGAGCCCACACACTCAGCTCTTAACTTCAGTGTGCAGAAAGTGTCAAAACGTGTTTTTCAGCAGAAATAAACATGTTTCTGCAAGTTTGGTCACCCCCATGTAAGTTATGGGGCAGTAACAGCACACTTTTGAAAACGTGTTTTTCAGCCTGAAATAAACGCGTTTTTTCAGACAACTGAATCCCTATGTAACTGCAAGGCTCAGAAGAGCCCACACACTCAGCTCTTAACCCCAGTGTGCAGAAAGTGTCAAAACGTGTTTTTCAGCAGAAATAAACATGTTTCTGCAAGTTTGGTCACCCCCATGTAAGTTATGGGGCAGTAACAGCACACTTTTGAAAACGTGTTTTTCAGCCCGAAATAAACGCGTTTTTTCAGACAACTGAATCCCTATGTAACTGCAAGGCTCAAAAGAGCCCACACACTCAGCTCTTAACCCCAGTGTGCAGAAAGTGTCAAAACGTGTTTTTCAGCAGAAATAAACATGTTTCTGCAAGTTTGGTCACCCCCATGTAAGTTATGTGGCAGTAACAGTACACTTTTGAAAACGTGTTTTTCAGCCCGAAATAAACACGTTTTTTCAGACAACTGAATCCCTATGTAACTGCAAGGCTCAGAAGAGCCCACACACTCAGCTCTTAACCCCAGTGTGCAGAAAGTGTCAAAACGTGTTTTTCAGCAGAAATAAACATGTTTCTGCAAGTTTGGTCACCCCCATGTAAGTTATGGGGCAGTAACAGCACACTTTTGAAAACGTGTTTTTCAGCCCGAAATAAACGCGTTTTTTCAGACAACTGAATCCCTATGTAACTGCAAGGCTCAGAAGAGCCCACACACTCAGCTCTTAACCCCAGTGTGCAGAAAGTGTCAAAACGTGTTTTTCAGCAGAAATAAACATGTTTCTGCAAGTTTGGTCACCCCCATGTAAGTTATGGGGCAGTAACAGCACACTTTTGAAAACGTGTTTTTCAGCCCGAAATAAACGCGTTTTTTCAGACAACTGAATCCCTATGTAACTGCAAGACTCAGAAGAGCCCACACACTCAGCTCTTAACCCCAGTGTGCAGAAAGTGTCAAAACGTGTTTTTCAGCAGAAATAAACATGTTTCTGCAAGTTTGGTCACCCCCATGTAAGTTATGTGGCAGTAACAGTACACTTTTGAAAACATGTTTTTCAGCCCGAAATAAACGCGTTTTTTCAGACAACTGAATCCCTATGTAACTGCAAGGCTCAGAAGAGCCCACACACTCAGCTCTTAACCCCAGTGTGCAGAAAGTGTCAAAACGTGTTTTTCAGCAGAAATAAACATGTTTCTGCAAGTTTGGTCACCCCCATGTAAGTTATGGGGCAGTAACAGCACACTTTTGAAAACTTGTTTTTCAGCCCGAAATAAACGCGTTTTTTCAGACAACTGAATCCCTATGTAACTGCAAGGCTCAGAAGAGCCCACACACTCAGCTCTTAACCCCAGTGTGCAGAAAGTGTCAAAACGTGTTTTTCAGCAGAAATAAACATGTTTCTGCAAGTTTGGTCACCCCCATGTAAGTTATGGGGCAGTAACAGCACACTTTTGAAAACGTGTTTTTCAGCCCGAAATAAACGCGTTTTTTCAGACAACTGAATCCCTATGTAACTGCAAGACTCAGAAGAGCCCACACACTCAGCTCTTAACCCCAGTGTGCAGAAAGTGTCAAAACGTGTTTTTCAGCAGAAATATGTTTCTGCAAGTTTGGTCACCCCCATGTAAGTTATGGGGCAGTAACAGCACACTTTTGAAAACTTGTTTTTCAGCCCGAAATAAACGCGTTTTTTCAGACAACTGAATCCCTATGTAACTGCAAGGCTCAGAAGAGCCCACACACTCAGCTCTTAACCCCAGTGTGCAGAAAGTGACAAAACGTGTTTTTCAGCAGAAATATGTTTCTGCAAGTTTGGTCACCCCCATGTAAGTTATGGGGCAGTAACAGCACACTTTTGAAAACTTGTTTTTCAGCCCGAAATAAACGCGTTTTTTCAGACAACTGAATCCCTATGTAACTGCAAGGCTCAGAAGAGCCCACACACTCAGCTCTTAACCCCAGTGTGCAGAAAGTGTCAAAACGTGTTTTTCAGCAGAAATAAACATGTTTCTGCAAGTTTGGTCACCCCCATGTAAGTTATGGGGCAGTAACAGCACACTTTTGAAAACGTGTTTTTCAGCCCGAAATAAACGCATTTTTTCAGACAACTGAATCCCTATGTAACTGCAAGACTCAGAAGAGCCCACACACTCAGCTCTTAACCCCAGTGTGCAGAAAGTGTCAAAACGTGTTTTTCAGCAGAAATAAACATGTTTCTGCAAGTTTGGTCACCCCCATGTAAGTTATGGGGCAGTAACAGCACACTTTTGAAAACGTGTTTTTCAGCCTGAAATAAACGCGTTTTTTCAGACAACTGAATCCCTATGTAACTGCAAGGCTCAGAAGAGCCCACACACTCAGCTCTTAACCCCAGTGTGCAGAAAGTGTCAAAACGTGTTTTTCAGCAGAAATAAACATGTTTCTGCAAGTTTGGTCACCCCCATGTAAGTTATGGGGCAGTAACAGCACACTTTTGAAAACGTGTTTTTCAGCCTGAAATTAACGCGTTTTTTCAGACAACTGAATCCCTGTGTAACTGCAAGGCTCAGAAGAGCCCACACACTCAGCTCTTAACCCCAGTGTGCAGAAAGTGTCAAAACGTGTTTTTCAGCAGAAATATGTTTCTGCAAGTTTGGTCACCCCCATGTAAGTTATGGGGCAGTAACAGCACACTTTTGAAAACTTGTTTTTCAGCCCGAAATAAACGCGTTTTTTCAGACAACTGAATCCCTATGTAACTGCAAGGCTCAGAAGAGCCCACACACTCAGCTCTTAACCCCAGTGTGCAGAAAGTGACAAAACGTGTTTTTCAGCAGAAATATGTTTCTGCAAGTTTGGTCACCCCTATGTAAGTTATGGGGGAGTAACAGCACACTTTTGAAAACTTGTTTTTCAGCCCGAAATAAACGCGTTTTTTCAGACAACTGAATCCCTATGTAACTGCAAGGCTCAGAAGAGCCCACACACTCAGCTCTTAACCCCAGTGTGCAGAAAGTGTCAAAACGTGTTTTTCAGCAGAAATAAACATGTTTCTGCAAGTTTGGTCACCCCCATGTAAGTTATGGGGCAGTAACAGCACACTTTTGAAAACGTGTTTTTCAGCCCGAAATAAACGCATTTTTTCAGACAACTGAATCCCTATGTAACTGCAAGACTCAGAAGAGCCCACACACTCAGCTCTTAACCCCAGTGTGCAGAAAGTGTCAAAACGTGTTTTTCAGCAGAAATAAACATGTTTCTGCAAGTTTGGTCACCCCCATGTAAGTTATGGGGCAGTAACAGCACACTTTTGAAAACGTGTTTTTCAGCCTGAAATAAACGCGTTTTTTAAGACAACTGAATCCCTATGTAACTGCAAGGCTCAGAAGAGCCCACACACTCAGCTCTTAACCCCAGTGTGCAGAAAGTGTCAAAACGTGTTTTTCAGCAGAAATAAACATGTTTCTGCAAGTTTGGTCACCCCCATGTAAGTTATGGGGCAGTAACAGCACACTTTTGAAAACGTGTTTTTCAGCCTGAAATAAACGCGTTTTTTCAGACAACTGAATCCCTATGTAACTGCAAGGCTCAGAAGAGCCCACACACTCAGCTCTTAACCCCAGTGTGCAGAAAGTGTCAAAACGTGTTTTTCAGCAGAAATAAACATGTTTCTGCAAGTTTGGTCACCCCCATGTAAGTTATGGGGCAGTAACAGCACACTTTTGAAAACGTGTTTTTCAGCCTGAAATAAACGCGTTTTTTCAGACAACTGAATCCCTGTGTAACTGCAAGGCTCAGAAGAGCCCACACACTCAGCTCTTAACCCCAGTGTGCAGAAAGTGTCAAAACGTGTTTTTCAGCAGAAATAAACATGTTTCTGCAAGTTTGGTCACCCCCATGTAAGTTATGGGGCAGTAACAGCACACTTTTGAAAACGTGTTTTTCAGCCTGAAATAAACGCGTTTTTTAAGACAACTGAATCCCTATGTAACTGCAAGGCTCAGAAGAGCCCACACACTCAGCTCTTAACTTCAGTGTGCAGAAAGTGTCAAAACGTGTTTTTCAGCAGAAATAAACATGTTTCTGCAAGTTTGGTCACCCCCATGTAAGTTATGGGGCAGTAACAGCACACTTTTGAAAACGTGTTTTTCAGCCTGAAATAAACGCGTTTTTTCAGACAACTGAATCCCTATGTAACTGCAAGGCTCAGAAGAGCCCACACACTCAGCTCTTAACCCCAGTGTGCAGAAAGTGTCAAAACGTGTTTTTCAGCAGAAATAAACATGTTTCTGCAAGTTTGGTCACCCCCATGTAAGTTATGGGGCAGTAACAGCACACTTTTGAAAACGTGTTTTTCAGCCCGAAATAAACGCGTTTTTTCAGACAACTGAATCCCTATGTAACTGCAAGGCTCAAAAGAGCCCACACACTCAGCTCTTAACCCCAGTGTGCAGAAAGTGTCAAAACGTGTTTTTCAGCAGAAATAAACATGTTTCTGCAAGTTTGGTCACCCCCATGTAAGTTATGTGGCAGTAACAGTACACTTTTGAAAACGTGTTTTTCAGCCCGAAATAAACACGTTTTTTCAGACAACTGAATCCCTATGTAACTGCAAGGCTCAGAAGAGCCCACACACTCAGCTCTTAACCCCAGTGTGCAGAAAGTGTCAAAACGTGTTTTTCAGCAGAAATAAACATGTTTCTGCAAGTTTGGTCACCCCCATGTAAGTTATGGGGCAGTAACAGCACACTTTTGAAAACGTGTTTTTCAGCCCGAAATAAACGCGTTTTTTCAGACAACTGAATCCCTATGTAACTGCAAGGCTCAGAAGAGCCCACACACTCAGCTCTTAACCCCAGTGTGCAGAAAGTGTCAAAACGTGTTTTTCAGCAGAAATAAACATGTTTCTGCAAGTTTGGTCACCCCCATGTAAGTTATGGGGCAGTAACAGCACACTTTTGAAAACGTGTTTTTCAGCCCGAAATAAACGCGTTTTTTCAGACAACTGAATCCCTATGTAACTGCAAGACTCAGAAGAGCCCACACACTCAGCTCTTAACCCCAGTGTGCAGAAAGTGTCAAAACGTGTTTTTCAGCAGAAATAAACATGTTTCTGCAAGTTTGGTCACCCCCATGTAAGTTATGTGGCAGTAACAGTACACTTTTGAAAACATGTTTTTCAGCCCGAAATAAACGCGTTTTTTCAGACAACTGAATCCCTATGTAACTGCAAGGCTCAGAAGAGCCCACACACTCAGCTCTTAACCCCAGTGTGCAGAAAGTGTCAAAACGTGTTTTTCAGCAGAAATAAACATGTTTCTGCAAGTTTGGTCACCCCCATGTAAGTTATGGGGCAGTAACAGCACACTTTTGAAAACTTGTTTTTCAGCCCGAAATAAACGCGTTTTTTCAGACAACTGAATCCCTATGTAACTGCAAGGCTCAGAAGAGCCCACACACTCAGCTCTTAACCCCAGTGTGCAGAAAGTGTCAAAACGTGTTTTTCAGCAGAAATAAACATGTTTCTGCAAGTTTGGTCACCCCCATGTAAGTTATGGGGCAGTAACAGCACACTTTTGAAAACGTGTTTTTCAGCCCGAAATAAACGCGTTTTTTCAGACAACTGAATCCCTATGTAACTGCAAGACTCAGAAGAGCCCACACACTCAGCTCTTAACCCCAGTGTGCAGAAAGTGTCAAAACGTGTTTTTCAGCAGAAATATGTTTCTGCAAGTTTGGTCACCCCCATGTAAGTTATGGGGCAGTAACAGCACACTTTTGAAAACTTGTTTTTCAGCCCGAAATAAACGCGTTTTTTCAGACAACTGAATCCCTATGTAACTGCAAGGCTCAGAAGAGCCCACACACTCAGCTCTTAACCCCAGTGTGCAGAAAGTGACAAAACGTGTTTTTCAGCAGAAATATGTTTCTGCAAGTTTGGTCACCCCCATGTAAGTTATGGGGCAGTAACAGCACACTTTTGAAAACTTGTTTTTCAGCCCGAAATAAACGCGTTTTTTCAGACAACTGAATCCCTATGTAACTGCAAGGCTCAGAAGAGCCCACACACTCAGCTCTTAACCCCAGTGTGCAGAAAGTGTCAAAACGTGTTTTTCAGCAGAAATAAACATGTTTCTGCAAGTTTGGTCACCCCCATGTAAGTTATGGGGCAGTAACAGCACACTTTTGAAAACGTGTTTTTCAGCCCGAAATAAACGCATTTTTTCAGACAACTGAATCCCTATGTAACTGCAAGACTCAGAAGAGCCCACACACTCAGCTCTTAACCCCAGTGTGCAGAAAGTGTCAAAACGTGTTTTTCAGCAGAAATAAACATGTTTCTGCAAGTTTGGTCACCCCCATGTAAGTTATGGGGCAGTAACAGCACACTTTTGAAAACGTGTTTTTCAGCCTGAAATAAACGCGTTTTTTCAGACAACTGAATCCCTATGTAACTGCAAGGCTCAGAAGAGCCCACACACTCAGCTCTTAACCCCAGTGTGCAGAAAGTGTCAAAACGTGTTTTTCAGCAGAAATAAACATGTTTCTGCAAGTTTGGTCACCCCCATGTAAGTTATGGGGCAGTAACAGCACACTTTTGAAAACGTGTTTTTCAGCCTGAAATTAACGCGTTTTTTCAGACAACTGAATCCCTGTGTAACTGCAAGGCTCAGAAGAGCCCACACACTCAGCTCTTAACCCCAGTGTGCAGAAAGTGTCAAAACGTGTTTTTCAGCAGAAATAAACATGTTTCTGCAAGTTTGGTCACCCCCATGTAACTTATGGGGCAGTAACAGCACACTTTTGAAAACGTGTTTTTCAGCCTGAAATAAACGCGTTTTTTAAGACAACTGAATCCCTATGTAACTGCAAGGCTCAGAAGAGCCCACACACTCAGCTCTTAACCCCAGTGTGCAGAAAGTGTCAAAACGTGTTTTTCAGCAGAAATAAACATGTTTCTGCAAGTTTGGTCACCCCCATGTAAGTTATGGGGCAGTAACAGCACACTTTTGAAAACGTGTTTTTCAGCCTGAAATAAACGCGTTTTTTCAGACAACTGAATCCCTATGTAACTGCAAGGCTCAGAAGAGCCCACACACTCAGCTCTTAACCCCAGTGTGCAGAAAGTGTCAAAACGTGTTTTTCAGCAGAAATAAACATGTTTCTGCAAGTTTGGTCACCCCCATGTAAGTTATGGGGCAGTAACAGCACACTTTTGAAAACGTGTTTTTCAGCCTGAAATAAACGCGTTTTTTCAGACAACTGAATCCCTGTGTAACTGCAAGGCTCAGAAGAGCCCACACACTCAGCTCTTAACCCCAGTGTGCAGAAAGTGTCAAAACGTGTTTTTCAGCAGAAATAAACATGTTTCTGCAAGTTTGGTCACCCCCATGTAAGTTATGGGGCAGTAACAGCACACTTTTGAAAACGTGTTTTTCAGCCTGAAATAAACGCGTTTTTTCAGACAACTGAATCCCTATGTAACTGCAAGGCTCAGAAGAGCCCACACACTCAGCTCTTAACCCCAGTGTGCAGAAAGTGTCAAAACGTGTTTTTCAGCAGAAATAAACATGTTTCTGCAAGTTTGGTCACCCCCATGTAAGTTATGGGGCAGTAACAGCACACTTTTGAAAACGTGTTTTTCAGCCCGAAATAAACGCGTTTTTTCAGACAACTGAATCCCTATGTAACTGCAAGACTCAGAAGAGCCCACACACTCAGCTCTTAACCCCAGTGTGCAGAAAGTGTCAAAACGTGTTTTTCAGCAGAAATATGTTTCTGCAAGTTTGGTCACCCCCATGTAAGTTATGGGGCAGTAACAGCACACTTTTGAAAACTTGTTTTTCAGCCCGAAATAAACGCGTTTTTTCAGACAACTGAATCCCTATGTAACTGCAAGGCTCAGAAGAGCCCACACACTCAGCTCTTAACCCCAGTGTGCAGAAAGTGACAAAACGTGTTTTTCAGCAGAAATATGTTTCTGCAAGTTTGGTCACCCCCATGTAAGTTATGGGGCAGTAACAGCACACTTTTGAAAACTTGTTTTTCAGCCCGAAATAAACGCGTTTTTTCAGACAACTGAATCCCTATGTAACTGCAAGGCTCAGAAGAGCCCACACACTCAGCTCTTAACCCCAGTGTGCAGAAAGTGTCAAAACGTGTTTTTCAGCAGAAATAAACATGTTTCTGCAAGTTTGGTCACCCCCATGTAAGTTATGGGGCAGTAACAGCACACTTTTGAAAACGTGTTTTTCAGCCCGAAATAAACGCATTTTTTCAGACAACTGAATCCCTATGTAACTGCAAGACTCAGAAGAGCCCACACACTCAGCTCTTAACCCCAGTGTGCAGAAAGTGTCAAAACGTGTTTTTCAGCAGAAATAAACATGTTTCTGCAAGTTTGGTCACCCCCATGTAAGTTATGGGGCAGTAACAGCACACTTTTGAAAACGTGTTTTTCAGCCTGAAATAAACGCGTTTTTTCAGACAACTGAATCCCTATGTAACTGCAAGGCTCAGAAGAGCCCACACACTCAGCTCTTAACCCCAGTGTGCAGAAAGTGTCAAAACGTGTTTTTCAGCAGAAATAAACATGTTTCTGCAAGTTTGGTCACCCCCATGTAAGTTATGGGGCAGTAACAGCACACTTTTGAAAACGTGTTTTTCAGCCTGAAATTAACGCGTTTTTTCAGACAACTGAATCCCTGTGTAACTGCAAGGCTCAGAAGAGCCCACACACTCAGCTCTTAACCCCAGTGTGCAGAAAGTGTCAAAACGTGTTTTTCAGCAGAAATAAACATGTTTCTGCAAGTTTGGTCACCCCCATGTAACTTATGGGGCAGTAACAGCACACTTTTGAAAACGTGTTTTTCAGCCTGAAATAAACGCGTTTTTTAAGACAACTGAATCCCTATGTAACTGCAAGGCTCAGAAGAGCCCACACACTCAGCTCTTAACCCCAGTGTGCAGAAAGTGTCAAAACGTGTTTTTCAGCAGAAATAAACATGTTTCTGCAAGTTTGGTCACCCCCATGTAAGTTATGGGGCAGTAACAGCACACTTTTGAAAACGTGTTTTTCAGCCTGAAATAAACGCGTTTTTTCAGACAACTGAATCCCTATGTAACTGCAAGGCTCAGAAGAGCCCACACACTCAGCTCTTAACCCCAGTGTGCAGAAAGTGTCAAAACGTGTTTTTCAGCAGAAATAAACATGTTTCTGCAAGTTTGGTCACCCCCATGTAAGTTATGGGGCAGTAACAGCACACTTTTGAAAACGTGTTTTTCAGCCTGAAATAAACGCGTTTTTTCAGACAACTGAATCCCTGTGTAACTGCAAGGCTCAGAAGAGCCCACACACTCAGCTCTTAACCCCAGTGTGCAGAAAGTGTCAAAACGTGTTTTTCAGCAGAAATAAACATGTTTCTGCAAGTTTGGTCACCCCCATGTAAGTTATGGGGCAGTAACAGCACACTTTTGAAAACGTGTTTTTCAGCCTGAAATAAACGCGTTTTTTCAGACAACTGAATCCCTATGTAACTGCAAGGCTCAGAAGAGCCCACACACTCAGCTCTTAACCCCAGTGTGCAGAAAGTGTCAAAACGTGTTTTTCAGCAGAAATAAACATGTTTCTGCAAGTTTGGTCACCCCCATGTAAGTTATGGGGCAGTAACAGCACACTTTTGAAAACGTGTTTTTCAGCCCGAAATAAACGCGTTTTTTCAGACAACTGAATCCCTATGTAACTGCAAGGCTCAAAAGAGCCCACACACTCAGCTCTTAACCCCAGTGTGCAGAAAGTGTCAAAACGTGTTTTTCAGCAGAAATAAACATGTTTCTGCAAGTTTGGTCACCCCCATGTAAGTTATGTGGCAGTAACAGTACACTTTTGAAAACGTGTTTTTCAGCCCGAAATAAACGCGTTTTTTCAGACAACTGAATCCCTATGTAACTGCAAGGCTCAAAAGAGCCCACACACTCAGCTCTTAACCCCAGTGTGCAGAAAGTGTCAAAACGTGTTTTTCAGCAGAAATAAACATGTTTCTGCAAGTTTGGTCACCCCCATGTAAGTTATGTGGCAGTAACAGTACACTTTTGAAAACGTGTTTTTCAGCCCGAAATAAACGCGTTTTTTCAGACAACTGAATCCCTATGTAACTGCAAGACTCAGAAGAGCCCACACACTCAGCTCTTAACCCCAGTGTGCAGAAAGTGTCAAAACGTGTTTTTCAGCAGAAATAAACATGTTTCTGCAAGTTTGGTCACCCCCATGTAAGTTATGGGGCAGTAACAGCACACTTTTGAAAACGTGTTTTTCAGCCTGAAATAAACGCGTTTTTTCAGACAACTGAATCCCTATGTAACTGCAAGGCTCAGAAGAGCCCACACACTCAGCTCTTAACCCCAGTGTGCAGAAAGTGTCAAAACGTGTTTTTCAGCAGAAATAAACATGTTTCTGCAAGTTTGGTCACCCCCATGTAAGTTATGGGGCAGTAACAGCACACTTTTGAAAACGTGTTTTTCAGCCCGAAATAAACGCGTTTTTTCAGACAACTGAATCCCTATGTAACTGCAAGGCTCAAAAGAGCCCACACACTCAGCTCTTAACCCCAGTGTGCAGAAAGTGTCAAAACGTGTTTTTCAGCAGAAATAAACATGTTTCTGCAAGTTTGGTCACCCCCATGTAAGTTATGTGGCAGTAACAGTACACTTTTGAAAACGTGTTTTTCAGCCCGAAATAAACGCGTTTTTTCAGACAACTGAATCCCTATGTAACTGCAAGGCTCAGAAGAGCCCACACACTCAGCTCTTAACCCCAGTGTGCAGAAAGTGTCAAAACGTGTTTTTCAGCAGAAATAAACATGTTTCTGCAAGTTTGGTCACCCCCATGTAAGTTATGGGGCAGTAACAGCACACTTTTGAAAACGTGTTTTTCAGCCCGAAATAAACGCGTTTTTTCAGACAACTGAATCCCTATGTAACTGCAAGACTCAGAAGAGCCCACACACTCAGCTCTTAACCCCAGTGTGCAGAAAGTGTCAAAACGTGTTTTTCAGCAGAAATAAACATGTTTCTGCAAGTTTGGTCACCCCCATGTAAGTTATGGGGCAGTAACAGCACACTTTTGAAAACGTGTTTTTCAGCCCGAAATAAACGCGTTTTTTCAGACAACTGAATCCCTATGTAACTGCAAGACTCAGAAGAGCCCACACACTCAGCTCTTAACCCCAGTGTGCAGAAAGTGTCAAAACGTGTTTTTCAGCAGAAATATGTTTCTGCAAGTTTGGTCACCCCCATGTAAGTTATGGGGCAGTAACAGCACACTTTTGAAAACTTGTTTTTCAGCCCGAAATAAACGCGTTTTTTCAGACAACTGAATCCCTATGTAACTGCAAGGCTCAGAAGAGCCCACACACTCAGCTCTTAACCCCAGTGTGCAGAAAGTGTCAAAACGTGTTTTTCAGCAGAAATATGTTTCTGCAAGTTTGGTCACCCCCATGTAAGTTATGGGGCAGTAACAGCACACTTTTGAAAACTTGTTTTTCAGCCTGAAATAAACGCGTTTTTTCAGACAACTGAATCCCTATGTAACTGCAAGGCTCAGAAGAGCCCACACACTCAGCTCTTAACCCCAGTGTGCAGAAAGTGTCAAAACGTGTTTTTCAGCAGAAATAAACATGTTTCTGCAAGTTTGGTCACCCCCATGTAAGTTATGTGGCAGTAACAGTACACTTTTGAAAACGTGTTTTTCAGCCCGAAATAAACGCGTTTTTTCAGACAACTGAATCCCTATGTAACTGCAAGGCTCAGAAGAGCCCACACACTCAGCTCTTAACCCCAGTGTGCAGAAAGTGTCAAAACATGTTTTTTCAGCAGAAATAAACATGTTTCTGCAAGTTTGGTCACCCCCATGTAAGTTATGGGGCAGTAACAGCACACTTTTGAAAACGTGTTTTTCAGCCTGAAATAAACGCGTTTTTTCAGACAACTGAATCCCTATGTAACTGCAAGGCTCAGAAGAGCCCACACACTCAGCTCTTAACCCCAGTGTGCAGAAAGTGTCAAAACGTGTTTTTCAGCAGAAATAAACATGTTTCTGCAAGTTTGGTCACCCCCATGTAAGTTATGGGGCAGTAACAGCACACTTTTGAAAACGTGTTTTTCAGCCTGAAATAAACGCGTTTTTTCAGACAACTGAATCCCTATGTAACTGCAAGGCTCAGAAGAGCCCACACACTCAGCTCTTAACCCCAGTGTGCAGAAAGTATCAAAACGTGTTTTTCAGCAGAAATAAACATGTTTCTGCAAGTTTGGTCACCCCCATGTAAGTTATGGGGCAGTAACAGCACACTTTTGAAAACGTGTTTTTCAGCCTGAAATAAACGCGTTTTTTCAGACAACTGAATCCCTGTGTAACTGCAAGGCTCAGAAGAGCCTACACACTCAGCTCTTAACCCCAGTGTGCAGAAAGTGTCAAAACGTGTTTTTCAGCAGAAATAAACATGTTTCTGCAAGTTTGGTCACCCCCATGTAAGTTATGGGGCAGTAACAGCACACTTTTGAAAACGTGTTTTTCAGCCTGAAATAAACGCGTTTTTTCAGACAACTGAATCCCTATGTAACTGCAAGGCTCAGAAGAGCCCACACACTCAGCTCTTAACCCCAGTGTGCAGAAAGTGTCAAAACGTGTTTTTCAGCAGAAATAAACATGTTTCTGCAAGTTTGGTCACCCCCATGTAAGTTATGGGGCAGTAACAGCACACTTTTGAAAACGTGTTTTTCAGCCCGAAATAAACGCGTTTTTTCAGACAACTGAATCCCTATGTAACTGCAAGGCTCAAAAGAGCCCACACACTCAGCTCTTAACCCCAGTGTGCAGAAAGTGTCAAAACGTGTTTTTCAGCAGAAATAAACATGTTTCTGCAAGTTTGGTCACCCCCATGTAAGTTATGTGGCAGTAACAGTACACTTTTGAAAACGTGTTTTTCAGCCCGAAATAAACGCGTTTTTTCAGACAACTGAATCCCTATGTAACTGCAAGGCTCAGAAGAGCCCACACACTCAGCTCTTAACCCCAGTGTGCAGAAAGTGTCAAAACGTGTTTTTCAGCAGAAATAAACATGTTTCTGCAAGTTTGGTCACCCCCATGTAAGTTATGGGGCAGTAACAGTACACTTTTGAAAACGTGTTTTTCAGCCCGAAATAAACGCGTTTTTTCAGACAACTGAATCCCTGTGTAACTGCAAGGCTCAGAAGAGCCTACACACTCAGCTCTTAACCCCAGTGTGCAGAAAGTGTCAAAACGTGTTTTTCAGCAGAAATAAACATGTTTCTGCAAGTTTGGTCACCCCCATGTAAGTTATGGGGCAGTAACAGCACACTTTTGAAAACGTGTTTTTCAGCCTGAAATAAACGCGTTTTTTCAGACAACTGAATCCCTATGTAACTGCAAGGCTCAGAAGAGCCCACACACTCAGCTCTTAACCCCAGTGTGCAGAAAGTGTCAAAACGTGTTTTTCAGCAGAAATATGTTTCTGCAAGTTTGGTCACCCCCATGTAAGTTATGGGGCAGTAACAGCACACTTTTGAAAACTTGTTTTTCAGCCAGAAATAAACGCGTTTTTTCAGACAACTGAATCCCTATGTAACTGCAAGGCTCAGAAGAGCCCACACACTCAGCTCTTAACCCCAGTGTGCAGAAAGTGTCAAAACGTGTTTTTCAGCAGAAATAAACATGTTTCTGCAAGTTTGGTCACCCCCATGTAAGTTATGGGGCAGTAACAGCACACTTTTGAAAACGTGTTTTTCAGCCCGAAATAAACGCGTTTTTTCAGACAACTGAATCCCTATGTAACTGCAAGACTCAGAAGAGCCCACACACTCAGCTCTTAACCCCAGTGTGCAGAAAGTGTCAAAACGTGTTTTTCAGCAGAAATATGTTTCTGCAAGTTTGGTCACCCCCATGTAAGTTATGGGGCAGTAACAGCACACTTTTGAAAACTTGTTTTTCAGCCCGAAATAAACGCGTTTTTTCAGACAACTGAATCCCTATGTAACTGCAAGGCTCAGAAGAGCCCACACACTCAGCTCTTAACCCCAGTGTGCAGAAAGTGACAAAACGTGTTTTTCAGCAGAAATATGTTTCTGCAAGTTTGGTCACCCCCATGTAAGTTATGGGGCAGTAACAGCACACTTTTGAAAACTTGTTTTTCAGCCCGAAATAAACGCGTTTTTTCAGACAACTGAATCCCTATGTAACTGCAAGGCTCAGAAGAGCCCACACACTCAGCTCTTAACCCCAGTGTGCAGAAAGTGTCAAAACGTGTTTTTCAGCAGAAATAAACATGTTTCTGCAAGTTTGGTCACCCCCATGTAAGTTATGGGGCAGTAACAGCACACTTTTGAAAACGTGTTTTTCAGCCTGAAATAAACGCGTTTTTTAAGACAACTGAATCCCTATGTAACTGCAAGGCTCAGAAGAGCCCACACACTCAGCTCTTAACCCCAGTGTGCAGAAAGTGTCAAAACGTGTTTTTCAGCAGAAATAAACATGTTTCTGCAAGTTTGGTCACCCCCATGTAAGTTATGGGGCAGTAACAGCACACTTTTGAAAACGTGTTTTTCAGCCTGAAATAAACGCGTTTTTTCAGACAACTGAATCCCTATGTAACTGCAAGGCTCAGAAGAGCCCACACACTCAGCTCTTAACCCCAGTGTGCAGAAAGTGTCAAAACGTGTTTTTCAGCAGAAATAAACATGTTTCTGCAAGTTTGGTCACCCCCATGTAAGTTATGGGGCAGTAACAGCACACTTTTGAAAACGTGTTTTTCAGCCTGAAATAAACGCGTTTTTTCAGACAACTGAATCCCTGTGTAACTGCAAGGCTCAGAAGAGCCCACACACTCAGCTCTTAACCCCAGTGTGCAGAAAGTGTCAAAACGTGTTTTTCAGCAGAAATAAACATGTTTCTGCAAGTTTGGTCACCCCCATGTAAGTTATGGGGCAGTAACAGCACACTTTTGAAAACGTGTTTTTCAGCCCGAAATAAACGCGTTTTTTCAGACAACTGAATCCCTATGTAACTGCAAGGCTCAAAAGAGCCCACACACTCAGCTCTTAACCCCAGTGTGCAGAAAGTGTCAAAACGTGTTTTTCAGCAGAAATAAACATGTTTCTGCAAGTTTGGTCACCCCCATGTAAGTTATGTGGCAGTAACAGTACACTTTTGAAAACGTGTTTTTCAGCCCGAAATAAACGCGTTTTTTCAGACAACTGAATCCCTATGTAACTGCAAGGCTCAGAAGAGCCCACACACTCAGCTCTTAACCCCAGTGTGCAGAAAGTGTCAAAACGTGTTTTTCAGCAGAAATAAACATGTTTCTGCAAGTTTGGTCACCCCCATGTAAGTTATGGGGCAGTAACAGCACACTTTTGAAAACGTGTTTTTCAGCCCGAAATAAACGCGTTTTTTCAGACAACTGAATCCCTATGTAACTGCAAGACTCAGAAGAGCCCACACACTCAGCTCTTAACCCCAGTGTGCAGAAAGTGTCAAAACGTGTTTTTCAGCAGAAATAAACATGTTTCTGCAAGTTTGGTCACCCCCATGTAAGTTATGTGGCAGTAACAGTACACTTTTGAAAACGTGTTTTTCAGCCCGAAATAAACGCGTTTTTTCAGACAACTGAATCCCTATGTAACTGCAAGGCTCAGAAGAGCCCACACACTCAGCTCTTAACCCCAGTGTGCAGAAAGTGTCAAAACGTGTTTTTCAGCAGAAATAAACATGTTTCTGCAAGTTTGGTCACCCCCATGTAAGTTATGGGGCAGTAACAGTACACTTTTGAAAACGTGTTTTTCAGCCCGAAATAAACGCGTTTTTTCAGACAACTGAATCCCTGTGTAACTGCAAGGCTCAGAAGAGCCTACACACTCAGCTCTTAACCCCAGTGTGCAGAAAGTGTCAAAACGTGTTTTTCAGCAGAAATAAACATGTTTCTGCAAGTTTGGTCACCCCCATGTAAGTTATGGGGCAGTAACAGCACACTTTTGAAAACGTGTTTTTCAGCCTGAAATAAACGCGTTTTTTCAGACAACTGAATCCCTATGTAACTGCAAGGCTCAGAAGAGCCCACACACTCAGCTCTTAACCCCAGTGTGCAGAAAGTGTCAAAACGTGTTTTTCAGCAGAAATATGTTTCTGCAAGTTTGGTCACCCCCATGTAAGTTATGGGGCAGTAACAGCACACTTTTGAAAACTTGTTTTTCAGCCCGAAATAAACGCGTTTTTTCAGACAACTGAATCCCTATGTAACTGCAAGGCTCAGAAGAGCCCACACACTCAGCTCTTAACCCCAGTGTGCAGAAAGTGACAAAACGTGTTTTTCAGCAGAAATATGTTTCTGCAAGTTTGGTCACCCCCATGTAAGTTATGGGGCAGTAACAGCACACTTTTGAAAACTTGTTTTTCAGCCCGAAATAAACGCGTTTTTTCAGACAACTGAATCCCTATGTAACTGCAAGGCTCAGAAGAGCCCACACACTCAGCTCTTAACCCCAGTGTGCAGAAAGTGTCAAAACGTGTTTTTCAGCAGAAATAAACATGTTTCTGCAAGTTTGGTCACCCCCATGTAAGTTATGGGGCAGTAACAGCACACTTTTGAAAACGTGTTTTTCAGCCCGAAATAAACGCGTTTTTTAAGACAACTGAATCCCTATGTAACTGCAAGGCTCAGAAGAGCCCACACACTCAGCTCTTAACCCCAGTGTGCAGAAAGTGTCAAAACGTGTTTTTCAGCAGAAATAAACATGTTTCTGCAAGTTTGGTCACCCCCATGTAAGTTATGGGGCAGTAACAGCACACTTTTGAAAACGTGTTTTTCAGCCTGAAATAAACGCGTTTTTTCAGACAACTGAATCCCTATGTAACTGCAAGGCTCAGAAGAGCCCACACACTCAGCTCTTAACCCCAGTGTGCAGAAAGTGTCAAAACGTGTTTTTCAGCAGAAATAAACATGTTTCTGCAAGTTTGGTCACCCCCATGTAAGTTATGGGGCAGTAACAGCACACTTTTGAAAACGTGTTTTTCAGCCTGAAATAAACGCGTTTTTTCAGACAACTGAATCCCTGTGTAACTGCAAGGCTCAGAAGAGCCCACACACTCAGCTCTTAACCCCAGTGTGCAGAAAGTGTCAAAACGTGTTTTTCAGCAGAAATATGTTTCTGCAAGTTTGGTCACCCCCATGTAAGTTATGGGGCAGTAACAGCACACTTTTGAAAACTTGTTTTTCAGCCCGAAATAAACGCGTTTTTTCAGACAACTGAATCCCTATGTAACTGCAAGGCTCAGAAGAGCCCACACACTCAGCTCTTAACCCCAGTGTGCAGAAAGTGACAAAACGTGTTTTTCAGCAGAAATATGTTTCTGCAAGTTTGGTCACCCCCATGTAAGTTATGGGGCAGTAACAGCACACTTTTGAAAACTTGTTTTTCAGCCCGAAATAAACGCGTTTTTTCAGACAACTGAATCCCTATGTAACTGCAAGGCTCAGAAGAGCCCACACACTCAGCTCTTAACCCCAGTGTGCAGAAAGTGTCAAAACGTGTTTTTCAGCAGAAATAAACATGTTTCTGCAAGTTTGGTCACCCCCATGTAAGTTATGGGGCAGTAACAGCACACTTTTGAAAACGTGTTTTTCAGCCCGAAATAAACGCATTTTTTCAGACAACTGAATCCCTATGTAACTGCAAGACTCAGAAGAGCCCACACACTCAGCTCTTAACCCCAGTGTGCAGAAAGTGTCAAAACGTGTTTTTCAGCAGAAATAAACATGTTTCTGCAAGTTTGGTCACCCCCATGTAAGTTATGGGGCAGTAACAGCACACTTTTGAAAACGTGTTTTTCAGCCTGAAATAAACGCGTTTTTTAAGACAACTGAATCCCTATGTAACTGCAAGGCTCAGAAGAGCCCACACACTCAGCTCTTAACCCCAGTGTGCAGAAAGTGTCAAAACGTGTTTTTCAGCAGAAATAAACATATTTCTGCAAGTTTGGTCACCCCCATGTAAGTTATGGGGCAGTAACAGCACACTTTTGAAAACGTGTTTTTCAGCCTGAAATAAACGCGTTTTTTCAGACAACTGAATCCCTATGTAACTGCAAGGCTCAGAAGAGCCCACACACTCAGCTCTTAACCCCAGTGTGCAGAAAGTGTCAAAACGTGTTTTTCAGCAGAAATAAACATGTTTCTGCAAGTTTGGTCACCCCCATGTAAGTTATGGGGCAGTAACAGCACACTTTTGAAAACGTGTTTTTCAGCCTGAAATAAACGCGTTTTTTCAGACAACTGAATCCCTGTGTAACTGCAAGGCTCAGAAGAGCCCACACACTCAGCTCTTAACCCCAGTGTGCAGAAAGTGTCAAAACGTGTTTTTCAGCAGAAATAAACATGTTTCTGCAAGTTTGGTCACCCCCATGTAAGTTATGGGGCAGTAACAGCACACTTTTGAAAACGTGTTTTTCAGCCTGAAATAAACGCGTTTTTTAAGACAACTGAATCCCTATGTAACTGCAAGGCTCAGAAGAGCCCACACACTCAGCTCTTAACCCCAGTGTGCAGAAAGTGTCAAAACGTGTTTTTCAGCAGAAATAAACATGTTTCTGCAAGTTTGGTCACCCCCATGTAAGTTATGGGGCAGTAACAGCACACTTTTGAAAACGTGTTTTTCAGCCTGAAATAAACGCGTTTTTTCAGACAACTGAATCCCTATGTAACTGCAAGGCTCAGAAGAGCCCACACACTCAGCTCTTAACCCCAGTGTGCAGAAAGTGTCAAAACGTGTTTTTCAGCAGAAATAAACATGTTTCTGCAAGTTTGGTCACCCCCATGTAAGTTATGGGGCAGTAACAGTACACTTTTGAAAACGTGTTTTTCAGCCCGAAATAAACGCGTTTTTTCAGACAACTGAATCCCTGTGTAACTGCAAGGCTCAGAAGAGCCTACACACTCAGCTCTTAACCCCAGTGTGCAGAAAGTGTCAAAACGTGTTTTTCAGCAGAAATAAACATGTTTCTGCAAGTTTGGTCACCCCCATGTAAGTTATGGGGCAGTAACAGCACACTTTTGAAAACGTGTTTTTCAGCCTGAAATAAACGCGTTTTTTCAGACAACTGAATCCCTATGTAACTGCAAGGCTCAGAAGAGCCCACACACTCAGCTCTTAACCCCAGTGTGCAGAAAGTGTCAAAACGTGTTTTTCAGCAGAAATATGTTTCTGCAAGTTTGGTCACCCCCATGTAAGTTATGGGGCAGTAACAGCACACTTTTGAAAACTTGTTTTTCAGCCCGAAATAAACGCGTTTTTTCAGACAACTGAATCCCTATGTAACTGCAAGGCTCAGAAGAGCCCACACACTCAGCTCTTAACCCCAGTGTGCAGAAAGTGTCAAAACGTGTTTTTCAGCAGAAATAAACATGTTTCTGCAAGTTTGGTCACCCCCATGTAAGTTATGGGGCAGTAACAGCACACTTTTGAAAACGTGTTTTTCAGCCCGAAATAAACGCGTTTTTTCAGACAACTGAATCCCTATGTAACTGCAAGACTCAGAAGAGCCCACACACTCAGCTCTTAACCCCAGTGTGCAGAAAGTGTCAAAACGTGTTTTTCAGCAGAAATATGTTTCTGCAAGTTTGGTCACCCCCATGTAAGTTATGGGGCAGTAACAGCACACTTTTGAAAACTTGTTTTTCAGCCCGAAATAAACGCGTTTTTTCAGACAACTGAATCCCTATGTAACTGCAAGGCTCAGAAGAGCCCACACACTCAGCTCTTAACCCCAGTGTGCAGAAAGTGACAAAACGTGTTTTTCAGCAGAAATATGTTTCTGCAAGTTTGGTCACCCCCATGTAAGTTATGGGGCAGTAACAGCACACTTTTGAAAACTTGTTTTTCAGCCCGAAATAAACGCGTTTTTTCAGACAACTGAATCCCTATGTAACTGCAAGGCTCAGAAGAGCCCACACACTCAGCTCTTAACCCCAGTGTGCAGAAAGTGTCAAAACGTGTTTTTCAGCAGAAATAAACATGTTTCTGCAAGTTTGGTCACCCCCATGTAAGTTATGGGGCAGTAACAGCACACTTTTGAAAACGTGTTTTTCAGCCCGAAATAAACGCATTTTTTCAGACAACTGAATCCCTATGTAACTGCAAGACTCAGAAGAGCCCACACACTCAGCTCTTAACCCCAGTGTGCAGAAAGTGTCAAAACGTGTTTTTCAGCAGAAATAAACATGTTTCTGCAAGTTTGGTCACCCCCATGTAAGTTATGGGGCAGTAACAGCACACTTTTGAAAACGTGTTTTTCAGCCTGAAATAAACGCGTTTTTTAAGACAACTGAATCCCTATGTAACTGCAAGGCTCAGAAGAGCCCACACACTCAGCTCTTAACCCCAGTGTGCAGAAAATGTCAAAACGTGTTTTTCAGCAGAAATAAACATGTTTCTGCAAGTTTGGTCACCCCCATGTAAGTTATGGGGCAGTAACAGCACACTTTTGAAAACGTGTTTTTCAGCCTGAAATAAACGCGTTTTTTCAGACAACTGAATCCCTATGTAACTGCAAGGCTCAGAAGAGCCCACACACTCAGCTCTTAACCCCAGTGTGCAGAAAGTGTCAAAACGTGTTTTTCAGCAGAAATAAACATGTTTCTGCAAGTTTGGTCACCCCCATGTAAGTTATGGGGCAGTAACAGCACACTTTTGAAAACGTGTTTTTCAGCCTGAAATAAACGCGTTTTTTCAGACAACTGAATCCCTGTGTAACTGCAAGGCTCAGAAGAGCCCACACACTCAGCTCTTAACCCCAGTGTGCAGAAAGTGTCAAAACGTGTTTTTCAGCAGAAATATGTTTCTGCAAGTTTGGTCACCCCCATGTAAGTTATGGGGCAGTAACAGCACACTTTTGAAAACTTGTTTTTCAG
The DNA here is from genome assembly GCF_059453375.1 of Lepisosteus platostomus. Taxonomy (NCBI): domain Eukaryota; kingdom Metazoa; phylum Chordata; class Actinopteri; order Semionotiformes; family Lepisosteidae; genus Lepisosteus; species Lepisosteus platostomus. Next base: position 268,118 of record NW_028291659.1, on the reverse strand, counting down.
CCCGAAATAAACGCGTTTTTTCAGACAACTGAATCCCTATGTAACTGCAAGGCTCAGAAGAGCCCACACACTCAGCTCTTAACCCCAGTGTGCAGAAAGTGACAAAACGTGTTTTTCAGCAGAAATATGTTTCTGCAAGTTTGGTCACCCCCATGTAAGTTATGGGGCAGTAACAGCACACTTTTGAAAACGTGTTTTTCAGCCTGAAATAAACGCGTTTTTTAAGACAACTGAATCCCTATGTAACTGCAAGGCTCAGAAGAGCCCACACACTCAGCTCTTAACCCCAGTGTGCAGAAAGTGTCAAAACGTGTTTTTCAGCAGAAATAAACATGTTTCTGCAAGTTTGGTCACCCCCATGTAAGTTATGGGGCAGTAACAGCACACTTTTGAAAACGTGTTTTTCAGCCTGAAATAAACGCGTTTTTTCAGACAACTGAATCCCTATGTAACTGCAAGGCTCAGAAGAGCCCACACACTCAGCTCTTAACCCCAGTGTGCAGAAAGTGTCAAAACGTGTTTTTCAGCAGAAATAAACATGTTTCTGCAAGTTTGGTCACCCCCATGTAAGTTATGGGGCAGTAACAGCACACTTTTGAAAACGTGTTTTTCAGCCTGAAATAAACGCGTTTTTTCAGACAACTGAATCCCTGTGTAACTGCAAGGCTCAGAAGAGCCCACACACTCAGCTCTTAACCCCAGTGTGCAGAAAGTGTCAAAACGTGTTTTTCAGCAGAAATAAACATGTTTCTGCAAGTTTGGTCACCCCCATGTAAGTTATGGGGCAGTAACAGCACACTTTTGAAAACGTGTTTTTCAGCCTGAAATAAACGCGTTTTTTAAGACAACTGAATCCCTATGTAACTGCAAGGCTCAGAAGAGCCCACACACTCAGCTCTTAACCCCAGTGTGCAGAAAGTGTCAAAACGTGTTTTTCAGCAGAAATAAACATGTTTCTGCAAGTTTGGTCACCCCCATGTAAGTTATGGGGCAGTAACAGCACACTTTTGAAAACGTGTTTTTCAGCCTGAAATAAACGCGTTTTTTCAGACAACTGAATCCCTATGTAACTGCAAGGCTCAGAAGAGCCCACACACTCAGCTCTTAACCCCATAGTGCAGAAAGTGTCAAAACGTGTTTTTCAGCAGAAATAAACATGTTTCTGCAAGTTTGGTCACCCCCATGTAAGTTATGGGGCAGTAACAGCACACTTTTGAAAACGTGTTTTTCAGCCTGAAATAAACGCGTTTTTTCAGACAACTGAATCCCTGTGTAACTGCAAGGCTCAGAAGAGCCCACACACTCAGCTCTTAACCCCAGTGTGCAGAAAGTGTCAAAACGTGTTTTTCAGCAGAAATAAACATGTTTCTGCAAGTTTGGTCACCCCCATGTAAGTTATGGGGCAGTAACAGCACACTTTTGAAAACGTGTTTTTCAGCCTGAAATAAACGCGTTTTTTCAGACAACTGAATCCCTATGTAACTGCAAGGCTCAGAAGAGCCCACACACTCAGCTCTTAACCCCAGTGTGCAGAAAGTGTCAAAACGTGTTTTTCAGCAGAAATAAACATGTTTCTGCAAGTTTGGTCACCCCCATGTAAGTTATGGGGCAGTAACAGCACACTTTTGAAAACGTGTTTTTCAGCCCGAAATAAACGCGTTTTTTCAGACAACTGAATCCCTATGTAACTGCAAGGCTCAAAAGAGCCCACACACTCAGCTCTTAACCCCAGTGTGCAGAAAGTGTCAAAACGTGTTTTTCAGCAGAAATAAACATGTTTCTGCAAGTTTGGTCACCCCCATGTAAGTTATGTGGCAGTAACAGTACACTTTTGAAAACGTGTTTTTCAGCCCGAAATAAACGCGTTTTTTCAGACAACTGAATCCCTATGTAACTGCAAGGCTCAGAAGAGCCCACACACTCAGCTCTTAACCCCAGTGTGCAGAAAGTGTCAAAACGTGTTTTTCAGCAGAAATAAACATGTTTCTGCAAGTTTGGTCACCCCCATGTAAGTTATGGGGCAGTAACAGCACACTTTTGAAAACGTGTTTTTCAGCCCGAAATAAACGCGTTTTTTCAGACAACTGAATCCCTATGTAACTGCAAGACTCAGAAGAGCCCACACACTCAGCTCTTAACCCCAGTGTGCAGAAAGTGTCAAAACGTGTTTTTCAGCAGAAATAAACATGTTTCTGCAAGTTTGGTCACCCCCATGTAAGTTATGGGGCAGTAACAGCACACTTTTGAAAACGTGTTTTTCAGCCCGAAATAAACGCGTTTTTTCAGACAACTGAATCCCTATGTAACTGCAAGACTCAGAAGAGCCCACACACTCAGCTCTTAACCCCAGTGTGCAGAAAGTGTCAAAACGTGTTTTTCAGCAGAAATATGTTTCTGCAAGTTTGGTCACCCCCATGTAAGTTATGGGGCAGTAACAGCACACTTTTGAAAACTTGTCTTTCAGCCCGAAATAAACGCGTTTTTTCAGACAACTGAATCCCTATGTAACTGCAAGGCTCAGAAGAGCCCACACACTCAGCTCTTAACCCCAGTGTGCAGAAAGTGTCAAAACGTGTTTTTCAGCAGAAATAAACATGTTTCTGCAAGTTTGGTCACCCCCATGTAAGTTATGGGGCAGTAACAGTACACTTTTGAAAACGTGTTTTTCAGCCCGAAATAAACGCGTTTTTTCAGACAACTGAATCCCTGTGTAACTGCAAGGCTCAGAAGAGCCTACACACTCAGCTCTTAACCCCAGTGTGCAGAAAGTGTCAAAACGTGTTTTTCAGCAGAAATAAACATGTTTCTGCAAGTTTGGTCACCCCCATGTAAGTTATGGGGCAGTAACAGCACACTTTTGAAAACGTGTTTTTCAGCCTGAAATAAACGCGTTTTTTCAGACAACTGAATCCCTATGTAACTGCAAGGCTCAGAAGAGCCCACACACTCAGCTCTTAACCCCAGTGTGCAGAAAGTGTCAAAACGTGTTTTTCAGCAGAAATATGTTTCTGCAAGTTTGGTCACCCCCATGTAAGTTATGGGGCAGTAACAGCACACTTTTGAAAACTTGTTTTTCAGCCCGAAATAAACGCGTTTTTTCAGACAACTGAATCCCTATGTAACTGCAAGGCTCAGAAGAGCCCACACACTCAGCTCTTAACCCCAGTGTGCAGAAAGTGTCAAAACGTGTTTTTCAGCAGAAATAAACATGTTTCTGCAAGTTTGGTCACCCCCATGTAAGTTATGGGGCAGTAACAGCACACTTTTGAAAACGTGTTTTTCAGCCCGAAATAAACGCGTTTTTTCAGACAACTGAATCCCTATGTAACTGCAAGACTCAGAAGAGCCCACACACTCAGCTCTTAACCCCAGTGTGCAGAAAGTGTCAAAACGTGTTTTTCAGCAGAAATATGTTTCTGCAAGTTTGGTCACCCCCATGTAAGTTATGGGGCAGTAACAGCACACTTTTGAAAACTTGTTTTTCAGCCCGAAATAAACGCGTTTTTTCAGACAACTGAATCCCTATGTAACTGCAAGGCTCAGAAGAGCCCACACACTCAGCTCTTAACCCCAGTGTGCAGAAAGTGACAAAACGTGTTTTTCAGCAGAAATATGTTTCTGCAAGTTTGGTCACCCCCATGTAAGTTATGGGGCAGTAACAGCACACTTTTGAAAACTTGTTTTTCAGCCCGAAATAAACGCGTTTTTTCAGACAACTGAATCCCTATGTAACTGCAAGGCTCAGAAGAGCCCACACACTCAGCTCTTAACCCCAGTGTGCAGAAAGTGTCAAAACGTGTTTTTCAGCAGAAATAAACATGTTTCTGCAAGTTTGGTCACCCCCATGTAAGTTATGGGGCAGTAACAGCACACTTTTGAAAACGTGTTTTTCAGCCCGAAATAAACGCATTTTTTCAGACAACTGAATCCCTATGTAACTGCAAGACTCAGAAGAGCCCACACACTCAGCTCTTAACCCCAGTGTGCAGAAAGTGTCAAAACGTGTTTTTCAGCAGAAATAAACATGTTTCTGCAAGTTTGGTCACCCCCATGTAAGTTATGGGGCAGTAACAGCACACTTTTGAAAACGTGTTTTTCAGCCTGAAATAAACGCGTTTTTTAAGACAACTGAATCCCTATGTAACTGCAAGGCTCAGAAGAGCCCACACACTCAGCTCTTAACCCCAGTGTGCAGAAAGTGTCAAAACGTGTTTTTCAGCAGAAATAAACATGTTTCTGCAAGTTTGGTCACCCCCATGTAAGTTATGGGGCAGTAACAGCACACTTTTGAAAACGTGTTTTTCAGCCTGAAATAAACGCGTTTTTTCAGACAACTGAATCCCTATGTAACTGCAAGGCTCAGAAGAGCCCACACACTCAGCTCTTAACCCCAGTGTGCAGAAAGTGTCAAAACGTGTTTTTCAGCAGAAATAAACATGTTTCTGCAAGTTTGGTCACCCCCATGTAAGTTATGGGGCAGTAACAGCACACTTTTGAAAACGTGTTTTTCAGCCTGAAATAAACGCGTTTTTTCAGACAACTGAATCCCTGTGTAACTGCAAGGCTCAGAAGAGCCCACACACTCAGCTCTTAACCCCAGTGTGCAGAAAGTGTCAAAACGTGTTTTTCAGCAGAAATAAACATGTTTCTGCAAGTTTGGTCACCCCCATGTAAGTTATGGGGCAGTAACAGCACACTTTTGAAAACGTGTTTTTCAGCCCGAAATAAACGCGTTTTTTCAGACAACTGAATCCCTATGTAACTGCAAGGCTCAAAAGAGCCCACACACTCAGCTCTTAACCCCAGTGTGCAGAAAGTGTCAAAACGTGTTTTTCAGCAGAAATAAACATGTTTCTGCAAGTTTGGTCACCCCCATGTAAGTTATGTGGCAGTAACAGTACACTTTTGAAAACGTGTTTTTCAGCCCGAAATAAACGCGTTTTTTCAGACAACTGAATCCCTATGTAACTGCAAGGCTCAGAAGAGCCCACACACTCAGCTCTTAACCCCAGTGTGCAGAAAGTGTCAAAACGTGTTTTTCAGCAGAAATAAACATGTTTCTGCAAGTTTGGTCACCCCCATGTAAGTTATGGGGCAGTAACAGCACACTTTTGAAAACGTGTTTTTCAGCCCGAAATAAACGCGTTTTTTCAGACAACTGAATCCCTATGTAACTGCAAGACTCAGAAGAGCCCACACACTCAGCTCTTAACCCCAGTGTGCAGAAAGTGTCAAAACGTGTTTTTCAGCAGAAATAAACATGTTTCTGCAAGTTTGGTCACCCCCATGTAAGTTATGTGGCAGTAACAGTACACTTTTGAAAACGTGTTTTTCAGCCCGAAATAAACGCGTTTTTTCAGACAACTGAATCCCTATGTAACTGCAAGGCTCAGAAGAGCCCACACACTCAGCTCTTAACCCCAGTGTGCAGAAAGTGTCAAAGCGTGTTTTTCAGCAGAAATAAACATGTTTCTGCAAGTTTGGTCACCCCCATGTAAGTTATGGGGCAGTAACAGTACACTTTTGAAAACGTGTTTTTCAGCCCGAAATAAACGCGTTTTTTCAGACAACTGAATCCCTGTGTAACTGCAAGGCTCAGAAGAGCCTACACACTCAGCTCTTAACCCCAGTGTGCAGAAAGTGTCAAAACGTGTTTTTCAGCAGAAATAAACATGTTTCTGCAAGTTTGGTCACCCCCATGTAAGTTATGGGGCAGTAACAGCACACTTTTGAAAACGTGTTTTTCAGCCTGAAATAAACGCGTTTTTTCAGACAACTGAATCCCTATGTAACTGCAAGGCTCAGAAGAGCCCACACACTCAGCTCTTAACCCCAGTGTGCAGAAAGTGTCAAAACGTGTTTTTCAGCAGAAATATGTTTCTGCAAGTTTGGTCACCCCCATGTAAGTTATGGGGCAGTAACAGCACACTTTTGAAAACTTGTTTTTCAGCCCGAAATAAACGCGTTTTTTCAGACAACTGAATCCCTATGTAACTGCAAGGCTCAGAAGAGCCCACACACTCAGCTCTTAACCCCAGTGTGCAGAAAGTGACAAAACGTGTTTTTCAGCAGAAATATGTTTCTGCAAGTTTGGTCACCCCCATGTAAGTTATGGGGCAGTAACAGCACACTTTTGAAAACTTGTTTTTCAGCCCGAAATAAACGCGTTTTTTCAGACAACTGAATCCCTATGTAACTGCAAGGCTCAGAAGAGCCCACACACTCAGCTCTTAACCCCAGTGTGCAGAAAGTGTCAAAACGTGTTTTTCAGCAGAAATAAACATGTTTCTGCAAGTTTGGTCACCCCCATGTAAGTTATGGGGCAGTAACAGCACACTTTTGAAAACGTGTTTTTCAGCCCGAAATAAACGCGTTTTTTAAGACAACTGAATCCCTATGTAACTGCAAGGCTCAGAAGAGCCCACACACTCAGCTCTTAACCCCAGTGTGCAGAAAGTGTCAAAACGTGTTTTTCAGCAGAAATAAACATGTTTCTGCAAGTTTGGTCACCCCCATGTAAGTTATGGGGCAGTAACAGCACACTTTTGAAAACGTGTTTTTCAGCCTGAAATAAACGCGTTTTTTCAGACAACTGAATCCCTATGTAACTGCAAGGCTCAGAAGAGCCCACACACTCAGCTCTTAACCCCAGTGTGCAGAAAGTGTCAAAACGTGTTTTTCAGCAGAAATAAACATGTTTCTGCAAGTTTGGTCACCCCCATGTAAGTTATGGGGCAGTAACAGCACACTTTTGAAAACGTGTTTTTCAGCCTGAAATAAACGCGTTTTTTCAGACAACTGAATCCCTGTGTAACTGCAAGGCTCAGAAGAGCCCACACACTCAGCTCTTAACCCCAGTGTGCAGAAAGTGTCAAAACGTGTTTTTCAGCAGAAATATGTTTCTGCAAGTTTGGTCACCCCCATGTAAGTTATGGGGCAGTAACAGCACACTTTTGAAAACTTGTTTTTCAGCCCGAAATAAACGCGTTTTTTCAGACAACTGAATCCCTATGTAACTGCAAGGCTCAGAAGAGCCCACACACTCAGCTCTTAACCCCAGTGTGCAGAAAGTGACAAAACGTGTTTTTCAGCAGAAATATGTTTCTGCAAGTTTGGTCACCCCCATGTAAGTTATGGGGCAGTAACAGCACACTTTTGAAAACTTGTTTTTCAGCCCGAAATAAACGCGTTTTTTCAGACAACTGAATCCCTATGTAACTGCAAGGCTCAGAAGAGCCCACACACTCAGCTCTTAACCCCAGTGTGCAGAAAGTGTCAAAACGTGTTTTTCAGCAGAAATAAACATGTTTCTGCAAGTTTGGTCACCCCCATGTAAGTTATGGGGCAGTAACAGCACACTTTTGAAAACGTGTTTTTCAGCCCGAAATAAACGCATTTTTTCAGACAACTGAATCCCTATGTAACTGCAAGACTCAGAAGAGCCCACACACTCAGCTCTTAACCCCAGTGTGCAGAAAGTGTCAAAACGTGTTTTTCAGCAGAAATAAACATGTTTCTGCAAGTTTGGTCACCCCCATGTAAGTTATGGGGCAGTAACAGCACACTTTTGAAAACGTGTTTTTCAGCCTGAAATAAACGCGTTTTTTAAGACAACTGAATCCCTATGTAACTGCAAGGCTCAGAAGAGCCCACACACTCAGCTCTTAACCCCAGTGTGCAGAAAGTGTCAAAACGTGTTTTTCAGCAGAAATAAACATGTTTCTGCAAGTTTGGTCACCCCCATGTAAGTTATGGGGCAGTAACAGCACACTTTTGAAAACGTGTTTTTCAGCCTGAAATAAACGAGTTTTTTCAGACAACTGAATCCCTGTGTAACTGCAAGGCTCAGAAGAGCCCACACACTCAGCTCTTAACCCCAGTGTGCAGAAAGTGTCAAAACGTGTTTTTCAGCAGAAATAAACATGTTTCTGCAAGTTTGGTCACCCCCATGTAAGTTATGGGGCAGTAACAGCACACTTTTGAAAACGTGTTTTTCAGCCTGAAATAAACGCGTTTTTTAAGACAACTGAATCCCTATGTAACTGCAAGGCTCAGAAGAGCCCACACACTCAGCTCTTAACCCCAGTGTGCAGAAAGTGTCAAAACGTGTTTTTCAGCAGAAATAAACATGTTTCTGCAAGTTTGGTCACCCCCATGTAAGTTATGGGGCAGTAACAGCACACTTTTGAAAACGTGTTTTTCAGCCTGAAATAAACGAGTTTTTTCAGACAACTGAATCCCTGTGTAACTGCAAGGCTCAGAAGAGCCCACACACTCAGCTCTTAACCCCAGTGTGCAGAAAGTGTCAAAACGTGTTTTTCAGCAGAAATAAACATGTTTCTGCAAGTTTGGTCACCCCCATGTAAGTTATGGGGCAGTAACAGCACACTTTTGAAAACGTGTTTTTCAGCCTGAAATAAACGCGTTTTTTAAGACAACTGAATCCCTATGTAACTGCAAGGCTCAGAAGAGCCCACACACTCAGCTCTTAACCCCAGTGTGCAGAAAGTGTCAAAACGTGTTTTTCAGCAGAAATAAACATGTTTCTGCAAGTTTGGTCACCCCCATGTAAGTTATGGGGCAGTAACAGCACACTTTTGAAAACGTGTTTTTCAGCCTGAAATAAACGCGTTTTTTCAGACAACTGAATCCCTATGTAACTGCAAGGCTCAGAAGAGCCCACACACTCAGCTCTTAACCCCAGTGTGCAGAAAGTGTCAAAACGTGTTTTTCAGCAGAAATAAACATGTTTCTGCAAGTTTGGTCACCCCCATGTAAGTTATGGGGCAGTAACAGTACACTTTTGAAAACGTGTTTTTCAGCCCGAAATAAACGCGTTTTTTCAGACAACTGAATCCCTGTGTAACTGCAAGGCTCAGAAGAGCCTACACACTCAGCTCTTAACCCCAGTGTGCAGAAAGTGTCAAAACGTGTTTTTCAGCAGAAATAAACATGTTTCTGCAAGTTTGGTCACCCCCATGTAAGTTATGGGGCAGTAACAGCACACTTTTGAAAACGTGTTTTTCAGCCTGAAATAAACGCGTTTTTTCAGACAACTGAATCCCTATGTAACTGCAAGACTCAGAAGAGCCCACACACTCAGCTCTTAACCCCAGTGTGCAGAAAGTGTCAAAACGTGTTTTTCAGCAGAAATAAACATGTTTCTGCAAGTTTGGTCACCCCCATGTAAGTTATGGGGCAGTAACAGCACACTTTTGAAAACGTGTTTTTCAGCCTGAAATAAACGCGTTTTTTAAGACAACTGAATCCCTATGTAACTGCAAGGCTCAGAAGAGCCCACACACTCAGCTCTTAACCCCAGTGTGCAGAAAGTGTCAAAACGTGTTTTTCAGCAGAAATAAACATGTTTCTGCAAGTTTGGTCACCCCCATGTAAGTTATGGGGCAGTAACAGCACACTTTTGAAAACGTGTTTTTCAGCCTGAAATAAACGAGTTTTTTCAGACAACTGAATCCCTGTGTAACTGCAAGGCTCAGAAGAGCCCACACACTCAGCTCTTAACCCCAGTGTGCAGAAAGTGTCAAAACGTGTTTTTCAGCAGAAATAAACATGTTTCTGCAAGTTTGGTCACCCCCATGTAAGTTATGGGGCAGTAACAGCACACTTTTGAAAACGTGTTTTTCAGCCTGAAATAAACGCGTTTTTTAAGACAACTGAATCCCTATGTAACTGCAAGGCTCAGAAGAGCCCACACACTCAGCTCTTAACCCCAGTGTGCAGAAAGTGTCAAAACGTGTTTTTCAGCAGAAATAAACATGTTTCTGCAAGTTTGGTCACCCCCATGTAAGTTATGGGGCAGTAACAGCACACTTTTGAAAACGTGTTTTTCAGCCTGAAATAAACGAGTTTTTTCAGACAACTGAATCCCTGTGTAACTGCAAGGCTCAGAAGAGCCCACACACTCAGCTCTTAACCCCAGTGTGCAGAAAGTGTCAAAACGTGTTTTTCAGCAGAAATAAACATGTTTCTGCAAGTTTGGTCACCCCCATGTAAGTTATGGGGCAGTAACAGCACACTTTTGAAAACGTGTTTTTCAGCCTGAAATAAACGCGTTTTTTAAGACAACTGAATCCCTATGTAACTGCAAGGCTCAGAAGAGCCCACACACTCAGCTCTTAACCCCAGTGTGCAGAAAGTGTCAAAACGTGTTTTTCAGCAGAAATAAACATGTTTCTGCAAGTTTGGTCACCCCCATGTAAGTTATGGGGCAGTAACAGCACACTTTTGAAAACGTGTTTTTCAGCCTGAAATAAACGCGTTTTTTCAGACAACTGAATCCCTATGTAACTGCAAGACTCAGAAGAGCCCACACACTCAGCTCTTAACCCCAGTGTGCAGAAAGTGTCAAAACGTGTTTTTCAGCAGAAATAAACATGTTTCTGCAAGTTTGGTCACCCCCATGTAAGTTATGGGGCAGTAACAGCACACTTTTGAAAACGTGTTTTTCAGCTTGAAATAAACGCGTTTTTTCAGACAACTGAATCCCTATGTAACTGCAAGGCTCAGAAGAGCCCACACACTCAGCTCTTAACCCCAGTGTGCAGAAAGTGTCAAAACGTGTTTTTCAGCAGAAATAAACATGTTTCTGCAAGTTTGGTCACCCCCATGTAAGTTATGGGGCAGTAACAGCACACTTTTGAAAACGTGTTTTTCAGCCTGAAATAAACGAGTTTTTTCAGACAACTGAATCCCTGTGTAACTGCAAGGCTCAGAAGAGCCCACACACTCAGCTCTTAACCCCAGTGTGCAGAAAGTGTCAAAACGTGTTTTTCAGCAGAAATAAACATGTTTCTGCAAGTTTGGTCACCCCCATGTAAGTTATGGGGCAGTAACAGCACACTTTTGAAAACGTGTTTTTCAGCCTGAAATAAACGCGTTTTTTAAGACAACTGAATCCCTATGTAACTGCAAGGCTCAGAAGAGCCCACACACTCAGCTCTTAACCCCAGTGTGCAGAAAGTGTCAAAACGTGTTTTTCAGCAGAAATAAACATGTTTCTGCAAGTTTGGTCACCCCCATGTAAGTTATGGGGCAGTAACAGCACACTTTTGAAAACGTGTTTTTCAGCCTGAAATAAACGCGTTTTTTCAGACAACTGAATCCCTATGTAACTGCAAGGCTCAGAAGAGCCCACACACTCAGCTCTTAACCCCAGTGTGCAGAAAGTGTCAAAACGTGTTTTTCAGCAGAAATAAACATGTTTCTGCAAGTTTGGTCACCCCCATGTAAGTTATGGGGCAGTAACAGTACACTTTTGAAAACGTGTTTTTCAGCCCGAAATAAACGCGTTTTTTCAGACAACTGAATCCCTGTGTAACTGCAAGGCTCAGAAGAGCCTACACACTCAGCTCTTAACCCCAGTGTGCAGAAAGTGTCAAAACGTGTTTTTCAGCAGAAATAAACATGTTTCTGCAAGTTTGGTCACCCCCATGTAAGTTATGGGGCAGTAACAGCACACTTTTGAAAACGTGTTTTTCAGCCTGAAATAAACGCGTTTTTTCAGACAACTGAATCCCTATGTAACTGCAAGGCTCAGAAGAGCCCACACACTCAGCTCTTAACCCCAGTGTGCAGAAAGTGTCAAAACGTGTTTTTCAGCAGAAATATGTTTCTGCAAGTTTGGTCACCCCCATGTAAGTTATGGGGCAGTAACAGCACACTTTTGAAAACTTGTTTTTCAGCCCGAAATAAACGCGTTTTTTCAGACAACTGAATCCCTATGTAACTGCAAGGCTCAGAAGAGCCCACACACTCAGCTCTTAACCCCAGTGTGCAGAAAGTGTCAAAACGTGTTTTTCAGCAGAAATAAACATGTTTCTGCAAGTTTGGTCACCCCCATGTAAGTTATGGGGCAGTAACAGCACACTTTTGAAAACGTGTTTTTCAGCCCGAAATAAACGCGTTTTTTCAGACAACTGAATCCCTATGTAACTGCAAGACTCAGAAGAGCCCACACACTCAGCTCTTAACCCCAGTGTGCAGAAAGTGTCAAAACGTGTTTTTCAGCAGAAATATGTTTCTGCAAGTTTGGTCACCCCCATGTAAGTTATGGGGCAGTAACAGCACACTTTTGAAAACTTGTTTTTCAGCCCGAAATAAACGCGTTTTTTCAGACAACTGAATCCCTATGTAACTGCAAGGCTCAGAAGAGCCCACACACTCAGCTCTTAACCCCAGTGTGCAGAAAGTGACAAAACGTGTTTTTCAGCAGAAATATGTTTCTGCAAGTTTGGTCACCCCCATGTAAGTTATGGGGCAGTAACAGCACACTTTTGAAAACTTGTTTTTCAGCCCGAAATAAACGCGTTTTTTCAGACAACTGAATCCCTATGTAACTGCAAGGCTCAGAAGAGCCCACACACTCAGCTCTTAACCCCAGTGTGCAGAAAGTGTCAAAACGTGTTTTTCAGCAGAAATAAACATGTTTCTGCAAGTTTGGTCACCCCCATGTAAGTTATGGGGCAGTAACAGCACACTTTTGAAAACGTGTTTTTCAGCCCGAAATAAACGCATTTTTTCAGACAACTGAATCCCTATGTAACTGCAAGACTCAGAAGAGCCCACACACTCAGCTCTTAACCCCAGTGTGCAGAAAGTGTCAAAACGTGTTTTTCAGCAGAAATAAACATGTTTCTGCAAGTTTGGTCACCCCCATGTAAGTTATGGGGCAGTAACAGCACACTTTTGAAAACGTGTTTTTCAGCCTGAAATAAACGCGTTTTTTAAGACAACTGAATCCCTATGTAACTGCAAGGCTCAGAAGAGCCCACACACTCAGCTCTTAACCCCAGTGTGCAGAAAGTGTCAAAACGTGTTTTTCAGCAGAAATAAACATGTTTCTGCAAGTTTGGTCACCCCCATGTAAGTTATGGGGCAGTAACAGCACACTTTTGAAAACGTGTTTTTCAGCCTGAAATAAACGCGTTTTTTCAGACAACTGAATCCCTATGTAACTGCAAGGCTCAGAAGAGCCCACACACTCAGCTCTTAACCCCAGTGTGCAGAAAGTGTCAAAACGTGTTTTTCAGCAGAAATAAACATGTTTCTGCAAGTTTGGTCACCCCCATGTAAGTTATGGGGCAGTAACAGCACACTTTTGAAAACGTGTTTTTCAGCCTGAAATAAACGCGTTTTTTCAGACAACTGAATCCCTGTGTAACTGCAAGGCTCAGAAGAGCCCACACACTCAGCTCTTAACCCCAGTGTGCAGAAAGTGTCAAAACGTGTTTTTCAGCAGAAATATGTTTCTGCAAGTTTGGTCACCCCCATGTAAGTTATGGGGCAGTAACAGCACACTTTTGAAAACTTGTTTTTCAGCCCGAAATAAACGCGTTTTTTCAGACAACTGAATCCCTATGTAACTGCAAGGCCCAGAAGAGCCCACACACTCAGCTCTTAACCCCAGTGTGCAGAAAGTGACAAAACGTGTTTTTCAGCAGAAATATGTTTCTGCAAGTTTGGTCACCCCCATGTAAGTTATGGGGCAGTAACAGCACACTTTTGAAAACTTGTTTTTCAGCCCGAAATAAACGCGTTTTTTCAGACAACTGAATCCCTATGTAACTGCAAGGCTCAGAAGAGCCCACACACTCAGCTCTTAACCCCAGTGTGCAGAAAGTGTCAAAACGTGTTTTTCAGCAGAAATAAACATGTTTCTGCAAGTTTGGTCACCCCCATGTAAGTTATGGGGCAGTAACAGCACACTTTTGAAAACGTGTTTTTCAGCCCGAAATAAACGCATTTTTTCAGACAACTGAATCCCTATGTAACTGCAAGACTCAGAAGAGCCCACACACTCAGCTCTTAACCCCAGTGTGCAGAAAGTGTCAAAACGTGTTTTTCAGCAGAAATAAACATGTTTCTGCAAGTTTGGTCACCCCCATGTAAGTTATGGGGCAGTAACAGCACACTTTTGAAAACGTGTTTTTCAGCCTGAAATAAACGCGTTTTTTAAGACAACTGAATCCCTATGTAACTGCAAGGCTCAGAAGAGCCCACACACTCAGCTCTTAACCCCAGTGTGCAGAAAGTGTCAAAACGTGTTTTTCAGCAGAAATAAACATGTTTCTGCAAGTTTGGTCACCCCCATGTAAGTTATGGGGCAGTAACAGCACACTTTTGAAAACGTGTTTTTCAGCCTGAAATAAACGCGTTTTTTCAGACAACTGAATCCCTATGTAACTGCAAGGCTCAGAAGAGCCCACACACTCAGCTCTTAACCCCAGTGTGCAGAAAGTGTCAAAACGTGTTTTTCAGCAGAAATAAACATGTTTCTGCAAGTTTGGTCACCCCCATGTAAGTTATGGGGCAGTAACAGCACACTTTTGAAAACGTGTTTTTCAGCCTGAAATAAACGCGTTTTTTCAGACAACTGAATCCCTGTGTAACTGCAAGGCTCAGAAGAGCCCACACACTCAGCTCTTAACCCCAGTGTGCAGAAAGTGTCAAAACGTGTTTTTCAGCAGAAATAAACATGTTTCTGCAAGTTTGGTCACCCCCATGTAAGTTATGGGGCAGTAACAGCACACTTTTGAAAACGTGTTTTTCAGCCTGAAATAAACGCGTTTTTTAAGACAACTGAATCCCTATGTAACTGCAAGGCTCAGAAGAGCCCACACACTCAGCTCTTAACCCCAGTGTGCAGAAAGTGTCAAAACGTGTTTTTCAGCAGAAATAAACATGTTTCTGCAAGTTTGGTCACCCCCATGTAAGTTATGGGGCAGTAACAGCACACTTTTGAAAACGTGTTTTTCAGCCTGAAATAAACGCGTTTTTTCAGACAACTGAATCCCTATGTAACTGCAAGGCTCAGAAGAGCCCACACACTCAGCTCTTAACCCCAGTGTGCAGAAAGTGTCAAAACGTGTTTTTCAGCAGAAATAAACATGTTTCTGCAAGTTTGGTCACCCCCATGTAAGTTATGGGGCAGTAACAGCACACTTTTGAAAACGTGTTTTTCAGCCTGAAATAAACGCGTTTTTTCAGACAACTGAATCCCTGTGTAACTGCAAGGCTCAGAAGAGCCCACACACTCAGCTCTTAACCCCAGTGTGCAGAAAGTGTCAAAACGTGTTTTTCAGCAGAAATAAACATGTTTCTGCAAGTTTGGTCACCCCCATGTAAGTTATGGGGCAGTAACAGCACACTTTTGAAAACGTGTTTTTCAGCCCGAAATAAACGCATTTTTTCAGACAACTGAATCCCTATGTAACTGCAAGACTCAGAAGAGCCCACACACTCAGCTCTTAACCCCAGTGTGCAGAAAGTGTCAAAACGTGTTTTTCAGCAGAAATAAACATGTTTCTGCAAGTTTGGTCACCCCCATGTAAGTTATGGGGCAGTAACAGCACACTTTTGAAAACGTGTTTTTCAGCCTGAAATAAACGCGTTTTTTAAGACAACTGAATCCCTATGTAACTGCAAGGCTCAGAAGAGCCCACACACTCAGCTCTTAACCCCAGTGTGCAGAAAGTGTCAAAACGTGTTTTTCAGCAGAAATAAACATGTTTCTGCAAGTTTGGTCACCCCCATGTAAGTTATGGGGCAGTAACAGCACACTTTTGAAAACGTGTTTTTCAGCCTGAAATAAACGCGTTTTTTCAGACAACTGAATCCCTATGTAACTGCAAGGCTCAGAAGAGCCCACACACTCAGCTCTTAACCCCAGTGTGCAGAAAGTGTCAAAACGTGTTTTTCAGCAGAAATAAACATGTTTCTGCAAGTTTGGTCACCCCCATGTAAGTTATGGGGCAGTAACAGCACACTTTTGAAAACGTGTTTTTCAGCCTGAAATAAACGCGTTTTTTCAGACAACTGAATCCCTGTGTAACTGCAAGGCTCAGAAGAGCCCACACACTCAGCTCTTAACCCCAGTGTGCAGAAAGTGTCAAAACGTGTTTTTCAGCAGAAATAAACATGTTTCTGCAAGTTTGGTCACCCCCATGTAAGTTATGGGGCAGTAACAGCACACTTTTGAAAACGTGTTTTTCAGCCTGAAATAAACGCGTTTTTTAAGACAACTGAATCCCTATGTAACTGCAAGGCTCAGAAGAGCCCACACACTCAGCTCTTAACCCCAGTGTGCAGAAAGTGTCAAAACGTGTTTTTCAGCAGAAATAAACATGTTTCTGCAAGTTTGGTCACCCCCATGTAAGTTATGGGGCAGTAACAGCACACTTTTGAAAACGTGTTTTTCAGCCTGAAATAAACGCGTTTTTTCAGACAACTGAATCCCTATGTAACTGCAAGGCTCAGAAGAGCCCACACACTCAGCTCTTAACCCCAGTGTGCAGAAAGTGTCAAAACGTGTTTTTCAGCAGAAATATGTTTCTGCAAGTTTGGTCACCCCCATGTAAGTTATGGGGCAGTAACAGCACACTTTTGAAAACTTGTTTTTCAGCCCGAAATAAACGCGTTTTTTCAGACAACTGAATCCCTATGTAACTGCAAGGCTCAGAAGAGCCCACACACTCAGCTCTTAACCCCAGTGTGCAGAAAGTGTCAAAACGTGTTTTTCAGCAGAAATAAACATGTTTCTGCAAGTTTGGTCACCCCCATGTAAGTTATGGGGCAGTAACAGCACACTTTTGAAAACGTGTTTTTCAGCCCGAAATAAACGCGTTTTTTCAGACAACTGAATCCCTATGTAACTGCAAGACTCAGAAGAGCCCACACACTCAGCTCTTAACCCCAGTATGCAGAAAGTGTCAAAACGTGTTTTTCAGCAGAAATATGTTTCTGCAAGTTTGGTCACCCCCATGTAAGTTATGGGGCAGTAACAGCACACTTTTGAAAACTTGTTTTTCAGCCCGAAATAAACGCGTTTTTTCAGACAACTGAATCCCTATGTAACTGCAAGGCTCAGAAGAGCCCACACACTCAGCTCTTAACCCCAGTGTGCAGAAAGTGACAAAACGTGTTTTTCAGCAGAAATATGTTTCTGCAAGTTTGGTCACCCCCATGTAAGTTATGGGGCAGTAACAGCACACTTTTGAAAACTTGTTTTTCAGCCCGAAATAAACGCGTTTTTTCAGACAACTGAATCCCTATGTAACTGCAAGGCTCAGAAGAGCCCACACACTCAGCTCTTAACCCCAGTGTGCAGAAAGTGTCAAAACGTGTTTTTCAGCAGAAATAAACATGTTTCTGCAAGTTTGGTCACCCCCATGTAAGTTATGGGGCAGTAACAGCACACTTTTGAAAACGTGTTTTTCAGCCTGAAATAAACGCGTTTTTTAAGACAACTGAATCCCTATGTAACTGCAAGGCTCAGAAGAGCCCACACACTCAGCTCTTAACCCCAGTGTGCAGAAAGTGTCAAAACGTGTTTTTCAGCAGAAATAAACATGTTTCTGCAAGTTTGGTCACCCCCATGTAAGTTATGGGGCAGTAACAGCACACTTTTGAAAACGTGTTTTTCAGCCTGAAATAAACGCGTTTTTTCAGACAACTGAATCCCTATGTAACTGCAAGGCTCAGAAGAGCCCACACACTCAGCTCTTAACCCCAGTGTGCAGAAAGTGTCAAAACGTGTTTTTCAGCAGAAATAAACATGTTTCTGCAAGTTTGGTCACCCCCATGTAAGTTATGGGGCAGTAACAGCACACTTTTGAAAACGTGTTTTTCAGCCTGAAATAAACGCGTTTTTTCAGACAACTGAATCCCTGTGTAACTGCAAGGCTCAGAAGAGCCCACACACTCAGCTCTTAACCCCAGTGTGCAGAAAGTGTCAAAACGTGTTTTTCAGCAGAAATATGTTTCTGCAAGTTTGGTCACCCCCATGTAAGTTATGGGGCAGTAACAGCACACTTTTGAAAACTTGTTTTTCAGCCCGAAATAAACGCGTTTTTTCAGACAACTGAATCCCTATGTAACTGCAAGGCTCAGAAGAGCCCACACACTCAGCTCTTAACCCCAGTGTGCAGAAAGTGACAAAACGTGTTTTTCAGCAGAAATATGTTTCTGCAAGTTTGGTCACCCCCATGTAAGTTATGGGGCAGTAACAGCACACTTTTGAAAACTTGTTTTTCAGCCCGAAATAAACGCGTTTTTTCAGACAACTGAATCCCTATGTAACTGCAAGGCTCAGAAGAGCCCACACACTCAGCTCTTAACCCCAGTGTGCAGAAAGTGTCAAAACGTGTTTTTCAGCAGAAATAAACATGTTTCTGCAAGTTTGGTCACCCCCATGTAAGTTATGGGGCAGTAACAGCACACTTTTGAAAACGTGTTTTTCAGCCCGAAATAAACGCATTTTTTCAGACAACTGAATCCCTATGTAACTGCAAGACTCAGAAGAGCCCACACACTCAGCTCTTAACCCCAGTGTGCAGAAAGTGTCAAAACGTGTTTTTCAGCAGAAATAAACATGTTTCTGCAAGTTTGGTCACCCCCATGTAAGTTATGGGGCAGTAACAGCACACTTTTGAAAACGTGTTTTTCAGCCTGAAATAAACGCGTTTTTTAAGACAACTGAATCCCTATGTAACTGCAAGGCTCAGAAGAGCCCACACACTCAGCTCTTAACCCCAGTGTGCAGAAAGTGTCAAAACGTGTTTTTCAGCAGAAATAAACATGTTTCTGCAAGTTTGGTCACCCCCATGTAAGTTATGGGGCAGTAACAGCACACTTTTGAAAACGTGTTTTTCAGCCTGAAATAAACGCGTTTTTTCAGACAACTGAATCCCTATGTAACTGCAAGGCTCAGAAGAGCCCACACACTCAGCTCTTAACCCCAGTGTGCAGAAAGTGTCAAAACGTGTTTTTCAGCAGAAATAAACATGTTTCTGCAAGTTTGGTCACCCCCATGTAAGTTATGGGGCAGTAACAGCACACTTTTGAAAACGTGTTTTTCAGCCTGAAATAAACGCGTTTTTTCAGACAACTGAATCCCTGTGTAACTGCAAGGCTCAGAAGAGCCCACACACTCAGCTCTTAACCCCAGTGTGCAGAAAGTGTCAAAACGTGTTTTTCAGCAGAAATAAACATGTTTCTGCAAGTTTGGTCACCCCCATGTAAGTTATGGGGCAGTAACAGCACACTTTTGAAAACGTGTTTTTCAGCCTGAAATAAACGCGTTTTTTAAGACAACTGAATCCCTATGTAACTGCAAGGCTCAGAAGAGCCCACACACTCAGCTCTTAACCCCAGCGTGCAGAAAGTGTCAAAACGTGTTTTTCAGCAGAAATAAACATGTTTCTGCAAGTTTGGTCACCCCCATGTAAGTTATGGGGCAGTAACAGCACACTTTTGAAAACGTGTTTTTCAGCCTGAAATAAACGCGTTTTTTCAGACAACTGAATCCCTATGTAACTGCAAGGCTCAGAAGAGCCCACACACTCAGCTCTTAACCCCAGTGTGCAGAAAGTGTCAAAACGTGTTTTTCAGCAGAAATAAACATGTTTCTGCAAGTTTGGTCACCCCCATGTAAGTTATGGGGCAGTAACAGCACACTTTTGAAAACGTGTTTTTCAGCCTGAAATAAACGCGTTTTTTCAGACAACTGAATCCCTGTGTAACTGCAAGGCTCAGAAGAGCCCACACACTCAGCTCTTAACCCCAGTGTGCAGAAAGTGTCAAAACGTGTTTTTCAGCAGAAATAAACATGTTTCTGCAAGTTTGGTCACCCCCATGTAAGTTATGGGGCAGTAACAGCACACTTTTGAAAACGTGTTTTTCAGCCTGAAATAAACGCGTTTTTTCAGACAACTGAATCCCTATGTAACTGCAAGGCTCAGAAGAGCCCACACACTCAGCTCTTAACCCCAGTGTGCAGAAAGTGTCAAAACGTGTTTTTCAGCAGAAATAAACATGTTTCTGCAAGTTTGGTCACCCCCATGTAAGTTATGGGGCAGTAACAGCACACTTTTGAAAACGTGTTTTTCAGCCCGAAATAAACGCGTTTTTTCAGACAACTGAATCCCTATGTAACTGCAAGGCTCAAAAGAGCCCACACACTCAGCTCTTAACCCCAGTGTGCAGAAAGTGTCAAAACGTGTTTTTCAGCAGAAATAAACATGTTTCTGCAAGTTTGGTCACCCCCATGTAAGTTATGTGGCAGTAACAGTACACTTTTGAAAACGTGTTTTTCAGCCCGAAATAAACGCGTTTTTTCAGACAACTGAATCCCTATGTAACTGCAAGGCTCAGAAGAGCCCACACACTCAGCTCTTAACCCCAGTGTGCAGAAAGTGTCAAAACGTGTTTTTCAGCAGAAATAAACATGTTTCTGCAAGTTTGGTCACCCCCATGTAAGTTATGGGGCAGTAACAGCACACTTTTGAAAACGTGTTTTTCAGCCCGAAATAAACGCGTTTTTTCAGACAACTGAATCCCTATGTAACTGCAAGACTCAGAAGAGCCCACACACTCAGCTCTTAACCCCAGTGTGCAGAAAGTGTCAAAACGTGTTTTTCAGCAGAAATAAACATGTTTCTGCAAGTTTGGTCACCCCCATGTAAGTTATGGGGCAGTAACAGCACATTTTTGAAAACGTGTTTTTCAGCCCGAAATAAACGCGTTTTTTCAGACAACTGAATCCCTATGTAACTGCAAGACTCAGAAGAGCCCACACACTCAGCTCTTAACCCCAGTGTGCAGAAAGTGTCAAAACGTGTTTTTCAGCAGAAATAAACATGTTTCTGCAAGTTTGGTCACCCCCATGTAAGTTATGGGGCAGTAACAGCACATTTTTGAAAACGTGTTTTTCAGCCCGAAATAAACGCGTTTTTTCAGACAACTGAATCCCTATGTAACTGCAAGGCTCAGAAGAGCCCACACACTCAGCTCTTAACCCCAGTGTGCAGAAAGTGTCAAAACGTGTTTTTCAGCAGAAATATGTTTCTGCAAGTTTGGTCACCCCCATGTAAGTTATGGGGCAGTAACAGCACACTTTTGAAAACTTGTCTTTCAGCCCGAAATAAACGCGTTTTTTCAGACAACTGAATCCCTATGTAACTGCAAGGCTCAGAAGAGCCCACACACTCAGCTCTTAACCCCAGTGTGCAGAAAGTGTCAAAACGTGTTTTTCAGCAGAAATATGTTTCTGCAAGTTTGGTCACCCCCATGTAAGTTATGGGGCAGTAACAGCACACTTTTGAAAACTTGTTTTTCAGCCCGAAATAAACGCGTTTTTTCAGACAACTGAATCCCTATGTAACTGCAAGGCTCAGAAGAGCCCACACACTCAGCTCTTAACCCCAGTGTGCAGAAAGTGTCAAAACGTGTTTTTCAGCAGAAATAAACATGTTTCTGCAAGTTTGGTCACCCCCATGTAAGTTATGGGGCAGTAACAGCACACTTTTGAAAACGTGTTTTTCAGCCCGAAATAAACGCATTTTTTCAGACAACTGAATCCCTATGTAACTGCAAGACTCAGAAGAGCCCACACACTCAGCTCTTAACCCCAGTGTGCAGAAAGTGTCAAAACGTGTTTTTCAGCAGAAATAAACATGTTTCTGCAAGTTTGGTCACCCCCATGTAAGTTATGGGGCAGTAACAGCACACTTTTGAAAACGTGTTTTTCAGCCTGAAATAAACGCGTTTTTTAAGACAACTGAATCCCTATGTAACTGCAAGGCTCAGAAGAGCCCACACACTCAGCTCTTAACCCCAGTGTGCAGAAAGTGTCAAAACATGTTTTTCAGCAGAAATAAACATGTTTCTGCAAGTTTGGTCACCCCCATGTAAGTTATGGGGCAGTAACAGCACACTTTTGAAAACGTGTTTTTCAGCCTGAAATAAACGCGTTTTTTCAGACAACTGAATCCCTGTGTAACTGCAAGGCTCAGAAGAGCCCACACACTCAGCTCTTAACCCCAGTGTGCAGAAAGTGTCAAAACGTGTTTTTCATCAGAAATATGTTTCTGCAAGTTTGGTCACCCCCATGTAAGTTATGGGGCAGTAACAGCACACTTTTGAAAACTTGTTTTTCAGCCCGAAATAAACGCGTTTTTTCAGACAACTGAATCCCTATGTAACTGCAAGGCTCAGAAGAGCCCACACACTCAGCTCTTAACCCCAGTGTGCAGAAAGTGACAAAACGTGTTTTTCAGCAGAAATATGTTTCTGCAAGTTTGGTCACCCCCATGTAAGTTATGGGGCAGTAACAGCACACTTTTGAAAACTTGTTTTTCAGCCCGAAATAAACGCGTTTTTTCAGACAACTGAATCCCTATGTAACTGCAAGGCTCAGAAGAGCCCACACACTCAGCTCTTAACCCCAGTGTGCAGAAAGTGTCAAAACGTGTTTTTCAGCAGAAATAAACATGTTTCTGCAAGTTTGGTCACCCCCATGTAAGTTATGGGGCAGTAACAGCACACTTTTGAAAACGTGTTTTTCAGCCCGAAATAAACGCATTTTTTCAGACAACTGAATCCCTATGTAACTGCAAGACTCAGAAGAGCCCACACACTCAGCTCTTAACCCCAGTGTGCAGAAAGTGTCAAAACGTGTTTTTCAGCAGAAATAAACATGTTTCTGCAAGTTTGGTCACCCCCATGTAAGTTATGGGGCAGTAACAGCACACTTTTGAAAACGTGTTTTTCAGCCTGAAATAAACGCGTTTTTTAAGACAACTGAATCCCTATGTAACTGCAAGGCTCAGAAGAGCCCACACACTCAGCTCTTAACCCCAGTGTGCAGAAAGTGTCAAAACGTGTTTTTCAGCAGAAATAAACATGTTTCTGCAAGTTTGGTCACCCCCATGTAAGTTATGGGGCAGTAACAGCACACTTTTGAAAACGTGTTTTTCAGCCTGAAATAAACGCGTTTTTTCAGACAACTGAATCCCTATGTAACTGCAAGGCTCAGAAGAGCCCACACACTCAGCTCTTAACCCCAGTGTGCAGAAAGTGTCAAAACGTGTTTTTCAGCAGAAATAAACATGTTTCTGCAAGTTTGGTCACCCCCATGTAAGTTATGGGGCAGTAACAGCACACTTTTGAAAACGTGTTTTTCAGCCTGAAATAAACGAGTTTTTTCAGACAACTGAATCCCTGTGTAACTGCAAGGCTCAGAAGAGCCCACACACTCAGCTCTTAACCCCAGTGTGCAGAAAGTGTCAAAACGTGTTTTTCAGCAGAAATAAACATGTTTCTGCAAGTTTGGTCACCCCCATGTAAGTTATGGGGCAGTAACAGCACACTTTTGAAAACGTGTTTTTCAGCCTGAAATAAACGCGTTTTTTAAGACAACTGAATCCCTATGTAACTGCAAGGCTCAGAAGAGCCCACACACTCAGCTCTTAACCCCAGTGTGCAGAAAGTGTCAAAACGTGTTTTTCAGCAGAAATAAACATGTTTCTGCAAGTTTGGTCACCCCCATGTAAGTTATGGGGCAGTAACAGCACACTTTTGAAAACGTGTTTTTCAGCCTGAAATAAACGCGTTTTTTCAGACAACTGAATCCCTATGTAACTGCAAGGCTCAGAAGAGCCCACACACTCAGCTCTTAACCCCAGTGTGCAGAAAGTGTCAAAACGTGTTTTTCAGCAGAAATAAACATGTTTCTGCAAGTTTGGTCACCCCCATGTAAGTTATGGGGCAGTAACAGTACACTTTTGAAAACGTGTTTTTCAGCCCGAAATAAACGCGTTTTTTCAGACAACTGAATCCCTGTGTAACTGCAAGGCTCAGAAGAGCCTACACACTCAGCTCTTAACCCCAGTGTGCAGAAAGTGTCAAAACGTGTTTTTCAGCAGAAATAAACATGTTTCTGCAAGTTTGGTCACCCCCATGTAAGTTATGGGGCAGTAACAGCACACTTTTGAAAACGTGTTTTTCAGCCTGAAATAAACGCGTTTTTTCAGACAACTGAATCCCTATGTAACTGCAAGGCTCAGAAGAGCCCACACACTCAGCTCTTAACCCCAGTGTGCAGAAAGTGTCAAAACGTGTTTTTCAGCAGAAATATGTTTCTGCAAGTTTGGTCACCCCCATGTAAGTTATGGGGCAGTAACAGCACACTTTTGAAAACTTGTTTTTCAGCCCGAAATAAACGCGTTTTTTCAGACAACTGAATCCCTATGTAACTGCAAGGCTCAGAAGAGCCCACACACTCAGCTCTTAACCCCAGTGTGCAGAAAGTGTCAAAACGTGTTTTTCAGCAGAAATAAACATGTTTCTGCAAGTTTGGTCACCCCCATGTAAGTTATGGGGCAGTAACAGCACACTTTTGAAAACGTGTTTTTCAGCCCGAAATAAACGCGTTTTTTCAGACAACTGAATCCCTATGTAACTGCAAGACTCAGAAGAGCCCACACACTCAGCTCTTAACCCCAGTGTGCAGAAAGTGTCAAAACGTGTTTTTCAGCAGAAATATGTTTCTGCAAGTTTGGTCACCCCCATGTAAGTTATGGGGCAGTAACAGCACACTTTTGAAAACTTGTTTTTCAGCCCGAAATAAACGCGTTTTTTCAGACAACTGAATCCCTATGTAACTGCAAGGCTCAGAAGAGCCCACACACTCAGCTCTTAACCCCAGTGTGCAGAAAGTGACAAAACGTGTTTTTCAGCAGAAATATGTTTCTGCAAGTTTGGTCACCCCCATGTAAGTTATGGGGCAGTAACAGCACACTTTTGAAAACTTGTTTTTCAGCCCGAAATAAACGCGTTTTTTCAGACAACTGAATCCCTATGTAACTGCAAGGCTCAGAAGAGCCCACACACTCAGCTCTTAACCCCAGTGTGCAGAAAGTGTCAAAACGTGTTTTTCAGCAGAAATAAACATGTTTCTGCAAGTTTGGTCACCCCCATGTAAGTTATGGGGCAGTAACAGCACACTTTTGAAAACGTGTTTTTCAGCCCGAAATAAACGCATTTTTTCAGACAACTGAATCCCTATGTAACTGCAAGACTCAGAAGAGCCCACACACTCAGCTCTTAACCCCAGTGTGCAGAAAGTGTCAAAACGTGTTTTTCAGCAGAAATAAACATGTTTCTGCAAGTTTGGTCACCCCCATGTAAGTTATGGGGCAGTAACAGCACACTTTTGAAAACGTGTTTTTCAGCCTGAAATAAACGCGTTTTTTAAGACAACTGAATCCCTATGTAACTGCAAGGCTCAGAAGAGCCCACACACTCAGCTCTTAACCCCAGTGTGCAGAAAGTGTCAAAACGTGTTTTTCAGCAGAAATAAACATGTTTCTGCAAGTTTGGTCACCCCCATGTAAGTTATGGGGCAGTAACAGCACACTTTTGAAAACGTGTTTTTCAGCCTGAAATAAACGCGTTTTTTCAGACAACTGAATCCCTATGTAACTGCAAGGCTCAGAAGAGCCCACACACTCAGCTCTTAACCCCAGTGTGCAGAAAGTGTCAAAACGTGTTTTTCAGCAGAAATAAACATGTTTCTGCAAGTTTGGTCACCCCCATGTAAGTTATGGGGCAGTAACAGCACACTTTTGAAAACGTGTTTTTCAGCCTGAAATAAACGCGTTTTTTCAGACAACTGAATCCCTGTGTAACTGCAAGGCTCAGAAGAGCCCACACACTCAGCTCTTAACCCCAGTGTGCAGAAAGTGTCAAAACGTGTTTTTCAGCAGAAATATGTTTCTGCAAGTTTGGTCACCCCCATGTAAGTTATGGGGCAGTAACAGCACACTTTTGAAAACTTGTTTTTCAGCCCGAAATAAACGCGTTTTTTCAGACAACTGAATCCCTATGTAACTGCAAGGCCCAGAAGAGCCCACACACTCAGCTCTTAACCCCAGTGTGCAGAAAGTGACAAAACGTGTTTTTCAGCAGAAATATGTTTCTGCAAGTTTGGTCACCCCCATGTAAGTTATGGGGCAGTAACAGCACACTTTTGAAAACTTGTTTTTCAGCCCGAAATAAACGCGTTTTTTCAGACAACTGAATCCCTATGTAACTGCAAGGCTCAGAAGAGCCCACACACTCAGCTCTTAACCCCAGTGTGCAGAAAGTGTCAAAACGTGTTTTTCAGCAGAAATAAACATGTTTCTGCAAGTTTGGTCACCCCCATGTAAGTTATGGGGCAGTAACAGCACACTTTTGAAAACGTGTTTTTCAGCCCGAAATAAACGCATTTTTTCAGACAACTGAATCCCTATGTAACTGCAAGACTCAGAAGAGCCCACACACTCAGCTCTTAACCCCAGTGTGCAGAAAGTGTCAAAACGTGTTTTTCAGCAGAAATAAACATGTTTCTGCAAGTTTGGTCACCCCCATGTAAGTTATGGGGCAGTAACAGCACACTTTTGAAAACGTGTTTTTCAGCCTGAAATAAACGCGTTTTTTAAGACAACTGAATCCCTATGTAACTGCAAGGCTCAGAAGAGCCCACACACTCAGCTCTTAACCCCAGTGTGCAGAAAGTGTCAAAACGTGTTTTTCAGCAGAAATAAACATGTTTCTGCAAGTTTGGTCACCCCCATGTAAGTTATGGGGCAGTAACAGCACACTTTTGAAAACGTGTTTTTCAGCCTGAAATAAACGCGTTTTTTCAGACAACTGAATCCCTATGTAACTGCAAGGCTCAGAAGAGCCCACACACTCAGCTCTTAACCCCAGTGTGCAGAAAGTGTCAAAACGTGTTTTTCAGCAGAAATAAACATGTTTCTGCAAGTTTGGTCACCCCCATGTAAGTTATGGGGCAGTAACAGCACACTTTTGAAAACGTGTTTTTCAGCCTGAAATAAACGCGTTTTTTCAGACAACTGAATCCCTGTGTAACTGCAAGGCTCAGAAGAGCCCACACACTCAGCTCTTAACCCCAGTGTGCAGAAAGTGTCAAAACGTGTTTTTCAGCAGAAATAAACATGTTTCTGCAAGTTTGGTCACCCCCATGTAAGTTATGGGGCAGTAACAGCACACTTTTGAAAACGTGTTTTTCAGCCTGAAATAAACGCGTTTTTTAAGACAACTGAATCCCTATGTAACTGCAAGGCTCAGAAGAGCCCACACACTCAGCTCTTAACCCCAGTGTGCAGAAAGTGTCAAAACGTGTTTTTCAGCAGAAATAAACATGTTTCTGCAAGTTTGGTCACCCCCATGTAAGTTATGGGGCAGTAACAGCACACTTTTGAAAACGTGTTTTTCAGCCTGAAATAAACGCGTTTTTTCAGACAACTGAATCCCTATGTAACTGCAAGGCTCAGAAGAGCCCACACACTCAGCTCTTAACCCCAGTGTGCAGAAAGTGTCAAAACGTGTTTTTCAGCAGAAATAAACATGTTTCTGCAAGTTTGGTCACCCCCATGTAAGTTATGGGGCAGTAACAGCACACTTTTGAAAACGTGTTTTTCAGCCTGAAATAAACGCGTTTTTTCAGACAACTGAATCCCTGTGTAACTGCAAGGCTCAGAAGAGCCCACACACTCAGCTCTTAACCCCAGTGTGCAGAAAGTGTCAAAACGTGTTTTTCAGCAGAAATAAACATGTTTCTGCAAGTTTGGTCACCCCCATGTAAGTTATGGGGCAGTAACAGCACACTTTTGAAAACGTGTTTTTCAGCCCGAAATAAACGCATTTTTTCAGACAACTGAATCCCTATGTAACTGCAAGACTCAGAAGAGCCCACACACTCAGCTCTTAACCCCAGTGTGCAGAAAGTGTCAAAACGTGTTTTTCAGCAGAAATAAACATGTTTCTGCAAGTTTGGTCACCCCCATGTAAGTTATGGGGCAGTAACAGCACACTTTTGAAAACGTGTTTTTCAGCCTGAAATAAACGCGTTTTTTAAGACAACTGAATCCCTATGTAACTGCAAGGCTCAGAAGAGCCCACACACTCAGCTCTTAACCCCAGTGTGCAGAAAGTGTCAAAACGTGTTTTTCAGCAGAAATAAACATGTTTCTGCAAGTTTGGTCACCCCCATGTAAGTTATGGGGCAGTAACAGCACACTTTTGAAAACGTGTTTTTCAGCCTGAAATAAACGCGTTTTTTCAGACAACTGAATCCCTATGTAACTGCAAGGCTCAGAAGAGCCCACACACTCAGCTCTTAACCCCAGTGTGCAGAAAGTGTCAAAACGTGTTTTTCAGCAGAAATAAACATGTTTCTGCAAGTTTGGTCACCCCCATGTAAGTTATGGGGCAGTAACAGCACACTTTTGAAAACGTGTTTTTCAGCCTGAAATAAACGCGTTTTTTCAGACAACTGAATCCCTGTGTAACTGCAAGGCTCAGAAGAGCCCACACACTCAGCTCTTAACCCCAGTGTGCAGAAAGTGTCAAAACGTGTTTTTCAGCAGAAATAAACATGTTTCTGCAAGTTTGGTCACCCCCATGTAAGTTATGGGGCAGTAACAGCACACTTTTGAAAACGTGTTTTTCAGCCTGAAATAAACGCGTTTTTTAAGACAACTGAATCCCTATGTAACTGCAAGGCTCAGAAGAGCCCACACACTCAGCTCTTAACCCCAGTGTGCAGAAAGTGTCAAAACGTGTTTTTCAGCAGAAATAAACATGTTTCTGCAAGTTTGGTCACCCCCATGTAAGTTATGGGGCAGTAACAGCACACTTTTGAAAACGTGTTTTTCAGCCTGAAATAAACGCGTTTTTTCAGACAACTGAATCCCTATGTAACTGCAAGGCTCAGAAGAGCCCACACACTCAGCTCTTAACCCCAGTGTGCAGAAAGTGTCAAAACGTGTTTTTCAGCAGAAATAAACATGTTTCTGCAAGTTTGGTCACCCCCATGTAAGTTATGGGGCAGTAACAGTACACTTTTGAAAACGTGTTTTTCAGCCCGAAATAAACGCGTTTTTTCAGACAACTGAATCCCTGTGTAACTGCAAGGCTCAGAAGAGCCTACACACTCAGCTCTTAACCCCAGTGTGCAGAAAGTGTCAAAACGTGTTTTTCAGCAGAAATAAACATGTTTCTGCAAGTTTGGTCACCCCCATGTAAGTTATGGGGCAGTAACAGCACACTTTTGAAAACGTGTTTTTCAGCCTGAAATAAACGCGTTTTTTCAGACAACTGAATCCCTATGTAACTGCAAGGCTCAGAAGAGCCCACACACTCAGCTCTTAACCCCAGTGTGCAGAAAGTGTCAAAACGTGTTTTTCAGCAGAAATATGTTTCTGCAAGTTTGGTCACCCCCATGTAAGTTATGGGGCAGTAACAGCACACTTTTGAAAACTTGTTTTTCAGCCCGAAATAAACGCGTTTTTTCAGACAACTGAATCCCTATGTAACTGCAAGGCTCAGAAGAGCCCACACACTCAGCTCTTAACCCCAGTGTGCAGAAAGTGTCAAAACGTGTTTTTCAGCAGAAATAAACATGTTTCTGCAAGTTTGGTCACCCCCATGTAAGTTATGGGGCAGTAACAGCACACTTTTGAAAACGTGTTTTTCAGCCCGAAATAAACGCGTTTTTTCAGACAACTGAATCCCTATGTAACTGCAAGACTCAGAAGAGCCCACACACTCAGCTCTTAACCCCAGTATGCAGAAAGTGTCAAAACGTGTTTTTCAGCAGAAATATGTTTCTGCAAGTTTGGTCACCCCCATGTAAGTTATGGGGCAGTAACAGCACACTTTTGAAAACTTGTTTTTCAGCCCGAAATAAACGCGTTTTTTCAGACAACTGAATCCCTATGTAACTGCAAGGCTCAGAAGAGCCCACACACTCAGCTCTTAACCCCAGTGTGCAGAAAGTGACAAAACGTGTTTTTCAGCAGAAATATGTTTCTGCAAGTTTGGTCACCCCCATGTAAGTTATGGGGCAGTAACAGCACACTTTTGAAAACTTGTTTTTCAGCCCGAAATAAACGCGTTTTTTCAGACAACTGAATCCCTATGTAACTGCAAGGCTCAGAAGAGCCCACACACTCAGCTCTTAACCCCAGTGTGCAGAAAGTGTCAAAACGTGTTTTTCAGCAGAAATAAACATGTTTCTGCAAGTTTGGTCACCCCCATGTAAGTTATGGGGCAGTAACAGCACACTTTTGAAAACGTGTTTTTCAGCCTGAAATAAACGCGTTTTTTAAGACAACTGAATCCCTATGTAACTGCAAGGCTCAGAAGAGCCCACACACTCAGCTCTTAACCCCAGTGTGCAGAAAGTGTCAAAACGTGTTTTTCAGCAGAAATAAACATGTTTCTGCAAGTTTGGTCACCCCCATGTAAGTTATGGGGCAGTAACAGCACACTTTTGAAAACGTGTTTTTCAGCCTGAAATAAACGCGTTTTTTCAGACAACTGAATCCCTATGTAACTGCAAGGCTCAGAAGAGCCCACACACTCAGCTCTTAACCCCAGTGTGCAGAAAGTGTCAAAACGTGTTTTTCAGCAGAAATAAACATGTTTCTGCAAGTTTGGTCACCCCCATGTAAGTTATGGGGCAGTAACAGCACACTTTTGAAAACGTGTTTTTCAGCCTGAAATAAACGCGTTTTTTCAGACAACTGAATCCCTGTGTAACTGCAAGGCTCAGAAGAGCCCACACACTCAGCTCTTAACCCCAGTGTGCAGAAAGTGTCAAAACGTGTTTTTCAGCAGAAATATGTTTCTGCAAGTTTGGTCACCCCCATGTAAGTTATGGGGCAGTAACAGCACACTTTTGAAAACTTGTTTTTCAGCCCGAAATAAACGCGTTTTTTCAGACAACTGAATCCCTATGTAACTGCAAGGCTCAGAAGAGCCCACACACTCAGCTCTTAACCCCAGTGTGCAGAAAGTGACAAAACGTGTTTTTCAGCAGAAATATGTTTCTGCAAGTTTGGTCACCCCCATGTAAGTTATGGGGCAGTAACAGCACACTTTTGAAAACTTGTTTTTCAGCCCGAAATAAACGCGTTTTTTCAGACAACTGAATCCCTATGTAACTGCAAGGCTCAGAAGAGCCCACACACTCAGCTCTTAACCCCAGTGTGCAGAAAGTGTCAAAACGTGTTTTTCAGCAGAAATAAACATGTTTCTGCAAGTTTGGTCACCCCCATGTAAGTTATGGGGCAGTAACAGCACACTTTTGAAAACGTGTTTTTCAGCCCGAAATAAACGCATTTTTTCAGACAACTGAATCCCTATGTAACTGCAAGACTCAGAAGAGCCCACACACTCAGCTCTTAACCCCAGTGTGCAGAAAGTGTCAAAACGTGTTTTTCAGCAGAAATAAACATGTTTCTGCAAGTTTGGTCACCCCCATGTAAGTTATGGGGCAGTAACAGCACACTTTTGAAAACGTGTTTTTCAGCCTGAAATAAACGCGTTTTTTAAGACAACTGAATCCCTATGTAACTGCAATGCTCAGAAGAGCCCACACACTCAGCTCTTAACCCCAGTGTGCAGAAAGTGTCAAAACGTGTTTTTCAGCAGAAATAAACATGTTTCTGCAAGTTTGGTCACCCCCATGTAAGTTATGGGGCAGTAACAGCACACTTTTGAAAACGTGTTTTTCAGCCTGAAATAAACGCGTTTTTTCAGACAACTGAATCCCTATGTAACTGCAAGGCTCAGAAGAGCCCACACACTCAGCTCTTAACCCCAGTGTGCAGAAAGTGTCAAAACGTGTTTTTCAGCAGAAATAAACATGTTTCTGCAAGTTTGGTCACCCCCATGTAAGTTATGGGGCAGTAACAGCACACTTTTGAAAACGTGTTTTTCAGCCTGAAATAAACGCGTTTTTTCAGACAACTGAATCCCTGTGTAACTGCAAGGCTCAGAAGAGCCCACACACTCAGCTCTTAACCCCAGTGTGCAGAAAGTGTCAAAACGTGTTTTTCAGCAGAAATAAACATGTTTCTGCAAGTTTGGTCACCCCCATGTAAGTTATGGGGCAGTAACAGCACACTTTTGAAAACGTGTTTTTCAGCCTGAAATAAACGCGTTTTTTAAGACAACTGAATCCCTATGTAACTGCAAGGCTCAGAAGAGCCCACACACTCAGCTCTTAACCCCAGTGTGCAGAAAGTGTCAAAACGTGTTTTTCAGCAGAAATAAACATGTTTCTGCAAGTTTGGTCACCCCCATGTAAGTTATGGGGCAGTAACAGCACACTTTTGAAAACGTGTTTTTCAGCCTGAAATAAACGCGTTTTTTCAGACAACTGAATCCCTATGTAACTGCAAGGCTCAGAAGAGCCCACACACTCAGCTCTTAACCCCAGTGTGCAGAAAGTGTCAAAACGTGTTTTTCAGCAGAAATAAACATGTTTCTGCAAGTTTGGTCACCCCCATGTAAGTTATGGGGCAGTAACAGCACACTTTTGAAAACGTGTTTTTCAGCCTGAAATAAACGCGTTTTTTCAGACAACTGAATCCCTGTGTAACTGCAAGGCTCAGAAGAGCCCACACACTCAGCTCTTAACCCCAGTGTGCAGAAAGTGTCAAAACGTGTTTTTCAGCAGAAATAAACATGTTTCTGCAAGTTTGGTCACCCCCATGTAAGTTATGGGGCAGTAACAGCACACTTTTGAAAACGTGTTTTTCAGCCTGAAATAAACGCGTTTTTTCAGACAACTGAATCCCTATGTAACTGCAAGGCTCAGAAGAGCCCACACACTCAGCTCTTAACCCCAGTGTGCAGAAAGTGTCAAAACGTGTTTTTCAGCAGAAATAAACATGTTTCTGCAAGTTTGGTCACCCCCATGTAAGTTATGGGGCAGTAACAGCACACTTTTGAAAACGTGTTTTTCAGCCCGAAATAAACGCGTTTTTTCAGACAACTGAATCCCTATGTAACTGCAAGGCTCAAAAGAGCCCACACACTCAGCTCTTAACCCCAGTGTGCAGAAAGTGTCAAAACGTGTTTTTCAGCAGAAATAAACATGTTTCTGCAAGTTTGGTCACCCCCATGTAAGTTATGTGGCAGTAACAGTACACTTTTGAAAACGTGTTTTTCAGCCCGAAATAAACGCGTTTTTTCAGACAACTGAATCCCTATGTAACTGCAAGGCTCAGAAGAGCCCACACACTCAGCTCTTAACCCCAGTGTGCAGAAAGTGTCAAAACGTGTTTTTCAGCAGAAATAAACATGTTTCTGCAAGTTTGGTCACCCCCATGTAAGTTATGGGGCAGTAACAGCACACTTTTAAAAACGTGTTTTTCAGCCCGAAATAAACGCGTTTTTTCAGACAACTGAATCCCTATGTAACTGCAAGACTCAGAAGAGCCCACACACTCAGCTCTTAACCCCAGTGTGCAGAAAGTGTCAAAACGTGTTTTTCAGCAGAAATAAACATGTTTCTGCAAGTTTGGTCACCCCCATGTAAGTTATGGGGCAGTAACAGCACATTTTTGAAAACGTGTTTTTCAGCCCGAAATAAACGCGTTTTTTCAGACAACTGAATCCCTATGTAACTGCAAGACTCAGAAGAGCCCACACACTCAGCTCTTAACCCCAGTGTGCAGAAAGTGTCAAAACGTGTTTTTCAGCAGAAATATGTTTCTGCAAGTTTGGTCACCCCCATGTAAGTTATGGGGCAGTAACAGCACACTTTTGAAAACTTGTCTTTCAGCCCGAAATAAACGCGTTTTTTCAGACAACTGAATCCCTATGTAACTGCAAGGCTCAGAAGAGCCCACACACTCAGCTCTTAACCCCAGTGTGCAGAAAGTGTCAAAACGTGTTTTTCAGCAGAAATATGTTTCTGCAAGTTTGGTCACCCCCATGTAAGTTATGGGGCAGTAACAGCACACTTTTGAAAACTTGTTTTTCAGCCCGAAATAAACGCGTTTTTTCAGACAACTGAATCCCTATGTAACTGCAAGGCTCAGAAGAGCCCACACACTCAGCTCTTAACCCCAGTGTGCAGAAAGTGTCAAAACGTGTTTTTCAGCAGAAATAAACATGTTTCTGCAAGTTTGGTCACCCCCATGTAAGTTATGGGGCAGTAACAGCACACTTTTGAAAACGTGTTTTTCAGCCCGAAATAAACGCATTTTTTCAGACAACTGAATCCCTATGTAACTGCAAGACTCAGAAGAGCCCACACACTCAGCTCTTAACCCCAGTGTGCAGAAAGTGTCAAAACGTGTTTTTCAGCAGAAATAAACATGTTTCTGCAAGTTTGGTCACCCCCATGTAAGTTATGGGGCAGTAACAGCACACTTTTGAAAACGTGTTTTTCAGCCTGAAATAAACGCGTTTTTTAAGACAACTGAATCCCTATGTAACTGCAAGGCTCAGAAGAGCCCACACACTCAGCTCTTAACCCCAGTGTGCAGAAAGTGTCAAAACGTGTTTTTCATCAGAAATATGTTTCTGCAAGTTTGGTCACCCCCATGTAAGTTATGGGGCAGTAACAGCACACTTTTGAAAACTTGTTTTTCAGCCCGAAATAAACGCGTTTTTTCAGACAACTGAATCCCTATGTAACTGCAAGGCTCAGAAGAGCCCACACACTCAGCTCTTAACCCCAGTGTGCAGAAAGTGACAAAACGTGTTTTTCAGCAGAAATATGTTTCTGCAAGTTTGGTCACCCCCATGTAAGTTATGGGGCAGTAACAGCACACTTTTGAAAACTTGTTTTTCAGCCCGAAATAAACGCGTTTTTTCAGACAACTGAATCCCTATGTAACTGCAAGGCTCAGAAGAGCCCACACACTCAGCTCTTAACCCCAGTGTGCAGAAAGTGTCAAAACGTGTTTTTCAGCAGAAATAAACATGTTTCTGCAAGTTTGGTCACCCCCATGTAAGTTATGGGGCAGTAACAGCACACTTTTGAAAACGTGTTTTTCAGCCCGAAATAAACGCATTTTTTCAGACAACTGAATCCCTATGTAACTGCAAGACTCAGAAGAGCCCACACACTCAGCTCTTAACCCCAGTGTGCAGAAAGTGTCAAAACGTGTTTTTCAGCAGAAATAAACATGTTTCTGCAAGTTTGGTCACCCCCATGTAAGTTATGGGGCAGTAACAGCACACTTTTGAAAACGTGTTTTTCAGCCTGAAATAAACGCGTTTTTTAAGACAACTGAATCCCTATGTAACTGCAAGGCTCAGAAGAGCCCACACACTCAGCTCTTAACCCCAGTGTGCAGAAAGTGTCAAAACGTGTTTTTCAGCAGAAATAAACATGTTTCTGCAAGTTTGGTCACCCCCATGTAAGTTATGGGGCAGTAACAGCACACTTTTGAAAACGTGTTTTTCAGCCTGAAATAAACGCGTTTTTTCAGACAACTGAATCCCTATGTAACTGCAAGGCTCAGAAGAGCCCACACACTCAGCTCTTAACCCCAGTGTGCAGAAAGTGTCAAAACGTGTTTTTCAGCAGAAATAAACATGTTTCTGCAAGTTTGGTCACCCCCATGTAAGTTATGGGGCAGTAACAGCACACTTTTGAAAACTTGTTTTTCAGCCCGAAATAAACGCGTTTTTTCAGACAACTGAATCCCTATGTAACTGCAAGGCTCAGAAGAGCCCACACACTCAGCTCTTAACCCCAGTGTGCAGAAAGTGTCAAAACGTGTTTTTCAGCAGAAATAAACATGTTTCTGCAAGTTTGGTCACCCCCATGTAAGTTATGGGGCAGTAACAGCACACTTTTGAAAACGTGTTTTTCAGCCCGAAATAAACGCATTTTTTCAGACAACTGAATCCCTATGTAACTGCAAGACTCAGAAGAGCCCACACACTCAGCTCTTAACCCCAGTGTGCAGAAAGTGTCAAAACGTGTTTTTCAGCAGAAATAAACATGTTTCTGCAAGTTTGGTCACCCCCATGTAAGTTATGGGGCAGTAACAGCACACTTTTGAAAACGTGTTTTTCAGCCTGAAATAAACGCGTTTTTTAAGACAACTGAATCCCTATGTAACTGCAAGGCTCAGAAGAGCCCACACACTCAGCTCTTAACCCCAGTGTGCAGAAAGTGTCAAAACGTGTTTTTCAGCAGAAATAAACATGTTTCTGCAAGTTTGGTCACCCCCATGTAAGTTATGGGGCAGTAACAGCACACTTTTGAAAACGTGTTTTTCAGCCTGAAATAAACGCGTTTTTTCAGACAACTGAATCCCTATGTAACTGCAAGGCTCAGAAGAGCCCACACACTCAGCTCTTAACCCCAGTGTGCAGAAAGTGTCAAAACGTGTTTTTCAGCAGAAATAAACATGTTTCTGCAAGTTTGGTCACCCCCATGTAAGTTATGGGGCAGTAACAGCACACTTTTGAAAACGTGTTTTTCAGCCTGAAATAAACGCGTTTTTTCAGACAACTGAATCCCTGTGTAACTGCAAGGCTCAGAAGAGCCCACACACTCAGCTCTTAACCCCAGTGTGCAGAAAGTGTCAAAACGTGTTTTTCAGCAGAAATAAACATGTTTCTGCAAGTTTGGTCACCCCCATGTAAGTTATGGGGCAGTAACAGCACACTTTTGAAAACGTGTTTTTCAGCCTGAAATAAACGCGTTTTTTAAGACAACTGAATCCCTATGTAACTGCAAGGCTCAGAAGAGCCCACACACTCAGCTCTTAACCCCAGTGTGCAGAAAGTGTCAAAACGTGTTTTTCAGCAGAAATAAACATGTTTCTGCAAGTTTGGTCACCCCCATGTAAGTTATGGGGCAGTAACAGCACACTTTTGAAAACGTGTTTTTCAGCCTGAAATAAACGCGTTTTTTCAGACAACTGAATCCCTATGTAACTGCAAGGCTCAGAAGAGCCCACACACTCAGCTCTTAACCCCAGTGTGCAGAAAGTGTCAAAACGTGTTTTTCAGCAGAAATAAACATGTTTCTGCAAGTTTGGTCACCCCCATGTAAGTTATGGGGCAGTAACAGCACACTTTTGAAAACGTGTTTTTCAGCCTGAAATAAACGCGTTTTTTCAGACAACTGAATCCCTGTGTAACTGCAAGGCTCAGAAGAGCCCACACACTCAGCTCTTAACCCCAGTGTGCAGAAAGTGTCAAAACGTGTTTTTCAGCAGAAATAAACATGTTTCTGCAAGTTTGGTCACCCCCATGTAAGTTATGGGGCAGTAACAGCACACTTTTGAAAACGTGTTTTTCAGCCTGAAATAAACGCGTTTTTTCAGACAACTGAATCCCTATGTAACTGCAAGGCTCAGAAGAGCCCACACACTCAGCTCTTAACCCCAGTGTGCAGAAAGTGTCAAAACGTGTTTTTCAGCAGAAATAAACATGTTTCTGCAAGTTTGGTCACCCCCATGTAAGTTATGGGGCAGTAACAGCACACTTTTGAAAACGTGTTTTTCAGCCCGAAATAAACGCGTTTTTTCAGACAACTGAATCCCTATGTAACTGCAAGGCTCAAAAGAGCCCACACACTCAGCTCTTAACCCCAGTGTGCAGAAAGTGTCAAAACGTGTTTTTCAGCAGAAATAAACATGTTTCTGCAAGTTTGGTCACCCCCATGTAAGTTATGTGGCAGTAACAGTACACTTTTGAAAACGTGTTTTTCAGCCCGAAATAAACGCGTTTTTTCAGACAACTGAATCCCTATGTAACTGCAAGGCTCAGAAGAGCCCACACACTCAGCTCTTAACCCCAGTGTGCAGAAAGTGTCAAAACGTGTTTTTCAGCAGAAATAAACATGTTTCTGCAAGTTTGGTCACCCCCATGTAAGTTATGGGGCAGTAACAGCACACTTTTGAAAACGTGTTTTTCAGCCCGAAATAAACGCGTTTTTTCAGACAACTGAATCCCTATGTAACTGCAAGACTCAGAAGAGCCCACACACTCAGCTCTTAACCCCAGTGTGCAGAAAGTGTCAAAACGTGTTTTTCAGCAGAAATAAACATGTTTCTGCAAGTTTGGTCACCCCCATGTAAGTTATGGGGCAGTAACAGCACACTTTTGAAAACGTGTTTTTCAGCCTGAAATAAACGCGTTTTTTCAGACAACTGAATCCCTGTGTAACTGCAAGGCTCAGAAGAGCCCACACACTCAGCTCTTAACCCCAGTGTGCAGAAAGTGTCAAAACGTGTTTTTCATCAGAAATATGTTTCTGCAAGTTTGGTCACCCCCATGTAAGTTATGGGGCAGTAACAGCACACTTTTGAAAACTTGTTTTTCAGCCCGAAATAAACGCGTTTTTTCAGACAACTGAATCCCTATGTAACTGCAAGGCTCAGAAGAGCCCACACACTCAGCTCTTAACCCCAGTGTGCAGAAAGTGACAAAACGTGTTTTTCAGCAGAAATATGTTTCTGCAAGTTTGGTCACCCCCATGTAAGTTATGGGGCAGTAACAGCACACTTTTGAAAACTTGTTTTTCAGCCCGAAATAAACGCGTTTTTTCAGACAACTGAATCCCTATGTAACTGCAAGGCTCAGAAGAGCCCACACACTCAGCTCTTAACCCCAGTGTGCAGAAAGTGTCAAAACGTGTTTTTCAGCAGAAATAAACATGTTTCTGCAAGTTTGGTCACCCCCATGTAAGTTATGGGGCAGTAACAGCACACTTTTGAAAACGTGTTTTTCAGCCCGAAATAAACGCATTTTTTCAGACAACTGAATCCCTATGTAACTGCAAGACTCAGAAGAGCCCACACACTCAGCTCTTAACCCCAGTGTGCAGAAAGTGTCAAAACGTGTTTTTCAGCAGAAATAAACATGTTTCTGCAAGTTTGGTCACCCCCATGTAAGTTATGGGGCAGTAACAGCACACTTTTGAAAACGTGTTTTTCAGCCTGAAATAAACGCGTTTTTTAAGACAACTGAATCCCTATGTAACTGCAAGGCTCAGAAGAGCCCACACACTCAGCTCTTAACCCCAGTGTGCAGAAAGTGTCAAAACGTGTTTTTCAGCAGAAATAAACATGTTTCTGCAAGTTTGGTCACCCCCATGTAAGTTATGGGGCAGTAACAGCACACTTTTGAAAACGTGTTTTTCAGCCTGAAATAAACGCGTTTTTTCAGACAACTGAATCCCTATGTAACTGCAAGGCTCAGAAGAGCCCACACACTCAGCTCTTAACCCCAGTGTGCAGAAAGTGTCAAAACGTGTTTTTCAGCAGAAATAAACATGTTTCTGCAAGTTTGGTCACCCCCATGTAAGTTATGGGGCAGTAACAGCACACTTTTGAAAACGTGTTTTTCAGCCTGAAATAAACGCGTTTTTTCAGACAACTGAATCCCTGTGTAACTGCAAGGCTCAGAAGAGCCCACACACTCAGCTCTTAACCCCAGTGTGCAGAAAGTGTCAAAACGTGTTTTTCAGCAGAAATAAACATGTTTCTGCAAGTTTGGTCACCCCCATGTAAGTTATGGGGCAGTAACAGCACACTTTTGAAAACGTGTTTTTCAGCCTGAAATAAACGCGTTTTTTAAGACAACTGAATCCCTATGTAACTGCAAGGCTCAGAAGAGCCCACACACTCAGCTCTTAACCCCAGTGTGCAGAAAGTGTCAAAACGTGTTTTTCAGCAGAAATAAACATGTTTCTGCAAGTTTGGTCACCCCCATGTAAGTTATGGGGCAGTAACAGCACACTTTTGAAAACGTGTTTTTCAGCCTGAAATAAACGCGTTTTTTCAGACAACTGAATCCCTATGTAACTGCAAGGCTCAGAAGAGCCCACACACTCAGCTCTTAACCCCAGTGTGCAGAAAGTGTCAAAACGTGTTTTTCAGCAGAAATAAACATGTTTCTGCAAGTTTGGTCACCCCCATGTAAGTTATGGGGCAGTAACAGCACACTTTTGAAAACGTGTTTTTCAGCCTGAAATAAACGCGTTTTTTCAGACAACTGAATCCCTGTGTAACTGCAAGGCTCAGAAGAGCCCACACACTCAGCTCTTAACCCCAGTGTGCAGAAAGTGTCAAAACGTGTTTTTCAGCAGAAATAAACATGTTTCTGCAAGTTTGGTCACCCCCATGTAAGTTATGGGGCAGTAACAGCACACTTTTGAAAACGTGTTTTTCAGCCCGAAATAAACGCATTTTTTCAGACAACTGAATCCCTATGTAACTGCAAGACTCAGAAGAGCCCACACACTCAGCTCTTAACCCCAGTGTGCAGAAAGTGTCAAAACGTGTTTTTCAGCAGAAATAAACATGTTTCTGCAAGTTTGGTCACCCCCATGTAAGTTATGGGGCAGTAACAGCACACTTTTGAAAACGTGTTTTTCAGCCTGAAATAAACGCGTTTTTTAAGACAACTGAATCCCTATGTAACTGCAAGGCTCAGAAGAGCCCACACACTCAGCTCTTAACCCCAGTGTGCAGAAAGTGTCAAAACGTGTTTTTCAGCAGAAATAAACATGTTTCTGCAAGTTTGGTCACCCCCATGTAAGTTATGGGGCAGTAACAGCACACTTTTGAAAACGTGTTTTTCAGCCTGAAATAAACGCGTTTTTTCAGACAACTGAATCCCTATGTAACTGCAAGGCTCAGAAGAGCCCACACACTCAGCTCTTAACCCCAGTGTGCAGAAAGTGTCAAAACGTGTTTTTCAGCAGAAATAAACATGTTTCTGCAAGTTTGGTCACCCCCATGTAAGTTATGGGGCAGTAACAGCACACTTTTGAAAACGTGTTTTTCAGCCTGAAATAAACGCGTTTTTTCAGACAACTGAATCCCTGTGTAACTGCAAGGCTCAGAAGAGCCCACACACTCAGCTCTTAACCCCAGTGTGCAGAAAGTGTCAAAACGTGTTTTTCAGCAGAAATAAACATGTTTCTGCAAGTTTGGTCACCCCCATGTAAGTTATGGGGCAGTAACAGCACACTTTTGAAAACGTGTTTTTCAGCCTGAAATAAACGCGTTTTTTAAGACAACTGAATCCCTATGTAACTGCAAGGCTCAGAAGAGCCCACACACTCAGCTCTTAACCCCAGTGTGCAGAAAGTGTCAAAACGTGTTTTTCAGCAGAAATAAACATGTTTCTGCAAGTTTGGTCACCCCCATGTAAGTTATGGGGCAGTAACAGCACACTTTTGAAAACGTGTTTTTCAGCCTGAAATAAACGCGTTTTTTCAGACAACTGAATCCCTATGTAACTGCAAGGCTCAGAAGAGCCCACACACTCAGCTCTTAACCCCAGTGTGCAGAAAGTGTCAAAACGTGTTTTTCAGCAGAAATAAACATGTTTCTGCAAGTTTGGTCACCCCCATGTAAGTTATGGGGCAGTAACAGTACACTTTTGAAAACGTGTTTTTCAGCCCGAAATAAACGCGTTTTTTCAGACAACTGAATCCCTGTGTAACTGCAAGGCTCAGAAGAGCCTACACACTCAGCTCTTAACCCCAGTGTGCAGAAAGTGTCAAAACGTGTTTTTCAGCAGAAATAAACATGTTTCTGCAAGTTTGGTCACCCCCATGTAAGTTATGGGGCAGTAACAGCACACTTTTGAAAACGTGTTTTTCAGCCTGAAATAAACGCGTTTTTTCAGACAACTGAATCCCTATGTAACTGCAAGGCTCAGAAGAGCCCACACACTCAGCTCTTAACCCCAGTGTGCAGAAAGTGTCAAAACGTGTTTTTCAGCAGAAATATGTTTCTGCAAGTTTGGTCACCCCCATGTAAGTTATGGGGCAGTAACAGCACACTTTTGAAAACTTGTTTTTCAGCCCGAAATAAACGCGTTTTTTCAGACAACTGAATCCCTATGTAACTGCAAGGCTCAGAAGAGCCCACACACTCAGCTCTTAACCCCAGTGTGCAGAAAGTGTCAAAACGTGTTTTTCAGCAGAAATAAACATGTTTCTGCAAGTTTGGTCACCCCCATGTAAGTTATGGGGCAGTAACAGCACACTTTTGAAAACGTGTTTTTCAGCCCGAAATAAACGCGTTTTTTCAGACAACTGAATCCCTATGTAACTGCAAGACTCAGAAGAGCCCACACACTCAGCTCTTAACCCCAGTATGCAGAAAGTGTCAAAACGTGTTTTTCAGCAGAAATATGTTTCTGCAAGTTTGGTCACCCCCATGTAAGTTATGGGGCAGTAACAGCACACTTTTGAAAACTTGTTTTTCAGCCCGAAATAAACGCGTTTTTTCAGACAACTGAATCCCTATGTAACTGCAAGGCTCAGAAGAGCCCACACACTCAGCTCTTAACCCCAGTGTGCAGAAAGTGACAAAACGTGTTTTTCAGCAGAAATATGTTTCTGCAAGTTTGGTCACCCCCATGTAAGTTATGGGGCAGTAACAGCACACTTTTGAAAACTTGTTTTTCAGCCCGAAATAAACGCGTTTTTTCAGACAACTGAATCCCTATGTAACTGCAAGGCTCAGAAGAGCCCACACACTCAGCTCTTAACCCCAGTGTGCAGAAAGTGTCAAAACGTGTTTTTCAGCAGAAATAAACATGTTTCTGCAAGTTTGGTCACCCCCATGTAAGTTATGGGGCAGTAACAGCACACTTTTGAAAACGTGTTTTTCAGCCTGAAATAAACGCGTTTTTTAAGACAACTGAATCCCTATGTAACTGCAAGGCTCAGAAGAGCCCACACACTCAGCTCTTAACCCCAGTGTGCAGAAAGTGTCAAAACGTGTTTTTCAGCAGAAATAAACATGTTTCTGCAAGTTTGGTCACCCCCATGTAAGTTATGGGGCAGTAACAGCACACTTTTGAAAACGTGTTTTTCAGCCTGAAATAAACGCGTTTTTTCAGACAACTGAATCCCTATGTAACTGCAAGGCTCAGAAGAGCCCACACACTCAGCTCTTAACCCCAGTGTGCAGAAAGTGTCAAAACGTGTTTTTCAGCAGAAATAAACATGTTTCTGCAAGTTTGGTCACCCCCATGTAAGTTATGGGGCAGTAACAGCACACTTTTGAAAACGTGTTTTTCAGCCTGAAATAAACGCGTTTTTTCAGACAACTGAATCCCTGTGTAACTGCAAGGCTCAGAAGAGCCCACACACTCAGCTCTTAACCCCAGTGTGCAGAAAGTGTCAAAACGTGTTTTTCAGCAGAAATATGTTTCTGCAAGTTTGGTCACCCCCATGTAAGTTATGGGGCAGTAACAGCACACTTTTGAAAACTTGTTTTTCAGCCCGAAATAAACGCGTTTTTTCAGACAACTGAATCCCTATGTAACTGCAAGGCTCAGAAGAGCCCACACACTCAGCTCTTAACCCCAGTGTGCAGAAAGTGACAAAACGTGTTTTTCAGCAGAAATATGTTTCTGCAAGTTTGGTCACCCCCATGTAAGTTATGGGGCAGTAACAGCACACTTTTGAAAACTTGTTTTTCAGCCCGAAATAAACGCGTTTTTTCAGACAACTGAATCCCTATGTAACTGCAAGGCTCAGAAGAGCCCACACACTCAGCTCTTAACCCCAGTGTGCAGAAAGTGTCAAAACGTGTTTTTCAGCAGAAATAAACATGTTTCTGCAAGTTTGGTCACCCCCATGTAAGTTATGGGGCAGTAACAGCACACTTTTGAAAACGTGTTTTTCAGCCCGAAATAAACGCATTTTTTCAGACAACTGAATCCCTATGTAACTGCAAGACTCAGAAGAGCCCACACACTCAGCTCTTAACCCCAGTGTGCAGAAAGTGTCAAAACGTGTTTTTCAGCAGAAATAAACATGTTTCTGCAAGTTTGGTCACCCCCATGTAAGTTATGGGGCAGTAACAGCACACTTTTGAAAACGTGTTTTTCAGCCTGAAATAAACGCGTTTTTTAAGACAACTGAATCCCTATGTAACTGCAAGGCTCAGAAGAGCCCACACACTCAGCTCTTAACCCCAGTGTGCAGAAAGTGTCAAAACGTGTTTTTCAGCAGAAATAAACATGTTTCTGCAAGTTTGGTCACCCCCATGTAAGTTATGGGGCAGTAACAGCACACTTTTGAAAACGTGTTTTTCAGCCTGAAATAAACGCGTTTTTTCAGACAACTGAATCCCTATGTAACTGCAAGGCTCAGAAGAGCCCACACACTCAGCTCTTAACCCCAGTGTGCAGAAAGTGTCAAAACGTGTTTTTCAGCAGAAATAAACATGTTTCTGCAAGTTTGGTCACCCCCAT
Source organism: Lepisosteus platostomus (assembly GCF_059453375.1). NCBI lineage: Eukaryota > Metazoa > Chordata > Actinopteri > Semionotiformes > Lepisosteidae > Lepisosteus > Lepisosteus platostomus. The sequence goes on along the minus strand of NW_028291659.1, from coordinate 224,258 downwards.
GTAAGTTATGGGGCAGTAACAGCACACTTTTGAAAACGTGTTTTTCAGCCTGAAATAAACGCGTTTTTTCAGACAACTGAATCCCTGTGTAACTGCAAGGCTCAGAAGAGCCCACACACTCAGCTCTTAACCCCAGTGTGCAGAAAGTGTCAAAACGTGTTTTTCAGCAGAAATAAACATGTTTCTGCAAGTTTGGTCACCCCCATGTAAGTTATGGGGCAGTAACAGCACACTTTTGAAAACGTGTTTTTCAGCCTGAAATAAACGCGTTTTTTAAGACAACTGAATCCCTATGTAACTGCAAGGCTCAGAAGAGCCCACACACTCAGCTCTTAACCCCAGTGTGCAGAAAGTGTCAAAACGTGTTTTTCAGCAGAAATAAACATGTTTCTGCAAGTTTGGTCACCCCCATGTAAGTTATGGGGCAGTAACAGCACACTTTTGAAAACGTGTTTTTCAGCCTGAAATAAACGCGTTTTTTCAGACAACTGAATCCCTATGTAACTGCAAGGCTCAGAAGAGCCCACACACTCAGCTCTTAACCCCAGTGTGCAGAAAGTGTCAAAACGTGTTTTTCAGCAGAAATAAACATGTTTCTGCAAGTTTGGTCACCCCCATGTAAGTTATGGGGCAGTAACAGCACACTTTTGAAAACGTGTTTTTCAGCCTGAAATAAACGCGTTTTTTCAGACAACTGAATCCCTGTGTAACTGCAAGGCTCAGAAGAGCCCACACACTCAGCTCTTAACCCCAGTGTGCAGAAAGTGTCAAAACGTGTTTTTCAGCAGAAATAAACATGTTTCTGCAAGTTTGGTCACCCCCATGTAAGTTATGTGGCAGTAACAGTACACTTTTGAAAACGTGTTTTTCAGCCCGAAATAAACGCGTTTTTTCAGACAACTGAATCCCTATGTAACTGCAAGGCTCAGAAGAGCCCACACACTCAGCTCTTAACCCCAGTGTGCAGAAAGTGTCAAAACGTGTTTTTCAGCAGAAATAAACATGTTTCTGCAAGTTTGGTCACCCCCATGTAAGTTATGGGGCAGTAACAGCACACTTTTAAAAACGTGTTTTTCAGCCCGAAATAAACGCGTTTTTTCAGACAACTGAATCCCTATGTAACTGCAAGACTCAGAAGAGCCCACACACTCAGCTCTTAACCCCAGTGTGCAGAAAGTGTCAAAACGTGTTTTTCAGCAGAAATAAACATGTTTCTGCAAGTTTGGTCACCCCCATGTAAGTTATGGGGCAGTAACAGCACATTTTTGAAAACGTGTTTTTCAGCCCGAAATAAACGCGTTTTTTCAGACAACTGAATCCCTATGTAACTGCAAGACTCAGAAGAGCCCACACACTCAGCTCTTAACCCCAGTGTGCAGAAAGTGTCAAAACGTGTTTTTCAGCAGAAATATGTTTCTGCAAGTTTGGTCACCCCCATGTAAGTTATGGGGCAGTAACAGCACACTTTTGAAAACTTGTCTTTCAGCCCGAAATAAACGCGTTTTTTCAGACAACTGAATCCCTATGTAACTGCAAGGCTCAGAAGAGCCCACACACTCAGCTCTTAACCCCAGTGTGCAGAAAGTGTCAAAACGTGTTTTTCAGCAGAAATATGTTTCTGCAAGTTTGGTCACCCCCATGTAAGTTATGGGGCAGTAACAGCACACTTTTGAAAACTTGTTTTTCAGCCCGAAATAAACGCGTTTTTTCAGACAACTGAATCCCTATGTAACTGCAAGGCTCAGAAGAGCCCACACACTCAGCTCTTAACCCCAGTGTGCAGAAAGTGTCAAAACGTGTTTTTCAGCAGAAATAAACATGTTTCTGCAAGTTTGGTCACCCCCATGTAAGTTATGGGGCAGTAACAGCACACTTTTGAAAACGTGTTTTTCAGCCCGAAATAAACGCATTTTTTCAGACAACTGAATCCCTATGTAACTGCAAGACTCAGAAGAGCCCACACACTCAGCTCTTAACCCCAGTGTGCAGAAAGTGTCAAAACGTGTTTTTCAGCAGAAATAAACATGTTTCTGCAAGTTTGGTCACCCCCATGTAAGTTATGGGGCAGTAACAGCACACTTTTGAAAACGTGTTTTTCAGCCTGAAATAAACGCGTTTTTTAAGACAACTGAATCCCTATGTAACTGCAAGGCTCAGAAGAGCCCACACACTCAGCTCTTAACCCCAGTGTGCAGAAAGTGTCAAAACGTGTTTTTCATCAGAAATATGTTTCTGCAAGTTTGGTCACCCCCATGTAAGTTATGGGGCAGTAACAGCACACTTTTGAAAACTTGTTTTTCAGCCCGAAATAAACGCGTTTTTTCAGACAACTGAATCCCTATGTAACTGCAAGGCTCAGAAGAGCCCACACACTCAGCTCTTAACCCCAGTGTGCAGAAAGTGACAAAACGTGTTTTTCAGCAGAAATATGTTTCTGCAAGTTTGGTCACCCCCATGTAAGTTATGGGGCAGTAACAGCACACTTTTGAAAACTTGTTTTTCAGCCCGAAATAAACGCGTTTTTTCAGACAACTGAATCCCTATGTAACTGCAAGGCTCAGAAGAGCCCACACACTCAGCTCTTAACCCCAGTGTGCAGAAAGTGTCAAAACGTGTTTTTCAGCAGAAATAAACATGTTTCTGCAAGTTTGGTCACCCCCATGTAAGTTATGGGGCAGTAACAGCACACTTTTGAAAACGTGTTTTTCAGCCCGAAATAAACGCATTTTTTCAGACAACTGAATCCCTATGTAACTGCAAGACTCAGAAGAGCCCACACACTCAGCTCTTAACCCCAGTGTGCAGAAAGTGTCAAAACGTGTTTTTCAGCAGAAATAAACATGTTTCTGCAAGTTTGGTCACCCCCATGTAAGTTATGGGGCAGTAACAGCACACTTTTGAAAACGTGTTTTTCAGCCTGAAATAAACGCGTTTTTTAAGACAACTGAATCCCTATGTAACTGCAAGGCTCAGAAGAGCCCACACACTCAGCTCTTAACCCCAGTGTGCAGAAAGTGTCAAAACGTGTTTTTCAGCAGAAATAAACATGTTTCTGCAAGTTTGGTCACCCCCATGTAAGTTATGGGGCAGTAACAGCACACTTTTGAAAACGTGTTTTTCAGCCTGAAATAAACGCGTTTTTTCAGACAACTGAATCCCTATGTAACTGCAAGGCTCAGAAGAGCCCACACACTCAGCTCTTAACCCCAGTGTGCAGAAAGTGTCAAAACGTGTTTTTCAGCAGAAATAAACATGTTTCTGCAAGTTTGGTCACCCCCATGTAAGTTATGGGGCAGTAACAGCACACTTTTGAAAACTTGTTTTTCAGCCCGAAATAAACGCGTTTTTTCAGACAACTGAATCCCTATGTAACTGCAAGGCTCAGAAGAGCCCACACACTCAGCTCTTAACCCCAGTGTGCAGAAAGTGTCAAAACGTGTTTTTCAGCAGAAATAAACATGTTTCTGCAAGTTTGGTCACCCCCATGTAAGTTATGGGGCAGTAACAGCACACTTTTGAAAACGTGTTTTTCAGCCCGAAATAAACGCATTTTTTCAGACAACTGAATCCCTATGTAACTGCAAGACTCAGAAGAGCCCACACACTCAGCTCTTAACCCCAGTGTGCAGAAAGTGTCAAAACGTGTTTTTCAGCAGAAATAAACATGTTTCTGCAAGTTTGGTCACCCCCATGTAAGTTATGGGGCAGTAACAGCACACTTTTGAAAACGTGTTTTTCAGCCTGAAATAAACGCGTTTTTTAAGACAACTGAATCCCTATGTAACTGCAAGGCTCAGAAGAGCCCACACACTCAGCTCTTAACCCCAGTGTGCAGAAAGTGTCAAAACGTGTTTTTCAGCAGAAATAAACATGTTTCTGCAAGTTTGGTCACCCCCATGTAAGTTATGGGGCAGTAACAGCACACTTTTGAAAACGTGTTTTTCAGCCTGAAATAAACGCGTTTTTTCAGACAACTGAATCCCTATGTAACTGCAAGGCTCAGAAGAGCCCACACACTCAGCTCTTAACCCCAGTGTGCAGAAAGTGTCAAAACGTGTTTTTCAGCAGAAATAAACATGTTTCTGCAAGTTTGGTCACCCCCATGTAAGTTATGGGGCAGTAACAGCACACTTTTGAAAACGTGTTTTTCAGCCTGAAATAAACGCGTTTTTTCAGACAACTGAATCCCTGTGTAACTGCAAGGCTCAGAAGAGCCCACACACTCAGCTCTTAACCCCAGTGTGCAGAAAGTGTCAAAACGTGTTTTTCAGCAGAAATAAACATGTTTCTGCAAGTTTGGTCACCCCCATGTAAGTTATGGGGCAGTAACAGCACACTTTTGAAAACGTGTTTTTCAGCCTGAAATAAACGCGTTTTTTAAGACAACTGAATCCCTATGTAACTGCAAGGCTCAGAAGAGCCCACACACTCAGCTCTTAACCCCAGTGTGCAGAAAGTGTCAAAACGTGTTTTTCAGCAGAAATAAACATGTTTCTGCAAGTTTGGTCACCCCCATGTAAGTTATGGGGCAGTAACAGCACACTTTTGAAAACGTGTTTTTCAGCCTGAAATAAACGCGTTTTTTCAGACAACTGAATCCCTATGTAACTGCAAGGCTCAGAAGAGCCCACACACTCAGCTCTTAACCCCAGTGTGCAGAAAGTGTCAAAACGTGTTTTTCAGCAGAAATAAACATGTTTCTGCAAGTTTGGTCACCCCCATGTAAGTTATGGGGCAGTAACAGCACACTTTTGAAAACGTGTTTTTCAGCCTGAAATAAACGCGTTTTTTCAGACAACTGAATCCCTGTGTAACTGCAAGGCTCAGAAGAGCCCACACACTCAGCTCTTAACCCCAGTGTGCAGAAAGTGTCAAAACGTGTTTTTCAGCAGAAATAAACATGTTTCTGCAAGTTTGGTCACCCCCATGTAAGTTATGGGGCAGTAACAGCACACTTTTGAAAACGTGTTTTTCAGCCTGAAATAAACGCGTTTTTTCAGACAACTGAATCCCTATGTAACTGCAAGGCTCAGAAGAGCCCACACACTCAGCTCTTAACCCCAGTGTGCAGAAAGTGTCAAAACGTGTTTTTCAGCAGAAATAAACATGTTTCTGCAAGTTTGGTCACCCCCATGTAAGTTATGGGGCAGTAACAGCACACTTTTGAAAACGTGTTTTTCAGCCCGAAATAAACGCGTTTTTTCAGACAACTGAATCCCTATGTAACTGCAAGGCTCAAAAGAGCCCACACACTCAGCTCTTAACCCCAGTGTGCAGAAAGTGTCAAAACGTGTTTTTCAGCAGAAATAAACATGTTTCTGCAAGTTTGGTCACCCCCATGTAAGTTATGTGGCAGTAACAGTACACTTTTGAAAACGTGTTTTTCAGCCCGAAATAAACGCGTTTTTTCAGACAACTGAATCCCTATGTAACTGCAAGGCTCAGAAGAGCCCACACACTCAGCTCTTAACCCCAGTGTGCAGAAAGTGTCAAAACGTGTTTTTCAGCAGAAATAAACATGTTTCTGCAAGTTTGGTCACCCCCATGTAAGTTATGGGGCAGTAACAGCACACTTTTGAAAACGTGTTTTTCAGCCCGAAATAAACGCGTTTTTTCAGACAACTGAATCCCTATGTAACTGCAAGACTCAGAAGAGCCCACACACTCAGCTCTTAACCCCAGTGTGCAGAAAGTGTCAAAACGTGTTTTTCAGCAGAAATAAACATGTTTCTGCAAGTTTGGTCACCCCCATGTAAGTTATGGGGCAGTAACAGCACACTTTTGAAAACGTGTTTTTCAGCCTGAAATAAACGCGTTTTTTCAGACAACTGAATCCCTGTGTAACTGCAAGGCTCAGAAGAGCCCACACACTCAGCTCTTAACCCCAGTGTGCAGAAAGTGTCAAAACGTGTTTTTCATCAGAAATATGTTTCTGCAAGTTTGGTCACCCCCATGTAAGTTATGGGGCAGTAACAGCACACTTTTGAAAACTTGTTTTTCAGCCCGAAATAAACGCGTTTTTTCAGACAACTGAATCCCTATGTAACTGCAAGGCTCAGAAGAGCCCACACACTCAGCTCTTAACCCCAGTGTGCAGAAAGTGACAAAACGTGTTTTTCAGCAGAAATATGTTTCTGCAAGTTTGGTCACCCCCATGTAAGTTATGGGGCAGTAACAGCACACTTTTGAAAACTTGTTTTTCAGCCCGAAATAAACGCGTTTTTTCAGACAACTGAATCCCTATGTAACTGCAAGGCTCAGAAGAGCCCACACACTCAGCTCTTAACCCCAGTGTGCAGAAAGTGTCAAAACGTGTTTTTCAGCAGAAATAAACATGTTTCTGCAAGTTTGGTCACCCCCATGTAAGTTATGGGGCAGTAACAGCACACTTTTGAAAACGTGTTTTTCAGCCCGAAATAAACGCATTTTTTCAGACAACTGAATCCCTATGTAACTGCAAGACTCAGAAGAGCCCACACACTCAGCTCTTAACCCCAGTGTGCAGAAAGTGTCAAAACGTGTTTTTCAGCAGAAATAAACATGTTTCTGCAAGTTTGGTCACCCCCATGTAAGTTATGGGGCAGTAACAGCACACTTTTGAAAACGTGTTTTTCAGCCTGAAATAAACGCGTTTTTTAAGACAACTGAATCCCTATGTAACTGCAAGGCTCAGAAGAGCCCACACACTCAGCTCTTAACCCCAGTGTGCAGAAAGTGTCAAAACGTGTTTTTCAGCAGAAATAAACATGTTTCTGCAAGTTTGGTCACCCCCATGTAAGTTATGGGGCAGTAACAGCACACTTTTGAAAACGTGTTTTTCAGCCTGAAATAAACGCGTTTTTTCAGACAACTGAATCCCTATGTAACTGCAAGGCTCAGAAGAGCCCACACACTCAGCTCTTAACCCCAGTGTGCAGAAAGTGTCAAAACGTGTTTTTCAGCAGAAATAAACATGTTTCTGCAAGTTTGGTCACCCCCATGTAAGTTATGGGGCAGTAACAGCACACTTTTGAAAACGTGTTTTTCAGCCTGAAATAAACGCGTTTTTTCAGACAACTGAATCCCTGTGTAACTGCAAGGCTCAGAAGAGCCCACACACTCAGCTCTTAACCCCAGTGTGCAGAAAGTGTCAAAACGTGTTTTTCAGCAGAAATAAACATGTTTCTGCAAGTTTGGTCACCCCCATGTAAGTTATGGGGCAGTAACAGCACACTTTTGAAAACGTGTTTTTCAGCCTGAAATAAACGCGTTTTTTAAGACAACTGAATCCCTATGTAACTGCAAGGCTCAGAAGAGCCCACACACTCAGCTCTTAACCCCAGTGTGCAGAAAGTGTCAAAACGTGTTTTTCAGCAGAAATAAACATGTTTCTGCAAGTTTGGTCACCCCCATGTAAGTTATGGGGCAGTAACAGCACACTTTTGAAAACGTGTTTTTCAGCCTGAAATAAACGCGTTTTTTCAGACAACTGAATCCCTATGTAACTGCAAGGCTCAGAAGAGCCCACACACTCAGCTCTTAACCCCAGTGTGCAGAAAGTGTCAAAACGTGTTTTTCAGCAGAAATAAACATGTTTCTGCAAGTTTGGTCACCCCCATGTAAGTTATGGGGCAGTAACAGCACACTTTTGAAAACGTGTTTTTCAGCCTGAAATAAACGCGTTTTTTCAGACAACTGAATCCCTGTGTAACTGCAAGGCTCAGAAGAGCCCACACACTCAGCTCTTAACCCCAGTGTGCAGAAAGTGTCAAAACGTGTTTTTCAGCAGAAATAAACATGTTTCTGCAAGTTTGGTCACCCCCATGTAAGTTATGGGGCAGTAACAGCACACTTTTGAAAACGTGTTTTTCAGCCTGAAATAAACGCGTTTTTTCAGACAACTGAATCCCTATGTAACTGCAAGGCTCAGAAGAGCCCACACACTCAGCTCTTAACCCCAGTGTGCAGAAAGTGTCAAAACGTGTTTTTCAGCAGAAATAAACATGTTTCTGCAAGTTTGGTCACCCCCATGTAAGTTATGGGGCAGTAACAGCACACTTTTGAAAACGTGTTTTTCAGCCCGAAATAAACGCGTTTTTTCAGACAACTGAATCCCTATGTAACTGCAAGGCTCAAAAGAGCCCACACACTCAGCTCTTAACCCCAGTGTGCAGAAAGTGTCAAAACGTGTTTTTCAGCAGAAATAAACATGTTTCTGCAAGTTTGGTCACCCCCATGTAAGTTATGTGGCAGTAACAGTACACTTTTGAAAACGTGTTTTTCAGCCCGAAATAAACGCGTTTTTTCAGACAACTGAATCCCTATGTAACTGCAAGGCTCAGAAGAGCCCACACACTCAGCTCTTAACCCCAGTGTGCAGAAAGTGTCAAAACGTGTTTTTCAGCAGAAATAAACATGTTTCTGCAAGTTTGGTCACCCCCATGTAAGTTATGGGGCAGTAACAGCACACTTTTGAAAACGTGTTTTTCAGCCCGAAATAAACGCGTTTTTTCAGACAACTGAATCCCTATGTAACTGCAAGACTCAGAAGAGCCCACACACTCAGCTCTTAACCCCAGTGTGCAGAAAGTGTCAAAACGTGTTTTTCAGCAGAAATAAACATGTTTCTGCAAGTTTGGTCACCCCCATGTAAGTTATGGGGCAGTAACAGCACACTTTTGAAAACGTGTTTTTCAGCCCGAAATAAACGCGTTTTTTCAGACAACTGAATCCCTATGTAACTGCAAGACTCAGAAGAGCCCACACACTCAGCTCTTAACCCCAGTGTGCAGAAAGTGTCAAAACGTGTTTTTCAGCAGAAATATGTTTCTGCAAGTTTGGTCACCCCCATGTAAGTTATGGGGCAGTAACAGCACACTTTTGAAAACTTGTCTTTCAGCCCGAAATAAACGCGTTTTTTCAGACAACTGAATCCCTATGTAACTGCAAGGCTCAGAAGAGCCCACACACTCAGCTCTTAACCCCAGTGTGCAGAAAGTGTCAAAACGTGTTTTTCAGCAGAAATATGTTTCTGCAAGTTTGGTCACCCCCATGTAAGTTATGGGGCAGTAACAGCACACTTTTGAAAACTTGTTTTTCAGCCCGAAATAAACGCGTTTTTTCAGACAACTGAATCCCTATGTAACTGCAAGGCTCAGAAGAGCCCACACACTCAGCTCTTAACCCCAGTGTGCAGAAAGTGTCAAAACATGTTTTTTCAGCAGAAATAAACATGTTTCTGCAAGTTTGGTCACCCCCATGTAAGTTATGGGGCAGTAACAGCACACTTTTGAAAACGTGTTTTTCAGCCTGAAATAAACGTGTTTTTTCAGACAACTGAATCCCTATGTAACTGCAAGGCTCAGAAGAGCCCACACACTCAGCTCTTAACCCCAGTGTGCAGAAAGTGTCAAAACGTGTTTTTCAGCAGAAATAAACATGTTTCTGCAAGTTTGGTCACCCCCATGTAAGTTATGGGGCAGTAACAGCACACTTTTGAAAACGTGTTTTTCAGCCTGAAATAAACGCGTTTTTTCAGACAACTGAATCCCTATGTAACTGCAAGGCTCAGAAGAGCCCACACACTCAGCTCTTAACCCCAGTGTGCAGAAAGTATCAAAACGTGTTTTTCAGCAGAAATAAACATGTTTCTGCAAGTTTGGTCACCCCCATGTAAGTTATGGGGCAGTAACAGCACACTTTTGAAAACGTGTTTTTCAGCCTGAAATAAACGCGTTTTTTCAGACAACTGAATCCCTATGTAACTGCTAGGCTCAGAAGAGCCCACACACTCAGCTCTTAACCCCAGTGTGCAGAAAGTGTCAAAACGTGTTTTTCAGCAGAAATAAACATGTTTCTGCAAGTTTGGTCACCCCCATGTAAGTTATGGGGCAGTAACAGCACACTTTTGAAAACGTGTTTTTCAGCCTGAAATAAACGCGTTTTTTCAGACAACTGAATCCCTGTGTAACTGCAAGGCTCAGAAGAGCCTACACACTCAGCTCTTAACCCCAGTGTGCAGAAAGTGTCAAAACGTGTTTTTCAGCAGAAATAAACATGTTTCTGCAAGTTTGGTCACCCCCATGTAAGTTATGGGGCAGTAACAGCACACTTTTGAAAACGTGTTTTTCAGCCTGAAATAAACGCGTTTTTTCAGACAACTGAATCCCTATGTAACTGCAAGGCTCAGAAGAGCCCACACACTCAGCTCTTAACCCCAGTGTGCAGAAAGTGTCAAAACGTGTTTTTCAGCAGAAATAAACATGTTTCTGCAAGTTTGGTCACCCCCATGTAAGTTATGGGGCAGTAACAGCACACTTTTGAAAACGTGTTTTTCAGCCCGAAATAAACGCGTTTTTTCAGACAACTGAATCCCTATGTAACTGCAAGGCTCAAAAGAGCCCACACACTCAGCTCTTAACCCCAGTGTGCAGAAAGTGTCAAAACGTGTTTTTCAGCAGAAATAAACATGTTTCTGCAAGTTTGGTCACCCCCATGTAAGTTATGTGGCAGTAACAGTACACTTTTGAAAACGTGTTTTTCAGCCCGAAATAAACGCGTTTTTTCAGACAACTGAATCCCTATGTAACTGCAAGGCTCAGAAGAGCCCACACACTCAGCTCTTAACCCCAGTGTGCAGAAAGTGTCAAAACGTGTTTTTCAGCAGAAATAAACATGTTTCTGCAAGTTTGGTCACCCCCATGTAAGTTATGGGGCAGTAACAGTACACTTTTGAAAACGTGTTTTTCAGCCCGAAATAAACGCGTTTTTTCAGACAACTGAATCCCTGTGTAACTGCAAGGCTCAGAAGAGCCTACACACTCAGCTCTTAACCCCAGTGTGCAGAAAGTGTCAAAACGTGTTTTTCAGCAGAAATAAACATGTTTCTGCAAGTTTGGTCACCCCCATGTAAGTTATGGGGCAGTAACAGCACACTTTTGAAAACGTGTTTTTCAGCCTGAAATAAACGCGTTTTTTCAGACAACTGAATCCCTATGTAACTGCAAGGCTCAGAAGAGCCCACACACTCAGCTCTTAACCCCAGTGTGCAGAAAGTGTCAAAACGTGTTTTTCAGCAGAAATATGTTTCTGCAAGTTTGGTCACCCCCATGTAAGTTATGGGGCAGTAACAGCACACTTTTGAAAACTTGTTTTTCAGCCCGAAATAAACGCGTTTTTTCAGACAACTGAATCCCTATGAAACTGCAAGGCTCAGAAGAGCCCACACACTCAGCTCTTAACCCCAGTGTGCAGAAAGTGTCAAAACGTGTTTTTCAGCAGAAATAAACATGTTTCTGCAAGTTTGGTCACCCCCATGTAAGTTATGGGGCAGTAACAGCACACTTTTGAAAACGTGTTTTTCAGCCCGAAATAAACGCGTTTTTTCAGACAACTGAATCCCTATGTAACTGCAAGACTCAGAAGAGCCCACACACTCAGCTCTTAACCCCAGTGTGCAGAAAGTGTCAAAACGTGTTTTTCAGCAGAAATATGTTTCTGCAAGTTTGGTCACCCCCATGTAAGTTATGGGGCAGTAACAGCACACTTTTGAAAACTTGTTTTTCAGCCCGAAATAAACGCGTTTTTTCAGACAACTGAATCCCTATGTAACTGCAAGGCTCAGAAGAGCCCACACACTCAGCTCTTAACCCCAGTGTGCAGAAAGTGACAAAACGTGTTTTTCAGCAGAAATATGTTTCTGCAAGTTTGGTCACCCCCATGTAAGTTATGGGGCAGTAACAGCACACTTTTGAAAACTTGTTTTTCAGCCCGAAATAAACGCGTTTTTTCAGACAACTGAATCCCTATGTAACTGCAAGGCTCAGAAGAGCCCACACACTCAGCTCTTAACCCCAGTGTGCAGAAAGTGTCAAAACGTGTTTTTCAGCAGAAATAAACATGTTTCTGCAAGTTTGGTCACCCCCATGTAAGTTATGGGGCAGTAACAGCACACTTTTGAAAACGTGTTTTTCAGCCTGAAATAAACGCGTTTTTTCAGACAACTGAATCCCTATGTAACTGCAAGGCTCAGAAGAGCCCACACACTCAGCTCTTAACCCCAGTGTGCAGAAAGTGTCAAAACGTGTTTTTCAGCAGAAATAAACATGTTTCTGCAAGTTTGGTCACCCCCATGTAAGTTATGGGGCAGTAACAGCACACTTTTGAAAACGTGTTTTTCAGCCCGAAATAAACGCGTTTTTTCAGACAACTGAATCCCTATGTAACTGCAAGGCTCAAAAGAGCCCACACACTCAGCTCTTAACCCCAGTGTGCAGAAAGTGTCAAAACGTGTTTTTCAGCAGAAATAAACATGTTTCTGCAAGTTTGGTCACCCCCATGTAAGTTATGTGGCAGTAACAGTACACTTTTGAAAACGTGTTTTTCAGCCCGAAATAAACGCGTTTTTTCAGACAACTGAATCCCTATGTAACTGCAAGGCTCAGAAGAGCCCACACACTCAGCTCTTAACCCCAGTGTGCAGAAAGTGTCAAAACGTGTTTTTCAGCAGAAATAAACATGTTTCTGCAAGTTTGGTCACCCCCATGTAAGTTATGGGGCAGTAACAGCACACTTTTGAAAACGTGTTTTTCAGCCCGAAATAAACGCGTTTTTTCAGACAACTGAATCCCTATGTAACTGCAAGACTCAGAAGAGCCCACACACTCAGCTCTTAACCCCAGTGTGCAGAAAGTGTCAAAACGTGTTTTTCAGCAGAAATAAACATGTTTCTGCAAGTTTGGTCACCCCCATGTAAGTTATGGGGCAGTAACAGCACACTTTTGAAAACGTGTTTTTCAGCCCAAAATAAACGCGTTTTTTCAGACAACTGAATCCCTATGTAACTGCAAGACTCAGAAGAGCCCACACACTCAGCTCTTAACCCCAGTGTGCAGAAAGTGTCAAAACGTGTTTTTCAGCAGAAATATGTTTCTGCAAGTTTGGTCACCCCCATGTAAGTTATGGGGCAGTAACAGCACACTTTTGAAAACTTGTCTTTCAGCCCGAAATAAACGCGTTTTTTCAGACAACTGAATCCCTATGTAACTGCAAGGCTCAGAAGAGCCCACACACTCAGCTCTTAACCCCAGTGTGCAGAAAGTGTCAAAACGTGTTTTTCAGCAGAAATATGTTTCTGCAAGTTTGGTCACCCCCATGTAAGTTATGGGGCAGTAACAGCACACTTTTGAAAACTTGTTTTTCAGCCCGAAATAAACGCGTTTTTTCAGACAACTGAATCCCTATGTAACTGCAAGGCTCAGAAGAGCCCACACACTCAGCTCTTAACCCCAGTGTGCAGAAAGTGTCAAAACGTGTTTTTCAGCAGAAATAAACATGTTTCTGCAAGTTTGGTCACCCCCATGTAAGTTATGGGGCAGTAACAGCACACTTTTGAAAACGTGTTTTTCAGCCTGAAATAAACGCGTTTTTTCAGACAACTGAATCCCTATGTAACTGCAAGGCTCAGAAGAGCCCACACACTCAGCTCTTAACCCCAGTGTGCAGAAAGTGTCAAAACGTGTTTTTCAGCAGAAATAAACATGTTTCTGCAAGTTTGGTCACCCCCATGTAAGTTATGGGGCAGTAACAGCACACTTTTGAAAACGTGTTTTTCAGCCCGAAATAAACGCGTTTTTTCAGACAACTGAATCCCTATGTAACTGCAAGGCTCAAAAGAGCCCACACACTCAGCTCTTAACCCCAGTGTGCAGAAAGTGTCAAAACGTGTTTTTCAGCAGAAATAAACATGTTTCTGCAAGTTTGGTCACCCCCATGTAAGTTATGTGGCAGTAACAGTACACTTTTGAAAACGTGTTTTTCAGCCCGAAATAAACGCGTTTTTTCAGACAACTGAATCCCTATGTAACTGCAAGGCTCAGAAGAGCCCACACACTCAGCTCTTAACCCCAGTGTGCAGAAAGTGTCAAAACGTGTTTTTCAGCAGAAATAAACATGTTTCTGCAAGTTTGGTCACCCCCATGTAAGTTATGGGGCAGTAACAGTACACTTTTGAAAACGTGTTTTTCAGCCCGAAATAAACGCGTTTTTTCAGACAACTGAATCCCTGTGTAACTGCAAGGCTCAGAAGAGCCTACACACTCAGCTCTTAACCCCAGTGTGCAGAAAGTGTCAAAACGTGTTTTTCAGCAGAAATAAACATGTTTCTGCAAGTTTGGTCACCCCCATGTAAGTTATGGGGCAGTAACAGCACACTTTTGAAAACGTGTTTTTCAGCCTGAAATAAACGCGTTTTTTCAGACAACTGAATCCCTATGTAACTGCAAGGCTCAGAAGAGCCCACACACTCAGCTCTTAACCCCAGTGTGCAGAAAGTGTCAAAACGTGTTTTTCAGCAGAAATATGTTTCTGCAAGTTTGGTCACCCCCATGTAAGTTATGGGGCAGTAACAGCACACTTTTGAAAACTTGTTTTTCAGCCCGAAATAAACGCGTTTTTTCAGACAACTGAATCCCTATGTAACTGCAAGGCTCAGAAGAGCCCACACACTCAGCTCTTAACCCCAGTGTGCAGAAAGTGTCAAAACGTGTTTTTCAGCAGAAATAAACATGTTTCTGCAAGTTTGGTCACCCCCATGTAAGTTATGGGGCAGTAACAGCACACTTTTGAAAACGTGTTTTTCAGCCCGAAATAAACGCGTTTTTTCAGACAACTGAATCCCTATGTAACTGCAAGACTCAGAAGAGCCCACACACTCAGCTCTTAACCCCAGTGTGCAGAAAGTGTCAAAACGTGTTTTTCAGCAGAAATATGTTTCTGCAAGTTTGGTCACCCCCATGTAAGTTATGGGGCAGTAACAGCACACTTTTGAAAACTTGTTTTTCAGCCCGAAATAAACGCGTTTTTTCAGACAACTGAATCCCTATGTAACTGCAAGGCTCAGAAGAGCCCACACACTCAGCTCTTAACCCCAGTGTGCAGAAAGTGACAAAACGTGTTTTTCAGCAGAAATATGTTTCTGCAAGTTTGGTCACCCCCATGTAAGTTATGGGGCAGTAACAGCACACTTTTGAAAACTTGTTTTTCAGCCCGAAATAAACGCGTTTTTTCAGACAACTGAATCCCTATGTAACTGCAAGGCTCAGAAGAGCCCACACACTCAGCTCTTAACCCCAGTGTGCAGAAAGTGTCAAAACGTGTTTTTCAGCAGAAATAAACATGTTTCTGCAAGTTTGGTCACCCCCATGTAAGTTATGGGGCAGTAACAGCACACTTTTGAAAACGTGTTTTTCAGCCTGAAATAAACGCGTTTTTTCAGACAACTGAATCCCTATGTAACTGCAAGGCTCAGAAGAGCCCACACACTCAGCTCTTAACCCCAGTGTGCAGAAAGTGTCAAAACGTGTTTTTCAGCAGAAATAAACATGTTTCTGCAAGTTTGGTCACCCCCATGTAAGTTATGGGGCAGTAACAGCACACTTTTGAAAACGTGTTTTTCAGCCCGAAATAAACGCGTTTTTTCAGACAACTGAATCCCTATGTAACTGCAAGGCTCAAAAGAGCCCACACACTCAGCTCTTAACCCCAGTGTGCAGAAAGTGTCAAAACGTGTTTTTCAGCAGAAATAAACATGTTTCTGCAAGTTTGGTCACCCCCATGTAAGTTATGTGGCAGTAACAGTACACTTTTGAAAACGTGTTTTTCAGCCCGAAATAAACGCGTTTTTTCAGACAACTGAATCCCTATGTAACTGCAAGGCTCAGAAGAGCCCACACACTCAGCTCTTAACCCCAGTGTGCAGAAAGTGTCAAAACGTGTTTTTCAGCAGAAATAAACATGTTTCTGCAAGTTTGGTCACCCCCATGTAAGTTATGGGGCAGTAACAGCACACTTTTGAAAACGTGTTTTTCAGCCCGAAATAAACGCGTTTTTTCAGACAACTGAATCCCTATGTAACTGCAAGACTCAGAAGAGCCCACACACTCAGCTCTTAACCCCAGTGTGCAGAAAGTGTCAAAACGTGTTTTTCAGCAGAAATAAACATGTTTCTGCAAGTTTGGTCACCCCCATGTAAGTTATGGGGCAGTAACAGCACACTTTTGAAAACGTGTTTTTCAGCCCAAAATAAACGCGTTTTTTCAGACAACTGAATCCCTATGTAACTGCAAGACTCAGAAGAGCCCACACACTCAGCTCTTAACCCCAGTGTGCAGAAAGTGTCAAAACGTGTTTTTCAGCAGAAATATGTTTCTGCAAGTTTGGTCACCCCCATGTAAGTTATGGGGCAGTAACAGCACACTTTTGAAAACTTGTCTTTCAGCCCGAAATAAACGCGTTTTTTCAGACAACTGAATCCCTATGTAACTGCAAGGCTCAGAAGAGCCCACACACTCAGCTCTTAACCCCAGTGTGCAGAAAGTGTCAAAACGTGTTTTTCAGCAGAAATATGTTTCTGCAAGTTTGGTCACCCCCATGTAAGTTATGGGGCAGTAACAGCACACTTTTGAAAACGTGTTTTTCAGCCCGAAATAAACGCGTTTTTTCAGACAACTGAATCCCTATGTAACTGCAAGGCTCAGAAGAGCCCACACACTCAGCTCTTAACCCCAGTGTGCAGAAAGTGTCAAAACATGTTTTTTCAGCAGAAATAAACATGTTTCTGCAAGTTTGGTCACCCCCATGTAAGTTATGGGGCAGTAACAGCACACTTTTGAAAACGTGTTTTTCAGCCTGAAATAAACGCGTTTTTTCAGACAACTGAATCCCTATGTAACTGCAAGGCTCAGAAGAGCCCACACACTCAGCTCTTAACCCCAGTGTGCAGAAAGTGTCAAAACGTGTTTTTCAGCAGAAATAAACATGTTTCTGCAAGTTTGGTCACCCCCATGTAAGTTATGGGGCAGTAACAGCACACTTTTGAAAAGGTGTTTTTCAGCCTGAAATAAACGCGTTTTTTCAGACAACTGAATCCCTATGTAACTGCAAGGCTCAGAAGAGCCCACACACTCAGCTCTTAACCCCAGTGTGCAGAAAGTATCAAAACGTGTTTTTCAGCAGAAATAAACATGTTTCTGCAAGTTTGGTCACCCCCATGTAAGTTATGGGGCAGTAACAGCACACTTTTGAAAACGTGTTTTTCAGCCTGAAATAAACGCGTTTTTTCAGACAACTGAATCCCTATGTAACTGCTAGGCTCAGAAGAGCCCACACACTCAGCTCTTAACCCCAGTGTGCAGAAAGTGTCAAAACGTGTTTTTCAGCAGAAATAAACATGTTTCTGCAAGTTTGGTCACCCCCATGTAAGTTATGGGGCAGTAACAGCACACTTTTGAAAACGTGTTTTTCAGCCTGAAATAAACGCGTTTTTTCAGACAACTGAATCCCTGTGTAACTGCAAGGCTCAGAAGAGCCTACACACTCAGCTCTTAACCCCAGTGTGCAGAAAGTGTCAAAACGTGTTTTTCAGCAGAAATAAACATGTTTCTGCAAGTTTGGTCACCCCCATGTAAGTTATGGGGCAGTAACAGCACACTTTTGAAAACGTGTTTTTCAGCCTGAAATAAACGCGTTTTTTCAGACAACTGAATCCCTATGTAACTGCAAGGCTCAGAAGAGCCCACACACTCAGCTCTTAACCCCAGTGTGCAGAAAGTGTCAAAACGTGTTTTTCAGCAGAAATAAACATGTTTCTGCAAGTTTGGTCACCCCCATGTAAGTTATGGGGCAGTAACAGCACACTTTTGAAAACGTGTTTTTCAGCCCGAAATAAACGCGTTTTTTCAGACAACTGAATCCCTATGTAACTGCAAGGCTCAAAAGAGCCCACACACTCAGCTCTTAACCCCAGTGTGCAGAAAGTGTCAAAACGTGTTTTTCAGCAGAAATAAACATGTTTCTGCAAGTTTGGTCACCCCCATGTAAGTTATGTGGCAGTAACAGTACACTTTTGAAAACGTGTTTTTCAGCCCGAAATAAACGCGTTTTTTCAGACAACTGAATCCCTATGTAACTGCAAGGCTCAGAAGAGCCCACACACTCAGCTCTTAACCCCAGTGTGCAGAAAGTGTCAAAACGTGTTTTTCAGCAGAAATAAACATGTTTCTGCAAGTTTGGTCACCCCCATGTAAGTTATGGGGCAGTAACAGTACACTTTTGAAAACGTGTTTTTCAGCCCGAAATAAACGCGTTTTTTCAGACAACTGAATCCCTGTGTAACTGCAAGGCTCAGAAGAGCCTACACACTCAGCTCTTAACCCCAGTGTGCAGAAAGTGTCAAAACGTGTTTTTCAGCAGAAATAAACATGTTTCTGCAAGTTTGGTCACCCCCATGTAAGTTATGGGGCAGTAACAGCACACTTTTGAAAACGTGTTTTTCAGCCTGAAATAAACGCGTTTTTTCAGACAACTGAATCCCTATGTAACTGCAAGGCTCAGAAGAGCCCACACACTCAGCTCTTAACCCCAGTGTGCAGAAAGTGTCAAAACGTGTTTTTCAGCAGAAATATGTTTCTGCAAGTTTGGTCACCCCCATGTAAGTTATGGGGCAGTAACAGCACACTTTTGAAAACTTGTTTTTCAGCCCGAAATAAACGCGTTTTTTCAGACAACTGAATCCCTATGTAACTGCAAGGCTCAGAAGAGCCCACACACTCAGCTCTTAACCCCAGTGTGCAGAAAGTGTCAAAACGTGTTTTTCAGCAGAAATAAACATGTTTCTGCAAGTTTGGTCACCCCCATGTAAGTTATGGGGCAGTAACAGCACACTTTTGAAAACGTGTTTTTCAGCCCGAAATAAACGCGTTTTTTCAGACAACTGAATCCCTATGTAACTGCAAGACTCAGAAGAGCCCACACACTCAGCTCTTAACCCCAGTGTGCAGAAAGTGTCAAAACGTGTTTTTCAGCAGAAATATGTTTCTGCAAGTTTGGTCACCCCCATGTAAGTTATGGGGCAGTAACAGCACACTTTTGAAAACTTGTTTTTCAGCCCGAAATAAACGCGTTTTTTCAGACAACTGAATCCCTATGTAACTGCAAGGCTCAGAAGAGCCCACACACTCAGCTCTTAACCCCAGTGTGCAGAAAGTGACAAAACGTGTTTTTCAGCAGAAATATGTTTCTGCAAGTTTGGTCACCCCCATGTAAGTTATGGGGCAGTAACAGCACACTTTTGAAAACTTGTTTTTCAGCCCGAAATAAACGCGTTTTTTCAGACAACTGAATCCCTATGTAACTGCAAGGCTCAGAAGAGCCCACACACTCAGCTCTTAACCCCAGTGTGCAGAAAGTGTCAAAACGTGTTTTTCAGCAGAAATAAACATGTTTCTGCAAGTTTGGTCACCCCCATGTAAGTTATGGGGCAGTAACAGCACACTTTTGAAAACGTGTTTTTCAGCCCGAAATAAACGCATTTTTTCAGACAACTGAATCCCTATGTAACTGCAAGACTCAGAAGAGCCCACACACTCAGCTCTTAACCCCAGTGTGCAGAAAGTGTCAAAACGTGTTTTTCAGCAGAAATAAACATGTTTCTGCAAGTTTGGTCACCCCCATGTAAGTTATGGGGCAGTAACAGCACACTTTTGAAAACGTGTTTTTCAGCCTGAAATAAACGCGTTTTTTAAGACAACTGAATCCCTATGTAACTGCAAGGCTCAGAAGAGCCCACACACTCAGCTCTTAACCCCAGTGTGCAGAAAGTGTCAAAACGTGTTTTTCAGCAGAAATAAACATGTTTCTGCAAGTTTGGTCACCCCCATGTAAGTTATGGGGCAGTAACAGCACACTTTTGAAAACGTGTTTTTCAGCCTGAAATAAACGCGTTTTTTAAGACAACTGAATCCCTATGTAACTGCAAGGCTCAGAAGAGCCCACACACTCAGCTCTTAACCCCAGTGTGCAGAAAGTGTCAAAACGTGTTTTTCAGCAGAAATAAACATGTTTCTGCAAGTTTGGTCACCCCCATGTAAGTTATGGGGCAGTAACAGCACACTTTTGAAAACGTGTTTTTCAGCCTGAAATAAACGCGTTTTTTCAGACAACTGAATCCCTATGTAACTGCAAGGCTCAGAAGAGCCCACACACTCAGCTCTTAACCCCAGTGTGCAGAAAGTGTCAAAACGTGTTTTTCAGCAGAAATAAACATGTTTCTGCAAGTTTGGTCACCCCCATGTAAGTTATGGGGCAGTAACAGCACACTTTTGAAAACGTGTTTTTCAGCCCGAAATAAACGCGTTTTTTCAGACAACTGAATCCCTATGTAACTGCAAGGCTCAAAAGAGCCCACACACTCAGCTCTTAACCCCAGTGTGCAGAAAGTGTCAAAACGTGTTTTTCAGCAGAAATAAACATGTTTCTGCAAGTTTGGTCACCCCCATGTAAGTTATGTGGCAGTAACAGTACACTTTTGAAAACGTGTTTTTCAGCCCGAAATAAACGCGTTTTTTCAGACAACTGAATCCCTATGTAACTGCAAGGCTCAGAAGAGCCCACACACTCAGCTCTTAACCCCAGTGTGCAGAAAGTGTCAAAACGTGTTTTTCAGCAGAAATAAACATGTTTCTGCAAGTTTGGTCACCCCCATGTAAGTTATGGGGCAGTAACAGCACACTTTTGAAAACGTGTTTTTCAGCCCGAAATAAACGCGTTTTTTCAGACAACTGAATCCCTATGTAACTGCAAGACTCAGAAGAGCCCACACACTCAGCTCTTAACCCCAGTGTGCAGAAAGTGTCAAAACGTGTTTTTCAGCAGAAATAAACATGTTTCTGCAAGTTTGGTCACCCCCATGTAAGTTATGTGGCAGTAACAGTACACTTTTGAAAACGTGTTTTTCAGCCCGAAATAAACGCGTTTTTTCAGACAACTGAATCCCTATGTAACTGCAAGGCTCAGAAGAGCCCACACACTCAGCTCTTAACCCCAGTGTGCAGAAAGTGTCAAAACGTGTTTTTCAGCAGAAATAAACATGTTTCTGCAAGTTTGGTCACCCCCATGTAAGTTATGGGGCAGTAACAGCACACTTTTGAAAACGTGTTTTTCAGCCCGAAATAAACGCGTTTTTTCAGACAACTGAATCCCTATGTAACTGCAAGACTCAGAAGAGCCCACACACTCAGCTCTTAACCCCAGTGTGCAGAAAGTGTCAAAACGTGTTTTTCAGCAGAAATAAACATGTTTCTGCAAGTTTGGTCACCCCCATGTAAGTTATGGGGCAGTAACAGCACACTTTTGAAAACGTGTTTTTCAGCCCGAAATAAACGCGTTTTTTCAGACAACTGAATCCCTATGTAACTGCAAGACTCAGAAGAGCCCACACACTCAGCTCTTAACCCCAGTGTGCAGAAAGTGTCAAAACGTGTTTTTCAGCAGAAATATGTTTCTGCAAGTTTGGTCACCCCCATGTAAGTTATGGGGCAGTAACAGCACACTTTTGAAAACTTGTTTTTCAGCCCGAAATAAACGCGTTTTTTCAGACAACTGAATCCCTATGTAACTGCAAGGCTCAGAAGAGCCCACACACTCAGCTCTTAACCCCAGTGTGCAGAAAGTGTCAAAACGTGTTTTTCAGCAGAAATATGTTTCTGCAAGTTTGGTCACCCCCATGTAAGTTATGGGGCAGTAACAGCACACTTTTGAAAACTTGTTTTTCAGCCCGAAAAAAACGCGTTTTTTCAGACAACTGAATCCCTATGTAACTGCAAGGCTCAGAAGAGCCCACACACTCAGCTCTTAACCCCAGTGTGCAGAAAGTGTCAAAACGTGTTTTTCAGCAGAAATAAACATGTTTCTGCAAGTTTGGTCACCCCCATGTAAGTTATGTGGCAGTAACAGTACACTTTTGAAAACGTGTTTTTAAGCCCGAAATAAACGCGTTTTTTCAGACAACTGAATCCCTATGTAACTGCAAGGCTCAGAAGAGCCCACACACTCAGCTCTTAACCCCAGTGTGCAGAAAGTGTCAAAACATGTTTTTTCAGCAGAAATAAACATGTTTCTGCAAGTTTGGTCACCCCCATGTAAGTTATGGGGCAGTAACAGCACACTTTTGAAAACGTGTTTTTCAGCCTGAAATAAACGCGTTTTTTCAGACAACTGAATCCCTATGTAACTGCAAGGCTCAGAAGAGCCCACACACTCAGCTCTTAACCCCAGTGTGCAGAAAGTGTCAAAACGTGTTTTTCAGCAGAAATAAACATGTTTCTGCAAGTTTGGTCACCCCCATGTAAGTTATGGGGCAGTAACAGCACACTTTTGAGAACGTGTTTTTCAGCCTGAAATAAACGCGTTTTTTCAGACAACTGAATCCCTATGTAACTGCAAGGCTCAGAAGAGCCCACACACTCAGCTCTTAACCCCAGTGTGCAGAAAGTATCAAAACGTGTTTTTCAGCAGAAATAAACATGTTTCTGCAAGTTTGGTCACCCCCATGTAAGTTATGGGGCAGTAACAGCACACTTTTGAAAACGTGTTTTTCAGCCTGAAATAAACGCGTTTTTTCAGACAACTGAATCCCTATGTAACTGCTAGGCTCAGAAGAGCCCACACACTCAGCTCTTAACCCCAGTGTGCAGAAAGTGTCAAAACGTGTTTTTCAGCAGAAATAAACATGTTTCTGCAAGTTTGGTCACCCCCATGTAAGTTATGGGGCAGTAACAGCACACTTTTGAAAACGTGTTTTTCAGCCCGAAATAAACGCGTTTTTTCAGACAACTGAATCCCTATGTAACTGCAAGACTCAGAAGAGCCCACACACTCAGCTCTTAACCCCAGTGTGCAGAAAGTGTCAAAACGTGTTTTTCAGCAGAAATATGTTTCTGCAAGTTTGGTCACCCCCATGTAAGTTATGGGGCAGTAACAGCACACTTTTGAAAACTTGTTTTTCAGCCCGAAATAAACGCGTTTTTTCAGACAACTGAATCCCTATGTAACTGCAAGGCTCAGAAGAGCCCACACACTCAGCTCTTAACCCCAGTGTGCAGAAAGTGTCAAAACGTGTTTTTCAGCAGAAATAAACATGTTTCTGCAAGTTTGGTCACCCCCATGTAAGTTATGGGGCAGTAACAGCACACTTTTGAAAACGTGTTTTTCAGCCCGAAATAAACGCGTTTTTTCAGACAACTGAATCCCTATGTAACTGCAAGACTCAGAAGAGCCCACACACTCAGCTCTTAACCCCAGTGTGCAGAAAGTGTCAAAATGTGATTTTCAGCAGAAATAAACATGTTTCTGCAAGTGTGGTCACCCCCATGTAAGTTATGGGGCAGTAACAGCACACTTTTGAAAACATGTTTTTCAGCCCGAAATAAACGCGTTTTTTCAGACAACTGAATCCCTATGTAACTGCAAGACTCAGAAGAGCCCACACACTCAGCTCTTAACCCCAGTGTGCAGAAAGTGTCAAAACGTGTTTTTCAGCAGAAATAAACATGTTTCTGCAAGTTTGGTCACCCCCATGTAAGTTATGTGGCAGTAACAGTACACTTTTGAAAACGTGTTTTTCAGCCTGAAATAAACGCGTTTTTTCAGACAACTGAATCCCTATGTAACTGCAAGGCTCAGAAGAGCCCACACACTCAGCTCTTAACCCCAGTGTGCAGAAAGTGTCAAAACATGTTTTTTCAGCAGAAATAAACATGTTTCTGCAAGTTTGGTCACCCCCATGTAAGTTATGGGGCAGTAACAGCACACTTTTGAAAACGTGTTTTTCAGCCTGAAATAAACGCGTTTTTTCAGACAACTGAATCCCTATGTAACTGCAAGGCTCAGAAGAGCCCACACACTCAGCTCTTAACCCCAGTGTGCAGAAAGTGTCAAAACGTGTTTTTCAGCAGAAATAAACATGTTTCTGCAAGTTTGGTCACCCCCATGTAAGTTATGGGGCAGTAACAGCACACTTTTGAAAACGTGTTTTTCAGCCTGAAATAAACGCGTTTTTTAAGACAACTGAATCCCTATGTAACTGCAAGGCTCAGAAGAGCCCACACACTCAGCTCTTAACCCCAGTGTGCAGAAAGTGTCAAAACGTGTTTTTCAGCAGAAATAAACATGTTTCTGCAAGTTTGGTCACCCCCATGTAAGTTATGGGGCAGTAACAGCACACTTTTGAAAACGTGTTTTTCAGCCTGAAATAAACGCGTTTTTTCAGACAACTGAATCCCTATGTAACTGCAAGGCTCAGAAGAGCCCACACACTCAGCTCTTTACCCCAGTGTGCAGAAAGTGTCAAAACGTGTTTTTCAGCAGAAATAAACATGTTTCTGCAAGTTTGGTCACCCCCATGTAAGTTATGGGGCAGTAACAGCACACTTTTGAAATCGTGTTTTTCAGCCTGAAATAAACGCGTTTTTTCAGACAACTGAATCCCTGTGTAACTGCAAGGCTCAGAAGAGCCCACACACTCAGCTCTTAACCCCAGTGTGCAGAAAGTGTCAAAACGTGTTTTTCAGCAGAAATAAACATGTTTCTGCAAGTTTGGTCACCCCCATGTAAGTTATGGGGCAGTAACAGCACACTTTTGAAAACGTGTTTTTCAGCCTGAAATAAACGCGTTTTTTCAGACAACTGAATCCCTATGTAACTGCAAGGCTCAGAAGAGCCCACACACTCAGCTCTTAACCCCAGTGTGCAGAAAGTGTCAAAACGTGTTTTTCAGCAGAAATATGTTTCTGCAAGTTTGGTCACCCCCATGTAAGTTATGGGGCAGTAACAGCACACTTTTGAAAACTTGTTTTTCAGCCCGAAATAAACGCGTTTTTTCAGACAACTGAATCCCTATGTAACTGCAAGGCTCAGAAGAGCCCACACACTCAGCTCTTAACCCCAGTGTGCAGAAAGTGTCAAAACGTGTTTTTCAGCAGAAATAAACATGTTTCTGCAAGTTTGGTCACCCCCATGTAAGTTATGGGGCAGTAACAGCACACTTTTGAAAACGTGTTTTTCAGCCTGAAATAAACGCGTTTTTTCAGACAACTGAATCCCTATGTAACTGCAAGGCTCAGAACAGCCCACACACTCAGCTCTTAACCCCAGTGTGCAGAAAGTGTCAAAACGTGTTTTTCAGCAGAAATAAACATGTTTCTGCAAGTTTGGTCACCCCCATGTAAGTTATGGGGCAGTAACAGCACACTTTTGAAAACGTGTTTTTCAGCCTGAAATAAACGCGTTTTTTCAGACAACTGAATCCCTATGTAACTGCAAGGCTCAGAAGAGCCCACACACTCAGCTCTTAACCCCAGTGTGCAGAAAGTGTCAAAACGTGTTTTTCAGCAGAAATAAACATGTTTCTGCAAGTTTGGTCACCCCCATGTAAGTTATGGGGCAGTAACAGCACACTTTTGAAAACGTGTTTTTCAGCCTGAAATAAACGCGTTTTTTCAGACAACTGAATCCCTGTGTAACTGCAAGGCTCAGAAGAGCCTACACACTCAGCTCTTAACCCCAGTGTGCAGAAAGTGTCAAAACGTGTTTTTCAGCAGAAATAAACATGTTTCTGCAAGTTTGGTCACCCCCATGTAAGTTATGGGGCAGTAACAGCACACTTTTGAAAACGTGTTTTTCAGCCTGAAATAAACGCGTTTTTTCAGACAACTGAATCCCTATGTAACTGCAAGGCTCAGAAGAGCCCACACACTCAGCTCTTAACCCCAGTGTGCAGAAAGTGTCAAAACGTGTTTTTCAGCAGAAATAAACATGTTTCTGCAAGTTTGGTCACCCCCATGTAAGTTATGGGGCAGTAACAGCACACTTTTGAAAACGTGTTTTTCAGCCCGAAATAAACGCGTTTTTTCAGACAACTGAATCCCTATGTAACTGCAAGGCTCAAAAGAGCCCACACACTCAGCTCTTAACCCCAGTGTGCAGAAAGTGTCAAAACGTGTTTTTCAGCAGAAATAAACATGTTTCTGCAAGTTTGGTCACCCCCATGTAAGTTATGTGGCAGTAACAGTACACTTTTGAAAACGTGTTTTTCAGCCCGAAATAAACGCGTTTTTTCAGACAACTGAATCCCTATGTAACTGCAAGACTCAGAAGAGCCCACACACTCAGCTCTTAACCCCAGTGTGCAGAAAGTGTCAAAACGTGTTTTTCAGCAGAAATAAACATGTTTCTGCAAGTTTGGTCACCCCCATGTAAGTTATGGGGCAGTAACAGCACACTTTTGAAAACGTGTTTTTCAGCCCGAAATAAACGCGTTTTTTCAGACAACTGAATCCCTATGTAACTGCAAGACTCAGAAGAGCCCACACACTCAGCTCTTAACCCCAGTGTGCAGAAAGTGTCAAAATGTGATTTTCAGCAGAAATAAACATGTTTCTGCAAGTGTGGTCACCCCCATGTAAGTTATGGGGCAGTAACAGCACACTTTTGAAAACATGTTTTTCAGCCCGAA
The DNA here is from genome assembly GCF_059453375.1 of Lepisosteus platostomus. Classification (NCBI taxonomy): domain Eukaryota; kingdom Metazoa; phylum Chordata; class Actinopteri; order Semionotiformes; family Lepisosteidae; genus Lepisosteus; species Lepisosteus platostomus. The sequence goes on along the minus strand of NW_028291659.1, from coordinate 197,932 downwards.
ATAAACGCGTTTTTTCAGACAACTGAATCCCTATGTAACTGCAAGACTCAGAAGAGCCCACACACTCAGCTCTTAACCCCAGTGTGCAGAAAGTGTCAAAACGTGTTTTTCAGCAGAAATAAACATGTTTCTGCAAGTTTGGTCACCCCCATGTAAGTTATGTGGCAGTAACAGTACACTTTTGAAAACGTGTTTTTCAGCCCGAAATAAACGCGTTTTTTCAGACAACTGAATCCCTATGTAACTGCAAGGCTCAGAAGAGCCCACACACTCAGCTCTTAACCCCAGTGTGCAGAAAGTGTCAAAACATGTTTTTTCAGCAGAAATAAACATGTTTCTGCAAGTTTGGTCACCCCCATGTAAGTTATGGGGCAGTAACAGCACACTTTTGAAAACGTGTTTTTCAGCCTGAAATAAACGCGTTTTTTCAGACAACTGAATCCCTATGTAACTGCAAGGCTCAGAAGAGCCCACACACTCAGCTCTTAACCCCAGTGTGCAGAAAGTGTCAAAACGTGTTTTTCAGCAGAAATAAACATGTTTCTGCAAGTTTGGTCACCCCCATGTAAGTTATGGGGCAGTAACAGCACACTTTTGAAAACGTGTTTTTCAGCCTGAAATAAACGCGTTTTTTCAGACAACTGAATCCCTGTGTAACTGCAAGGCTCAGAAGAGCCCACACACTCAGCTCTTAACCCCAGTGTGCAGAAAGTGTCAAAACGTGTTTTTCAGCAGAAATAAACATGTTTCTGCAAGTTTGGTCACCCCCATGTAAGTTATGGGGCAGTAACAGCACACTTTTGAAAACGTGTTTTTCAGCCTGAAATAAACGCGTTTTTTCAGACAACTGAATCCCTATGTAACTGCAAGGCTCAGAAGAGCCCACACACTCAGCTCTTAACCCCAGTGTGCAGAAAGTGTCAAAACGTGTTTTTCAGCAGAAATATGTTTCTGCAAGTTTGGTCACCCCCATGTAAGTTATGGGGCAGTAACAGCACACTTTTGAAAACTTGTTTTTCAGCCCGAAATAAACGCGTTTTTTCAGACAACTGAATCCCTATGTAACTGCAAGGCTCAGAAGAGCCCACACACTCAGCTCTTAACCCCAGTGTGCAGAAAGTGTCAAAACGTGTTTTTCAGCAGAAATAAACATGTTTCTGCAAGTTTGGTCACCCCCATGTAAGTTATGGGGCAGTAACAGCACACTTTTGAAAACGTGTTTTTCAGCCTGAAATAAACGCGTTTTTTCAGACAACTGAATCCCTATGTAACTGCAAGGCTCAGAACAGCCCACACACTCAGCTCTTAACCCCAGTGTGCAGAAAGTGTCAAAACGTGTTTTTCAGCAGAAATAAACATGTTTCTGCAAGTTTGGTCACCCCCATGTAAGTTATGGGGCAGTAACAGCACACTTTTGAAAACGTGTATTTCAGCCTGAAATAAACGCGTTTTTTCAGACAACTGAATCCCTATGTAACTGCAAGGCTCAGAAGAGCCCACACACTCAGCTCTTAACCCCAGTGTGCAGAAAGTGTCAAAACGTGTTTTTCAGCAGAAATAAACATGTTTCTGCAAGTTTGGTCACCCCCATGTAAGTTATGGGGCAGTAACAGCACACTTTTGAAAACGTGTTTTTCAGCCTGAAATAAACGCGTTTTTTCAGACAACTGAATCCCTGTGTAACTGCAAGGCTCAGAAGAGCCTACACACTCAGCTCTTAACCCCAGTGTGCAGAAAGTGTCAAAACGTGTTTTTCAGCAGAAATAAACATGTTTCTGCAAGTTTGGTCACCCCCATGTAAGTTATGGGGCAGTAACAGCACACTTTTGAAAACGTGTTTTTCAGCCTGAAATAAACGCGTTTTTTCAGACAACTGAATCCCTATGTAACTGCTAGGCTCAGAAGAGCCCACACACTCAGCTCTTAACCCCAGTGTGCAGAAAGTGTCAAAACGTGTTTTTCAGCAGAAATAAACATGTTTCTGCAAGTTTGGTCACCCCCATGTAAGTTATGGGGCAGTAACAGCACACTTTTGAAAACGTGTTTTTCAGCCCGAAATAAACGCGTTTTTTCAGACAACTGAATCCCTATGTAACTGCAAGGCTCAAAAGAGCCCACACACTCAGCTCTTAACCCCAGTGTGCAGAAAGTGTCAAAACGTGTTTTTCAGCAGAAATAAACATGTTTCTGCAAGTTTGGTCACCCCCATGTAAGTTATGGGGCAGTAACAGCACACTTTTGAAAACGTGTTTTTCAGCCCGAAATAAACGCGTTTTTTCAGACAACTGAATCCCTATGTAACTGCAAGACTCAGAAGAGCCCACACACTCAGCTCTTAACCCCAGTGTGCAGAAAGTGTCAAAATGTGATTTTCAGCAGAAATAAACATGTTTCTGCAAGTGTGGTCACCCCCATGTAAGTTATGGGGCAGTAACAGCACACTTTTGAAAACATGTTTTTCAGCCCGAAATAAACGCGTTTTTTCAGACAACTGAATCCCTATGTAACTGCAAGACTCAGAAGAGCCCACACACTCAGCTCTTAACCCCAGTGTGCAGAAAGTGTCAAAACGTGTTTTTCAGCAGAAATAAACATGTTTCTGCAAGTTTGGTCACCCCCATGTAAGTTATGTGGCAGTAACAGTACACTTTTGAAAACGTGTTTTTCAGCCCGAAATAAACGCGTTTTTTCAGACAACTGAATCCCTATGTAACTGCAAGGCTCAGAAGAGCCCACACACTCAGCTCTTAACCCCAGTGTGCAGAAAGTGTCAAAACATGTTTTTTCAGCAGAAATAAACATGTTTCTGCAAGTTTGGTCACCCCCATGTAAGTTATGGGGCAGTAACAGCACACTTTTGAAAACGTGTTTTTCAGCCTGAAATAAACGCGTTTTTTCAGACAACTGAATCCCTATGTAACTGCAAGGCTCAGAAGAGCCCACACACTCAGCTCTTAACCCCAGTGTGCAGAAAGTGTCAAAACGTGTTTTTCAGCAGAAATAAACATGTTTCTGCAAGTTTGGTCACCCCCATGTAAGTTATGGGGCAGTAACAGCACACTTTTGAAAACGTGTTTTTCAGCCTGAAATAAACGCGTTTTTTCAGACAACTGAATCCCTGTGTAACTGCAAGGCTCAGAAGAGCCCACACACTCAGCTCTTAACCCCAGTGTGCAGAAAGTGTCAAAACGTGTTTTTCAGCAGAAATAAACATGTTTCTGCAAGTTTGGTCACCCCCATGTAAGTTATGGGGCAGTAACAGCACACTTTTGAAAACGTGTTTTTCAGCCCGAAATAAACGCGTTTTTTCAGACAACTGAATCCCTATGTAACTGCAAGGCTCAAAAGAGCCCACACACTCAGCTCTTAACCCCAGTGTGCAGAAAGTGTCAAAACGTGTTTTTCAGCAGAAATAAACATGTTTCTGCAAGTTTGGTCACCCCCATGTAAGTTATGTGGCAGTAACAGTACACTTTTGAAAACGTGTTTTTCAGCCCGAAATAAACGCGTTTTTTCAGACAACTGAATCCCTATGTAACTGCAAGGCTCAGAAGAGCCCACACACTCAGCTCTTAACCCCAGTGTGCAGAAAGTGTCAAAACGTGTTTTTCAGCAGAAATAAACATGTTTCTGCAAGTTTGGTCACCCCCATGTAAGTTATGGGGCAGTAACAGCACACTTTTGAAAACTTGTTTTTCAGCCCGAAATAAACGCGTTTTTTCAGACAACTGAATCCCTATGTAACTGCAAGGCTCAGAAGAGCCCACACACTCAGCTCTTAACCCCAGTGTGCAGAAAGTGTCAAAACGTGTTTTTCAGCAGAAATAAACATGTTTCTGCAAGTTTGGTCACCCCCATGTAAGTTATGGGGCAGTAACAGCACACTTTTGAAAACGTGTTTTTCAGCCCGAAATAAACGCGTTTTTTCAGACAACTGAATCCCTATGTAACTGCAAGACTCAGAAGAGCCCACACACTCAGCTCTTAACCCCAGTGTGCAGAAAGTGTCAAAACGTGTTTTTCAGCAGAAATATGTTTCTGCAAGTTTGGTCACCCCCATGTAAGTTATGGGGCAGTAACAGCACACTTTTGAAAACTTGTTTTTCAGCCCGAAATAAACGCGTTTTTTCAGACAACTGAATCCCTATGTAACTGCAAGGCTCAGAAGAGCCCACACACTCAGCTCTTAACCCCAGTGTGCAGAAAGTGACAAAACGTGTTTTTCAGCAGAAATAAACATGTTTCTGCAAGTTTGGTCACCCCCATGTAAGTTATGGGGCAGTAACAGCACACTTTTGAAAACGTGTTTTTCAGCCCGAAATAAACGCGTTTTTTCAGACAACTGAATCCCTATGTAACTGCAAGACTCAGAAGAGCCCACACACTCAGCTCTTAACCCCAGTGTGCAGAAAGTGTCAAAATGTGATTTTCAGCAGAAATAAACATGTTTCTGCAAGTGTGGTCACCCCCATGTAAGTTATGTGGCAGTAACAGTACACTTTTGAAAACGTGTTTTTCAGCCCGAAATAAACACGTTTTTTCAGACAACTGAATCCCTATGTAACTGCAAGGCTCAAAAGAGCCCACACACTCAGCTCTTAACCCCAGTGTGCAGAAAGTGTCAAAACGTGTTTTTCAGCAGAAATAAACATGTTTCTGCAAGTTTGGTCACCCCCATGTAAGTTATGTGGCAGTAACAGTACACTTTTGAAAACGTGTTTTTCAGCCCGAAATAAACGCGTTTTTTCAGACAACTGAATCCCTATGTAACTGCAAGGCTCAGAAGAGCCCACACACTCAGCTCTTAACCCCAGTGTGCAGAAAGTGTCAAAACGTGTTTTTCAGCAGAAATAAACATGTTTCTGCAAGTTTGGTCACCCCCATGTACGTTATGGGGCAGTAACAGCACACTTTTGAAAACGTGTTTTTCAGCCTGAAATAAACGCGTTTTTTCAGACAACTGAATCCCTGTGTAACTGCAAGGCTCAGAAGAGCCCACACACTCAGCTCTTAACCCCAGTGTGCAGAAAGTGTCAAAACGTGTTTTTCAGCAGAAATAAACATGTTTCTGCAAGTTTGGTCACCCCCATGTAAGTTATGGGGCAGTAACAGCACACTTTTGAAAACGTGTTTTTCAGCCTGAAATAAACGCGTTTTTTCAGACAACTGAATCCCTATGTAACTGCAAGGCTCAGAAGAGCCCACACACTCAGCTCTTAACCCCAGTGTGCAGAAAGTGTCAAAACGTGTTTTTCAGCAGAAATAAACATGTTTCTGCAAGTTTGGTCACCCCCATGTAAGTTATGGGGCAGTAACAGCACACTTTTGAAAACGTGTTTTTCAGCCCGAAATAAACGCGTTTTTTCAGACAACTGAATCCCTATGTAACTGCAAGGCTCAAAAGAGCCCACACACTCAGCTCTTAACCCCAGTGTGCAGAAAGTGTCAAAACGTGTTTTTCAGCAGAAATAAACATGTTTCTGCAAGTTTGGTCACCCCCATGTAAGTTATGTGGCAGTAACAGTACACTTTTGAAAACGTGTTTTTCAGCCCGAAATAAACGCGTTTTTTCAGACAACTGAATCCCTATGTAACTGCAAGGCTCAGAAGAGCCCACACACTCAGCTCTTAACCCCAGTGTGCAGAAAGTGTCAAAACGTGTTTTTCAGCAGAAATAAACATGTTTCTGCAAGTTTGGTCACCCCCATGTAAGTTATGGGGCAGTAACAGCACACTTTTGAAAACGTGTTTTTCAGACCGAAATAAACGCGTTTTTTCAGACAACTGAATCCCTATGTAACTGCAAGACTCAGAAGAGCCCACACACTCAGCTCTTAACCCCAGTGTGCAGAAAGTGTCAAAACGTGTTTTTCAGCAGAAATAAACATGTTTCTGCAAGTTTGGTCACCCCCATGTAAGTTATGGGGCAGTAACAGCACACTTTTGAAAACGTGTTTTTCAGCCCGAAATAAACGCGTTTTTTCAGACAACTGAATCCCTATGTAACTGCAAGACTCAGAAGAGCCCACACACTCAGCTCTTAACCCCAGTGTGCAGAAAGTGTCAAAACCTGTTTTTCAGCAGAAATATGTTTCTGCAAGTTTGGTCACCCCCATGTAAGTTATGGGGCAGTAACAGCACACTTTTGAAAACTTGTTTTTCAGCCCGAAATAAACGCGTTTTTTCAGACAACTGAATCCCTATGTAACTGCAAGACTCAGAAGAGCCCACACACTCAGCTCTTAACCCCAGTGTGCAGAAAGTGTCAAAACGTGTTTTTCAGCAGAAATATGTTTCTGCAAGTTTGGTCACCCCCATGTAAGTTATGGGGCAGTAACAGCACACTTTTGAAAACTTGTTTTTCAGCCCGAAATAAACGCGTTTTTTCAGACAACTGAATCCCTATGTAACTGCAAGGCTCAGAAGAGCCCACACACTCAGCTCTTAACCCCAGTGTGCAGAAAGTGACAAAACGTGTTTTTCAGCAGAAATAAACATGTTTCTGCAAGTTTGGTCACCCCCATGTAAGTTATGGGGCAGTAACAGCACACTTTTGAAAACGTGTTTTTCAGCCCGAAATAAACGCGTTTTTTCAGACAACTGAATCCCTATGTAACTGCAAGACTCAGAAGAGCCCACACACTCAGCTCTTAACCCCAGTGTGCAGAAAGTGTCAAAATGTGATTTTCAGCAGAAATAAACATGTTTCTGCAAGTGTGGTCACCCCCATGTAAGTTATGTGGCAGTAACAGTACACTTTTGAAAACGTGTTTTTCAGCCCGAAATAAACACGTTTTTTCAGACAACTGAATCCCTATGTAACTGCAAGGCTCAAAAGAGCCCACACACTCAGCTCTTAACCCCAGTGTGCAGAAAGTGTCAAAACGTGTTTTTCAGCAGAAATAAACATGTTTCTGCAAGTTTGGTCACCCCCATGTAAGTTATGTGGCAGTAACAGTACACTTTTGAAAACGTGTTTTTCAGCCCGAAATAAACGCGTTTTTTCAGACAACTGAATCCCTATGTAACTGCAAGGCTCAGAAGAGCCCACACACTCAGCTCTTAACCCCAGTGTGCAGAAAGTGTCAAAACGTGTTTTTCAGCAGAAATAAACATGTTTCTGCAAGTTTGGTCACCCCCATGTAAGTTATGGGGCAGTAACAGCACACTTTTGAAAACGTGTTTTTCAGCCCGAAATAAACGCGTTTTTTCAGACAACTGAATCCCTATGTAACTGCAAGGCTCAAAAGAGCCCACACACTCAGCTCTTAACCCCAGTGTGCAGAAAGTGTCAAAACGTGTTTTTCAGCAGAAATAAACATGTTTCTGCAAGTTTGGTCACCCCCATGTAAGTTATGGGGCAGTAACAGCACACATTTGAAAACGTGTTTTTCAGCCTGAAATAAACGCGTTTTTTCAGACAACTGAATCCCTATGTAACTGCAAGACTCAGAAGAGCCCACACACTCAGCTCTTAACCCCAGTGTGCAGAAAGTGTCAAAACGTGTTTTTCAGCAGAAATAAACATGTTTCTGCAAGTTTGGTCACCCCCATGTAAGTTATGGGGCAGTAACAGCACACTTTTGAAAACGTGTTTTTCAGCCCAAAATAAACGCGTTTTTTCAGACAACTGAATCCCTATGTAACTGCAAGGCTCAGAAGAGCCCACACACTCAGCTCTTAACCCCAGTGTGCAGAAAGTGTCAAAACGTGTTTTTCAGCAGAAATAAACATGTTTCTGCAAGTTTGGTCACCCCCATGTAAGTTATGGGGCAGTAACAGCACACTTTTGAAAACGTGTTTTTCAGCCCGAAATAAACGCGTTTTTTCAGACAACTGAATCCCTATGTAACTGCAAGACTCAGAAGAGCCCACACAGTCAGCTCTTAACCCCAGTGTGCAGAAAGTGTCAAAATGTGATTTTCAGCAGAAATAAACATGTTTCTGCAAGTGTGGTCACCCCCATGTAAGTTATGGGGCAGTAACAGCACACTTTTGAAAACATGTTTTTCAGCCCGAAATAAACGCGTTTTTTCAGACAACTGAATCCCTATGTAACTGCAAGACTCAGAAGAGCCCACACAGTCAGCTCTTAACCCCAGTGTGCAGAAAGTGTCAAAATGTGATTTTCAGCAGAAATAAACATGTTTCTGCAAGTGTGGTCACCCCCATGTAAGTTATGGGGCAGTAACAGCACACTTTTGAAGACTTGTTTTTCAGCCCGAAATAAACACGTTTTTTCAGACAACTGAATCCCTATGTAACTGCAAGGCTCAGAAGAGCCCACACACTCAGCTCTTAACCCCAGTGTGCAGAAAGTGTCAAAACGTGTTTTTCAGCAGAAATAAACATGTTTCTGCAAGTTTGGTCACCCCCATGTAAGTTATGGGGCAGTAACAGCACACTTTTGAAAACGTGTTTTTCAGCCCGAAATAAACGCGTTTTTTCAGACAACTGAATCCCTATGTAACTGCAAGGCTCAAAAGAGCCCACACACTCAGCTCTTAACCCCAGTGTGCAGAAAGTGTCAAAACGTGTTTTTCAGCAGAAATAAACATGTTTCTGCAAGTTTGGTCACCCCCATGTAAGTTATGGGGCAGTAACAGCACACATTTGAAAACGTGTTTTTCAGCCTGAAATAAACGCGTTTTTTCAGACAACTGAATCCCTATGTAACTGCAAGACTCAGAAGAGCCCACACACTCAGCTCTTAACCCCAGTGTGCAGAAAGTGTCAAAACGTGTTTTTCAGCAGAAATAAACATGTTTCTGCAAGTTTGGTCACCCCCATGTAAGTTATGGGGCAGTAACAGCACACTTTTGAAAACGTGTTTTTCAGCCCAAAATAAACGCGTTTTTTCAGACAACTGAATCCCTATGTAACTGCAAGGCTCAGAAGAGCCCACACACTCAGCTCTTAACCCCAGTGTGCAGAAAGTGTCAAAACGTGTTTTTCAGCAGAAATAAACATGTTTCTGCAAGTTTGGTCACCCCCATGTAAGTTATGGGGCAGTAACAGCACACTTTTGAAAACGTGTTTTTCAGCCCGAAATAAACGCGTTTTTTCAGACAACTGAATCCCTATGTAACTGCAAGACTCAGAAGAGCCCACACAGTCAGCTCTTAACCCCAGTGTGCAGAAAGTGTCAAAATGTGATTTTCAGCAGAAATAAACATGTTTCTGCAAGTTTGGTCACCCCCATGTAAGTTATGGGGCAGTAACAGCACACTTTTGAAAACGTGTTTTTCAGCCCGAAATAAACGCGTTTTTTCAGACAACTGAATCCCTATGTAACTGCAAGGCTCAGAAGAGCCCACACACTCAGCTCTTAACCCCAGTGTGCAGAAAGTGTCAAAACGTGTTTTTCAGCAGAAATAAACATGTTTCTGCAAGTTTGGTCACCCCCATGTAAGTTATGGGGCAGTAACAGCACACTTTTGAAAACATGTTTTTCAGCCCGAAATAAACGCGTTTTTTCAGACAACTGAATCCCTATGTAACTGCAAGACTCAGAAGAGCCCACACAGTCAGCTCTTAACCCCAGTGTGCAGAAAGTGTCAAAATGTGATTTTCAGCAGAAATAAACATGTTTCTGCAAGTGTGGTCACCCCCATGTAAGTTATGGGGCAGTAACAGCACACTTTTGAAGACTTGTTTTTCAGCCCGAAATAAACGCGTTTTTTCAGACAACTGAATCCCTATGTAACTGCAAGGCTCAGAAGAGCCCACACACTCAGCTCTTAACCCCAGTGTGCAGAAAGTGTCAAAACGTGTTTTTCAGCAGAAATAAACATGTTTCTGCAAGTTTGGTCACCCCCATGTAAGTTATGGGGCAGTAACAGCACACTTTTGAAAACGTGTTTTTCAGCCCGAAATAAACGCGTTTTTTCAGACAACTGAATCCCTATGTAACTGCAAGGCTCAAAAGAGCCCACACACTCAGCTCTTAACCCCAGTGTGCAGAAAGTGTCAAAACGTGTTTTTCAGCAGAAATAAACATGTTTCTGCAAGTTTGGTCACCCCCATGTAAGTTATGGGGCAGTAACAGCACACATTTGAAAACGTGTTTTTCAGCCTGAAATAAACGCGTTTTTTCAGACAACTGAATCCCTATGTAACTGCAAGACTCAGAAGAGCCCACACACTCAGCTCTTAACCCCAGTGTGCAGAAAGTGTCAAAACGTGTTTTTCAGCAGAAATAAACATGTTTCTGCAAGTTTGGTCACCCCCATGTAAGTTATGGGGCAGTAACAGCACACTTTTGAAAACGTGTTTTTCAGCCCAAAATAAACGCGTTTTTTCAGACAACTGAATCCCTATGTAACTGCAAGGCTCAGAAGAGCCCACACACTCAGCTCTTAACCCCAGTGTGCAGAAAGTGTCAAAACGTGTTTTTCAGCAGAAATAAACATGTTTCTGCAAGTTTGGTCACCCCCATGTAAGTTATGGGGCAGTAACAGCACACTTTTGAAAACGTGTTTTTCAGCCCGAAATAAACTTGTTTTTTCAGACAACTGAATCCCCATGTAACTGCAAGACTCAGAAGAGCCCACAAAGTCAGCTCTTAACCCCAGTGTGCAGAAAGTGTCAAAATGTGATTTTCAGCAGAAATAAACATGTTTCTGCAAGTGTGGTCACCCCCATGTAAGTTATGGGGCAGTAACAGCACACTTTTGAAAACTTGTTTTTCAGCCCGAAATAAACACGTTTTTTCAGACAACTGAATCCCTATGTAACTACAAGGCTCAAAAGAGCCCACACATTCAGCTCTTAACCCCAGTGTGCAGAAAGTGTCAAAACATGTTTTTCAGCAGAAATAAACATGTTTCTGCAAGTTTGGTCACCCCCATGTAAGTTATGGGGCAGTAACAGCACACTTTTGAAAACGTGTTTTTCAGCCCGAAATAAACGCGTTTTTTCAGACAACTGAATCCCTATGTAACTGCAAGGCTCAGAAGAGCCCACACACTCAGCTCTTAACCCCAGTGTGCAGAAAGTGTCAAAACGTGTTTTTCAGCAGAAATAAACATGTTTCTGCAAGTTTGGTCACCCCCATGTAAGTTATGGGGCAGTAACAGCACACTTTTGAAAACATGTTTTTCAGCCCGAAATAAACGCGTTTTTTCAGACAACTGAATCCCTATGTAACTGCAAGACTCAGAAGAGCCCACACACTCAGCTCTTAACCCCAGTGTGCAGAAAGTGTCAAAACGTGTTTTTCAGCAGAAATAAACATGTTTCTGCAAGTTTGGTCACCCCCATGTAAGTTATGTGGCAGTAACAGTACACTTTTGAAAACGTGTTTTTCAGCCCGAAATAAACGCGTTTTTTCAGACAACTGAATCCCTATGTAACTGCAAGGCTCAGAAGAGCCCACACACTCAGCTCTTAACCCCAGTGTGCAGAAAGTGTCAAAACGTGTTTTTCAGCAGAAATAAACATGTTTCTGCAAGTTTGGTCACCCCCATGTAAGTTATGGGGCAGTAACAGCACACTTTTGAAAACGTGTTTTTCAGCCCGAAATAAACGCGTTTTTTCAGACAACTGAATCCCTATGTAACTGCAAGACTCAGAAGAGCCCACACACTCAGCTCTTAACCCCAGTGTGCAGAAAGTGTCAAAACGTGTTTTTCAGCAGAAATATGTTTCTGCAAGTTTGGTCACCCCCATGTAAGTTATGGGGCAGTAACAGCACACTTTTGAAAACTTGTTTTTCAGCCCGAAATAAACGCGTTTTTTCAGACAACTGAATCCCTATGTAACTGCAAGGCTCAGAAGAGCCCACACACTCAGCTCTTAACCCCAGTGTGCAGAAAGTGACAAAACGTGTTTTTCAGCAGAAATAAACATGTTTCTGCAAGTTTGGTCACCCCCATGTAAGTTATGGGGCAGTAACAGCACACTTTTGAAAACGTGTTTTTCAGCCCGAAATAAACGCGTTTTTTCAGACAACTGAATCCCTATGTAACTGCAAGACTCAGAAGAGCCCACACACTCAGCTCTTAACCCCAGTGTGCAGAAAGTGTCAAAACGTGTTTTTCAGCAGAAATATGTTTCTGCAAGTTTGGTCACCCCCATGTAAGTTATGGGGCAGTAACAGCACACTTTTGAAAACTTGTTTTTCAGCCCGAAATAAACGCGTTTTTTCAGACAACTGAATCCCTATGTAACTGCAAGGCTCAGAAGAGCCCACACACTCAGCTCTTAACCCCAGTGTGCAGAAAGTGACAAAACGTGTTTTTCAGCAGAAATAAACATGTTTCTGCAAGTTTGGTCACCCCCATGTAAGTTATGGGGCAGTAACAGCACACTTTTGAAAACGTGTTTTTCAGCCCGAAATAAACGCGTTTTTTCAGACAACTGAATCCCTATGTAACTGCAAGACTCAGAAGAGACCACACACTCAGCTCTTAACCCCAGTGTGCAGAAAGTGTCAAAATGTGATTTTCAGCAGAAATAAACATGTTTCTGCAAGTGTGGTCACCCCCATGTAAGTTATGGGGCAGTAACAGCACACTTTTGAAAACATGTTTTTCAGCCCGAAATAAACGCGTTTTTTCAGACAACTGAATCCCTATGTAACTGCAAGACTCAGAAGAGCCCACACACTCAGCTCTTAACCCCAGTGTGCAGAAAGTGTCAAAACGTGTTTTTCAGCAGAAATAAACATGTTTCTGCAAGTTTGGTCACCCCCATGTAAGTTATGTGGCAGTAACAGTACACTTTTGAAAACGTGTTTTTCAGCCCGAAATAAACGCGTTTTTTCAGACAACTGAATCCCTATGTAACTGCAAGGCTCAGAAGAGCCCACACACTCAGCTCTTAACCCCAGTGTGCAGAAAGTGTCAAAACATGTTTTTTCAGCAGAAATAAACATGTTTCTGCAAGTTTGGTCACCCCCATGTAAGTTATGGGGCAGTAACAGCACACTTTTGAAAACGTGTTTTTCAGCCTGAAATAAACGCGTTTTTTCAGACAACTGAATCCCTATGTAACTGCAAGGCTCAGAAGAGCCCACACACTCAGCTCTTAACCCCAGTGTGCAGAAAGTGTCAAAACGTGTTTTTCAGCAGAAATAAACATGTTTCTGCAAGTTTGGTCACCCCCATGTAAGTTATGGGGCAGTAACAGCACACTTTTGAAAACGTGTTTTTCAGCCTGAAATAAACGCGTTATTTCAGACAACTGAATCCCTGTGTAACTGCAAGGCTCAGAAGAGCCCACACACTCAGCTCTTAACCCCAGTGTGCAGAAAGTGTCAAAACGTGTTTTTCAGCAGAAATAAACATGTTTCTGCAAGTTTGGTCACCCCCATGTAAGTTATGGGGCAGTAACAGCACACATTTGAAAACGTGTTTTTCAGCCCGAAATAAACGCGTTTTTTCAGACAACTGAATCCCTATGTAACTGCAAGGCTCAAAAGAGCCCACACACTCAGCTCTTAACCCCAGTGTGCAGAAAGTGTCAAAACGTGATTTTCAGCAGAAATAAACATGTTTCTGCAAGTTTGGTCACCCCCATGTAAGTTATGGGGCAGTAACAGCACACTTTTGAAAACGTGTTTTTCAGCCCGAAATAAACGCGTTTTTTCAGACAACTGAATCCCTATGTAACTGCAAGACTCAGAAGAGCCCACACACTCAGCTCTTAACCCCAGTGTGCAGAAAGTGTCAAAACGTGTTTTTCAGCAGAAATAAACATGTTTCTGCAAGTTTGGTCACCCCCATGTAAGTTATGTGGCAGTAACAGTACACTTTTGAAAACGTGTTTTTCAGCCCGAAATAAACGCGTTTTTTCAGACAACTGAATCCCTATGTAACTGCAAGGCTCAGAAGAGCCCACACACTCAGCTCTTAACCCCAGTGTGCAGAAAGTGTCAAAACATGTTTTTCAGCAGAAATAAACATGTTTCTGCAAGTTTGGTCACCCCCATGTAAGTTATGGGGCAGTAACAGCACACTTTTGAAAACGTGTTTTTCAGCCCGAAATAAACGCGTTTTTTCAGACAACTGAATCCCTATGTAACTGCAAGGCTCAGAAGAGCCCACACACTCAGCTCTTAACCCCAGTGTGCAGAAAGTGTCAAAACGTGTTTTTCAGCAGAAATAAACATGTTTCTGCAAGTTTGGTCACCCCCATGTAAGTTATGGGGCAGTAACAGCACACTTTTGAAAACGTGTTTTTCAGCCCGAAATAAACGCGTTTTTTCAGACAACTGAATCCCTATGTAACTGCAAGACTCAGAAGAGCAGACACACTCAGCTCTTAACCCCAGTGTGCAGAAAGTGTCAAAACGTGTTTTTCAGCAGAAATATGTTTCTGCAAGTTTGGTCACCCCCATGTAAGTTATGGGGCAGTAACAGCACACTTTTGAAAACTTGTTTTTCAGCCCGAAATAAACGCGTTTTTTCAGACAACTGAATCCCTATGTAACTGCAAGGCTCAGAAGAGCCCACACACTCAGCTCTTAACCCCAGTGTGCAGAAAGTGTCAAAACGTGTTTTTCAGCAGAAATAAACATGTTTCTGCAAGTTTGGTCACCCCCATGTAAGTTATGGGGCAGTAACAGCACACTTTTGAAAACGTGTTTTTCAGCCCGAAATAAACGCGTTTTTTCAGACAACTGAATCCCTATGTAACTGCAAGACTCAGAAGAGCCCACACACTCAGCTCTTAACCCCAGTGTGCAGAAAGTGTCAAAACGTGTTTTTCAGCAGAAATAAACATGTTTCTGCAAGTTTGGTCACCCCCATGTAAGTTATGGGGCAGTAACAGCACACTTTTGAAAACGTGTTTTTCAGCCCGAAATAAACGCGTTTTTTCAGACAACTGAATCCCTATGTAACTGCAAGACTCAGAAGAGCCCACACACTCAGCTCTTAACCCCAGTGTGCAGAAAGTGTCAAAACGTGTTTTTCAGCAGAAATATGTTTCTGCAAGTTTGGTCACCCCCATGTAAGTTATGGGGCAGTAACAGCACACTTTTGAAAACTTGTTTTTCAGCCCGAAATAAACGCGTTTTTTCAGACAACTGAATCCCTATGTAACTGCAAGGCTCAGAAGAGCCCACACACTCAGCTCTTAACCCCAGTGTGCAGAAAGTGTCAAAACGTGTTTTTCAGCAGAAATAAACATGTTTCTGCAAGTTTGGTCACCCCCATGTAAGTTATGGGGCAGTAACAGCACACTTTTGAAAACGTGTTTTTCAGCCCGAAATAAACGCGTTTTTTCAGACAACTGAATCCCTATGTAACTGCAAGACTCAGAAGAGCCCACACACTCAGCTCTTAACCCCAGTGTGCAGAAAGTGTCAAAACGTGTTTTTCAGCAGAAATATGTTTCTGCAAGTTTGGTCACCCCCATGTAAGTTATGGGGCAGTAACAGCACACTTTTGAAAACTTGTTTTTCAGCCCGAAATAAACGCGTTTTTTCAGACAACTGAATCCCTATGTAACTGCAAGGCTCAGAAGAGCCCACACACTCAGCTCTTAACCCCAGTGTGCAGAAAGTGACAAAACGTGTTTTTCAGCAGAAATAAACATGTTTCTGCAAGTTTGGTCACCCCCATGTAAGTTATGGGGCAGTAACAGCACACTTTTGAAAACGTGTTTTTCAGCCCGAAATAAACGCGTTTTTTCAGACAACTGAATCCCTATGTAACTGCAAGACTCAGAAGAGACCACACACTCAGCTCTTAACCCCAGTGTGCAGAAAGTGTCAAAACGTGTTTTTCAGCAGAAATAAACATGTTTCTGCAAGTTTGGTCACCCCCATGTAAGTTATGGGGCAGTAACAGCACACTTTTGAAAACGTGTTTTTCAGCCTGAAATAAACGCGTTTTTTCAGACAACTGAATCCCTATGTAACTGCAAGGCTCAGAAGAGCCCACACACTCAGCTCTTAACCCCAGTGTGCAGAAAGTGTCAAAACGTGTTTTTCAGCAGAAATAAACATGTTTCTGCAAGTTTGGTCACCCCCATGTAAGTTATGGGGCAGTAACAGCACACTTTTGAAAACGTGTTTTTCAGCCTGAAATAAACGCGTTATTTCAGACAACTGAATCCCTGTGTAACTGCAAGGCTCAGAAGAGCCCACACACTCAGCTCTTAACCCCAGTGTGCAGAAAGTGTCAAAACGTGTTTTTCAGCAGAAATAAACATGTTTCTGCAAGTTTGGTCACCCCCATGTAAGTTATGGGGCAGTAACAGCACACATTTGAAAACGTGTTTTTCAGCCCGAAATAAACGCGTTTTTTCAGACAACTGAATCCCTATGTAACTGCAAGGCTCAAAAGAGCCCACACACTCAGCTCTTAACCCCAGTGTGCAGAAAGTGTCAAAACGTGATTTTCAGCAGAAATAAACATGTTTCTGCAAGTTTGGTCACCCCCATGTAAGTTATGGGGCAGTAACAGCACACTTTTGAAAACGTGTTTTTCAGCCCGAAATAAACGCGTTTTTTCAGACAACTGAATCCCTATGTAACTGCAAGACTCAGAAGAGCCCACACACTCAGCTCTTAACCCCAGTGTGCAGAAAGTGTCAAAACGTGTTTTTCAGCAGAAATAAACATGTTTCTGCAAGTTTGGTCACCCCCATGTAAGTTATGTGGCAGTAACAGTACACTTTTGAAAACGTGTTTTTCAGCCCGAAATAAACGCGTTTTTTCAGACAACTGAATCCCTATGTAACTGCAAGGCTCAGAAGAGCCCACACACTCAGCTCTTAACCCCAGTGTGCAGAAAGTGTCAAAACATGTTTTTCAGCAGAAATAAACATGTTTCTGCAAGTTTGGTCACCCCCATGTAAGTTATGGGGCAGTAACAGCACACTTTTGAAAACGTGTTTTTCAGCCCGAAATAAACGCGTTTTTTCAGACAACTGAATCCCTATGTAACTGCAAGGCTCAGAAGAGCCCACACACTCAGCTCTTAACCCCAGTGTGCAGAAAGTGTCAAAACGTGTTTTTCAGCAGAAATAAACATGTTTCTGCAAGTTTGGTCACCCCCATGTAAGTTATGGGGCAGTAACAGCACACTTTTGAAAACGTGTTTTTCAGCCCGAAATAAACGCGTTTTTTCAGACAACTGAATCCCTATGTAACTGCAAGACTCAGAAGAGCAGACACACTCAGCTCTTAACCCCAGTGTGCAGAAAGTGTCAAAACGTGTTTTTCAGCAGAAATATGTTTCTGCAAGTTTGGTCACCCCCATGTAAGTTATGGGGCAGTAACAGCACACTTTTGAAAACTTGTTTTTCAGCCCGAAATAAACGCGTTTTTTCAGACAACTGAATCCCTATGTAACTGCAAGGCTCAGAAGAGCCCACACACTCAGCTCTTAACCCCAGTGTGCAGAAAGTGTCAAAACGTGTTTTTCAGCAGAAATAAACATGTTTCTGCAAGTTTGGTCACCCCCATGTAAGTTATGGGGCAGTAACAGCACACTTTTGAAAACGTGTTTTTCAGCCCGAAATAAACGCGTTTTTTCAGACAACTGAATCCCTATGTAACTGCAAGACTCAGAAGAGCCCACACACTCAGCTCTTAACCCCAGTGTGCAGAAAGTGTCAAAACGTGTTTTTCAGCAGAAATAAACATGTTTCTGCAAGTTTGGTCACCCCCATGTAAGTTATGGGGCAGTAACAGCACACTTTTGAAAACGTGTTTTTCAGCCCGAAATAAACGCGTTTTTTCAGACAACTGAATCCCTATGTAACTGCAAGACTCAGAAGAGCCCACACACTCAGCTCTTAACCCCAGTGTGCAGAAAGTGTCAAAACGTGTTTTTCAGCAGAAATATGTTTCTGCAAGTTTGGTCACCCCCATGTAAGTTATGGGGCAGTAACAGCACACTTTTGAAAACTTGTTTTTCAGCCCGAAATAAACGCGTTTTTTCAGACAACTGAATCCCTATGTAACTGCAAGGCTCAGAAGAGCCCACACACTCAGCTCTTAACCCCAGTGTGCAGAAAGTGTCAAAACGTGTTTTTCAGCAGAAATAAACATGTTTCTGCAAGTTTGGTCACCCCCATGTAAGTTATGGGGCAGTAACAGCACACTTTTGAAAACGTGTTTTTCAGCCCGAAATAAACGCGTTTTTTCAGACAACTGAATCCCTATGTAACTGCAAGACTCAGAAGAGCCCACACACTCAGCTCTTAACCCCAGTGTGCAGAAAGTGTCAAAACGTGTTTTTCAGCAGAAATATGTTTCTGCAAGTTTGGTCACCCCCATGTAAGTTATGGGGCAGTAACAGCACACTTTTGAAAACTTGTTTTTCAGCCCGAAATAAACGCGTTTTTTCAGACAACTGAATCCCTATGTAACTGCAAGGCTCAGAAGAGCCCACACACTCAGCTCTTAACCCCAGTGTGCAGAAAGTGACAAAACGTGTTTTTCAGCAGAAATAAACATGTTTCTGCAAGTTTGGTCACCCCCATGTAAGTTATGGGGCAGTAACAGCACACTTTTGAAAACGTGTTTTTCAGCCCGAAATAAACGCGTTTTTTCAGACAACTGAATCCCTATGTAACTGCAAGACTCAGAAGAGACCACACACTCAGCTCTTAACCCCAGTGTGCAGAAAGTGTCAAAATGTGATTTTCAGCAGAAATAAACATGTTTCTGCAAGTGTGGTCACCCCCATGTAAGTTATGGGGCAGTAACAGCACACTTTTGAAAACATGTTTTTCAGCCCGAAATAAACGCGTTTTTTCAGACAACTGAATCCCTATGTAACTGCAAGACTCAGAAGAGCCCACACACTCAGCTCTTAACCCCAGTGTGCAGAAAGTGTCAAAACGTGTTTTTCAGCAGAAATAAACATGTTTCTGCAAGTTTGGTCACCCCCATGTAAGTTATGTGGCAGTAACAGTACACTTTTGAAAACGTGTTTTTCAGCCCGAAATAAACGCGTTTTTTCAGACAACTGAATCCCTATGTAACTGCAAGGCTCAGAAGAGCCCACACACTCAGCTCTTAACCCCAGTGTGCAGAAAGTGTCAAAACATGTTTTTTCAGCAGAAATAAACATGTTTCTGCAAGTTTGGTCACCCCCATGTAAGTTATGGGGCAGTAACAGCACACTTTTGAAAACGTGTTTTTCAGCCTGAAATAAACGCGTTTTTTCAGACAACTGAATCCCTATGTAACTGCAAGGCTCAGAAGAGCCCACACACTCAGCTCTTAACCCCAGTGTGCAGAAAGTGTCAAAACGTGTTTTTCAGCAGAAATAAACATGTTTCTGCAAGTTTGGTCACCCCCATGTAAGTTATGGGGCAGTAACAGCACACTTTTGAAAACGTGTTTTTCAGCCTGAAATAAACGCGTTATTTCAGACAACTGAATCCCTGTGTAACTGCAAGGCTCAGAAGAGCCCACACACTCAGCTCTTAACCCCAGTGTGCAGAAAGTGTCAAAACGTGTTTTTCAGCAGAAATAAACATGTTTCTGCAAGTTTGGTCACCCCCATGTAAGTTATGGGGCAGTAACAGCACACATTTGAAAACGTGTTTTTCAGCCCGAAATAAACGCGTTTTTTCAGACAACTGAATCCCTATGTAACTGCAAGGCTCAAAAGAGCCCACACACTCAGCTCTTAACCCCAGTGTGCAGAAAGTGTCAAAACGTGATTTTCAGCAGAAATAAACATGTTTCTGCAAGTTTGGTCACCCCCATGTAAGTTATGGGGCAGTAACAGCACACTTTTGAAAACGTGTTTTTCAGCCCGAAATAAACGCGTTTTTTCAGACAACTGAATCCCTATGTAACTGCAAGACTCAGAAGAGCCCACACACTCAGCTCTTAACCCCAGTGTGCAGAAAGTGTCAAAACGTGTTTTTCAGCAGAAATAAACATGTTTCTGCAAGTTTGGTCACCCCCATGTAAGTTATGTGGCAGTAACAGTACACTTTTGAAAACGTGTTTTTCAGCCCGAAATAAACGCGTTTTTTCAGACAACTGAATCCCTATGTAACTGCAAGGCTCAGAAGAGCCCACACACTCAGCTCTTAACCCCAGTGTGCAGAAAGTGTCAAAACATGTTTTTCAGCAGAAATAAACATGTTTCTGCAAGTTTGGTCACCCCCATGTAAGTTATGGGGCAGTAACAGCACACTTTTGAAAACGTGTTTTTCAGCCCGAAATAAACGCGTTTTTTCAGACAACTGAATCCCTATGTAACTGCAAGGCTCAGAAGAGCCCACACACTCAGCTCTTAACCCCAG
Source organism: Lepisosteus platostomus (assembly GCF_059453375.1). Taxonomy (NCBI): domain Eukaryota; kingdom Metazoa; phylum Chordata; class Actinopteri; order Semionotiformes; family Lepisosteidae; genus Lepisosteus; species Lepisosteus platostomus. Next base: position 177,706 of record NW_028291659.1, on the reverse strand, counting down.
TGTGCAGAAAGTGTCAAAACGTGTTTTTCAGCAGAAATAAACATGTTTCTGCAAGTTTGGTCACCCCCATGTAAGTTATGGGGCAGTAACAGCACACTTTTGAAAACGTGTTTTTCAGCCCGAAATAAACGCGTTTTTTCAGACAACTGAATCCCTATGTAACTGCAAGACTCAGAAGAGCAGACACACTCAGCTCTTAACCCCAGTGTGCAGAAAGTGTCAAAACGTGTTTTTCAGCAGAAATATGTTTCTGCAAGTTTGGTCACCCCCATGTAAGTTATGGGGCAGTAACAGCACACTTTTGAAAACTTGTTTTTCAGCCCGAAATAAACGCGTTTTTTCAGACAACTGAATCCCTATGTAACTGCAAGGCTCAGAAGAGCCCACACACTCAGCTCTTAACCCCAGTGTGCAGAAAGTGTCAAAACGTGTTTTTCAGCAGAAATAAACATGTTTCTGCAAGTTTGGTCACCCCCATGTAAGTTATGGGGCAGTAACAGCACACTTTTGAAAACGTGTTTTTCAGCCCGAAATAAACGCGTTTTTTCAGACAACTGAATCCCTATGTAACTGCAAGACTCAGAAGAGCCCACACACTCAGCTCTTAACCCCAGTGTGCAGAAAGTGTCAAAACGTGTTTTTCAGCAGAAATAAACATGTTTCTGCAAGTTTGGTCACCCCCATGTAAGTTATGGGGCAGTAACAGCACACTTTTGAAAACGTGTTTTTCAGCCCGAAATAAACGCGTTTTTTCAGACAACTGAATCCCTATGTAACTGCAAGACTCAGAAGAGCCCACACACTCAGCTCTTAACCCCAGTGTGCAGAAAGTGTCAAAACGTGTTTTTCAGCAGAAATATGTTTCTGCAAGTTTGGTCACCCCCATGTAAGTTATGGGGCAGTAACAGCACACTTTTGAAAACTTGTTTTTCAGCCCGAAATAAACGCGTTTTTTCAGACAACTGAATCCCTATGTAACTGCAAGGCTCAGAAGAGCCCACACACTCAGCTCTTAACCCCAGTGTGCAGAAAGTGTCAAAACGTGTTTTTCAGCAGAAATAAACATGTTTCTGCAAGTTTGGTCACCCCCATGTAAGTTATGGGGCAGTAACAGCACACTTTTGAAAACGTGTTTTTCAGCCCGAAATAAACGCGTTTTTTCAGACAACTGAATCCCTATGTAACTGCAAGACTCAGAAGAGCCCACACACTCAGCTCTTAACCCCAGTGTGCAGAAAGTGTCAAAACGTGTTTTTCAGCAGAAATATGTTTCTGCAAGTTTGGTCACCCCCATGTAAGTTATGGGGCAGTAACAGCACACTTTTGAAAACTTGTTTTTCAGCCCGAAATAAACGCGTTTTTTCAGACAACTGAATCCCTATGTAACTGCAAGGCTCAGAAGAGCCCACACACTCAGCTCTTAACCCCAGTGTGCAGAAAGTGACAAAACGTGTTTTTCAGCAGAAATAAACATGTTTCTGCAAGTTTGGTCACCCCCATGTAAGTTATGGGGCAGTAACAGCACACTTTTGAAAACGTGTTTTTCAGCCCGAAATAAACGCGTTTTTTCAGACAACTGAATCCCTATGTAACTGCAAGACTCAGAAGAGACCACACACTCAGCTCTTAACCCCAGTGTGCAGAAAGTGTCAAAATGTGATTTTCAGCAGAAATAAACATGTTTCTGCAAGTGTGGTCACCCCAATGTAAGTTATGGGGCAGTAACAGCACACTTTTGAAAACATGTTTTTCAGCCCGAAATAAACGCGTTTTTTCAGACAACTGAATCCCTATGTAACTGCAAGACTCAGAAGAGCCCACACACTCAGCTCTTAACCCCAGTGTGCAGAAAGTGTCAAAACGTGTTTTTCAGCAGAAATAAACATGTTTCTGCAAGTTTGGTCACCCCCATGTAAGTTATGTGGCAGTAACAGTACACTTTTGAAAACGTGTTTTTCAGCCCGAAATAAACGCGTTTTTTCAGACAACTGAATCCCTATGTAACTGCAAGGCTCAGAAGAGCCCACACACTCAGCTCTTAACCCCAGTGTGCAGAAAGTGTCAAAACATGTTTTTTCAGCAGAAATAAACATGTTTCTGCAAGTTTGGTCACCCCCATGTAAGTTATGGGGCAGTAACAGCACACTTTTGAAAACGTGTTTTTCAGCCTGAAATAAACGCGTTTTTTCAGACAACTGAATCCCTATGTAACTGCAAGGCTCAGAAGAGCCCACACACTCAGCTCTTAACCCCAGTGTGCAGAAAGTGTCAAAACGTGTTTTTCAGCAGAAATAAACATGTTTCTGCAAGTTTGGTCACCCCCATGTAAGTTATGGGGCAGTAACAGCACACTTTTGAAAACGTGTTTTTCAGCCTGAAATAAACGCGTTATTTCAGACAACTGAATCCCTGTGTAACTGCAAGGCTCAGAAGAGCCCACACACTCAGCTCTTAACCCCAGTGTGCAGAAAGTGTCAAAACGTGTTTTTCAGCAGAAATAAACATGTTTCTGCAAGTTTGGTCACCCCCATGTAAGTTATGGGGCAGTAACAGCACACATTTGAAAACGTGTTTTTCAGCCCGAAATAAACGCGTTTTTTCAGACAACTGAATCCCTATGTAACTGCAAGGCTCAAAAGAGCCCACACACTCAGCTCTTAACCCCAGTGTGCAGAAAGTGTCAAAACGTGATTTTCAGCAGAAATAAACATGTTTCTGCAAGTTTGGTCACCCCCATGTAAGTTATGGGGCAGTAACAGCACACTTTTGAAAACGTGTTTTTCAGCCCGAAATAAACGCGTTTTTTCAGACAACTGAATCCCTATGTAACTGCAAGACTCAGAAGAGCCCACACACTCAGCTCTTAACCCCAGTGTGCAGAAAGTGTCAAAACGTGTTTTTCAGCAGAAATAAACATGTTTCTGCAAGTTTGGTCACCCCCATGTAAGTTATGTGGCAGTAACAGTACACTTTTGAAAACGTGTTTTTCAGCCCGAAATAAACGCGTTTCTTCAGACAACTGAATCCCTATGTAACTGCAAGGCTCAGAAGAGCCCACACACTCAGCTCTTAACCCCAGTGTGCAGAAAGTGTCAAAACATGTTTTTCAGCAGAAATAAACATGTTTCTGCAAGTTTGGTCACCCCCATGTAAGTTATGGGGCAGTAACAGCACACTTTTGAAAACGTGTTTTTCAGCCCGAAATAAACGCGTTTTTTCAGACAACTGAATCCCTATGTAACTGCAAGGCTCAGAAGAGCCCACACACTCAGCTCTTAACCCCAGTGTGCAGAAAGTGTCAAAACGTGTTTTTCAGCAGAAATAAACATGTTTCTGCAAGTTTGGTCACCCCCATGTAAGTTATGGGGCAGTAACAGCACACTTTTGAAAACGTGTTTTTCAGCCCGAAATAAACGCGTTTTTTCAGACAACTGAATCCCTATGTAACTGCAAGACTCAGAAGAGCAGACACACTCAGCTCTTAACCCCAGTGTGCAGAAAGTGTCAAAACGTGTTTTTCAGCAGAAATATGTTTCTGCAAGTTTGGTCACCCCCATGTAAGTTATGGGGCAGTAACAGCACACTTTTGAAAACTTGTTTTTCAGCCCGAAATAAACGCGTTTTTTCAGACAACTGAATCCCTATGTAACTGCAAGGCTCAGAAGAGCCCACACACTCAGCTCTTAACCCCAGTGTGCAGAAAGTGTCAAAACGTGTTTTTCAGCAGAAATAAACATGTTTCTGCAAGTTTGGTCACCCCCATGTAAGTTATGGGGCAGTAACAGCACACTTTTGAAAACGTGTTTTTCAGCCCGAAATAAACGCGTTTTTTCAGACAACTGAATCCCTATGTAACTGCAAGACTCAGAAGAGCCCACACACTCAGCTCTTAACCCCAGTGTGCAGAAAGTGTCAAAACGTGTTTTTCAGCAGAAATAAACATGTTTCTGCAAGTTTGGTCACCCCCATGTAAGTTATGGGGCAGTAACAGCACACTTTTGAAAACGTGTTTTTCAGCCCGAAATAAACGCGTTTTTTCAGACAACTGAATCCCTATGTAACTGCAAGACTCAGAAGAGCCCACACACTCAGCTCTTAACCCCAGTGTGCAGAAAGTGTCAAAACGTGTTTTTCAGCAGAAATATGTTTCTGCAAGTTTGGTCACCCCCATGTAAGTTATGGGGCAGTAACAGCACACTTTTGAAAACTTGTTTTTCAGCCCGAAATAAACGCGTTTTTTCAGACAACTGAATCCCTATGTAACTGCAAGGCTCAGAAGAGCCCACACACTCAGCTCTTAACCCCAGTGTGCAGAAAGTGTCAAAACGTGTTTTTCAGCAGAAATAAACATGTTTCTGCAAGTTTGGTCACCCCCATGTAAGTTATGGGGCAGTAACAGCACACTTTTGAAAACGTGTTTTTCAGCCCGAAATAAACGCGTTTTTTCAGACAACTGAATCCCTATGTAACTGCAAGACTCAGAAGAGCCCACACACTCAGCTCTTAACCCCAGTGTGCAGAAAGTGTCAAAACGTGTTTTTCAGCAGAAATATGTTTCTGCAAGTTTGGTCACCCCCATGTAAGTTATGGGGCAGTAACAGCACACTTTTGAAAACTTGTTTTTCAGCCCGAAATAAACGCGTTTTTTCAGACAACTGAATCCCTATGTAACTGCAAGGCTCAGAAGAGCCCACACACTCAGCTCTTAACCCCAGTGTGCAGAAAGTGACAAAACGTGTTTTTCAGCAGAAATAAACATGTTTCTGCAAGTTTGGTCACCCCCATGTAAGTTATGGGGCAGTAACAGCACACTTTTGAAAACGTGTTTTTCAGCCCGAAATAAACGCGTTTTTTCAGACAACTGAATCCCTATGTAACTGCAAGACTCAGAAGAGACCACACACTCAGCTCTTAACCCCAGTGTGCAGAAAGTGTCAAAATGTGATTTTCAGCAGAAATAAACATGTTTCTGCAAGTGTGGTCACCCCCATGTAAGTTATGGGGCAGTAACAGCACACTTTTGAAAACATGTTTTTCAGCCCGAAATAAACGCGTTTTTTCAGACAACTGAATCCCTATGTAACTGCAAGACTCAGAAGAGCCCACACACTCAGCTCTTAACCCCAGTGTGCAGAAAGTGTCAAAACGTGTTTTTCAGCAGAAATAAACATGTTTCTGCAAGTTTGGTCACCCCCATGTAAGTTATGTGGCAGTAACAGTACACTTTTGAAAACGTGTTTTTCAGCCCGAAATAAACGCGTTTTTTCAGACAACTGAATCCCTATGTAACTGCAAGGCTCAGAAGAGCCCACACACTCAGCTCTTAACCCCAGTGTGCAGAAAGTGTCAAAACATGTTTTTTCAGCAGAAATAAACATGTTTCTGCAAGTTTGGTCACCCCCATGTAAGTTATGGGGCAGTAACAGCACACTTTTGAAAACGTGTTTTTCAGCCTGAAATAAACGCGTTTTTTCAGACAACTGAATCCCTATGTAACTGCAAGGCTCAGAAGAGCCCACACACTCAGCTCTTAACCCCAGTGTGCAGAAAGTGTCAAAACGTGTTTTTCAGCAGAAATAAACATGTTTCTGCAAGTTTGGTCACCCCCATGTAAGTTATGGGGCAGTAACAGCACACTTTTGAAAACGTGTTTTTCAGCCTGAAATAAACGCGTTTTTTCAGACAACTGAATCCCTATGTAACTGCAAGGCTCAGAAGAGCCCACACACTCAGCTCTTGACCCCAGTGTGCAGAAAGTGTCAAAACGTGTTTTTCAGCAGAAATAAACATGTTTCTGCAAGTTTGGTCACCCCCATGTAAGTTATGGGGCAGTAACAGCACACTTTTGAAAACGTGTTTTTCAGCCTGAAATAAACGCGTTTTTTCAGACAACTGAATCCCTATGTAACTGCAAGGCTCAGAAGAGCCCACACACTCAGCTCTTAACCCCAGTGTGCAGAAAGTGTCAAAACGTGTTTTTCAGCAGAAATAAACATGTTTCTGCAAGTTTGGTCACCCCCATGTAAGTTATGGGGCAGTAACAGCACACTTTTGAAAACGTGTTTTTCAGCCTGAAATAAACGCGTTATTTCAGACAACTGAATCCCTGTGTAACTGCAAGGCTCAGAAGAGCCCACACACTCAGCTCTTAACCCCAGTGTGCAGAAAGTGTCAAAACGTGTTTTTCAGCAGAAATAAACATGTTTCTGCAAGTTTGGTCACCCCCATGTAAGTTATGGGGCAGTAACAGCACACATTTGAAAACGTGTTTTTCAGCCCGAAATAAACGCGTTTTTTCAGACAACTGAATCCCTATGTAACTGCAAGGCTCAAAAGAGCCCACACACTCAGCTCTTAACCCCAGTGTGCAGAAAGTGTCAAAACGTGATTTTCAGCAGAAATAAACATGTTTCTGCAAGTTTGGTCACCCCCATGTAAGTTATGGGGCAGTAACAGCACACTTTTGAAAACGTGTTTTTCAGCCCGAAATAAACGCGTTTTTTCAGACAACTGAATCCCTATGTAACTGCAAGACTCAGAAGAGCCCACACACTCAGCTCTTAACCCCAGTGTGCAGAAAGTGTCAAAACGTGTTTTTCAGCAGAAATAAACATGTTTCTGCAAGTTTGGTCACCCCCATGTAAGTTATGTGGCAGTAACAGTACACTTTTGAAAACGTGTTTTTCAGCCCGAAATAAACGCGTTTTTTCAGACAACTGAATCCCTATGTAACTGCAAGGCTCAGAAGAGCCCACACACTCAGCTCTTAACCCCAGTGTGCAGAAAGTGTCAAAACATGTTTTTCAGCAGAAATAAACATGTTTCTGCAAGTTTGGTCACCCCCATGTAAGTTATGGGGCAGTAACAGCACACTTTTGAAAACGTGTTTTTCAGCCCGAAATAAACGCGTTTTTTCAGACAACTGAATCCCTATGTAACTGCAAGGCTCAGAAGAGCCCACACACTCAGCTCTTAACCCCAGTGTGCAGAAAGTGTCAAAACGTGTTTTTCAGCAGAAATAAACATGTTTCTGCAAGTTTGGTCACCCCCATGTAAGTTATGGGGCAGTAACAGCACACTTTTGAAAACGTGTTTTTCAGCCCGAAATAAACGCGTTTTTTCAGACAACTGAATCCCTATGTAACTGCAAGACTCAGAAGAGCAGACACACTCAGCTCTTAACCCCAGTGTGCAGAAAGTGTCAAAACGTGTTTTTCAGCAGAAATATGTTTCTGCAAGTTTGGTCACCCCCATGTAAGTTATGGGGCAGTAACAGCACACTTTTGAAAACTTGTTTTTCAGCCCGAAATAAACGCGTTTTTTCAGACAACTGAATCCCTATGTAACTGCAAGGCTCAGAAGAGCCCACACACTCAGCTCTTAACCCCAGTGTGCAGAAAGTGTCAAAACGTGTTTTTCAGCAGAAATAAACATGTTTCTGCAAGTTTGGTCACCCCCATGTAAGTTATGGGGCAGTAACAGCACACTTTTGAAAACGTGTTTTTCAGCCCGAAATAAACGCGTTTTTTCAGACAACTGAATCCCTATGTAACTGCAAGACTCAGAAGAGCCCACACACTCAGCTCTTAACCCCAGTGTGCAGAAAGTGTCAAAACGTGTTTTTCAGCAGAAATAAACATGTTTCTGCAAGTTTGGTCACCCCCATGTAAGTTATGGGGCAGTAACAGCACACTTTTGAAAACGTGTTTTTCAGCCCGAAATAAACGCGTTTTTTCAGACAACTGAATCCCTATGTAACTGCAAGACTCAGAAGAGCCCACACACTCAGCTCTTAACCCCAGTGTGCAGAAAGTGTCAAAACGTGTTTTTCAGCAGAAATATGTTTCTGCAAGTTTGGTCACCCCCATGTAAGTTATGGGGCAGTAACAGCACACTTTTGAAAACTTGTTTTTCAGCCCGAAATAAACGCGTTTTTTCAGACAACTGAATCCCTATGTAACTGCAAGGCTCAGAAGAGCCCACACACTCAGCTCTTAACCCCAGTGTGCAGAAAGTGTCAAAACGTGTTTTTCAGCAGAAATAAACATGTTTCTGCAAGTTTGGTCACCCCCATGTAAGTTATGGGGCAGTAACAGCACACTTTTGAAAACGTGTTTTTCAGCCCGAAATAAACGCGTTTTTTCAGACAACTGAATCCCTATGTAACTGCAAGACTCAGAAGAGCCCACACACTCAGCTCTTAACCCCAGTGTGCAGAAAGTGTCAAAATGTGATTTTCAGCAGAAATAAACATGTTTCTGCAAGTGTGGTCACCCCCATGTAAGTTATGGGGCAGTAACAGCACACTTTTGAAAACATGTTTTTCAGCCCGAAATAAACGCGTTTTTTCAGACAACTGAATCCCTATGTAACTGCAAGACTCAGAAGAGCCCACACACTCAGCTCTTAACCCCAGTGTGCAGAAAGTGTCAAAACGTGTTTTTCAGCAGAAATAAACATGTTTCTGCAAGTTTGGTCACCCCCATGTAAGTTATGTGGCAGTAACAGTACACTTTTGAAAACGTGTTTTTCAGCCCGAAATAAACGCGTTTTTTCAGACAACTGAATCCCTATGTAACTGCAAGGCTCAGAAGAGCCCACACACTCAGCTCTTAACCCCAGTGTGCAGAAAGTGTCAAAACATGTTTTTTCAGCAGAAATAAACATGTTTCTGCAAGTTTGGTCACCCCCATGTAAGTTATGGGGCAGTAACAGCACACTTTTGAAAACGTGTTTTTCAGCCTGAAATAAACGCGTTTTTTCAGACAACTGAATCCCTATGTAACTGCAAGGCTCAGAAGAGCCCACACACTCAGCTCTTAACCCCAGTGTGCAGAAAGTGTCAAAACGTGTTTTTCAGCAGAAATAAACATGTTTCTGCAAGTTTGGTCACCCCCATGTAAGTTATGGGGCAGTAACAGCACACTTTTGAAAACGTGTTTTTCAGCCTGAAATAAACGCGTTTTTCAGACAACTGAATCCCTATGTAACTGCAAGGCTCAGAAGATCCCACACACTCAGCTCTTAACCCCAGTGTGCAGAAAGTGTCAAAACGTGTTTTTCAGCAGAAATAAACATGTTTCTGCAAGTTTGGTCACCCCCATGTAAGTTATGGGGCAGTAACAGCACACTTTTGAAAACGTGTTTTTCAGCCCGAAATAAACGCGTTTTTTCAGACAACTGAATCCCTATGTAACTGCAAGACTCAGAAGAGCCCACACACTCAGCTCTTAACCCCAGTGTGCAGAAAGTGTCAAAACGTGTTTTTCAGCAGAAATAAACATGTTTCTGCAAGTTTGGTCACCCCCATGTAAGTTATGGGGCAGTAACAGCACACTTTTGAAAACGTGTTTTTCAGCCCGAAATAAACGCGTTTTTTCAGACAACTGAATCCCTATGTAACTGCAAGACTCAGAAGAGCCCACACACTCAGCTCTTAACCCCAGTGTGCAGAAAGTGTCAAAACGTGATTTTCAGCAGAAATAAACATGTTTCTGCAAGTTTGGTCACCCCCATGTAAGTTATGGGGCAGTAACAGCACACTTTTGAAAACGTGTTTTTCAGCCCGAAATAAACGCGTTTTTTCAGACAACTGAATCCCTATGTAACTGCAAGGCTCAAAAGAGCCCACACACTCAGCTCTTAACCCCAGTGTGCAGAAAGTGTCAAAACGTGTTTTTCAGCAGAAATAAACATGTTTCTGCAAGTTTGGTCACCCCCATGTAAGTTATGGGGCAGTAACAGCACACTTTTGAAAACGTGTTTTTCAGCCCGAAATAAACGCGTTTTTTCAGACAACTGAATCCCTATGTAACTGCAAGGCTCAGAAGAGCCCACACACTCAGCTCTTAACCCCAGTCTGCAGAAAGTGTCAAAACATGTTTTTCAGCAGAAATAAACATGTTTCTGCAAGTTTGGTCACCCCCATGTAAGTTATGGGGCAGTAACAGCACACTTTTGAAAACGTGTTTTTCAGCCCGAAATAAACGCGTTTTTTCAGACAACTGAATCCCTATGTAACTGCAAGGCTCAGAAGAGCCCACACACTCAGCTCTTAACCCCAGTGTGCAGAAAGTGTCAAAACGTGTTTTTCAGCAGAAATAAACATGTTTCTGCAAGTTTGGTCACCCCCATGTAAGTTATGGGGCAGTAACAGCACACTTTTGAAAACGTGTTTTTCAGCCCGAAATAAACGCGTTTTTTCAGACAACTGAATCCCTATGTAACTGCAAGACTCAGAAGAGCCCACACACTCAGCTCTTAACCCCAGTGTGCAGAAAGTGTCAAAACGTGTTTTTCAGCAGAAATAAACATGTTTCTGCAAGTTTGGTCACCCCCATGTAAGTTATGGGGCAGTAACAGCAAACTTTTGAAAACTTGTTTTTCAGCCCGAAATAAACGCGTTTTTTCAGACAACTGAATCCCTATGTAACTGCAAGGCTCAGAAGAGCCCACACACTCAGCTCTTAACCCCAGTGTGCAGAAAGTGTCAAAACGTGTTTTTCAGCAGAAATAAACATGTTTCTGCAAGTTTGGTCACCCCCATGTAAGTTATGGGGCAGTAACAGCACACTTTTGAAAACGTGTTTTTCAGCCAGAAATAAACGCGTTTTTTCAGACAACTGAATCCCTATGTAACTGCAAGACTCAGAAGAGCCCACACACTCAGCTCTTAACCCCAGTGTGCAGAAAGTGTCAAAACATGTTTTTTCAGCAGAAATAAACATGTTTCTGCAAGTTTGGTCACCCCCATGTAAGTTATGGGGCAGTAACAGCACACTTTTGAAAACGTGTTTTTCAGCCTGAAATAAACGCGTTTTTTCAGACAACTGAATCCCTATGTAACTGCAAGGCTCAGAAGAGCCCACACACTCAGCTCTTAACCCCAGTGTGCAGAAAGTGTCAAAACGTGTTTTTCAGCAGAAATAAACATGTTTCTGCAAGTTTGGTCACCCCCATGTAAGTTATGGGGCAGTAACAGCACACTTTTGAAAACGTGTTTTTCAGCCTGAAATAAACGCGTTTTTCAGACAACTGAATCCCTATGTAACTGCAAGGCTCAGAAGAGCCCACACACTCAGCTCTTAACCCCAGTGTGCAGAAAGTGTCAAAACATGTTTTTTCAGCAGAAATAAACATGTTTCTGCAAGTTTGGTCACCCCCATGTAAGTTATGGGGCAGTAACAGCACACTTTTGAAAACGTGTTTTTCAGCCTGAAATAAACGCGTTTTTTCAGACAACTGAATCCCTATGTAACTGCAAGGCTCAGAAGAGCCCACACACTCAGCTCTTAACCCCAGTGTGCAGAAAGTGTCAAAACGTGTTTTTCAGCAGAAATAAACATGTTTCTGCAAGTTTGGTCACCCCCATGTAAGTTATGGGGCAGTAACAGCACACTTTTGAAAACGTGTTTTTCAGCCAGAAATAAACGCGTTTTTTCAGACAACTGAATCCCTATGTAACTGCAAGACTCAGAAGAGCCCACACACTCAGCTCTTAACCCCAGAGTGCAGAAAGTGTCAAAACGTGTTTTTCAGCAGAAATAAACATGTTTCTGCAAGTTTGGTCACCCCCATGTAAGTTATGTGGCAGTAACAGTACACTTTTGAAAACGTGTTTTTCAGCCCGAAATAAACGCGTTTTTTCAGACAACTGAATCCCTATGTAACTGCAAGGCTCAGAAGAGCCCACACACTCAGCTCTTAACCCCAGTGTGCAGAAAGTGTCAAAACATGTTTTTTCAGCAGAAATAAACATGTTTCTGCAAGTTTGGTCACCCCCATGTAAGTTATGGGGCAGTAACAGCACACTTTTGAAAACGTGTTTTTCAGCCTGAAATAAACGCGTTTTTTCAGACAACTGAATCCCTATGTAACTGCAAGGCTCAGAAGAGCCCACACACTCAGCTCTTAACCCCAGTGTGCAGAAAGTGTCAAAACATGTTTTTCAGCAGAAATAAACATGTTTCTGCAAGTTTGGTCACCCCCATGTAAGTTATGGGGCAGTAACAGCACACTTTTGAAAACGTGTTTTTCAGCCTGAAATAAACGCGTTTTTCAGACAACTGAATCCCTATGTAACTGCAAGGCTCAGAAGATCCCACACACTCAGCTCTTAACCCCAGTGTGCAGAAAGTGTCAAAACGTGTTTTTCAGCAGAAATAAACATGTTTCTGCAAGTTTGGTCACCCCCATGTAAGTTATGGGGCAGTAACAGCACACTTTTGAAAACGTGTTTTTCAGCCCGAAATAAACGCGTTTTTTCAGACAACTGAATCCCTATGTAACTGCAAGACTCAGAAGAGCCCACACACTCAGCTCTTAACCCCAGTGTGCAGAAAGTGTCAAAACGTGTTTTTCAGCAGAAATAAACATGTTTCTGCAAGTTTGGTCACCCCCATGTAAGTTATGGGGCAGTAACAGCACACTTTTGAAAACGTGTTTTTCAGCCCGAAATAAACGCGTTTTTTCAGACAACTGAATCCCTATGTAACTGCAAGACTCAGAAGAGCCCACACACTCAGCTCTTAACCCCAGTGTGCAGAAAGTGTCAAAACGTGATTTTCAGCAGAAATAAACATGTTTCTGCAAGTTTGGTCACCCCCATGTAAGTTATGGGGCAGTAACAGCACACTTTTGAAAACGTGTTTTTCAGCCCGAAATAAACGCGTTTTTTCAGACAACTGAATCCCTATGTAACTGCAAGGCTCAAAAGAGCCCACACACTCAGCTCTTAACCCCAGTGTGCAGAAAGTGTCAAAACGTGTTTTTCAGCAGAAATAAACATGTTTCTGCAAGTTTGGTCACCCCCATGTAAGTTATGGGGCAGTAACAGCACACTTTTGAAAACGTGTTTTTCAGCCAGAAATAAACGCGTTTTTTCAGACAACTGAATCCCTATGTAACTGCAAGACTCAGAAGAGCCCACACACTCAGCTCTTAACCCCAGTGTGCAGAAAGTGTCAAAACATGTTTTTTCAGCAGAAATAAACATGTTTCTGCAAGTTTGGTCACCCCCATGTAAGTTATGGGGCAGTAACAGCACACTTTTGAAAACGTGTTTTTCAGCCTGAAATAAACGCGTTTTTTCAGACAACTGAATCCCTATGTAACTGCAAGGCTCAGAAGAGCCCACACACTCAGCTCTTAACCCCAGTGTGCAGAAAGTGTCAAAACGTGTTTTTCAGCAGAAATAAACATGTTTCTGCAAGTTTGGTCACCCCCATGTAAGTTATGGGGCAGTAACAGCACACTTTTGAAAACGTGTTTTTCAGCCTGAAATAAACGCGTTTTTCAGACAACTGAATCCCTATGTAACTGCAAGGCTCAGAAGAGCCCACACACTCAGCTCTTAACCCCAGTGTGCAGAAAGTGTCAAAACATGTTTTTTCAGCAGAAATAAACATGTTTCTGCAAGTTTGGTCACCCCCATGTAAGTTATGGGGCAGTAACAGCACACTTTTGAAAACGTGTTTTTCAGCCTGAAATAAACGCGTTTTTTCAGACAACTGAATCCCTATGTAACTGCAAGGCTCAGAAGAGCCCACACACTCAGCTCTTAACCCCAGTGTGCAGAAAGTGTCAAAACGTGTTTTTCAGCAGAAATAAACATGTTTCTGCAAGTTTGGTCACCCCCATGTAAGTTATGGGGCAGTAACAGCACACTTTTGAAAACGTGTTTTTCAGCCAGAAATAAACGCGTTTTTTCAGACAACTGAATCCCTATGTAACTGCAAGACTCAGAAGAGCCCACACACTCAGCTCTTAACCCCAGAGTGCAGAAAGTGTCAAAACGTGTTTTTCAGCAGAAATAAACATGTTTCTGCAAGTTTGGTCACCCCCATGTAAGTTATGTGGCAGTAACAGTACACTTTTGAAAACGTGTTTTTCAGCCCGAAATAAACGCGTTTTTTCAGACAACTGAATCCCTATGTAACTGCAAGGCTCAGAAGAGCCCACACACTCAGCTCTTAACCCCAGTGTGCAGAAAGTGTCAAAACATGTTTTTTCAGCAGAAATAAACATGTTTCTGCAAGTTTGGTCACCCCCATGTAAGTTATGGGGCAGTAACAGCACACTTTTGAAAACGTGTTTTTCAGCCTGAAATAAACGCGTTTTTTCAGACAACTGAATCCCTATGTAACTGCAAGGCTCAGAAGAGCCCACACACTCAGCTCTTAACCCCAGTGTGCAGAAAGTGTCAAAACGTGTTTTTCAGCAGAAATAAACATGTTTCTGCAAGTTTGGTCACCCCCATGTAAGTTATGGGGCAGTAACAGCACACTTTTGAAAACGTGTTTTTCAGCCTGAAATAAACGCGTTTTTCAGACAACTGAATCCCTATGTAACTGCAAGGCTCAGAAGATCCCACACACTCAGCTCTTAACCCCAGTGTGCAGAAAGTGTCAAAACGTGTTTTTCAGCAGAAATAAACATGTTTCTGCAAGTTTGGTCACCCCCATGTAAGTTATGGGGCAGTAACAGCACACTTTTGAAAACGTGTTTTTCAGCCCGAAATAAACGCGTTTTTTCAGACAACTGAATCCCTATGTAACTGCAAGACTCAGAAGAGCCCACACACTCAGCTCTTAACCCCAGTGTGCAGAAAGTGTCAAAACGTGTTTTTCAGCAGAAATAAACATGTTTCTGCAAGTTTGGTCACCCCCATGTAAGTTATGGGGCAGTAACAGCACACTTTTGAAAACGTGTTTTTCAGCCCGAAATAAACGCGTTTTTTCAGACAACTGAATCCCTATGTAACTGCAAGACTCAGAAGAGCCCACACACTCAGCTCTTAACCCCAGTGTGCAGAAAGTGTCAAAACGTGATTTTCAGCAGAAATAAACATGTTTCTGCAAGTTTGGTCACCCCCATGTAAGTTATGGGGCAGTAACAGCACACTTTTGAAAACGTGTTTTTCAGCCCGAAATAAACGCGTTTTTTCAGACAACTGAATCCCTATGTAACTGCAAGGCTCAAAAGAGCCCACACACTCAGCTCTTAACCCCAGTGTGCAGAAAGTGTCAAAACGTGTTTTTCAGCAGAAATAAACATGTTTCTGCAAGTTTGGTCACCCCCATGTAAGTTATGGGGCAGTAACAGCACACTTTTGAAAACGTGTTTTTCAGCCCGAAATAAACGCGTTTTTTCAGACAACTGAATCCCTATGTAACTGCAAGACTCAGAAGAGCCCACACACTCAGCTCTTAACCCCAGTGTGCAGAAAGTGTCAAAACGTGTTTTTCAGCAGAAATAAACATGTTTCTGCAAGTTTGGTCACCCCCATGTAAGTTATGGGGCAGTAACAGCACACTTTTGAAAACGTGTTTTTCAGCCCGAAATAAACGCGTTTTTTCAGACAACTGAATCCCTATGTAACTGCAAGGCTCAGAAGAGCCCACACACTCAGCTCTTAACCCCAGTCTGCAGAAAGTGTCAAAACATGTTTTTCAGCAGAAATAAACATGTTTCTGCAAGTTTGGTCACCCCCATGTAAGTTATGGGGCAGTAACAGCACACTTTTGAAAACGTGTTTTTCAGCCCGAAATAAACGCGTTTTTTCAGACAACTGAATCCCTATGTAACTGCAAGGCTCAGAAGAGCCCACACACTCAGCTCTTAACCCCAGTGTGCAGAAAGTGTCAAAACGTGTTTTTCAGCAGAAATAAACATGTTTCTGCAAGTTTGGTCACCCCCATGTAAGTTATGGGGCAGTAACAGCACACTTTTGAAAACGTGTTTTTCAGCCCGAAATAAACGCGTTTTTTCAGACAACTGAATCCCTATGTAACTGCAAGACTCAGAAGAGCCCACACACTCAGCTCTTAACCCCAGTGTGCAGAAAGTGTCAAAACGTGTTTTTCAGCAGAAATAAACATGTTTCTGCAAGTTTGGTCACCCCCATGTAAGTTATGGGGCAGTAACAGCAAACTTTTGAAAACTTGTTTTTCAGCCCGAAATAAACGCGTTTTTTCAGACAACTGAATCCCTATGTAACTGCAAGGCTCAGAAGAGCCCACACACTCAGCTCTTAACCCCAGTGTGCAGAAAGTGTCAAAACGTGTTTTTCAGCAGAAATAAACATGTTTCTGCAAGTTTGGTCACCTCCATGTAAGTTATGGGGCAGTAACAGCACACTTTTGAAAACGTGTTTTTCAGCCAGAAATAAACGCGTTTTTTCAGACAACTGAATCCCTATGTAACTGCAAGACTCAGAAGAGCCCACACACTCAGCTCTTAACCCCAGTGTGCAGAAAGTGTCAAAACGTGTTTTTCAGCAGAAATAAACATGTTTCTGCAAGTTTGGTCACCCCCATGTAAGTTATGGGGCAGTAACAGCACACTTTTGAAAACTTGTTTTTCAGCCCGAAATAAACGCGTTTTTTCAGACAACTGAATCCCTATGTAACTGCAAGGCTCAGAAGAGCCCACACACTCAGCTCTTAACCCCAGTGTGCAGAAAGTGTCAAAACGTGTTTTTCAGCAGAAATAAACATGTTTCTGCAAGTTTGGTCACCCCCATGTAAGTTATGGGGCAGTAACAGCACACTTTTGAAAACGTGTTTTTCAGCCCGAAATAAACGCGTTTTTTCAGACAACTGAATCCCTATGTAACTGCAAGACTCAGAAGAGCCCACACACTCAGCTCTTAACCCCAGTGTGCAGAAAGTGTCAAAATGTGATTTTCAGCAGAAATAAACATGTTTCTGCAAGTGTGGTCACCCCCATGTAAGTTATGGGGCAGTAACAGCACACTTTTGAAAACTTGTTTTTCAGCCCGAAATAAACACGTTTTTTCAGACAACTGAATCCCTATGTAACTGCAAGGCTCAAAAGAGCCCACACACTCAGCTCTTAACCCCAGTGTGCAGAAAGTGTCAAAACGTGTTTTTCAGCAGAAATAAACATGTTTCTGCAAGTTTGGTCACCCCCATGTAAGTTATGGGGCAGTAACAGCACACTTTTGAAAACGTGTTTTTCAGCCCGAAATAAACGCGTTTTTTCAGACAACTGAATCCCTATGTAACTGCAAGGCTCAGAAGAGCCCACACACTCAGCTCTTAACCCCAGTGTGCAGAAAGTGTCAAAACGTGTTTTTCAGCAGAAATAAACATGTTTCTGCAAGTTTGGTCACCCCCATGTAAGTTATGGGGCAGTAACAGCACACTTTTGAAAACGTGTTTTTCAGCCTGAAATAAACGCGTTTTTTCAGACAACTGAATCCCTATGTAACTGCAAGGCTAAGATGAGCCCACACACTCAGCTCTTAACCCCAGTGTGCAGAAAGTGTCAAAACGTGTTTTTCAGCAGAAATAAACATGTTTCTGCAAGTTTGGTCACCCCCATGTAAGTTATGGGGTAGTAACAGCACACTTTTGAAAACTTGTTTTTCAGCCCGAAATAAACACGTTTTTTCAGACAACTGAATCCCTATGTAACTGCAAGGCTCAAAAGAGCCCACACACTCAGCTCTTAACCCCAGTGTGCAGAAAGTGTCAAAACGTGTTTTTCAGCAGAAATAAACATGTTTCTGCAAGTTTGGTCACCCCAATGTAAGTTATGGGGCAGTAACAGCAGACTTTTGAAAACGTGTTTTTCAGCCCGAAATAAACGCGTTTTTTCAGACAACTGAATCCCTATGTAACTGCAAGGCTCAGAAGAGCCCACACACTCAGCTCTTAACCCCAGTGTGCAGAAAGTGTCAAAACATGTTTTTCAGCAGAAATAAACATGTTTCTGCAAGTTTGGTCACCCCCATGTAAGTTATGGGGCAGTAACAGCACACTTTTGAAAACGTGTTTTTCAGCCTGAAATAAACGCGTTTTTTCAGACAACTGAATCCCTATGTAACTGCAAGGCTCAGAAGAGCCCACACACTCAGCTCTTAACCCCAGTGTGCAGAAAGTGTCAAAACGTGTTTTTCAGCAGAAATAAACGTTTCTGCAAGTTTGGTCACCCCCATGTAAGTTATGGGGCAGTAACAGCACACTTTTGAAAACGTGTTTTTCAGCCCGAAATAAACGCGTTTTTTCAGACAACTGAATCCCTATGTAACTGCAAGGCTCAGAAGACCCCACACACTCAGCTCTTAACCCCAGTGTGCAGAAAGTGTAAAAACGTGTTTTTCAGCAGAAATAAACGTTTCTGCAAGTTTGGTCACCCCCATGTAAGTTATGGGGCAGTAACAGCACAGTTTTGAAAACGTGTTTTTCAGCCCGAAATAAACGCGTTTTTTCAGACAACTGAATCCCTATGTAACTGCAAGGCTCAAAAGAGCCCACACACTCAGCTCTTAACCCCAGTGTGCAGAAAGTGTCAAAACGTGTTTTTCAGCAGAAATAAACATGTTTCTGCAAGTTTGGTCACCCCCATGTAAGTTATGGGGCAGTAACAGCACACATTTGAAAACGTGTTTTTCAGCCCGAAATAAACGCGTTTTTTCAGACAACTGAATCCCTATGTAACTGCAAGACTCAGAAGAGCCCACACACTCAGCTCTTAACCCCAGTGTGCAGAAAGTGTCAAAACGTGTTTTTCAGCAGAAATAAACATGTTTCTGCAAGTTTGGTCACCCCCATGTAAGTTATGGGGCAGTAACAGCACACTTTTGAAAACTTGTTTTTCAGCCCGAAATAAACACGTTTTTTCAGACAACTGAATCCCTATGTAACTGCAAGGCTCAAAAGAGCCCACACACTCAGCTCTTAACCCCAGTGTGCAGAAAGTGTCAAAACGTGTTTTTCAGCAGAAATAAACATGTTTCTGCAAGTTTGGTCACCCCCATGTAAGTTATGGGGCAGTAACAGCACACTTTTGAAAACTTGTTTTTCAGCCCGAAATAAACGCGTTTTTTCAGACAACTGAATCCCTATGTAACTGCAAGGCTCAGAATAGCCCACACACTCAGCTCTTAACCCCAGTGTGCAGAAAGTGTCAAAACGTGTTTTTCAGCAGAAATAAACATGTTTCTGCAAGTTTGGTCACCCCCATTTAAGTTATGGGGCAGTAACAGCACACTTTTGAAAACGTGTTTTTCAGCCCGAAATAAACGCGTTTTTTCAGACAACTGAATCCCTATGTAACTGCAAGACTCAGAAGAGCCCACACACTCAGCTCTTAACCCCAGTGTGCAGAAAGTGTCAAAACGGGTTTTTCAGCAGAAATAAACATGTTTCTGCAAGTTTGGTCACCCCCATGTAAGTTATGTGGCAGTAACAGTACACTTTTGAAAACGTGTTTTTCAGCCCGAAATAAACGCGTTTTTTCAGACAACTGAATCCCTATGTAACTGCAAGGCTCAGAAGAGCCCACACACTCAGCTCTTAACCCCAGTGTGCAGAAAGTGTCAAAACGTGTTTTTCAGCAGAAATAAACATGTTTCTGCAAGTTTGGTCACCCCCATGTAAGTTATGGGGCAGTAACAGCACACTTTTGAAAACGTGTTTTTCAGCCCGAAATAAACGCGTTTTTTCAGACAACTGAATCCCTATGTAACTACAAGACTCAGAAGAGCCCACACACTCAGCTCTTAACCCCAGTGTGCAGAAAGTGTCAAAACGTGTTTTTCAGCAGAAATAAACATGTTTCTGCAAGTTTGGTCACCCCCATGTAAGTTATGGGGCAGTAACAGCACACTTTTGAAAACGTGTTTTTCAGCCCGAAATAAACGCGTTTTTTCAGACAACTGAATCCCTATGTAACTGCAAGACTCAGAAGAGCCCACACACTCAGCTCTTAACCCCAGTGTGCAGAAAGTGTCAAAATGTGATTTTCAGCAGAAATAAACATGTTTCTGCAAGTGTGGTCACCCCCATGTAAGTTATGGGGCAGTAACAGCACACTTTTGAAAACTTGTTTTTCAGCCCGAAATAAACACGTTTTTTCAGACAACTGAATCCCTATGTAACTGCAAGGCTCAAAAGAGCCCACACACTCAGCTCTTAACCCCAGTGTGCAGAAAGTGTCAAAACGTGTTTTTCAGCAGAAATAAACATGTTTCTGCAAGTTTGGTCACCCCCATGTAAGTTATGGGGCAGTAACAGCACACTTTTGAAAACGTGTTTTTCAGCCCGAAATAAACGCGTTTTTTCAGACAACTGAATCCCTATGTAACTGCAAGACTCAGAAGAGCCCACACACTCAGCTCTTAACCCCAGAGTGCAGAAAGTGTCAAAACGTGTTTTTCAGCAGAAATAAACATGTTTCTGCAAGTTTGGTCACCCACATGTAAGTTATGTGGCAGTAAAAGTACACTTTTGAAAACGTGTTTTTCAGCCCGAAATAAACGCGTTTTTTCAGACAACTGAATCCCTATGTAACTGCAAGGCTCAGAAGAGCCCACACACTCAGCTCTTAACCCCAGTGTGCAGAAAGTGTCAAAACATGTTTTTCAGCAGAAATAAACATGTTTCTGCAAGTTTGGTCACCCCCATGTAAGTTATGGGGCAGTAACAGCACAGTTTTGAAAACGTGTTTTTCAGCCCGAAATAAACGCGTTTTTTCAGACAACTGAATCCCTATGTAACTGCAAGGCTCAGAAGAGCCCACACACTCAGCTCTTAACCCCAGTGTGCAGAAAGTGTCAAAACGTGTTTTTCAGCAGAAATAAACATGTTTCTGCAAGTTTGGTCACCCCCATGTAAGTTATGGGGCAGTAACAGCACACTTTTGAAAACATGTTTTTCAGCCCGAAATAAACGCGTTTTTTCAGACAACTGAATCCCTATGTAACTGCAAGACTCAGAAGAGCCCACACACTCACCTCTTAACCCCAGTGTGCAGAAAGTGTCAAAACGTGTTTTTCAGCAGAAATAAACATGTTTCTGCAAGTTTGGTCACCCCCATGTAAGTTATGTGGCAGTAACAGTACACTTTTGAAAACGTGTTTTTCAGCCCGAAATAAACGCGTTTTTTCAGACAACTGAATCCCTATGTAACTGCAAGGCTCAGAAGAGCCCACACACTCAGCTCTTAACCCCAGTGTGCAGAAAGTGTCAAAACATGTTTTTTCAGCAGAAATAAACATGTTTCTGCAAGTTTGGTCACCCCCATGTAAGTTATGGGGCAGTAACAGCACACTTTTGAAAACGTGTTTTTCAGCCTGAAATAAACGCGTTTTTTCAGACAACTGAATCCCTATGTAACTGCAAGGCTCAGAAGAGCCCACACACTCAGCTCTTAACCCCAGTGTGCAGAAAGTGTCAAAATGTGTTTTTCAGCAGAAATAAACATGTTTCTGCAAGTTTGGTCACCCCCATGTAAGTTATGGGGCAGTAACAGCACACTTTTGAAAACTTGTTTTTCAGCCCGAAATAAACGCGTTTTTTCAGACAACTGAATCCCTATGTAACTGCAAGACTCAGAAGAGCCCACACACTCAGCTCTTAACCCCAGTGTGCAGAAAGTGTCAAAATGTGATTTTCAGCAGAAATAAACATGTTTCTGCAAGTGTGGTCACCCCCATGTAAGTTATGGGGCAGTAACAGCACACTTTTGAAAACTTGTTTTTCAGCCCGAAATAAACACGTTTTTTCAGACAACTGAATCCCTATGTAACTGCAAGGCTCAAAAGAGCCCACACACTCAGCTCTTAACCCCAGTGTGCAGAAAGTGTCAAAACGTGTTTTTCAGCAGAAATAAACATGTTTCTGCAAGTTTGGTCACCCCCATGTAAGTTATGGGGCAGTAACAGCACACTTTTGAAAACGTGTTTTTCAGCCCGAAATAAACGCGTTTTTTCAGACAACTGAATCCCTATGTAACTGCAAGGCTCAGAAGAGCCCACACACTCAGCTCTTAACCCCAGTGTGCAGAAAGTGTCAAAACATGTTTTTCAGCAGAAATAAACATGTTTCTGCAAGTTTGGTCACCCCCATGTAAGTTATGGGGCAGTAACAGCACAGTTTTGAAAACGTGTTTTTCAGCCCGAAATAAACGCGTTTTTTCAGACAACTGAATCCCTATGTAACTGCAAGGCTCAGAAGAGCCCACACACTCAGCTCTTAACCCCAGTGTGCAGAAAGTGTCAAAACGTGTTTTTCAGCAGAAATAAACATGTTTCTGCAAGTTTGGTCACCCCCATGTAAGTTATGGGGCAGTAACAGCACACTTTTGAAAACGTGTTTTTCAGCCTGAAATAAACGCGTTTTTTCAGACAACTGAATCCCTATGTAACTGCAAGGCTAAGAAGAGCCCACACACTCAGCTCTTAACCCCAGTGTGCAGAAAGTGTCAAAACGTGTTTTTCAGCAGAAATAAACATGTTTCTGCAAGTTTGGTCACCCCCATGTAAGTTATGGGGTAGTAACAGCACACTTTTGAAAACTTGTTTTTCAGCCCGAAATAAACACGTTTTTTCAGACAACTGAATCCCTATGTAACTGCAAGGCTCAAAAGAGCCCACACACTCAGCTCTTAACCCCAGTGTGCAGAAAGTGTCAAAACGTGTTTTTCAGCAGAAATAAACATGTTTCTGCAAGTTTGGTCACCCCAATGTAAGTTATGGGGCAGTAACAGCACACTTTTGAAAACGTGTTTTTCAGCCCGAAATAAACGCGTTTTTTCAGACAACTGAATCCCTATGTAACTGCAAGGCTCAGAAGAGCCCACACACTCAGCTCTTAACCCCAGTGTGCAGAAAGTGTCAAAACATGTTTTTCAGCAGAAATAAACATGTTTCTGCAAGTTTGGTCACCCCCATGTAAGTTATGGGGCAGTAACAGCACACTTTTGAAAACGTGTTTTTCAGCCTGAAATAAACGCGTTTTTTCAGACAACTGAATCCCTATGTAACTGCAAGGCTCAGAAGAGCCCACACACTCAGCTCTTAACCCCAGTGTGCAGAAAGTGTCAAAACGTGTTTTTCAGCAGAAATAAACGTTTCTGCAAGTTTGGTCACCCCCATGTAAGTTATGGGGCAGTAACAGCACACTTTTGAAAACGTGTTTTTCAGCCCGAAATAAACGCGTTTTTTCAGACAACTGAATCCCTATGTAACTGCAAGGCTCAGAAGACCCCACACACTCAGCTCTTAACCCCAGTGTGCAGAAAGTGTAAAAACGTGTTTTTCAGCAGAAATAAACATGTTTCTGCAAGTTTGGTCACCCCCATGTAAGTTATGGGGCAGTAACAGCACACTTTTGAAAACGTGTTTTTCAGCCCGAAATAAACGCGTTTTTTCAGACAACTGAATCCCTATGTAACTGCAAGGCTCAAAAGAGCCCACACACTCAGCTCTTAACCCCAGTGTGCAGAAAGTGTCAAAACGTGTTTTTCAGCAGAAATAAACATGTTTCTGCAAGTTTGGTCACCCCCATGTAAGTTATGGGGCAGTAACAGCACACATTTGAAAACGTGTTTTTCAGCCCGAAATAAACGCGTTTTTTCAGACAACTGAATCCCTATGTAACTGCAAGACTCAGAAGAGCCCACACACTCAGCTCTTAACCCCAGTGTGCAGAAAGTGTCAAAATGTGATTTTCAGCAGAAATAAACATGTTTCTGCAAGTGTGGTCACCCCCATGTAAGTTATGGGGCAGTAACAGCACACTTTTGAAAACTTGTTTTTCAGCCCGAAATAAACACGTTTTTTCAGACAACTGAATCCCTATGTAACTGCAAGGCTCAAAAGAGCCCACACACTCAGCTCTTAACCCCTGTGTGCAGAAAGTGTCAAAACGTGTTTTTCAGCAGAAATAAACGTTTCTGCAAGTTTGGTCTACCCCATGTAAGTTATGGGGCAGTAACAGCACACTTTTGAAAACGTGTTTTTCAGCCCGAAATAAACGCGTTTTTTCAGACAACTGAATCCCTATGTAACTGCAAGGCTCAAAAGAGCCCACACACTCAGCTCTTAACCCCAGTGTGCAGAAAGTGTCAAAATGTGATTTTCAGCAGAAATAAACATGTTTCTGCAAGTGTGGTCACCCCCATGTAAGTTATGGGGCAGTAACAGCACACTTTTGAAAACTTGTTTTTCAGCCCGAAATAAACACGTTTTTTCAGACAACTGAATCCCTATGTAACTGCAAGGCTCAAAAGAGCCCACACACTCAGCTCTTAACCCCTGTGTGCAGAAAGTGTCAAAACGTGTTTTTCAGCAGAAATAAACGTTTCTGCAAGTTTGGTCTACCCCATGTAAGTTATGGGGCAGTAACAGCACACTTTTGAAAACGTGTTTTTCAGCCCGAAATAAACGCGTTTTTTCAGACAACTGAATCCCTATGTAACTGCAAGGCTCAAAAGAGCCCACACACTCAGCTCTTAACCCCAGTGTGCAGAAAGTGTCAAAACGTGTTTTTCAGCAGAAATAAACATGTTTCTGCAAGTTTGGTCACCCCCATGTAAGTTATGGGGCAGTAACAGCACACTTTTGAAAACGTGTTTTTCAGCCCGAAATAAACGCGTTTTTTCAGACAACTGAATCCCTATGTAACTGCAAGACTCAGAAGAGCCCACACACTCAGCTCTTAACCCCAGAGTGCAGAAAGTGTCAAAACGTGTTTTTCAGCAGAAATAAACATGTTTCTGCAAGTTTGGTCACCCCCATGTAAGTTATGTGGCAGTAACAGTACACTTTTGAAAACGTGTTTTTCAGCCCGAAATAAACGCGTTTTTTCAGACAACTGAATCCCTATGTAACTGCAAGGCTCAGAAGAGCCCACACACTCAGCTCTTAACCCCAGTGTGCAGAAAGTGTCAAAACGTGTTTTTCAGCAGAAATAAACATGTTTCTGCAAGTTTGGTCACCCCCATGTAAGTTATGTGGCAGTAACAGTACACTTTTGAAAACGTGTTTTTCAGACCGAAATAAACGCGTTTTTTCAGACAACTGAATCCCTATGTAACTGCAAGGCTCAGAAGAGCCCACACACTCAGCTCTTAACCCCAGTGTGCAGAAAGTGTCAAAACATGTTTTTTCAGCAGAAATAAACATGTTTCTGCAAGTTTGGTCACCCCCATGTAAGTTATGGGGCAGTAACAGCACACTTTTGAAAACGTGTTTTTCAGCCTGAAATAAACGCGTTTTTTCAGACAACTGAATCCCTATGTAACTGCAAGGCTCAGAAGAGCCCACACACTCAGCTCTTAACCCCAGTGTGCAGAAAGTGTCAAAACGTGTTTTTTAGCAGAAATAAACATGTTTCTGCAAGTTTGGTCACCCCCATGTAAGTTATGGGGCAGTAACAGCACACTTTAGAAAACGTGTTATTCAGCCTGAAATAAACGCGTTTTTTCAGACAACTGAATCCCTATGTAACTGCAAGGCTCAGAAGAGCCCACACACTCAGCTCTTAACCCCAGTGTGCAGAAAGTGTCAAAACGTGTTTTTCAGCAGAAATAAACATGTTTTTGCAAGTTTGGTCACCCCCATGTAAGTTATGGGGCAGTAACAGCACACTTTTGAAAACGTGTTTTTCAGCCTGAAATAAACGCGTTTTTTCAGACAACTGAATCCCTATGTAACTGCAAGGCTCAGAAGAGCCCACACACTCAGCTCTTAACCCCAGTGTGCAGAAAGTGTCAAAACATGTTTTTTCAGCAGAAATAAACATGTTTCTGCAAGTTTGGTCACCCCCATGTAAGTTATGGGGCAGTAACAGCACACTTTTGAAAACGTGTTTTTCAGCCTGAAATAAACGCGTTTTTTCAGACAACTGAATCCCTATGTAACTGCAAGGCTCAGAAGAGCCCACACACTCAGCTCTTAACCCCAGTGTGCAGAAAGTGTCAAAACGTGTTTTTTAGCAGAAATAAACATGTTTCTGCAAGTTTGGTCACCCCCATGTAAGTTATGGGGCAGTAACAGCACACTTTAGAAAACGTGTTATTCAGCCTGAAATAAACGCGTTTTTTCAGACAACTGAATCCCTATGTAACTGCAAGGCTCAGAAGAGCCCACACACTCAGCTCTTAACCCCAGTGTGCAGAAAGTGTCAAAACGTGTTTTTCAGCAGAAATAAACATGTTTTTGCAAGTTTGGTCACCCCCATGTAAGTTATGGGGCAGTAACAGCACACTTTTGAAAACGTGTTTTTCAGCCTGAAATAAACGCGTTTTTTCAGACAACTGAATCCCTATGTAACTGCAAGGCTCAGAAGAGCCCACACACTCAGCTCTTAACCCCAGTGTGCAGAAAGTGTCAAAACGTGTTTTTCAGCAGAAATAAACATGTTTCTGCAAGTTTGGTCACCCCCATGTAAGTTATGGGGCAGTAACAGCACACTTTTGAAAACGTGTTTTTCAGCCCGAAATAAACGCGTTTTTTCAGACAACTGAATCCCTATGTAACTGCAAGACTCAGAAGAGCCCACACACTCAGCTCTTAACCCCAGTGTGCAGAAAGTGTCAAAATGTGATTTTCAGCAGAAATAAACATGTTTCTGCAAGTGTGGTCACCCCCATGTAAGTTATGGGGCAGTAACAGCACACTTTTGAAAACTTGTTTTTCAGCCCGAAATAAACACGTTTTTTCAGACAACTGAATCCCTATGTAACTGCAAGGCTCAAAAGAGCCCACACACTCAGCTCTTAACCCCAGTGTGCAGAAAGTGTCAAAACGTGTTTTTCAGCAGAAATAAACATGTTTCTGCAAGTTTGGTCACCCCCATGTAAGTTATGGGGCAGTAACAGCACACTTTTGAAAACGTGTTTTTCAGCCCGAAATAAACGCGTTTTTTCAGACAACTGAATCCCTATGTAACTGCAAGACTCAGAAGAGCCCACACACTCAGCTCTTAACCCCAGAGTGCAGAAAGTGTCAAAACGTGTTTTTCAGCAGAAATAAACATGTTTCTGCAAGTTTGGTCACCCACATGTAAGTTATGTGGCAGTAAAAGTACACTTTTGAAAACGTGTTTTTCAGCCCGAAATAAACGCGTTTTTTCAGACAACTGAATCCCTATGTAACTGCAAGGCTCAGAAGAGCCCACACACTCAGCTCTTAACCCCAGTGTGCAGAAAGTGTCAAAACATGTTTTTCAGCAGAAATAAACATGTTTCTGCAAGTTTGGTCACCCCCATGTAAGTTATGGGGCAGTAACAGCACAGTTTTGAAAACGTGTTTTTCAGCCCGAAATAAACGCGTTTTTTCAGACAACTGAATCCCTATGTAACTGCAAGGCTCAGAAGAGCCCACACACTCAGCTCTTAACCCCAGTGTGCAGAAAGTGTCAAAACGTGTTTTTCAGCAGAAATAAACATGTTTCTGCAAGTTTGGTCACCCCCATGTAAGTTATGGGGCAGTAACAGCACACTTTTGAAAACATGTTTTTCAGCCCGAAATAAACGCGTTTTTTCAGACAACTGAATCCCTATGTAACTGCAAGACTCAGAAGAGCCCACACACTCACCTCTTAACCCCAGTGTGCAGAAAGTGTCAAAACGTGTTTTTCAGCAGAAATAAACATGTTTCTGCAAGTTTGGTCACCCCCATGTAAGTTATGTGGCAGTAACAGTACACTTTTGAAAACGTGTTTTTCAGCCCGAAATAAACGCGTTTTTTCAGACAACTGAATCCCTATGTAACTGCAAGGCTCAGAAGAGCCCACACACTCAGCTCTTAACCCCAGTGTGCAGAAAGTGTCAAAACATGTTTTTTCAGCAGAAATAAACATGTTTCTGCAAGTTTGGTCACCCCCATGTAAGTTATGGGGCAGTAACAGCACACTTTTGAAAACGTGTTTTTCAGCCTGAAATAAACGCGTTTTTTCAGACAACTGAATCCCTATGTAACTGCAAGGCTCAGAAGAGCCCACACACTCAGCTCTTAACCCCAGTGTGCAGAAAGTGTCAAAATGTGTTTTTCAGCAGAAATAAACATGTTTCTGCAAGTTTGGTCACCCCCATGTAAGTTATGGGGCAGTAACAGCACACTTTTGAAAACTTGTTTTTCAGCCCGAAATAAACGCGTTTTTTCAGACAACTGAATCCCTATGTAACTGCAAGACTCAGAAGAGCCCACACACTCAGCTCTTAACCCCAGTGTGCAGAAAGTGTCAAAATGTGATTTTCAGCAGAAATAAACATGTTTCTGCAAGTGTGGTCACCCCCATGTAAGTTATGGGGCAGTAACAGCACACTTTTGAAAACTTGTTTTTCAGCCCGAAATAAACACGTTTTTTCAGACAACTGAATCCCTATGTAACTGCAAGGCTCAAAAGAGCCCACACACTCAGCTCTTAACCCCAGTGTGCAGAAAGTGTCAAAACGTGTTTTTCAGCAGAAATAAACATGTTTCTGCAAGTTTGGTCACCCCCATGTAAGTTATGGGGCAGTAACAGCACACTTTTGAAAACGTGTTTTTCAGCCCGAAATAAACGCGTTTTTTCAGACAACTGAATCCCTATGTAACTGCAAGGCTCAGAAGAGCCCACACACTCAGCTCTTAACCCCAGTGTGCAGAAAGTGTCAAAACATGTTTTTCAGCAGAAATAAACATGTTTCTGCAAGTTTGGTCACCCCCATGTAAGTTATGGGGCAGTAACAGCACAGTTTTGAAAACGTGTTTTTCAGCCCGAAATAAACGCGTTTTTTCAGACAACTGAATCCCTATGTAACTGCAAGGCTCAGAAGAGCCCACACACTCAGCTCTTAACCCCAGTGTGCAGAAAGTGTCAAAACGTGTTTTTCAGCAGAAATAAACATGTTTCTGCAAGTTTGGTCACCCCCATGTAAGTTATGGGGCAGTAACAGCACACTTTTGAAAACGTGTTTTTCAGCCTGAAATAAACGCGTTTTTTCAGACAACTGAATCCCTATGTAACTGCAAGGCTAAGAAGAGCCCACACACTCAGCTCTTAACCCCAGTGTGCAGAAAGTGTCAAAACGTGTTTTTCAGCAGAAATAAACATGTTTCTGCAAGTTTGGTCACCCCCATGTAAGTTATGGGGTAGTAACAGCACACTTTTGAAAACTTGTTTTTCAGCCCGAAATAAACACGTTTTTTCAGACAACTGAATCCCTATGTAACTGCAAGGCTCAAAAGAGCCCACACACTCAGCTCTTAACCCCAGTGTGCAGAAAGTGTCAAAACGTGTTTTTCAGCAGAAATAAACATGTTTCTGCAAGTTTGGTCACCCCAATGTAAGTTATGGGGCAGTAACAGCACACTTTTGAAAACGTGTTTTTCAGCCCGAAATAAACGCGTTTTTTCAGACAACTGAATCCCTATGTAACTGCAAGGCTCAGAAGAGCCCACACACTCAGCTCTTAACCCCAGTGTGCAGAAAGTGTCAAAACATGTTTTTCAGCAGAAATAAACATGTTTCTGCAAGTTTGGTCACCCCCATGTAAGTTATGGGGCAGTAACAGCACACTTTTGAAAACGTGTTTTTCAGCCTGAAATAAACGCGTTTTTTCAGACAACTGAATCCCTATGTAACTGCAAGGCTCAGAAGAGCCCACACACTCAGCTCTTAACCCCAGTGTGCAGAAAGTGTCAAAACGTGTTTTTCAGCAGAAATAAACGTTTCTGCAAGTTTGGTCACCCCCATGTAAGTTATGGGGCAGTAACAGCACACTTTTGAAAACGTGTTTTTCAGCCCGAAATAAACGCGTTTTTTCAGACAACTGAATCCCTATGTAACTGCAAGGCTCAGAAGACCCCACACACTCAGCTCTTAACCCCAGTGTGCAGAAAGTGTAAAAACGTGTTTTTCAGCAGAAATAAACATGTTTCTGCAAGTTTGGTCACCCCCATGTAAGTTATGGGGCAGTAACAGCACACTTTTGAAAACGTGTTTTTCAGCCCGAAATAAACGCGTTTTTTCAGACAACTGAATCCCTATGTAACTGCAAGGCTCAAAAGAGCCCACACACTCAGCTCTTAACCCCAGTGTGCAGAAAGTGTCAAAACGTGTTTTTCAGCAGAAATAAACATGTTTCTGCAAGTTTGGTCACCCCCATGTAAGTTATGGGGCAGTAACAGCACACATTTGAAAACGTGTTTTTCAGCCCGAAATAAACGCGTTTTTTCAGACAACTGAATCCCTATGTAACTGCAAGACTCAGAAGAGCCCACACACTCAGCTCTTAACCCCAGTGTGCAGAAAGTGTCAAAATGTGATTTTCAGCAGAAATAAACATGTTTCTGCAAGTGTGGTCACCCCCATGTAAGTTATGGGGCAGTAACAGCACACTTTTGAAAACTTGTTTTTCAGCCCGAAATAAACACGTTTTTTCAGACAACTGAATCCCTATGTAACTGCAAGGCTCAAAAGAGCCCACACACTCAGCTCTTAACCCCTGTGTGCAGAAAGTGTCAAAACGTGTTTTTCAGCAGAAATAAACGTTTCTGCAAGTTTGGTCTACCCCATGTAAGTTATGGGGCAGTAACAGCACACTTTTGAAAACGTGTTTTTCAGCCCGAAATAAACGCGTTTTTTCAGACAACTGAATCCCTATGTAACTGCAAGGCTCAAAAGAGCCCACACACTCAGCTCTTAACCCCAGTGTGCAGAAAGTGTCAAAATGTGATTTTCAGCAGAAATAAACATGTTTCTGCAAGTGTGGTCACCCCCATGTAAGTTATGGGGCAGTAACAGCACACTTTTGAAAACTTGTTTTTCAGCCCGAAATAAACACGTTTTTTCAGACAACTGAATCCCTATGTAACTGCAAGGCTCAAAAGAGCCCACACACTCAGCTCTTAACCCCTGTGTGCAGAAAGTGTCAAAACGTGTTTTTCAGCAGAAATAAACGTTTCTGCAAGTTTGGTCTACCCCATGTAAGTTATGGGGCAGTAACAGCACACTTTTGAAAACGTGTTTTTCAGCCCGAAATAAACGCGTTTTTTCAGACAACTGAATCCCTATGTAACTGCAAGGCTCAAAAGAGCCCACACACTCAGCTCTTAACCCCAGTGTGCAGAAAGTGTCAAAACGTGTTTTTCAGCAGAAATAAACATGTTTCTGCAAGTTTGGTCACCCCCATGTAAGTTATGGGGCAGTAACAGCACACTTTTGAAAACGTGTTTTTCAGCCCGAAATAAACGCGTTTTTTCAGACAACTGAATCCCTATGTAACTGCAAGACTCAGAAGAGCCCACACACTCAGCTCTTAACCCCAGAGTGCAGAAAGTGTCAAAACGTGTTTTTCAGCAGAAATAAACATGTTTCTGCAAGTTTGGTCACCCCCATGTAAGTTATGTGGCAGTAACAGTACACTTTTGAAAACGTGTTTTTCAGCCCGAAATAAACGCGTTTTTTCAGACAACTGAATCCCTATGTAACTGCAAGGCTCAGAAGAGCCCACACACTCAGCTCTTAACCCCAGTGTGCAGAAAGTGTCAAAACGTGTTTTTCAGCAGAAATAAACATGTTTCTGCAAGTTTGGTCACCCCCATGTAAGTTATGTGGCAGTAACAGTACACTTTTGAAAACGTGTTTTTCAGACCGAAATAAACGCGTTTTTTCAGACAACTGAATCCCTATGTAACTGCAAGGCTCAGAAGAGCCCACACACTCAGCTCTTAACCCCAGTGTGCAGAAAGTGTCAAAACATGTTTTTTCAGCAGAAATAAACATGTTTCTGCAAGTTTGGTCACCCCCATGTAAGTTATGGGGCAGTAACAGCACACTTTTGAAAACGTGTTTTTCAGCCTGAAATAAACGCGTTTTTTCAGACAACTGAATCCCTATGTAACTGCAAGGCTCAGAAGAGCCCACACACTCAGCTCTTAACCCCAGTGTGCAGAAAGTGTCAAAACGTGTTTTTTAGCAGAAATAAACATGTTTCTGCAAGTTTGGTCACCCCCATGTAAGTTATGGGGCAGTAACAGCACACTTTAGAAAACGTGTTATTCAGCCTGAAATAAACGCGTTTTTTCAGACAACTGAATCCCTATGTAACTGCAAGGCTCAGAAGAGCCCACACACTCAGCTCTTAACCCCAGTGTGCAGAAAGTGTCAAAACGTGTTTTTCAGCAGAAATAAACATGTTTTTGCAAGTTTGGTCACCCCCATGTAAGTTATGGGGCAGTAACAGCACACTTTTGAAAACGTGTTTTTCAGCCTGAAATAAACGCGTTTTTTCAGACAACTGAATCCCTATGTAACTGCAAGGCTCAGAAGAGCCCACACACTCAGCTCTTAACCCCAGTGTGCAGAAAGTGTCAAAACATGTTTTTTCAGCAGAAATAAACATGTTTCTGCAAGTTTGGTCACCCCCATGTAAGTTATGGGGCAGTAACAGCACACTTTTGAAAACGTGTTTTTCAGCCTGAAATAAACGCGTTTTTTCAGACAACTGAATCCCTATGTAACTGCAAGGCTCAGAAGAGCCCACACACTCAGCTCTTAACCCCAGTGTGCAGAAAGTGTCAAAACGTGTTTTTTAGCAGAAATAAACATGTTTCTGCAAGTTTGGTCACCCCCATGTAAGTTATGGGGCAGTAACAGCACACTTTAGAAAACGTGTTATTCAGCCTGAAATAAACGCGTTTTTTCAGACAACTGAATCCCTATGTAACTGCAAGGCTCAGAAGAGCCCACACACTCAGCTCTTAACCCCAGTGTGCAGAAAGTGTCAAAACGTGTTTTTCAGCAGAAATAAACATGTTTTTGCAAGTTTGGTCACCCCCATGTAAGTTATGGGGCAGTAACAGCACACTTTTGAAAACGTGTTTTTCAGCCTGAAATAAACGCGTTTTTTCAGACAACTGAATCCCTATGTAACTGCAAGGCTCAGAAGAGCCCACACACTCAGCTCTTAACCCCAGTGTGCAGAAAGTGTCAAAACGTGTTTTTCAGCAGAAATAAACATGTTTCTGCAAGTTTGGTCACCCCCATGTAAGTTATGGGGCAGTAACAGCACACATTTGAAAACGTGTTTTTCAGCCCGAAATAAACGCGTTTTTTCAGACAACTGAATCCCTATGTAACTGCAAGACTCAGAAGAGCCCACACACTCAGCTCTTAACCCCAGTGTGCAGAAAGTGTCAAAACGTGTTTTTCAGCAGAAATAAACATGTTTCTGCAAGTTTGGTCACCCCCATGTAAGTTATGGGGCAGTAACAGCACACTTTTGAAAACGTGTTTTTCAGCCCGAAATAAACGCGTTTTTTCAGACAACTGAATCCCTATGTAACTGCAAGACTCAGAAGAGCCCACACACTCAGCTCTTAACCCCAGTGTGCAGAAATTGTCAAAACGTGATTTTCAGCAGAAATAAACATGTTTCTGCAAGTTTGGTCACCCCCATGTAAGTTATGGGGCAGTAACAGCACACTTTTGAAAACGTGTTTTTCAGCCCGAAATAAACGCGTTTTTTCAGACAACTGAATCCCTATGTAACTGCAAGGCTCAAAAGAGCCCACACACTCAGCTCTTAACCCCAGTGTGCAGAAAGTGTCAAAACGTGTTTTTCAGCAGAAATAAACATGTTTCTGCAAGTTTGGTCACCCCCATGTAAGTTATGGGGCAGTAACAGCACACTTTTGAAAACGTGTTTTTCAGCCCGAAATAAACGCGTTTTTTCAGACAACTGAATCCCTATGTAACTGCAAGACTCAGAAGAGCCCACACACTCAGCTCTTAACCCCAGTGTGCAGAAAGTGTCAAAACGTGTTTTTCAGCAGAAATAAACATGTTTCTGCAAGTTTGGTCACCCCCATGTAAGTTATGGGGCAGTAACAGCACACTTTTGAAAACTTGTTTTTCAGCCCGAAATAAACGCGTTTTTTCAGACAACTGAATCCCTATGTAACTGCAAGGCTCAGAAGAGCCCACACACTCAGCTCTTAACCCCAGTGTGCAGAAAGTGTCAAAACGTGTTTTTCAGCAGAAATAAACATGTTTCTGCAAGTTTGGTCACCCCCATGTAAGTTATGGGGCAGTAACAGCACACTTTTGAAAACGTGTTTTTCAGCCCGAAATAAACGCGTTTTTTCAGACAACTGAATCCCTATGTAACTGCAAGACTCAGAAGAGCCCACACACTCAGCTCTTAACCCCAGTGTGCAGAAAGTGTCAAAATGTGATTTTCAGCAGAAATAAACATGTTTCTGCAAGTGTGGTCACCCCCATGTAAGTTATGGGGCAGTAACAGCACACTTTTGAAAACTTGTTTTTCAGCCCGAAATAAACACGTTTTTTCAGACAACTGAATCCCTATGTAACTGCAAGGCTCAAAAGAGCCCACACACTCAGCTCTTAACCCCAGTGTGCAGAAAGTGTCAAAACGTGTTTTTCAGCAGAAATAAACGTTTCTGCAAGTTTGGTCTACCCCATGTAAGTTATGGGGCAGTAACAGCACACTTTTGAAAACGTGTTTTTCAGCCCGAAATAAACGCGTTTTTTCAGATGTAGCGGCGAGGCTTAATAATAAGGCAGAATTAAGTGTTTCTGAGCTTCCCAAATGAGGCCTCATTTCTCTGTTCATCTCTGTGGTGCAGCCACAGAGAAACCATTCATGCAAGGTGATTTAAGGTCCAAGGACAGCTCCCAAAGGGGGATGCACTTAGCTAAGCCTGGCTATCATGATCAATGGTCATCCATTGGTGCCTATCTGTCTAGGGAGTGCGAGTTGGACATCTGGATTGCATTCCTAAGTGTCAGGACTAAGTGACTCATATCTCACCTTGATCAACCAATCAGGGACTGGTAGGGCCGAGTAACCCACGTGGGACTCTGATGCCCATGGAACTTTCAGCCAATCAATGAGCTGAAGTTCCTCCAGGTAAAAACAGGCAACACAGAGAGCCTGGGAGATTCAGACAAGATTGAGATTCAGATTGAGATTCAGATTCAACAAGATTCTGTGAGAATTCCAGGGCAGGACGGCCCAGGAGCAGAAGGCTCCCAAGGGCAGGACATTCTCGCAGCGCGCCTCCTGACCATCCTGAGACTCAGCCCGGACAACCACGGAACGGCCAGTGTGTCCGAGTGCCAGAACTTTCCTTTGTTCTAAGAGTCTAGAGTGGAGGTTGCCAGAGAGTAACCAGCAGCAGGCCTCCTGAACAGGTCGGAACTGTGGAAAGCTGAATCACTATTCAGAACTAGCTCTTCATCAGGAACGAACCAGTCCTCTTCCTGACTTGCTGGGACCCACAGTCATCTTTTCTCCTGTGCACAAACTTTGCTAGTTAATGCCAACAGTGAGCATCAGCAGCGCACCGTCGCAAGCCGCACAGCACAGCCTGGCACGGAGCCAGAGAGCGCGGATTGGACAGCAACAGCCTGCAACTGTTTCTTTGTGCCCGCAGGAGATCTGAATCCCCAAAGATTGGATGAGTATTCAACTTCAATGCATTACAGCTCGAGAATTCAATTGTTATCCCAACCAGTTGATATCAATTTAATTCCTAAGAGTTATGTACTTGTTTGAGTATCTAATGTAGAAGTTGTAACCAAGTTCACGTTACGAAACGGTCTTAATGAATGATATACTGAACGTATGTCCTCTTGATGTGTAACACTTTGTAACTGATTGAATATATATCTTTTGTATTCTGATAACCCTCTCGATAAGATCTGTTAGGTTTATATGCATATTCTATGTATTAATAAATGTATCCTCGTGTATTAGTACCTGTGTGTGCGCGTTGTTTGAGTTATGTCGCATGGTTGGATTCTAAAGCCATCAAAAGAATCAACTTTGTGATTTACTGCTACAATTAATAATTGTCTCAGTAAATGCCCAAACCCTACAGAACTGGTGCCTTCAGAGAGCCACTATGATTACATATTTGGCGTCCCTGAACCGGCTATGAATCACTACACAGACAACTGAATCCCTATGTAACTGCAAGGCTCAAAAGAGCCCACACACTCAGCTCTTAACCCCAGTGTGCAGAAAGTGTCAAAACGTGTTTTTCAGCAGAAATAAACATGTTTCTGCAAGTTTGGTCACCCCCATGTAAGTTATGGGGCAGTAACAGCACACTTTTGAAAACATGTTTTTCAGCCCGAAATAAACGCGTTTTTTCAGACAACTGAATCCCTATGTAACTGCAAGACTCAGAAGAGCCCACACACTCAGCTCTTAACCCCAGAGTGCAGAAAGTGTCAAAACGTGTTTTTCAGCAGAAATAAACATGTTTCTGCAAGTTTGGTCACCCCCATGTAAGTTATGTGGCAGTAACAGTACACTTTTGAAAACGTGTTTTTCAGCCCGAAATAAACGCGTTTTTTCAGACAACTGAATCCCTATGTAACTGCAAGGCTCAGAAGAGCCCACACACTCAGCTCTTAACCCCAGTGTGCAGAAAGTGTCAAAACATGTTTTTCAGCAGAAATAAACATGTTTCTGCAAGTTTGGTCACCCCCATGTAAGTTATGGGGCAGTAACAGCACACTTTTGAAAACGTGTTTTTCAGCCCGAAATAAACGCGTTTTTTCAGACAACTGAATCCCTATGTAACTGCAAGGCTCAGAAGAGCCCACACACTCAGCTCTTAACCCCAGTGTGCAGAAAGTGTCAAAACGTGTTTTTCAGCAGAAATAAACATGTTTCTGCAAGTTTGGTCACCCCCATGTAAGTTATGGGGCAGTAACAGCACACTTCTGAAAACATGTTTTTCAGCCCGAAATAAACGCGTTTTTTCAGACAACTGAATCCCTATGTAACTGCAAGACTCAGAAGAGCCCACACACTCAGCTCTTAACCCCAGTGTGCAGAAAGTGTCAAAACGTGTTTTTCAGCAGAAATAAACATGTTTCTGCAAGTTTGGTCACCCCCATGTAAGTTATGTGGCAGTAACAGTACACTTTTGAAAACGTGTTTTTCAGCCCGAAATAAACGCGTTTTTTCAGACAACTGAATCCCTATGTAACTGCAAGGCTCAGAAGAGCCCACACACTCAGCTCTTAACCCCAGTGTGCAGAAAGTGTCAAAACATGTTTTTTCAGCAGAAATAAACATGTTTCTGCAAGTTTGGTCACCCCCATGTAAGTTATGGGGCAGTAACAGCACACTTTTGAAAACGTGTTTTTCAGCCTGAAATAAACGCGTTTTTTCAGACAACTGAATCCCTATGTAACTGCAAGGCTCAGAAGAGCCCACACACTCAGCTCTTAACCCCAGTGTGCAGAAAGTGTCAAAACGTGTTTTTCAGCAGAAATAAACATGTTTCTGCAAGTTTGGTCACCCCCATGTAAGTTATGGGGCAGTAACAGCACACTTTTGAAAACGTGTTTTTCAGCCTGAAATAAACGCGTTTTTTCAGACAACTGAATCCCTATGTAACTGCAAGGCTCAGAAGAGCCCACACACTCAGCTCTTAACCCCAGTGTGCAGAAAGTGTCAAAACGTGTTTTTCAGCAGAAATAAACATGTTTCTGCAAGTTTGGTCACCCCCATGTAAGTTATGGGGCAGTAACAGCACACTTTTGAAAACGTGTTTTTCAGCCTGAAATAAACGCGTTTTTTTAAAAAACTGAATCCCTATGTAACTGCAAGGCTCAGAAGAGCCCACACACTCAGCTCTTAACCCCAGTGTGCAGAAAGTGTCAAAACGTGTTTTTCAGCAGAAATAAACATGTTTCTGCAAGTTTGGTCACCCCCATGTAAGTTATGGGGCAGTAACAGCACACATTTGAAAACGTGTTTTTCAGCCCGAAATAAACGCGTTTTTTCAGACAACTGAATCCCTATGTAACTGCAAGGCTCAAAAGAGCCCACACACTCAGCTCTTAACCCCAGTGTGCAGAAAGTGTCAAAACGTGTTTTTCAGCAGAAATAAACATGTTTCTGCAAGTTTGGTCACCCCCATGTAAGTTATGGGGCAGTAACAGCACACTTTTGAAAACGTGTTTTTCAGCCCGAAATAAACGCGTTTTTTCAGACAACTGAATCCCTATGTAACTGCAAGACTCAGAAGAGCCCACACACTCAGCTCTTAACCCCAGTGTGCAGAAAGTTTCAAAACGTGTTTTTCAGCAGAAATAAACATGTTTCTGCAAGTTTGGTCACCCCCATGTAAGTTATGGGGCAGTAACAGCACACTTTTGAAAACGTGTTTTTCAGCCCGAAATAAACGCGTTTTTTCAGACAACTGAATCCCTATGTAACTGCAAGGCTCAGAAGAGCCCACACACTCAGCTCTTAACCCCAGTGTGCAGAAAGTGTCAAAACGTGTTTTTCAGCAGAAATAAACATGTTTCTGCAAGTTTGGTCACCCCCATGTAAGTTATGGGGCAGTAACAGCACACTTTTGAAAACGTGTTTTTCAGCCCGAAATAAACGCGTTTTTTCAGACAACTGAATTCCTATGTAACTGCAAGACTCAGAAGAGCCCACACACTCAGCTCTTAACCCCAGTGTGCAGAAAGTGTCAAAATGTGATTTTCAGCAGAAATAAACATGTTTCTGCAAGTGTGGTCACCCCCATGTAAGTTATGGGGCAGTAACAGCACACTTTTGAAAACTTGTTTTTCAGCCCGAAATAAACACGTTTTTTCAGACAACTGAATCCCTATGTAACTGCAAGGCTCAAAAGAGCCCACACACTCAGCTCTTAACCCCAGTGTGCAGAAAGTGTCAAAACGTGTTTTTCAGCAGAAATAAACGTTTCTGCAAGTTTGGTCTACCCCATGTAAGTTATGGGGCAGTAACAGCACACTTTTGAAAACGTGTTTTTCAGCCCGAAATAAACGCGTTTTTTCAGACAACTGAATCCCTATGTAACTGCAAGGCTCAAAAGAGCCCACACACTCAGCTCTTAACCCCAGTGTGCAGAAAGTGTCAAAACGTGTTTTTCAGCAGAAATAAACATGTTTCTGCAAGTTTGGTCACCCCCATGTAAGTTATGGGGC
Organism: Lepisosteus platostomus; assembly: GCF_059453375.1. Lineage (NCBI taxonomy): Eukaryota > Metazoa > Chordata > Actinopteri > Semionotiformes > Lepisosteidae > Lepisosteus > Lepisosteus platostomus. The sequence continues at coordinate 138,956 of NW_028291659.1, read as the reverse complement.
AGTAACAGCACACTTTTGAAAACGTGTTTTTCAGCCCGAAATAAACGCGTTTTTTCAGACAACTGAATCCCTATGTAACTGCAAGACTCAGAAGAGCCCACACACTCAGCTCTTAACCCCAGAGTGCAGAAAGTGTCAAAACGTGTTTTTCAGCAGAAATAAACATGTTTCTGCAAGTTTGGTCACCCCCATGTAAGTTATGTGGCAGTAACAGTACACTTTTGAAAACGTGTTTTTCAGCCCGAAATAAACGCGTTTTTTCAGACAACTGAATCCCTATGTAACTGCAAGGCTCAGAAGAGCCCACACACTCAGCTCTTAACCCCAGTGTGCAGAAAGTGTCAAAACATGTTTTTCAGCAGAAATAAACATGTTTCTGCAAGTTTGGTCACCCCCATGTAAGTTATGGGGCAGTAACAGCACACTTTTGAAAACGTGTTTTTCAGCCCGAAATAAACGCGTTTTTTCAGACAACTGAATCCCTATGTAACTGCAAGGCTCAGAAGAGCCCACACACTCAGCTCTTAACCCCAGTGTGCAGAAAGTGTCAAAACGTGTTTTTCAGCAGAAATAAACATGTTTCTGCAAGTTTGGTCACCCCCATGTAAGTTATGGGGCAGTAACAGCACACTTTTGAAAACGTGTTTTTCAGCCCGAAATAAACGCGTTTTTTCAGACAACTGAATCCCTATGTAACTGCAAGGCTCAGAAGAGCCCACACACTCAGCTCTTAACCCCAGTGTGCAGAAAGTGTCAAAACGTGTTTTTCAGCAGAAATAAACATGTTTCTGCAAGTTTGGTCACCCCCATGTAAGTTATGTGGCAGTAACAGTACACTTTTGAAAACGTGTTTTTCAGCCCGAAATAAACGCGTTTTTTCAGACAACTGAATCCCTATGTAACTGCAAGGCTCAGAAGAGCCCACACACTCAGCTCTTAACCCCAGTGTGCAGAAAGTGTCAAAACATGTTTTTCAGCAGAAATAAACATGTTTCTGCAAGTTTGGTCACCCCCATGTAAGTTATGGGGCAGTAACAGCACACTTTTGAAAACGTGTTTTTCAGCCCGAAATAAACGCGTTTTTTCAGACAACTGAATCCCTATGTAACTGCAAGGCTCAAAAGAGCCCACACACTCAGCTCTTAACCCCAGTGTGCAGAAAGTGTCAAAACGTGTTTTTCAGCAGAAATAAACATGTTTCTGCAAGTTTGGTCACCCCCATGTAAGTTATGGGGCAGTAACAGCACACTTTTGAAAACGTGTTTTTCAGCCCGAAATAAACGCGTTTTTTCAGACAACTGAATCCCTATGTAACTGCAAGACTCAGAAGAGCCCACACACTCAGCTCTTAACCCCAGTGTGCAGAAAGTTTCAAAACGTGTTTTTCAGCAGAAATAAACATGTTTCTGCAAGTTTGGTCACCCCCATGTAAGTTATGGGGCAGTAACAGCACACTTTTGAAAACTTGTTTTTCAGCCCGAAATAAACGCGTTTTTTCAGACAACTGAATCCCTATGTAACTGCAAGGCTCAGAAGAGCCCACACACTCAGCTCTTAACCCCAGTGTGCAGAAAGTGTCAAAACGTGTTTTTCAGCAGAAATAAACATGTTTCTGCAAGTTTGGTCACCCCCATGTAAGTTATGGGGCAGTAACAGCACACTTTTGAAAACGTGTTTTTCAGCCCGAAATAAACGCGTTTTTTCAGACAACTGAATTCCTATGTAACTGCAAGACTCAGAAGAGCCCACACACTCAGCTCTTAACCCCAGTGTGCAGAAAGTGTCAAAATGTGATTTTCAGCAGAAATAAACATGTTTCTGCAAGTGTGGTCACCCCCATGTAAGTTATGGGGCAGTAACAGCACACTTTTGAAAACTTGTTTTTCAGCCCGAAATAAACACGTTTTTTCAGACAACTGAATCCCTATGTAACTGCAAGGCTCAAAAGAGCCCACACACTCAGCTCTTAACCCCAGTTTGCAGAAAGTGTCAAAACGTGTTTTTCAGCAGAAATAAACGTTTCTGCAAGTTTGGTCTACCCCATGTAAGTTATGGGGCAGTAACAGCACACTTTTGAAAACGTGTTTTTCAGCCCGAAATAAACGCGTTTTTTCAGACAACTGAATCCCTATGTAACTGCAAGGCTCAAAAGAGCCCACACACTCAGCTCTTAACCCCAGTGTGCAGAAAGTGTCAAAACGTGTTTTTCAGCAGAAATAAACATGTTTCTGCAAGTTTGGTCACCCCCATGTAAGTTATGGGGCAGTAACAGCACACTTTTGAAAACGTGTTTTTCAGCCCGAAATAAACGCGTTTTTTCAGACAACTGAATCCCTATGTAACTGCAAGACTCAGAAGAGCCCACACACTCAGCTCTTAACCCCAGAGTGCAGAAAGTGTCAAAACGTGTTTTTCAGCAGAAATAAACATGTTTCTGCAAGTTTGGTCACCCCCATGTAAGTTATGTGGCAGTAACAGTACACTTTTGAAAACGTGTTTTTCAGCCCGAAATAAACGCGTTTTTTCAGACAACTGAATCCCTATGTAACTGCAAGGCTCAGAAGAGCCCACACACTCAGCTCTTAACCCCAGTGTGCAGAAAGTGTCAAAACATGTTTTTCAGCAGAAATAAACATGTTTCTGCAAGTTTGGTCACCCCCATGTAAGTTATGGGGCAGTAACAGCACACTTTTGAAAACGTGTTTTTCAGCCCGAAATAAACGCGTTTTTTCAGACAACTGAATCCCTATGTAACTGCAAGGCTCAGAAGAGCCCACACACTCAGCTCTTAACCCCAGTGTGCAGAAAGTGTCAAAACGTGTTTTTCAGCAGAAATAAACATGTTTCTGCAAGTTTGGTCACCCCCATGTAAGTTATGGGGCAGTAACAGCACACTTTTGAAAACATGTTTTTCAGCCCGAAATAAACACGTTTTTTCAGACAACTGAATCCCTATGTAACTGCAAGACTCAGAAGAGCCCACACACTCAGCTCTTAACCCCAGTGTGCAGAAAGTGTCAAAACGTGTTTTTCAGCAGAAATAAACATGTTTCTGCAAGTTTGGTCACCCCCATGTAAGTTATGTGGCAGTAACAGTACACTTTTGAAAACGTGTTTTTCAGCCCGAAATAAACGCGTTTTTTCAGACAACTGAATCCCTATGTAACTGCAAGGCTCAGAAGAGCCCACACACTCAGCTCTTAACCCCAGTGTGCAGAAAGTGTCAAAACATGTTTTTTCAGCAGAAATAAACATGTTTCTGCAAGTTTGGTCACCCCCATGTAAGTTATGGGGCAGTAACAGCACACTTTTGAAAACGTGTTTTTCAGCCTGAAATAAACGCGTTTTTTCAGACAACTGAATCCCTATGTAACTGCAAGGCTCAGAAGAGCCCACACACTCAGCTCTTAACCCCAGTGTGCAGAAAGTGTCAAAACGTGTTTTTCAGCAGAAATAAACATGTTTCTGCAAGTTTGGTCACCCCCATGTAAGTTATGGGGCAGTAACAGCACACTTTTGAAAACGTGTTTTTCAGCCTGAAATAAACGCGTTTTTTCAGACAACTGAATCCCTATGTAACTGCAAGGCTCAGAAGAGCCCACACACTCAGCTCTTAACCCCAGTGTGCAGAAAGTGTCAAAACGTGTTTTTCAGCAGAAATAAACATGTTTCTGCAAGTTTGGTCACCCCCATGTAAGTTATGGGGCAGTAACAGCACACTTTTGAAAACGTGTTTTTCAGCCCGAAATAAACGCGTTTTTTCAGACAACTGAATCCCTATGTAACTGCAAGACTCAGAAGAGCCCACACACTCAGCTCTTAACCCCAGTGTGCAGAAAGTGTCAAAACGTGTTTTTCAGCAGAAATAAACATGTTTCTGCAAGTTTGGTCACCCCCATGTAAGTTATGGGGCAGTAACAGCACACTTTTGAAAACGTGTTTTTCAGCCTGAAATAAACGCGTTTTTTCAGACAACTGAATCCCTATGTAACTGCAAGGCTCAGAAGAGCCCACACACTCAGCTCTTAACCCCAGTGTGCAGAAAGTGTCAAAACGTGTTTTTCAGCAGAAATAAACATGTTTCTGCAAGTTTGGTCACCCCCATGTAAGTTATGGGGCAGTAACAGCACACATTTGAAAACGTGTTTTTCAGCCCGAAATAAACGCGTTTTTTCAGACAACTGAATCCCTATGTAACTGCAAGACTCAAAAGAGCCCACACACTCAGCTCTTAACCCCAGTGTGCAGAAAGTGTCAAAACGTGTTTTTCAGCAGAAATAAACATGTTTCTGCAAGTTTGGTCACCCCCATGTAAGTTATGGGGCAGTAACAGCACACTTTTGAAAACGTGTTTTTCAGCCCGAAATAAACGCGTTTTTTCAGACAACTGAATCCCTATGTAACTGCAAGACTCAGAAGAGCCCACACACTCAGCTCTTAACCCCAGTGTGCAGAAAGTGTCAAAACGTGTTTTTCAGCAGAAATAAACATGTTTCTGCAAGTTTGGTCACCCCCATGTAAGTTATGGGGCAGTAACAGCACACTTTTGAAAACGTGTTTTTCAGCCCGAAATAAACGCGTTTTTTCAGACAACTGAATCCCTATGTAACTGCAAGACTCAAAAGAGCCCACACACTCAGCTCTTAACCCCAGTGTGCAGAAAGTGTCAAAACGTGTTTTTCAGCAGAAATAAACATGTTTCTGCAAGTTTGGTCACCCCCATGTAAGTTATGGGGCAGTAACAGCACACTTTTGAAAACGTGTTTTTCAGCCCGAAATAAACGCGTTTTTTCAGACAACTGAATCCCTATGTAACTGCAAGACTCAGAAGAGCCCACACACTCAGCTCTTAACCCCAGTGTGCAGAAAGTGTCAAAACGTGTTTTTCAGCAGAAATAAACATGTTTCTGCAAGTTTGGTCACCCCCATGTAAGTTATGGGGCAGTAACAGCACACTTTTGAAAACGTGTTTTTCAGCCTGAAATAAACGCGTTTTTTCAGACAACTGAATCCCTATGTAACTGCAAGGCTCAGAAGAGCCCACACACTCAGCTCTTAACCCCAGTGTGCAGAAAGTGTCAAAACATGTTTTTCAGCAGAAATAAACATGTTTCTGCAAGTTTGGTCACCCCCATGTAAGTTATGGGGCAGTAACAGCACACTTTTGAAAACTTGTTTTTCAGCCCGAAATAAACGCGTTTTTTCAGACAACTGAATCCCTATGTAACTGCAAGGCTCAGAAGAGCCCACACACTCAGCTCTTAACCCCAGTGTGCAGAAAGTGTCAAAACGTGTTTTTCAGCAGAAATAAACATGTTTCTGCAAGTTTGGTCACCCCCATGTAAGTTATGGGGCAGTAACAGCACACTTTTGAAAACGTGTTTTTCAGCCCGAAATAAACGCGTTTTTTCAGACAACTGAATCCCTATGTAACTGCAAGACTCAGAAGAGCCCACACACTCAGCTCTTAACCCCAGTGTGCAGAAAGTGTCAAAACGTGTTTTTCAGCAGAAATAAACATGTTTCTGCAAGTTTGGTCACCCCCATGTAAGTTATGTGGCAGTAACAGTACACTTTTGAAAACGTGTTTTTCAGCCCGAAATAAACGCCTTTTTTCAGACAACTGAATCCCTATGTAACTGCAAGGCTCAGAAGAGCCCACACACTCAGCTCTTAACCACAGTGTGCAGAAAGTGTCAAAACGTGTTTTTCAGCAGAAATAAACATGTTTCTGCAAGTTTGGTCACCCCCATGTAAGTTATGGGGCAGTAACAGCACACTTTTGAAAACGTGTTTTTCAGCCCGAAATAAACACGTTTTTTCAGACAACTGAATCCCTATGTAACTGCAAGGCTCAGAAGAGCCCACACACTCAGCTCTTAACCCCAGTGTGCAGAAAGTGTCAAAACGTGTTTTTCAGCAGAAATAAACATGTTTCTGCAAGTTTGGTCACCCCCATGTAAGTTATGGGGCAGTAACAGCACACTTTTGAAAACGTGTTTTTCAGCCTGAAATAAACGCGTTTTTTCAGACAACTGAATCCCTATGTAACTGCAAGGCTCAGAAGAGCCCACACACTCAGCTCTTAACCCCAGTGTGCAGAAAGTGTCAAAATGTGTTTTTCAGCAGAAATAAACATGTTTCTGCAAGTTTGGTCACCCCCATGTAAGTTATGGGGCAGTAACAGCACACTTTTGAAAACGTGTTTTTCAGCCTGAAATAAACGCGTTTTTTTAAAAAACTGAATCCCTATGTAACTGCAAGGCTCAGAAGAGCCCACACACTTAGCTCTTAACCCCAGTGTGCAGAAAGTGTCAAAACGTGTTTTTCAGCAGAAATAAACATGTTTCTGCAAGTTTGGTCACCCCCATGTAAGTTATGGGGCAGTAACAGCACACTTTTGAAAACTTGTTTTTCAGCCCGAAATAAACACGTTTTTTCAGACAACTGAATCCCTATGTAACTGCAAGACTCAGAAGAGCCCACACACTCAGCTCTTAACCCCAGTGTGCAGAAAGTGTCAAAACGTGTTTTTCAGCAGAAATAAACATGTTTCTGCAAGTTTGGTCACCCCCATGTAAGTTATGGGGCAGTAACAGCACACTTTTGAAAACGTGTTTTTCAGCCCGAAATAAACGCGTTTTTTCAGACAACTGAATCCCTATGTAACTGCAAGACTCAGAAGAGCCCACACACTCAGCTCTTAACCCCAGTGTGCAGAAAGTGTCAAAACGTGTTTTTCAGCAGAAATAAACATGTTTCTGCAAGTTTGGTCACCCCCATGTAAGTTATGGGGCAGTAACAGCACACTTTTGAAAACTTGTTTTTCAGCCCGAAATAAACGCGTTTTTTCAGACAACTGAATCCCTATGTAACTGCAAGGCTCAGAAGAGCCCACACACTCAGCTCTTAACCCCAGTGTGCAGAAAGTGTCAAAACGTGTTTTTCAGCAGAAATAAACATGTTTCTGCAAGTTTGGTCACCCCCATGTAAGTTATGGGGCAGTAACAGCACACTTTTGAAAACGTGTTTTTCAGCCCGAAATAAACGCGTTTTTTCAGACAACTGAATCCCTATGTAACTGCAAGACTCAGAAGAGCCCACACACTCAGCTCTTAACCCCAGTGTGCAGAAAGTGTCAAAATGTGATTTTCAGCAGAAATAAACATGTTTCTGCAAGTGTGGTCACCCCCATGTAAGTTATGGGGCAGTAACAGCACACTTTTGAAAACGTGTTTTTCAGCCCGAAATAAACGCGTTTTTTCAGACAACTGAATCCCTATGTAACTGCAAGGCTCAAAAGAGCCCACACACTCAGCTCTTAACCCCAGTGTGCAGAAAGTGTCAAAACGTGTTTTTCAGCAGAAATAAACATGTTTCTGCAAGTTTGGTCACCCCCATGTAAGTTATGGGGCAGTAACAGCACACTTTTGAAAACGTGTTTTTCAGCCCGAAATAAACGCGTTTTTTCAGACAACTGAATCCCTATGTAACTGCAAGACTCAGAAGAGCCCACACACTCAGCTCTTAACCCCAGAGTGCAGAAAGTGTCAAAACGTGTTTTTCAGCAGAAATAAACATGTTTCTGCAAGTTTGGTCACCCCCATGTAAGTTATGTGGCAGTAACAGTACACTTTTGAAAACGTGTTTTTCAGCCCGAAATAAACGCGTTTTTTCAGCAACTGAATCCCTATGTAACTGCAAGGCTCAGAAGAGCCCACACACTCAGCTCTTAACCCCAGTGTGCAGAAAGTGTCAAAACATGTTTTTCAGCAGAAATAAACATGTTTCTGCAAGTTTGGTCACCCCCATGTAAGTTATGGGGCAGTAACAGCACACTTTTGAAAACGTGTTTTTCAGCCTGAAATAAACGCGTTTTTTCAGACAACTGAATCCCTATGTAACTGCAAGGCTCAGAAGAGCCCACACACTCAGCTCTAAAACCCAATGTGTAGAAAGTGTCAAAACGTGTTTTTCAGCAGAAATAAACATGTTTCTGCAAGTTTGGTCACCCCCATGTAAGTTATGGGGCAGTAACAGCACACTTTTGAAAACGTGTTTTTCAGCCTGAAATAAACGCGTTTTTTCAGACAACTGAATCCCTATGTAACTGCAAGGCTCAGAAGAGCCCACACACTCAGCTCTTAACCCCAGTGTGCAGAAAGTGTCAAAACGTGTTTTTCAGCAGAAATAAACATGTTTCTGCAAGTTTGGTCACCCCCATGTAAGTTATGGGGCAGTAACAGCACACTTTTGAAAACGTGTTTTTCAGCCCGAAATAAACGCGTTTTTTCAGACAACTGAATCCCTATGTAACTGCAAGACTCAGAAGAGCCCACACACTCAGCTCTTAACCCCAGTGTGCAGAAAGTGTCAAAACGTGTTTTTCAGCAGAAATAAACATGTTTCTGCAAGTTTGGTCACCCCCATGTAAGTTATGGGGCAGTAACAGCACACTTTTGAAAACGTGTTTTTCAGCCCGAAATAAACGCGTTTTTTCAGACAACTGAATCCCTATGTAACTGCAAGACTCAGAAGAGCCCACACACTCAGCTCTTAACCCCAGAGTGCAGAAAGTGTCAAAACGTGTTTTTCAGCAGAAATAAACATGTTTCTGCAAGTTTGGTCACCCCCATGTAAGTTATGTGGCAGTAACAGTACACTTTTGAAAACGTGTTTTTCAGCCCGAAATAAACGCGTTTTTTCAGACAACTGAATCCCTATGTAACTGCAAGGCTCAGAAGAGCCCACACACTCAGCTCTTAACCCCAGTGTGCAGAAAGTGTCAAAACGTGTTTTTCAGCAGAAATAAACATGTTTCTGCAAGTTTGGTCACCCCCATGTAAGTTATGGGGCAGTAACAGCACACTTTTGAAAACGTGTTTTTCAGCCCGAAATAAACGCGTTTTTTCAGACAACTGAATCCCTATGTAACTGCAAGGCTCAGAAGAGCCCACACACTCAGCTCTTAACCCCAGTGTGCAGAAAGTGTCAAAACGTGTTTTTCAGCAGAAATAAACATGTTTCTGCAAGTTTGGTCACCCCCATGTAAGTTATGGGGCAGTAACAGCACACTTTTGAAAACGTGTTTTTCAGCACGAAATAAACGCGTTTTTTCAGACAACTGAATCCCTATGTAACTGCAAGACTCAGAAGAGCCCACACACTCAGCTCTTAACCCCAGTGTGCAGAAAGTGTCAAAATGTGATTTTCAGCAGAAATAAACATGTTTCTGCAAGTGTGGTCACCCCCATGTAAGTTATGGGGCAGTAACAGCACACTTTTGAAAACTTGTTTTTCAGCCCGAAATAAACACGTTTTTTCAGACAAATGAATCCCTATGTAACTGCAAGGCTCAAAAGAGCCCACACACTCAGCTCTTAACCCCAGTGTGCAGAAAGTGTCAAAACGTGTTTTTCAGCAGAAATAAACGTTTCTGCAAGTTTGGTCTACCCCATGTAAGTTATGGGGCAGTAACAGCACACTTTTGAAAACGTGTTTTTCAGCCCGAAATAAACGCGTTTTTTCAGACAACTGAATCCCTATGTAACTGCAAGGCTCAAAAGAGCCCACACACTCAGCTCTTAACCCCAGTGTGCAGAAAGTGTCAAAACGTGTTTTTCAGCAGAAATAAACATGTTTCTGCAAGTTTGGTCACCCCCATGTAAGTTATGGGGCAGTAACAGCACACTTTTGAAAACGTGTTTTTCAGCCCGAAATAAACGCGTTTTTTCAGACAACTGAATCCCTATGTAACTGCAAGACTCAGAAGAGCCCACACACTCAGCTCTTAACCCCAGAGTGCAGAAAGTGTCAAAACGTGTTTTTCAGCAGAAATAAACATGTTTCTGCAAGTTTGGTCACCCCCATGTAAGTTATGTGGCAGTAACAGTACACTTTTGAAAACGTGTTTTTCAGCCCGAAATAAACGCGTTTTTTCAGCAACTGAATCCCTATGTAACTGCAAGGCTCAGAAGAGCCCACACACTCAGCTCTTAACCCCAGTGTGCAGAAAGTGTCAAAACATGTTTTTCAGCAGAAATAAACATGTTTCTGCAAGTTTGGTCACCCCCATGTAAGTTATGGGGCAGTAACAGCACACTTTTGAAAACGTGTTTTTCAGCCCGAAATAAACGCGTTTTTTCAGACAACTGAATCCCTATGTAACTGCAAGGCTCAGAAGAGCCCACACACTCAGCTCTTAACCCCAGTGTGCAGAAAGTGTCAAAACGTGTTTTTCAGCAGAAATAAACATGTTTCTGCAAGTTTGGTCACCCCCATGTAAGTTATGGGGCAGTAACAGCACACTTTTGAAAACGTGTTTTTCAGCCTGAAATAAACGCGTTTTTTCAGACAACTGAATCCCTATGTAACTGCAAGGCTCAGAAGAGCCCACACACTCAGCTCTAAAACCCAATGTGTAGAAAGTGTCAAAACGTGTTTTTCAGCAGAAATAAACATGTTTCTGCAAGTTTGGTCACCCCCATGTAAGTTATGGGGCAGTAACAGCACACTTTTGAAAACGTGTTTTTCAGCCTGAAATAAACGCGTTTTTTCAGACAACTGAATCCCTATGTAACTGCAAGGCTCAGAAGAGCCCACACACTCAGCTCTTAACCCCAGGGTGCAGAAAGTGTCAAAACGTGTTTTTCAGCAGAAATAAACATGTTTCTGCAAGTTTGGTCACCCCCATGTAAGTTATGGGGCAGTAACAGCACACTTTTGAAAACGTGTTTTTCAGACCGAAATAAACGCGTTTTTTCAGACAACTGAATCCCTATGTAACTGCAAGACTCAGAAGAGCCCACACACTCAGCTCTTAACCCCAGTGTGCAGAAAGTGTCAAAACGTGTTTTTCAGCAGAAATAAACATGTTTCTGCAAGTTTGGTCACCCCCATGTAAGTTATGGGGCAGTAACAGCACACTTTTGAAAACGTGTTTTTCAGCCCGAAATAAACGCGTTTTTTCAGACAACTGAATCCCTATGTAACTGCAAGACTCAGAAGAGCCCACACACTCAGCTCTTAACCCCAGAGTGCAGAAAGTGTCAAAACGTGTTTTTCAGCAGAAATAAACATGTTTCTGCAAGTTTGGTCACCCCCATGTAAGTTATGTGGCAGTAACAGTACACTTTTGAAAACGTGTTTTTCAGCCCGAAATAAACGCGTTTTTTCAGACAACTGAATCCCTATGTAACTGCAAGGCTCAGAAGAGCCCACACACTCAGCTCTTAACCCCAGTGTGCAGAAAGTGTCAAAACGTGTTTTTCAGCAGAAATAAACATGTTTCTGCAAGTTTGGTCACCCCCATGTAAGTTATGGGGCAGTAACAGCACACTTTTGAAAACGTGTTTTTCAGCCCGAAATAAACGCGTTTTTTCAGACAACTGAATCCCTATGTAACTGCAAGGCTCAGAAGAGCCCACACACTCAGCTCTTAACCCCAGTGTGCAGAAAGTGTCAAAACATGTTTTTCAGCAGAAATAAACATGTTTCTGCAAGTTTGGTCACCCCCATGTAAGTTATGGGGCAGTAACAGCACACTTTTGAAAACGTGTTTTTCAGCACGAAATAAACGCGTTTTTTCAGACAACTGAATCCCTATGTAACTGCAAGACTCAGAAGAGCCCACACACTCAGCTCTTAACCCCAGTGTGCAGAAAGTGTCAAAATGTGATTTTCAGCAGAAATAAACATGTTTCTGCAAGTTTGGTCACCCCCATGTAAGTTATGGGGCAGTAACAGCACACTTTTGAAAACGTGTTTTTCAGCCCGAAATAAACGCGTTTTTTCAGACAACTGAATCCCTATGTAACTGCAAGGCTCAAAAGAGCCCACACACTCAGCTCTTAACCCCAGTGTGCAGAAAGTGTCAAAACGTGTTTTTCAGCAGAAATAAACATGTTTCTGCAAGTTTGGTCACCCCCATGTAAGTTATGGGGCAGTAACAGCACACTTTTGAAAACTTGTTTTTCAGCCCGAAATAAACACGTTTTTTCAGACAACTGAATCCCTATGTAACTGCAAGACTCAGAAGAGCCCACACACTCAGATCTTAACCCCAGTGTGCAGAAAGTGTCAAAACGTGATTTTCAGCAGAAATAAACATGTTTCTGCAAGTTTGGTCACCCCCATGTAAGTTATGGGGCAGTAACAGCACACTTTTGAAAACTTGTTTTTCAGCCCGAAATAAACACGTTTTTTCAGACAACTGAATCCCTATGTAACTGCAAGGCTCAAAAGAGCCCACACACTCAGCTCTTAACCCCAGTGTGCAGAAAGTGTCAAAACGTGTTTTTCAGCAGAAATAAACATGTTTCTGCAAGTTTGGTCACCCCCATGTAAGTTATGGGGCAGTAATAGCACACTTTTGAAAACTTGTTTTTCAGCCCGAAATAAACGCGTTTTTTCAGACAACTGAATCCCTATGTAACTAAAAGACTCAGAAGAGCCCACACACTCAGCTCTTAACCCCAGTGTGCAGAAAGTGTCAAAATGTGATTTTCAGCAGAAATAAACATGTTTCTGCAAGTTTGGTCACCCCCATGTAAGTAATGTGGCAGTAACAGTACACTTTTGAAAACGTGTTTTTCAGCCCGAAATAAACGCGTTTTTTCAGACAACTGAATCCCTATGTAACTGCAAGGCTCAGAAGAGCCCACACACTCAGCTCTTAACCCCAGTGTGCAGAAAGTGTCAAAACGTGTTTTTCAGCAGAAATAAACATGTTTCTGCAAGTTTGGTCACCCCCATGTAAGTTATGGGGCAGTAACAGCACACTTTTGAAAACGTGTTTTTCAGCCTGAAATAAACGCGTTTTTTCAGACAACTGAATCCCTATGTAACTGCAAGGCTCAGAAGAGCCCACACACTCAGCTCTTAACCCCAGTGTGCAGAAAGTGTCAAAACGTGTTTTTCAGCAGAAATAAACATGTTTCTGCAAGTTTGGTCATCCCCATGTAAGTTATGGGGCAGTAACAGCACACATTTGAAAACGTGTTTTTCAGCCCGAAATAAACGCGTTTTTTCAGACAACTGAATCCCTATGTAACTGCAAGACTCAGAAGAGCCCACACACTCAGCTCTTAACCCCAGTGTGCAGAAAGTGTCAAAACGTGATTTTCAGCAGAAATAAACATGTTTCTGCAAGTTTGGTCACCCCCATGTAAGTTATGGGGCAGTAACAGCACACTTTTGAAAACTTGTTTTTCAGCCCGAAATAAACACGTTTTTTCAGACAACTGAATCCCTATGTAACTGCAAGGCTCAAAAGAGCCCACACACTCAGCTCTTAACCCCAGTGTGCAGAAAGTGTCAAAACGTGTTTTTCAGCAGAAATAAACATGTTTCTGCAAGTTTGGTCACCCCCATGTAAGTTATGGGGCAGTAACAGCACACATTTGAAAACGTGTTTTTCAGCCCAAAATAAACGCGTTTTTTCAGACAACTGAATCCCTATGTAACTGCAAGGCTCAAAAGAGCCCACACACTCAGCTCTTAACCCCAGTGTGCAGAAAGTGTCAAAACGTGTTTTTCAGCAGAAATAAACATGTTTCTGCAAGTTTGGTCACCCCCATGTAAGTTATGGGGCAGTAACAGCACACTTTTGAAAACTTGTTTTTCAGCCCGAAATAAACACGTTTTTTCAGACAACTGAATCCCTATGTAACTGCAAGGCTCAAAAGAGCCCACACACTCAGCTCTTAACCCCAGTGTGCAGAAAGTGTCAAAACGTGTTTTTCAGCAGAAATAAACGTTTCTGCAAGTTTGGTCTACCCCATGTAAGTTATGGGGCAGTAACAGCACACTTTTGAAAACGTGTTTTTCAGCCCGAAATAAACGCGTTTTTTCAGACAACTGAATCCCTATGTAACTGCAAGGCTCAAAAGAGCCCACACACTCAGCTCTTAACCCCAGTGTGCAGAAAGTGTCAAAACGTGTTTTTCAGCAGAAATAAACATGTTTCTGCAAGTTTGGTCACCCCCATGTAAGTTATGGGGCAGTAACAGCACACTTTTGAAAACGTGTTTTTCAGCCCGAAATAAACGCGTTTTTTCAGACAACTGAATCCCTATGTAACTGCAAGACTCAGAAGAGCCGACACACTCAGCTCTTAACCACAGTGTGCAGAAAGTGTCAAAACGTGATTTTCAGCAGAAATAAACATGTTTCTGCAAGTTTGGTCACCCCCATGTAAGTTATGGGGCAGTAACAGCACACTTTTGAAAACGTGTTTTTCAGCCCGAAATAAACGCGTTTTTTCAGACAACTGAATCCCTATGTAACTGCAAGGCTCAAAAGAGCCCACACACTCAGCTCTTAACCCCAGTGTGCAGAAAGTGTCAAAACGTGTTTTTCAGCAGATATAAACATGTTTCTGCAAGTTTGGTCACCCCCATGTAAGTTATGGGGCAATAACAGCACACATTTAAAAACGTGTTTTTCAGCCCGAAATAAACGCGTTTTTTCAGACAACTGAATCCCTATGTAACTGCAAGACTCAGAAGAGCCCACACACTCAGCTCTTAACCCCAGTGTGCAGAAAGTGTCAAAACGTGTTTTTCAGCAGAAATAAACATGTTTCTGCAAGTTTGGTCACCCCCATGTAAGTTATGTGGCAGTAACAGTACACTTTTGAAAACGTGTTTTTCAGCCCAAAATAAACGCGTTTTTTCAGACAACTGAATCCCTATGTAACTGCAAGGCTCAGAAGAGCCCACACACTCAGCTCTTAACCCCAGTGTGCAGAAAGTGTCAAAACATGTTTTTTCAGCAGAAATAAACATGTTTCTGCAAGTGTGGTCATCCCCATGTAAGTTATGGGGCAGTAACAGCACACTTTTGAAAACGTGTTTTTCAGCCCGAAATAACGCGTTTTTTCAGACAACTGAATCCCTATGTAACTGCAAGACTCAGAAGAGCCCACACACTCAGCTCTTAACCCCAGTGTGCAGAAAGTGTCAAAACGTGTTTTTCAGCAGAAATAAACATGTTTCTGCAAGTTTGGTCACCCCCATGTAAGTTATGTGGCAGTAACAGTACACTTCTGAAAACGTGTTTTTCAGCCCGAAATAAACGCCTTTTTTCAGACAACTGAATCCCTATGTAACTGCAAGGCTCAGAAGAGCCCACACACTCAGCTCTTAACCCCAGTGTGCAGAAAGTGTCAAAACATGTTTTTCAGCAGAAATAAACATGTTTCTGCAAGTTTGGTCACCCCCATGTAAGTTATGGGGCAGTAACAGCACACTTTTGAAAACGTGTTTTTCAGCCCGAAATAAACGCGTTTTTTCAGACAACTGAATCCCTATGTAACTGCAAGGCTCAGAAGAGCCCACACACTCAGCTCTTAACCCCAGTGTGCAGAAAGTGTCAAAACGTGTTTTTCAGCAGAAATAAACATGTTTCTGCAAGTTTGGTCACCCCCATGTAAGTTATGGGGCAGTAACAGCACACTTTTGAAAACTTGTTTTTCAGCCCGAAATAAACGCGTTTTTTCAGACAACTGAATCCCTATGTAACTGCAAGGCTCAGAAGAGCCCACACACTCAGCTCTTAACCCCAGTGTGCAGAAAGTGTCAAAACGTGTTTTTCAGCAGAAATAAACATGTTTCTGCAAGTTTGGTCACCCCCATGTAAGTTATGGGGCAGTAACAGCACACTTTTGAAAACGTGTTTTTCAGCCCGAAATAAACGCGTTTTTTCAGACAACTGAATCCCTATGTAACTGCAAGGCTCAGAAGAGCCCACACACTCAGCTCTTAACCCCAGTGTGCAGAAAGTGTCAAAACGTGTTTTTCAGCAGAAATAAACATGTTTCTGCAAGTTTGGTCACCCCCATGTAAGTTATGGGGCAGTAACAGCACACTTTTGAAAACGTGTTTTTCAGCACGAAATAAACGCGTTTTTTCAGACAACTGAATCCCTATGTAACTGCAAGACTCAGAAGAGCCCACACACTCAGCTCTTAACCCCAGTGTGCAGAAAGTGTCAAAATGTGATTTTCAGCAGAAATAAACATGTTTCTGCAAGTTTGGTCACCCCCATGTAAGTTATGGGGCAGTAACAGCACACTTTTGAAAACGTGTTTTTCAGCCCGAAATAAACGCGTTTTTTCAGACAACTGAATCCCTATGTAACTGCAAGGCTCAAAAGAGCCCACACACTCAGCTCTTAACCCCAGTGTGCAGAAAGTGTCAAAACGTGTTTTTCAGCAGAAATAAACATGTTTCTGCAAGTTTGGTCACCCCCATGTAAGTTATGGGGCAGTAACAGCACACTTTTGAAAACTTGTTTTTCAGCCCGAAATAAACACGTTTTTTCAGACAACTGAATCCCTATGTAACTGCAAGACTCAGAAGAGCCCACACACTCAGATCTTAACCCCAGTGTGCAGAAAGTGTCAAAACGTGATTTTCAGCAGAAATAAACATGTTTCTGCAAGTTTGGTCACCCCCATGTAAGTTATGGGGCAGTAACAGCACACTTTTGAAAACTTGTTTTTCAGCCCGAAATAAACACGTTTTTTCAGACAACTGAATCCCTATGTAACTGCAAGGCTCAAAAGAGCCCACACACTCAGCTCTTAACCCCAGTGTGCAGAAAGTGTCAAAACGTGTTTTTCAGCAGAAATAAACATGTTTCTGCAAGTTTGGTCACCCCCATGTAAGTTATGGGGCAGTAATAGCACACTTTTGAAAACGTGTTTTTCAGCCCGAAATAAACGCGTTTTTTCAGACAACTGAATCCCTATGTAACTGCAAGACTCAGAAGAGCCCACACACTCAGCTCTTAACCCCAGTGTGCAGAAAGTGTCAAAACGTGTTTTTCAGCAGAAATAAACATGTTTCTGCAAGTTTGGTCACCCCCATGTAAGTTATGGGGCAGTAACAGCACACTTTTGAAAACGTGTTTTTCAGCCTGAAATAAACGCGTTTTTTCAGACAACTGAATCCCTATGTAACTGCAAGGCTCAGAAGAGCCCACACACTCAGCTCTTAACCCCAGTGTGCAGAAAGTGTCAAAACGTGTTTTTCAGCAGAAATAAACATGTTTCTGCAAGTTTGGTCATCCCCATGTAAGTTATGGGGCAGTAACAGCACACATTTGAAAACGTGTTTTTCAGCCCGAAATAAACGCGTTTTTTCAGACAACTGAATCCCTATGTAACTGCAAGACTCAGAAGAGCCCACACACTCAGCTCTTAACCCCAGTGTGCAGAAAGTGTCAAAACGTGATTTTCAGCAGAAATAAACATGTTTCTGCAAGTTTGGTCACCCCCATGTAAGTTATGGGGCAGTAACAGCACACTTTTGAAAACTTGTTTTTCAGCCCGAAATAAACACGTTTTTTCAGACAACTGAATCCCTATGTAACTGCAAGGCTCAAAAGAGCCCACACACTCAGCTCTTAACCCCAGTGTGCAGAAAGTGTCAAAACGTGTTTTTCAGCAGAAATAAACATGTTTCTGCAAGTTTGGTCACCCCCATGTAAGTTATGGGGCAGTAACAGCACACATTTGAAAACGTGTTTTTCAGCCCAAAATAAACGCGTTTTTTCAGACAACTGAATCCCTATGTAACTGCAAGGCTCAAAAGAGCCCACACACTCAGCTCTTAACCCCAGTGTGCAGAAAGTGTCAAAACGTGTTTTTCAGCAGAAATAAACATGTTTCTGCAAGTTTGGTCACCCCCATGTAAGTTATGGGGCAGTAACAGCACACTTTTGAAAACGTGTTTTTCAGCCTGAAATAAACGCGTTTTTTCAGACAACTGAATCCCTATGTAACTGCAAGGCTCAGAAGAGCCCACACACTCAGCTCTTAACCCCAGTGTGCAGAAAGTGTCAAAACGTGTTTTTCAGCAGATATAAACATGTTTCTGCAAGTTTGGTCACCCCCATGTAAGTTATGGGGCAATAACAGCACACATTTAAAAACGTGTTTTTCAGCCCGAAATAAACGCGTTTTTTCAGACAACTGAATCCCTATGTAACTGCAAGACTCAGAAGAGCCCACACACTCAGCTCTTAACCCCAGTGTGCAGAAAGTGTCAAAACATGTTTTTCAGCAGAAATAAACATGTTTCTGCAAGTTTGGTCACCCCCATGTAAGTTATGGGGCAGTAACAGCACACTTTTGAAAACGTGTTTTTCAGCCTGAAATAAACGAGTTTTTTCAGACAACTGAATCCCTATGTAACTGCAAGGCTCAGAAGAGCCCACACACTCAGCTCTTAACCCCAGTGTGCAGAAAGTGTCAAAACGTGTTTTTCAGCAGAAATAAACATGTTTCTGCAAGTTTGGTCACCCCCATGTAAGTTATGTGGCAGTAACAGTACACTTTTGAAAACGTGTTTTTCAGCCCGAAATAAACGCGTTTTTTCAGACAACTGAATCCCTATGTAACTGCAAGGCTCAAAAGAGCCCACACACTCAGCTCTTAACCCCAGTGTGCAGAAAGTGTCAAAACGTGTTTTTCAGCAGAAATAAACATGTTTCTGCAAGTTTGGTCACCCCCATGTAAGTTATGGGGCAGTAACAGCACACTTTTGAAAACGTGTTTTTCAGCCCGAAATAAACGCGTTTTTTCAGACAACTGAATCCCTATGTAACTGCAAGGCTCAAAAGAGCCCACACACTCAGCTCTTAACCCCAGTGTGCAGAAAGTGTCAAAACGTGTTTTTCAGCAGAAATAAACATGTTTCTGCAAGTTTGGTCACCCCCATGTAAGTTATGGGGCAGTAACAGCACACTTTTGAAAACGTGTTTTTCAGCCCGAAATAACGCGTTTTTTCAGACAACTGAATCCCTATGTAACTGCAAGACTCAGAAGAGCCCACACACTCAGCTCTTAACCCCAGTGTGCAGAAAGTGTCAAAACGTGATTTTCAGCAGAAATAAACATGTTTCTGCAAGTTTGGTCACCCCCATGTAAGTTATGGGGCAGTAACAGCACACTTTTGAAAACGTGTTTTTCAGCCCGAAATAAACGCGTTTTTTCAGACAACTGAATCCCTATGTAACTGCAAGACTCAGAAGAGCCCACACACTCAGCTCCTAACCCCAGTGTGCAGAAAGTGTCAAAACGTGTTTTTCAGCAGAAATAAACATGTTTCTGCAAGTTTGGTCACCCCCATGTAAGTTATGTGGCAGTAACAGTACACTTTTGAAAACGTGTTTTTCAGCCCGAAATAAACGCGTTTTTTCAGACAACTGAATCCCTATGTAACTGCAAGGCTCAGAAGAGCCCACACACTCAGCTCTTAACCCCAGTGTGCAGAAAGTGTCAAAACGTGTTTTTCAGCAGAAATAAACATGTTTCTGCAAGTTTGGTCTACCCCATGTAAGTTATGGGGCAGTAACAGCACACTTTTGAAAACGTGTTTTTCAGCCCGAAATAAACGCGTTTTTTCAGACAACTGAATCCCTATGTAACTGCAAGACTCAGAAGAGCCCACTCACTCAGCTCTTAAACCCAGTGTGCAGAAAGTGTCAAAACGTGTTTTTCAGCAGAAATAAACATGTTTCTGCAAGTTTGGTCACCCCCATGTAAGTTATGTGGCAGTAACAGTACACTTTTGAAAACGTGTTTTTCAGCCCGAAATAAACGCATTTTTTCAGACAACTGAATCCCTATGTAACTGCAAGGCTCAGAAGAGCCCACACACTCAGCTCTTAACCCCAGTGTGCAGAAAGTGTCAAAACATGTTTTTTCAGCAGAAATAAACATGTTTCTGCAAGTTTGGTCACCCCCATGTAAGTTATGGGGCAGTAACAGCACACTTTTGAAAACGTGTTTTTCAGCCTGAAATAAACGCGTTTTTTCAGACAACTGAATCCCTATGTAACTGCAAGGCTCAGAAGAGCCCACACACTCAGCTCTTAACCCCAGTGTGCAGAAAGTGTCAAAACGTGTTTTTCAGCAGAAATAAACATGTTTCTGCAAGTTTGGTCACCCCCATGTAAGTTATGGGGCAGTAACAGCACACATTTGAAAATTGTGTTTTTCAGCCCGAAATAAACGCGTTTTTTCAGACAACTGAATCCCTATGTAACTGCAAGGCTCAAAAGAGCCCACACACTCAGCTCTTAACCCCAGTGTGCAGAAAGTGTCAAAACGTGTTTTTCAGCAGGAATAAACATGTTTCTGCAAGTTTGGTCACCCCCATGTAAGTTATGGGGCAGTAACAGCACACTTTTGAAAACGTGTTTTTCAGCCTGAAATAAACGCGTTTTTTCAGACAACTGAATTCCTATGTAACTGCAAGGCTCAGAAGAGCCCACACACTCAGCTCTTAACCCCAGTGTGCAGAAAGTGTCAAAACGTGTTTTTCAGGAGAAATAAACATGTTTCTGCAAGTTTGGTCACCCCCATGTAAGTTATGGGGCAGTAACAGCACACATTTGAAAACGTGTTTTTCAGCCCGAAATAAACGCGTTTTTTCAGACAACTGAATCCCTATGTAACTGCAAGACTCAGAAGAGCCCACACACTCAGCTCTTAACCCCAGTGTGCAGAAAGTGTCAAAACGTGATTTTCAGCAGAAATAAACATGTTTCTGCAAGTTTGGTCACCCCCATGTAAGTTATGGGGCAGTAACAGCACACTTTTGAAAACTTGTTTTTCAGCCCGAAATAAACGCGTTTTTTCAGACAACTGAATCCCTATGTAACTGCAAGGCTCAGAAGAGCCCACACACTCAGCTCTTAACCCCAGTGTGCAGAAAGTGTCAAAACGTGTTTTTCAGCAGAAATAAACATGTTTCTGCAAGTTTGGTCACCCCCATGTAAGTTATGGGGCAGTAACAGCACACTTTTGAAAACGTGTTTTTCAGCCCGAAATAAACGCGTTTTTTCAGACAACTGAATCCCTATGTAACTGCAAGGCTCAGAAGAGCCCACACACTCAGCTCTTAACCCCAGTGTGCAGAAAGTGTCAAAACGTGTTTTTCAGCAGAAATAAACATGTTTCTGCAAGTTTGGTCACCCCCATGTAAGTTATGGGGCAGTAACAGCACACTTTTGAAAACGTGTTTTTCAGCCCGAAATAAACGCGTTTTTTCAGACAACTGAATCCCTATGTAACTGCAAGACTCAGAAGAGCCCACACACTCAGCTCTTAACCCCAGTGTGCAGAAAGTGTCAAAATGTGATTTTCAGCAGAAATAAACATGTTTCTGCAAGTTTGGTCACCCCCATGTAAGTTATGGGGCAGTAACAGCACACTTTTGAAAACGTGTTTTTCAGCCCGAAATAAACGCGTTTTTTCAGACAACTGAATCCCTATGTAACTGCAAGGCTCAAAAGAGCCCACACACTCAGCTCTTAACCCCAGTGTGCAGAAAGTGTCAAAACGTGTTTTTCAGCAGAAATAAACATGTTTCTGCAAGTTTGGTCACCCCCATGTAAGTTATGGGGCAGTAACAGCACACTTTTGAAAACTTGTTTTTCAGCCCGAAATAAACACGTTTTTTCAGACAACTGAATCCCTATGTAACTGCAAGACTCAGAAGAGCCCACACACTCAGATCTTAACCCCAGTGTGCAGAAAGTGTCAAAACGTGATTTTCAGCAGAAATAAACATGTTTCTGCAAGTTTGGTCACCCCCATGTAAGTTATGGGGCAGTAACAGCACACTTTTGAAAACTTGTTTTTCAGCCCGAAATAAACACGTTTTTTCAGACAACTGAATCCCTATGTAACTGCAAGGCTCAAAAGAGCCCACACACTCAGCTCTTTACCCCAGTGTGCAGAAAGTGTCAAAACGTGTTTTTCAGCAGAAATAAACATGTTTCTGCAAGTTTGGTCACCCCCATGTAAGTTATGGGGCAGTAATAGCACACTTTTGAAAACTTGTTTTTCAGCCCGAAATAAACGCGTTTTTTCAGACAACTGAATCCCTATGTAACTGCAAGACTCAGAAGAGCCCACACACTCAGCTCTTAACCCCAGTGTGCAGAAAGTGTCAAAATGTGATTTTCAGCAGAAATAAACATGTTTCTGCAAGTTTGGTCACCCCCATGTAAGTTATGTGGCAGTAACAGTACACTTTTGAAAACGTGTTTTTCAGCCCGAAATAAACGCGTTTTTTCAGACAACTGAATCCCTATGTAACTGCAAGGCTCAGAAGAGCCCACACACTCAGCTCTTAACCCCAGTGTGCAGAAAGTGTCAAAACGTGTTTTTCAGCAGAAATAAACATGTTTCTGCAAGTTTGGTCATCCCCATGTAAGTTATGGGGCAGTAACAGCACACATTTGAAAACGTGTTTTTCAGCCCGAAATAAACGCGTTTTTTCAGACAACTGAATCCCTATGTAACTGCAAGACTCAGAAGAGCCCACACACTCAGCTCTTAACCCCAGTGTGCAGAAAGTGTCAAAACGTGATTTTCAGCAGAAATAAACATGTTTCTGCAAGTTTGGTCACCCCCATGTAAGTTATGGGGCAGTAACAGCACACTTTTGAAAACTTGTTTTTCAACCCGAAATAAACGCGTTTTTTCTGACAACTGAATCCCTATGTAACTGCAAGGCTCAGAAGAGCCCACACACTCAGCTCTTAACCCCAGTGTGCAGAAAGTGTCAAAACGTGTTTTTCAGCAGAAATAAACATGTTTCTGCAAGTTTGGTCACCCCCATGTAAGTTATGGGGCAGTAACAGCACACTTTTGAAAACGTGTTTTTCAGCCCGAAATAAACGCGTTTTTTCAGACAACTGAATCCCTATGTAACTGCAAGGCTCAGAAGAGCCCACACACTCAGCTCTTAACCCCAGTGTGCAGAAAGTGTCAAAACGTGTTTTTCAGCAGAAATAAACATGTTTCTGCAAGTTTGGTCACCCCCATGTAAGTTATGGGGCAGTAACAGCACACTTTTGAAAACGTGTTTTTCAGCCCGAAATAAACGCGTTTTTTCAGACAACTGAATCCCTATGTAACTGCAAGACTCAGAAGAGCCCACACACTCAGCTCTTAACCCCAGTGTGCAGAAAGTGTCAAAATGTGATTTTCAGCAGAAATAAACATGTTTCTGCAAGTTTGGTCACCCCCATGTAAGTTATGGGGCAGTAACAGCACACTTTTGAAAACGTGTTTTTCAGCCCGAAATAAACGCGTTTTTTCAGACAACTGAATCCCTATGTAACTGCAAGGCTCAAAAGAGCCCACACACTCAGCTCTTAACCCCAGTGTGCAGAAAGTGTCAAAACGTGTTTTTCAGCAGAAATAAACATGTTTCTGCAAGTTTGGTCACCCCCATGTAAGTTATGGGGCAGTAACAGCACACTTTTGAAAACTTGTTTTTCAGCCCGAAATAAACACGTTTTTTCAGACAACTGAATCCCTATGTAACTGCAAGACTCAGAAGAGCCCACACACTCAGATCTTAACCCCAGTGTGCAGAAAGTGTCAAAACGTGATTTTCAGCAGAAATAAACATGTTTCTGCAAGTTTGGTCACCCCCATGTAAGTTATGGGGCAGTAACAGCACACTTTTGAAAACTTGTTTTTCAGCCCGAAATAAACACGTTTTTTCAGACAACTGAATCCCTATGTAACTGCAAGGCTCAAAAGAGCCCACACACTCAGCTCTTAACCCCAGTGTGCAGAAAGTGTCAAAACGTGTTTTTCAGCAGAAATAAACATGTTTCTGCAAGTTTGGTCACCCCCATGTAAGTTATGGGGCAGTAATAGCACACTTTTGAAAACTTGTTTTTCAGCCCGAAATAAACGCGTTTTTTCAGACAACTGAATCCCTATGTAACTGCAAGACTCAGAAGAGCCCACACACTCAGCTCTTAACCCCAGTGTGCAGAAAGTGTCAAAATGTGATTTTCAGCAGAAATAAACATGTTTCTGCAAGTTTGGTCACCCCCATGTAAGTTATGTGGCAGTAACAGTACACTTTTGAAAACGTGTTTTTCAGCCCGAAATAAACGCGTTTTTTCAGACAACTGAATCCCTATGTAACTGCAAGGCTCAGAAGAGCCCACACACTCAGCTCTTAACCCCAGTGTGCAGAAAGTGTCAAAACGTGTTTTTCAGCAGAAATAAACATGTTTCTGCAAGTTTGGTCACCCCCATGTAAGTTATGGGGCAGTAACAGCACACTTTTGAAAACGTGTTTTTCAGCCTGAAATAAACGCGTTTTTTCAGACAACTGAATCCCTATGTAACTGCAAGGCTCAGAAGAGCCCACACACTCAGCTCTTAACCCCAGTGTGCAGAAAGTGTCAAAACGTGTTTTTCAGCAGAAATAAACATGTTTCTGCAAGTTTGGTCATCCCCATGTAAGTTATGGGGCAGTAACAGCACACATTTGAAAACGTGTTTTTCAGCCCGAAATAAACGCGTTTTTTCAGACAACTGAATCCCTATGTAACTGCAAGGCTCAAAAGAGCCCACACACTCAGCTCTTAACCCCAGTGTGCAGAAAGTGTCAAAACGTGTTTTTCAGCAGAAATAAACATGTTTCTGCAAGTTTGGTCACCCCCATGTAAGTTATGGGGCAGTAACAGCACACTTTTGAAAACGTGTTTTTCAGCCTGAAATAAACGCGTTTTTTCAGACAACTGAATCCCTATGTAACTGCAAGGCTCAGAAGAGCCCACACACTCAGCTCTTAACCCCAGTGTGCAGAAAGTGTCAAAACGTGTTTTTCAGCAGAAATAAACATGTTTCTGCAAGTTTGGTCACCCCCATGTAAGTTATGGGGCAGTAACAGCACACTTTTGAAAACGTGTTTTTCAGCCTGAAATAAACGCGTTTTTTCAGACATCTGAATCCCTATGTAACTGCAAGGCTCAGAAGAGCCCACACACTCAGCTCTTAACCCCAGTGTGCAGAAAGTGTCAAAACGTGTTTTTCAGCAGAAATAAACATGTTTCTGCAAGTTTGGTCACCCCCATGTAAGTTATGGGGCAGTAACAGCACACATTTAAAAACGTGTTTTTCAGCCCGAAATAAACGCGTTTTTTCAGACAACTGAATCCCTATGTAACTGCAAGACTCAGAAGAGCCCACACACTCAGCTCTTAACCCCAGTGTGCAGAAAGTGTCAAAACATGTTTTTCAGCAGAAATAAACATGTTTCTGCAAGTTTGGTCACCCCCATGTAAGTTATGGGGCAGTAACAGCACACTTTTGAAAACGTGTTTTTCAGCCCGAAATAAACGCGTTTTTTCAGACAACTGAATCCCTATGTAACTGCAAGGCTCAAAAGAGCCCACACACTCAGCTCTTAACCCCAGTGTGCAGAAAGTGTCAAAACGTGTTTTTCAGCAGAAATAAACATGTTTCTGCAAGTTTGGTCACCCCCATGTAAGTTATGGGGCAGTAACAGCACACTTTTGAAAACGTGTTTTTCAGCCCGAAATAAACGCGTTTTTTCAGACAACTGAATCCCTATGTAACTGCAAGACTCAGAAGAGCCCACACACTCAGCTCTTAACCCCAGTGTGCAGAAAGTGTCAAAACGTGATTTTCAGCAGAAATAAACATGTTTCTGCAAGTTTGGTCACCCCCATGTAAGTTATGGGGCAGTAACAGCACACTTTTGAAAACGTGTTTTTCAGCCCGAAATAAACGCGTTTTTTCAGACAACTGAATCCCTATGTAACTGCAAGGCTCAAAAGAGCCCACACACTCAGCTCTTAACCCCAGTGTGCAGAAAGTGTCAAAACGTGTTTTTCAGCAGAAATAAACATGTTTCTGCAAGTTTGGTCACCCCCATGTAAGTTATGGGGCAGTAACAGCACACT
Organism: Lepisosteus platostomus; assembly: GCF_059453375.1. Taxonomy (NCBI): domain Eukaryota; kingdom Metazoa; phylum Chordata; class Actinopteri; order Semionotiformes; family Lepisosteidae; genus Lepisosteus; species Lepisosteus platostomus. The sequence continues at coordinate 113,198 of NW_028291659.1, read as the reverse complement.
TTTGAAAACGTGTTTTTCAGCCCGAAATAAACGCGTTTTTTCAGACAACTGAATCCCTATGTAACTGCAAGACTCAGAAGAGCCCACACACTCAGCTCTTAACCCCAGAGTGCAGAAAGTGTCAAAACGTGTTTTTCAGCAGAAATAAACATGTTTCTGCAAGTTTGGTCACCCCCATGTAAGTTATGTGGCAGTAACAGTACACTTTTGAAAACGTGTTTTTCAGCCCGAAATAAACGCGTTTTTTCAGCAACTGAATCCCTATGTAACTGCAAGGCTCAGAAGAGCCCACACACTCAGCTCTTAACCCCAGTGTGCAGAAAGTGTCAAAACATGTTTTTCAGCAGAAATAAACATGTTTCTGCAAGTTTGGTCACCCCCATGTAAGTTATGGGGCAGTAACAGCACACTTTTGAAAACGTGTTTTTCAGCCCGAAATAAACGCGTTTTTTCAGACAACTGAATCCCTATGTAACTGAAAGGCTCAGAAGAGCCCACACACTCAGCTCTTAACCCCAGTGTGCAGAAAGTGTCAAAACGTGTTTTTCAGCAGAAATAAACATGTTTCTGCAAGTTTGGTCACCCCCATGTAAGTTATGGGGCAGTAACAGCACACTTTTGAAAACGTGTTTTTCAGCCTGAAATAAACGCGTTTTTTCAGACAACTGAATCCCTATGTAACTGCAAGGCTCAGAAGAGCCCACACACTCAGCTCTTAACCCCAGTGTGCAGAAAGTGTCAAAACGTGTTTTTCAGCAGAAATAAACATGTTTCTGCAAGTTTGGTCACCCCCATGTAAGTTATGGGGCAGTAACAGCACACTTTTGAAAACGTGTTTTTCAGCCCGAAATAAACGCGTTTTTTCAGACAACTGAATCCCTATGTAACTGCAAGACTCAGAAGAGCCCACACACTCAGCTCTTAACCCCAGTGTGCAGAAAGTGTCAAAACGTGTTTTTCAGCAGAAATAAACATGTTTCTGCAAGTTTGGTCACCCCCATGTAAGTTATGGGGCAGTAACAGCAAACTTTTGAAAACGTGTTTTTCAGCCCGAAATAAACGCGTTTTTTTCAGACAACTGAATCCCTATGTAACTGCAAGACTCAGAAGAGCCCACACACTCAGCTCTTAACCCCAGAGTGCAGAAAGTGTCAAAACGTGTTTTTCAGCAGAAATAAACATGTTTCTGCAAGTTTGGTCACCCCCATGTAAGTTATGTGGCAGTAACAGTACACTTTTGAAAACGTGTTTTTCAGCCCAAAATAAACGCGTTTTTTCAGACAACTGAATCCCTATGTAACTGCAAGGCTCAGAAGAGCCCACACACTCAGCTCTTAACCCCAGTGTGCAGAAAGTGTCAAAACATGTTTTTCAGCAGAAATAAACATGTTTCTGCAAGTTTGGTCACCCCCATGTAAGTTATGGGGCAGTAACAGCACACTTTTGAAAACGTGTTTTTCAGCCCGAAATAAACGCGTTTTTTCAGACAACTGAATCCCTATGTAACTGCAAGGCTCAGAAGAGCCCACACACTCAGCTCTTAACCCCAGTGTGCAGAAAGTGTCAAAACGTGTTTTTCAGCAGAAATAAACATGTTTCTGCAAGTTTGGTCACCCCCATGTAAGTTATGGGGCAGTAACAGCACACTTTTGAAAACATGTTTTTCAGCCCGAAATAAACGCGTTTTTTCAGACAACTGAATCCCTATGTAACTGCAAGACTCAGAAGAGCCCACACACTCAGCTCTTAACCCCAGTGTGCAGAAAGTGTCAAAACGTGTTTTTCAGCAGAAATAAACATGTTTCTGCAAGTTTGGTCACCCCCATGTAAGTTATGGGGCAGTAATAGCACACTTTTGAAAACTTGTTTTTCAGCCCGAAATAAACGCGTTTTTTCAGACAACTGAATCCCTATGTAACTGCAAGACTCAGAAGAGCCCACACACTCAGCTCTTAACCCCAGTGTGCAGAAAGTGTCAAAATGTGATTTTCAGCAGAAATAAACATGTTTCTGCAAGTTTGGTCACCCCCATGTAAGTTATGTGGCAGTAACAGTACACTTTTGAAAACGTGTTTTTCAGCCCGAAATAAACGCGTTTTTTCAGACAACTGAATCCCTATGTAACTGCAAGGCTCAGAAGAGCCCACACACTCAGCTCTTAACCCCAGTGTGCAGAAAGTGTCAAAACGTGTTTTTCAGCAGAAATAAACATGTTTCTGCAAGTTTGGTCACCCCCATGTAAGTTATGGGGCAGTAACAGCACACTTTTGAAAACGTGTTTTTCAGCCTGAAATAAACGCGTTTTTTCAGACAACTGAATCCCTATGTAACTGCAAGGCTCAGAAGAGCCCACACACTCAGCTCTTAACCCCAGTGTGCAGAAAGTGTCAAAACGTGTTTTTCAGCAGAAATAAACATGTTTCTGCAAGTTTGGTCATCCCCATGTAAGTTATGGGGCAGTAACAGCACACATTTGAAAACGTGTTTTTCAGCCCGAAATAAACGCGTTTTTTCAGACAACTGAATCCCTATGTAACTGCAAGGCTCAAAAGAGCCCACACACTCAGCTCTTAACCCCAGTGTGCAGAAAGTGTCAAAACGTGTTTTTCAGCAGAAATAAACATGTTTCTGCAAGTTTGGTCACCCCCATGTAAGTTATGGGGCAGTAACAGCACACTTTTGAAAACGTGTTTTTCAGCCTGAAATAAACGCGTTTTTTCAGACAACTGAATCCCTATGTAACTGCAAGGCTCAGAAGAGCCCACACACTCAGCTCTTAACCCCAGTGTGCAGAAAGTGTCAAAACGTGTTTTTCAGCAGAAATAAACATGTTTCTGCAAGTTTGGTCACCCCCATGTAAGTTATGGGGCAGTAACAGCACACTTTTGAAAACGTGTTTTTCAGCCTGAAATAAACGCGTTTTTTCAGACAACTGAATCCCTATGTAACTGCAAGGCTCAGAAGAGCCCACACACTCAGCTCTTAACCCCAGTGTGCAGAAAGTGTCAAAACGTGTTTTTCAGCAGAAATAAACATGTTTCTGCAAGTTTGGTCACCCCCATGTAATTTAGGGGGCAGTAACAGCACACATTTAAAAACGTGTTTTTCAGCCCGAAATAAACGCGTTTTTTCAGACAACTGAATCCCTATGTAACTGCAAGACTCAGAAGAGCCCACACACTCAGCTCTTAACCCCAGTGTGCAGAAAGTGTCAAAACATGTTTTTCAGCAGAAATAAACATGTTTCTGCAAGTTTGGTCACCCCCATGTAAGTTATGGGGCAGTAACAGCACACTTTTGAAAACGTGTTTTTCAGCCTGAAATAAACGCGTTTTTTCAGACAACTGAATCCCTATGTAACTGCAAGGCTCAGAAGAGCCCACACACTCAGCTCTTAACCCCAGTGTGCAGAAAGTGTCAAAACGTGTTTTTCAGCAGAAATAAACATGTTTCTGCAAGTTTGGTCACCCCCATGTAAGTTATGTGGCAGTAACAGTACACTTTTGAAAACGTGTTTTTCAGCCCGAAATAAACGCGTTTTTTCAGACAACTGAATCCCTATGTAACTGCAAGGCTCAAAAGAGCCCACACACTCAGCTCTTAACCCCAGTGTGCAGAAAGTGTCAAAACGTGTTTTTCAGCAGAAATAAACATGTTTCTGCAAGTTTGGTCACCCCCATGTAAGTTATGGGGCAGTAACAGCACACTTTTGAAAACGTGTTTTTCAGCCCGAAATAAACGCGTTTTTTCAGACAACTGAATCCCTATGTAACTGCAAGGCTCAAAAGAGCCCACACACTCAGCTCTTAACCCCAGTGTGCAGAAAGTGTCAAAACGTGTTTTTCAGCAGAAATAAACATGTTTCTGCAAGTTTGGTCACCCCCATGTAAGTTATGGGGCAGTAACAGCACACTTTTGAAAACGTGTTTTTCAGCCCGAAATAAACGCGTTTTTTCAGACAACTGAATCCCTATGTAACTGCAAGACTCAGAAGAGCCCACACACTCAGCTCTTAACCCCAGTGTGCAGAAAGTTTCAAAACGTGATTTTCAGCAGAAATAAACATGTTTCTGCAAGTTTGGTCACCCCCATGTAAGTTATGGGGCAGTAACAGCACACTTTTGAAAACGTGTTTTTCAGCCCGAAATAAACGCGTTTTTTCAGACAACTGAATCCCTATGTAACTGCAAGGCTCAAAAGAGCCCACACACTCAGCTCTTAACCCCAGTGTGCAGAAAGTGTCAAAACGTGTTTTTCAGCAGAAATAAACATGTTTCTGCAAGTTTGGTCACCCCCATGTAAGTTATGGGGCAGTAACAGCACACTTTTGAAAACGTGTTTTTCAGCCCGAAATAAACGCGTTTTTTCAGACAACTGAATCCCTATGTAACTGCAAGACTCAGAAGAGCCCACACACTCAGCTCTTAACCCCAGAGTGCAGAAAGTGTCAAAACGTGTTTTTCAGCAGAAATAAACATGTTTCTGCAAGTTTGGTCACCCCCATGTAAGTTATGTGGCAGTAACAGTACACTTTTGAAAACGTGTTTTTCAGCCCGAAATAAACGCGTTTTTTCAGCAACTGAATCCCTATGTAACTGCAAGGCTCAGAAGAGCCCACACACTCAGCTCTTAACCCCAGTGTGCAGAAAGTGTCAAAACATGTTTTTCAGCAGAAATAAACATGTTTCTGCAAGTTTGGTCACCCCCATGTAAGTTATGGGGCAGTAACAGCACACTTTTGAAAACGTGTTTTTCAGCCCGAAATAAACGCGTTTTTTCAGACAACTGAATCCCTATGTAACTGCAAGGCTCAGAAGAGCCCACACACTCAGCTCTTAACCCCAGTGTGCAGAAAGTGTCAAAACGTGTTTTTCAGCAGAAATAAACATGTTTCTGCAAGTTTGGTCACCCCCATGTAAGTTATGGGGCAGTAACAGCACACTTTTGAAAACGTGTTTTTCAGCCTGAAATAAACGCGTTTTTTCAGACAACTGAATCCCTATGTAACTGCAAAGCTCAGAAGAGCCCACACACTCAGCTCTTAACCCCAGTGTGCAGAAAGTGTCAAAACGTGTTTTTCAGCAGAAATAAACATGTTTCTGCAAGTTTGGTCACCCCCATGTAAGTTATGGGGCAGTAACAGCACACTTTTGAAAACGTGTTTTTCAGCCTGAAATAAACGCGTTTTTTCAGACAACTGAATCCCTATGTAACTGCAAGGCTCAGAAGAGCCCACACACTCAGCTCTTAACCCCAGTGTGCAGAAAGTGTCAAAACGTGTTTTTCAGCAGAAATAAACATGTTTCTGCAAGTTTGGTCACCCCCATGTAAGTTATGGGGCAGTAACAGCACACTTTTGAAAACGTGTTTTTCAGCCCGAAATAAACGCGTTTTTTCAGACAACTGAATCCCTATGTAACTGCAAGACTCAGAAGAGCCCACACACTCAGCTCTTAACCCCAGTGTGCAGAAAGTGTCAAAACGTGTTTTTCAGCAGAAATAAACATGTTTCTGCAAGTTTGGTCATCCCCATGTAAGTTATGGGGCAGTAACAGCAAACTTTTGAAAACGTGTTTTTCAGCCCGAAATAAACGCGTTTTTTCAGACAACTGAATCCCTATGTAACTGCAAGACTCAGAAGAGCCCACACACTCAGCTCTTAACCCCAGTGTGCAGAAAGTGTCAAAACGTGTTTTTCAGCAGAAATAAACATGTTTCTGCAAGTTTGGTCACCCCCATGTAAGTTATGTGGCAGTAACAGTACACTTTTGAAAACGTGTTTTTCAGCCCGAAATAAACGCGTTTTTTCAGACAACTGAATCCCTATGTAACTGCAAGGCTCAGAAGAGCCCACACACTCAGCTCTTAACCCCAGTGTGCAGAAAGTGTCAAAACATGTTTTTCAGCAGAAATAAACATGTTTCTGCAAGTTTGGTCACCCCCATGTAAGTTATGGGGCAGTAACAGCACACTTTTGAAAACGTGTTTTTCAGCCCGAAATAAACGCGTTTTTTCAGACAACTGAATCCCTATGTAACTGCAAGGCTCAGAAGAGCCCACACACTCAGCTCTTAACCCCAGTGTGCAGAAAGTGTCAAAACGTGTTTTTCAGCAGAAATAAACATGTTTCTGCAAGTTTGGTCACCCCCATGTAAGTTATGGGGCAGTAACAGCACACTTTTGAAAACATGTTTTTCAGCCCGAAATAAACGCGTTTTTTCAGACAACTGAATCCCTATGTAACTGCAAGACTCAGAAGAGCCCACACACTCAGCTCTTAACCCCAGTGTGCAGAAAGTGTCAAAACGTGTTTTTCAGCAGAAATAAACATGTTTCTGCAAGTTTGGTCACCCCCATGTAAGTTATGTGGCAGTAACAGTACACTTTTGAAAACGTGTTTTTCAGCCCAAAATAAACGCGTTTTTTCAGACAACTGAATCCCTATGTAACTGCAAGGCTCAGAAGAGCCCACACACTCAGCTCTTAACCCCAGTGTGCAGAAAGTGTCAAAACATGTTTTTTCAGCAGAAATAAACATGTTTCTGCAAGTTTGGTCACCCCCATGTAAGTTATGGGGCAGTAACAGCACACTTTTGAAAACGTGTTTTTCAGCCTGAAATAAACGCGTTTTTTCAGACAACTGAATCCCTATGTAACTGCAAGGCTCAGAAGAGCCCACACACTCAGCTCTTAACCCCAGTGTGCAGAAAGTGTCAAAACGTGTTTTTCAGCAGAAATAAACATGTTTCTGCAAGTTTGGTCACCCCCATGTAAGTTATGGGGCAGTAACAGCACACTTTTGAAAACGTGTTTTTCAGCCTGAAATAAACGCGTTTTTTCAGACAACTGAATCCCTATGTAACTGCAAGGCTCAGAAGAGCCCACACACTCAGCTCTTAACCCCAGTGTGCAGAAAGTGTCAAAACGTGTTTTTCAGCAGAAATAAACATGTTTCTGCAAGTTTGGTCACCCCCATGTAAGTTATGGGGCAGTAACAGCACACTTTTGAAAACGTGTTTTTCAGCCTGAAATAAACGCGTTTTTTCAGACAACTGAATCCCTATGTAACTGCAAGACTCAGAAGAGCCCACACACTCAGCTCTTAACCCCAGTGTGCAGAAAGTGTCAAAATTTGATTTTCAGCAGAAATAAACATGTTTCTGCAAGTGTGGTCATCCCCATGTAAGTTATGGGGCAGTAACAGCACACTTTTGAAAACTTGTTTTTCAGCCCGAAATAAACACGTTTTTTCAGTCAACTGAATCCCTATGTAACTGCAAGGCTCAAAAGAGCCCACACACTCAGCTCTTAACCCCAGTGTGCAGAAAGTGTCAAAACGTGTTTTTCAGCAGAAATAAACGTTTCTGCAAGTTTGGTCTACCCCATGTAAGTTATGGGGCAGTAACAGCACACTTTTGAAAACGTGTTTTTCAGCCCGAAATAAACGCGTTTTTTCAGACAACTGAATCCCTATGTAACTGCAAGGCTCAAAAGAGCCCACACACTCAGCTCTTAACCCCAGTGTGCAGAAAGTGTCAAAACGTGTTTTTCAGCAGAAATAAACATGTTTCTGCAAGTTTGGTCACCCCCATGTAAGTTATGGGGCAGTAACAGCACACTTTTGAAAACGTGTTTTTCAGCGCGAAATAAACGCGTTTTTTCAGACAACTGAATCCCTATGTAACTGCAAGACTCAGAAGAGCCCACACACTCAGCTCTTAACCCCAGAGTGCAGAAAGTGTCAAAACGTGTTTTTCAGCAGAAATAAACATGTTTCTGCAAGTTTGGTCACCCCCATGTAAGTTATGTGGCAGTAACAGTACACTTTTGAAAACGTGTTTTTCAGCCCGAAATAAACGCGTTTTTTCAGACAACTGAATCCCTATGTAACTGCAAGGCTCAGAAGAGCCCACACACTCAGCTCTTAACCCCAGTGTGCAGAAAGTGTCAAAACGTGTTTTTCAGCAGAAATAAACATGTTTCTGCAAGTTTGGTCACCCCCATGTAAGTTATGGGGCAGTAACAGCACACTTTTGAAAACGTGTTTTTCAGCCCGAAATAAACGCGTTTTTTCAGACAACTGAATCCCTATGTAACTGCAAGGCTCAGAAGAGCCCACACACTCAGCTCTTAACCCCAGTGTGCAGAAAGTGTCAAAACGTGTTTTTCAGCAGAAATAAACATGTTTCTGCAAGTTTGGTCACCCCCATGTAAGTTATGGGGCAGTAACAGCACACTTTTGAAAACGTGTTTTTCAGCACGAAATAAACGCGTTTTTTCAGACAACTGAATCCCTATGTAACTGCAAGACTCAGAAGAGCCCACACACTCAGCTCTTAACCCCAGTGTGCAGAAAGTGTCAAAATGTGATTTTCAGCAGAAATAAACATGTTTCTGCAAGTTTGGTCACCCCCATGTAAGTTATGGGGCAGTAACAGCACACTTTTGAAAACGTGTTTTTCAGCCCGAAATAAACGCGTTTTTTCAGACAACTGAATCCCTATGTAACTGCAAGGTTCAGAAGAGCCCACACACTCAGCTCTTAACCCCAGTGTGCAGAAAGTGTCAAAACGTGTTTTTCAGCAGAAATAAACATGTTTCTGCAAGTTTGGTCACCCCCATGTAAGTTATGGGGCAGTAACAGCACACTTTTGAAAACGTGTTTTTCAGCACGAAATAAACGCGTTTTTTCAGACAACTGAATCCCTATGTAACTGCAAGACTCAGAAGAGCCCACACACTCAGCTCTTAACCCCAGTGTGCAGAAAGTGTCAAAATGTGATTTTCAGCAGAAATAAACATGTTTCTGCAAGTTTGGTCACCCCCATGTAAGTTATGGGGCAGTAACAGCACACTTTTGAAAACGTGTTTTTCAGCCCGAAATAAACGCGTTTTTTCAGACAACTGAATCCCTATGTAACTGCAAGGCTCAGAAGAGCCCACACACTCAGCTCTTAACCCCAGTGTGCAGAAAGTGTCAAAACGTGTTTTTCAGCAGAAATAAACATGTTTCTGCAAGTTTGGTCACCCCCATGTAAGTTATGGGGCAGTAACAGCACACTTTTGAAAACTTGTTTTTCAGCCCGAAATAAACGCGTTTTTTCAGACAACTGAATCCCTATGTAACTGCAAGGCTCAGAAGAGCCCACACACTCAGCTCTTAACCCCAGTGTGCAGAAAGTGTCAAAACGTGTTTTTCAGCAGAAATAAACATGTTTCTGCAAGTTTGGTCACCCCCATGTAAGTTATGGGGCAGTAACAGCACACTTTTGAAAACGTGTTTTTCAGCCCGAAATAAACGCGTTTTTTCAGACAACTGAATCCCTATGTAACTGCAAGGCTCAGAAGAGCCCACACACTCAGCTCTTAACCCCAGTGTGCAGAAAGTGTCAAAACGTGTTTTTCAGCAGAAATAAACATGTTTCTGCAAGTTTGGTCACCCCCATGTAAGTTATGGGGCAGTAACAGCACACTTTTGAAAACGTGTTTTTCAGCACGAAATAAACGCGTTTTTTCAGACAACTGAATCCCTATGTAACTGCAAGACTCAGAAGAGCCCACACACTCAGCTCTTAACCCCAGTGTGCAGAAAGTGTCAAAATGTGATTTTCAGCAGAAATAAACATGTTTCTGCAAGTTTGGTCACCCCCATGTAAGTTATGGGGCAGTAACAGCACACTTTTGAAAACGTGTTTTTCAGCCCGAAATAAACGCGTTTTTTCAGACAACTGAATCCCTATGTAACTGCAAGGCTCAAAAGAGCCCACACACTCAGCTCTTAACCCCAGTGTGCAGAAAGTGTCAAAACGTGTTTTTCAGCAGAAATAAACATGTTTCTGCAAGTTTGGTCACCCCCATGTAAGTTATGGGGCAGTAACAGCACACTTTTGAAAACTTGTTTTTCAGCCCGAAATAAACACGTTTTTTCAGACAACTGAATCCCTATGTAACTGCAAGACTCAGAAGAGCCCACACACTCAGATCTTAACCCCAGTGTGCAGAAAGTGTCAAAACGTGATTTTCAGCAGAAATAAACATGTTTCTGCAAGTTTGGTCACCCCCATGTAAGTTATGGGGCAGTAACAGCACACTTTTGAAAACTTGTTTTTCAGCCCGAAATAAACACGTTTTTTCAGACAACTGAATCCCTATGTAACTGCAAGGCTCAAAAGAGCCCACACACTCAGCTCTTAACCCCAGTGTGCAGAAAGTGTCAAAACGTGTTTTTCAGCAGAAATAAACATGTTTCTGCAAGTTTGGTCACCCCCATGTAAGTTATGGGGCAGTAATAGCACACTTTTGAAAACTTGTTTTTCAGCCCGAAATAAACGCGTTTTTTCAGACAACTGAATCCCTATGTAACTGCAAGACTCAGAAGAGCCCACACACTCAGCTCTTAACCCCAGTGTGCAGAAAGTGTCAAAATGTGATTTTCAGCAGAAATAAACATGTTTCTGCAAGTTTGGTCACCCCCATGTAAGTAATGTGGCAGTAACAGTACACTTTTGAAAACGTGTTTTTCAGCCCGAAATAAACGCGTTTTTTCAGACAACTGAATCCCTATGTAACTGCAAGGCTCAGAAGAGCCCACACACTCAGCTCTTAACCCCAGTGTGCAGAAAGTGTCAAAACGTGTTTTTCAGCAGAAATAAACATGTTTCTGCAAGTTTGGTCACCCCCATGTAAGTTATGGGGCAGTAACAGCACACTTTTGAAAACGTGTTTTTCAGCCTGAAATAAACGCGTTTTTTCAGACAACTGAATCCCTATGTAACTGCAAGGCTCAGAAGAGCCCACACACTCAGCTCTTAACCCCAGTGTGCAGAAAGTGTCAAAACGTGTTTTTCAGCAGAAATAAACATGTTTCTGCAAGTTTGGTCATCCCCATGTAAGTTATGGGGCAGTAACAGCACACATTTGAAAACGTGTTTTTCAGCCCGAAATAAACGCGTTTTTTCAGACAACTGAATCCCTATGTAACTGCAAGGCTCAAAAGAGCCCACACACTCAGCTCTTAACCCCAGTGTGCAGAAAGTGTCAAAACGTGTTTTTCAGCAGAAATAAACATGTTTCTGCAAGTTTGGTCACCCCCATGTAAGTTATGGGGCAGTAACAGCACACTTTTGAAAACGTGTTTTTCAGCCTGAAATAAACGCGTTTTTTCAGACAACTGAATCCCTATGTAACTGCAAGGCTCAGAAGAGCCCACACACTCAGCTCTTAACCCCAGTGTGCAGAAAGTGTCAAAACGTGTTTTTCAGCAGAAATAAACATGTTTCTGCAAGTTTGGTCACCCCCATGTAAGTTATGGGGCAGTAACAGCACACATTTGAAAACGTGTTTTTCAGCCCGAAATAAACGCGTTTTTTCAGACAAGTGAATCCCTATGTAACTGCAAGACTCAGAAGAGCCCACACACTCAGCTCTTAACCCCAGTGTGCAGAAAGTGTCAAAACGTGATTTTCAGCAGAAATAAACATGTTTCTGCAAGTTTGGTCACCCCCATGTAAGTTATGGGGCAGTAACAGCACACTTTTGAAAACTTGTTTTTCAGCCCGAAATAAACACGTTTTTTCAGACAACTGAATCCCTATGTAACTGCAAGGCTCAAAAGAGCCCACAGACTCAGCTCTTAACCCCAGTGTGCAGAAAGTGTCAAAACGTGTTTTTCAGCAGAAATAAACATGTTTCTGCAAGTTTGGTCACCCCCATGTAAGTTATGGGGCAGTAACAGCACACATTTGAAAACGTGTTTTTCAGCCCGAAATAAACGCGTTTTTTCAGACAACTGAATCCCTATGTAACTGCAAGGCTCAAAAGAGCCCACACACTCAGCTCTTAACCCCAGTGTGCAGAAAGTGTCAAAACGTGTTTTTCAGCAGAAATAAACATGTTTCTGCAAGTTTGGTCACCCCCATGTAAGTTATGGGGCAGTAACAGCACACTTTTGAAAACGTGTTTTTCAGCCTGAAATAAACGCGTTTTTTCAGACAACTGAATCCCTATGTAACTGCAAGGCTCAGAAGAGCCCACACACTCAGCTCTTAACCCCAGTGTGCAGAAAGTGTCAAAACGTGTTTTTCAGCAGAAATAAACATGTTTCTGCAAGTTTGGTCACCCCCATGTAAGTTATGGGGCAGTAACAGCACACATTTAAAAACGTGTTTTTCAGCCCGAAATAAACGCGTTTTTTCAGACAACTGAATCCCTATGTAACTGCAAGACTCAGAAGAGCCCACACACTCAGCTCTTAACCCCAGTGTGCAGAAAGTGTCAAAACATGTTTTTCAGCAGAAATAAACATGTTTCTGCAAGTTTGGTCACCCCCATGTAAGTTATGGGGCAGTAACAGCACACTTTTGAAAACGTGTTTTTCAGCCTGAAATAAACGAGTTTTTTCAGACAACTGAATCCCTATGTAACTGCAAGGCTCAGAAGAGCCCACACACTCAGCTCTTAACCCCAGTGTGCAGAAAGTGTCAAAACGTGTTTTTCAGCAGAAATAAACATGTTTCTGCAAGTTTGGTCACCCCCATGTAAGTTATGTGGCAGTAACAGTACACTTTTGAAAACGTGTTTTTCAGCCCGAAATAAACGCGTTTTTTCAGACAACTGAATCCCTATGTAACTGCAAGGCTCAAAAGAGCCCACACACTCAGCTCTTAACCCCAGTGTGCAGAAAGTGTCAAAACGTGTTTTTCAGCAGAAATAAACATGTTTCTGCAAGTTTGGTCACCCCCATGTAAGTTATGGGGCAGTAACAGCACACTTTTGAAAACGTGTTTTTCAGCCCGAAATAAACGCGTTTTTTCAGACAACTGAATCCCTATGTAACTGCAAGGCTCAAAAGAGCCCACACACTCAGCTCTTAACCCCAGTGTGCAGAAAGTGTCAAAACGTGTTTTTCAGCAGAAATAAACATGTTTCTGCAAGTTTGGTCACCCCCATGTAAGTTATGGGGCAGTAACAGCACACTTTTGAAAACGTGTTTTTCAGCCCGAAATAAACGCGTTTTTTCAGACAACTGAATCCCTATGTAACTGCAAGACTCAGAAGAGCCCACACACTCAGCTCTTAACCCCAGTGTGCAGAAAGTGTCAAAACGTGATTTTCAGCAGAAATAAACATGTTTCTGCAAGTTTGGTCACCCCCATGTAAGTTATGGGGCAGTAACAGCACACTTTTGAAAACGTGTTTTTCAGCCCGAAATAAACGCGTTTTTTCAGACAACTGAATCCCTATGTAACTGCAAGACTCAGAAGAGCCCACACACTCAGCTCTTAACCCCAGTGTGCAGAAAGTGTCAAAACGTGTTTTTCAGCAGAAATAAACATGTTTCTGCAAGTTTGGTCACCCCCATGTAAGTTATGTGGCAGTAACAGTACACTTTTGAAAACGTGTTTTTCAGCCCGAAATAAACGCGTTTTTTCAGACAACTGAATCCCTATGTAACTGCAAGGCTCAGAAGAGCCCACACACTCAGCTCTTAACCCCAGTGTGCAGAAAGTGTCAAAACGTGTTTTTCAGCAGAAATAAACATGTTTCTGCAAGTTTGGTCTACCCCATGTAAGTTATGGGGCAGTAACAGCACACTTTTGAAAACGTGTTTTTCAGCCCGAAATAAACGCGTTTTTTCAGACAACTGAATCCCTATGTAACTGCAAGACTCAGAAGAGCCCACACACTCAGCTCTTAACCCCAGTGTGCAGAAAGTGTCAAAACGTGTTTTTCAGCAGAAATAAACATGTTTCTGCAAGTTTGGTCACCCCCATGTAAGTTATGTGGCAGTAACAGTACACTTTTGAAAACGTGTTTTTCAGCCCGAAATAAACGCATTTTTTCAGACAACTGAATCCCTATGTAACTGCAAGGCTCAGAAGAGCCCACACACTCAGCTCTTATCCCCAGTGTGCAGAAAGTGTCAAAACATGTTTTTTCAGCAGAAATAAACATGTTTCTGCAAGTTTGGTCACCCCCATGTAAGTTATGGGGCAGTAACAGCACACTTTTGAAAACGTGTTTTTCAGCCTGAAATAAACGCGTTTTTTCAGACAACTGAATCCCTATGTAACTGCAAGGCTCAGAAGAGCCCACACACTCAGCTCTTAACCCCAGTGTGCAGAAAGTGTCAAAACGTGTTTTTCAGCAGAAATAAACATGTTTCTGCAAGTTTGGTCACCCCCATGTAAGTTATGGGGCAGTAACAGCACACTTTTGAAAACGTGTTTTTCAGCCTGAAATAAACGCGTTTTTTCAGACAACTGAATCCCTATGTAACTGCAAGGCTCAGAAGAGCCCACACACTCAGCTCTTAACCCCAGTGTGCAGAAAGTGTCAAAACGTGTTTTTCAGCAGAAATAAACATGTTTCTGCAAGTTTGGTCACCCCCATGTAAGTTATGGGGCAGTAACAGCACACATTTGAAAATTGTGTTTTTCAGCCCGAAATAAACGCGTTTTTTCAGACAACTGAATCCCTATGTAACTGCAAGGCTCAAAAGAGCCCACACACTCAGCTCTTAACCCCAGTGTGCAGAAAGTGTCAAAACGTGTTTTTCAGCAGGAATAAACATGTTTCTGCAAGTTTGGTCACCCCCATGTAAGTTATGGGGCAGTAACAGCACACTTTTGAAAACGTGTTTTTCAGCCTGAAATAAACGCGTTTTTTCAGACAACTGAATCCCTATGTAACTGCAAGGCTCAGAAGAGCCCACACACTCAGCTCTTAACCCCAGTGTGCAGAAAGTGTCAAAACGTGTTTTTCAGCAGAAATAAACATGTTTCTGCAAGTTTGGTCACCCCCATGTAAGTTATGGGGCAGTAACAGCACACATTTGAAAACGTGTTTTTCAGCCCGAAATAAACGCGTTTTTTCAGACAACTGAATCCCTATGTAACTGCAAGACTCAGAAGAGCCCACACACTCAGCTCTTAACCCCAGTGTGCAGAAAGTGTCAAAACGTGATTTTCAGCAGAAATAAACATGTTTCTGCAAGTTTGGTCACCCCCATGTAAGTTATGGGGCAGTAACAGCACACTTTTGAAAACGTGTTTTTCAGCCCGAAATAAACGCGTTTTTTCAGACAACTGAATCCCTATGTAACTGCAAGGCTCAGAAGAGCCCACACACTCAGCTCTTAACCCCAGTGTGCAGAAAGTGTCAAAACGTGTTTTTCAGCAGAAATAAACATGTTTCTGCAAGTTTGGTCACCCCCATGTAAGTTATGGGGCAGTAACAGCACACTTTTGAAAACGTGTTTTTCAGCCCGAAATAAACGCGTTTTTTCAGACAACTGAATCCCTATGTAACTGCAAGGCTCAGAAGAGCCCACACACTCAGCTCTTAACCCCAGTGTGCAGAAAGTGTCAAAACGTGTTTTTCAGCAGAAATAAACATGTTTCTGCAAGTTTGGTCACCCCCATGTAAGTTATGGGGCAGTAACAGCACACTTTTGAAAACGTGTTTTTCAGCCCGAAATAAACGCGTTTTTTCAGACAACTGAATCCCTATGTAACTGCAAGACTCAGAAGAGCCCACACACTCAGCTCTTAACCCCAGTGTGCAGAAAGTGTCAAAATGTGATTTTCAGCAGAAATAAACATGTTTCTGCAAGTTTGGTCACCCCCATGTAAGTTATGGGGCAGTAACAGCACACTTTTGAAAACGTGTTTTTCAGCCCGAAATAAACGCGTTTTTTCAGAAAACTGAATCCCTATGTAACTGCAACGCTCAAAAGAGCCCACACACTCAGCTCTTAACCCCAGTGTGCAGAAAGTGTCAAAACGTGTTTTTCAGCAGAAATAAACATGTTTCTGCAAGTTTGGTCACCCCCATGTAAGTTATGGGGCAGTAACAGCACACTTTTGAAAACTTGTTTTTCAGCCCGAAATAAACACGTTTTTTCAGACAACTGAATCCCTATGTAACTGCAAGACTCAGAAGAGCCCACACACTCAGATCTTAACCCCAGTGTGCAGAAAGTGTCAAAACGTGATTTTCAGCAGAAATAAACATGTTTCTGCAAGTTTGGTCACCCCCATGTAAGTTATGGGGCAGTAACAGCACACTTTTGAAAACTTGTTTTTCAGCCCGAAATAAACACGTTTTTTCAGACAACTGAATCCCTATGTAACTGCAAGGCTCAAAAGAGCCCACACACTCAGCTCTTAACCCCAGTGTGCAGAAAGTGTCAAAACGTGTTTTTCAGCAGAAATAAACATGTTTCTGCAAGTTTGGTCACCCCCATGTAAGTTATGGGGCAGTAATAGCACACTTTTGAAAACGTGTTTTTCAGCCCGAAATAAACGCGTTTTTTCAGACAACTGAATCCCTATGTAACTGCAAGACTCAGAAGAGCCCACACACTCAGCTCTTAACCCCAGTGTGCAGAAAGTGTCAAAATGTGATTTTCAGCAGAAATAAACATGTTTCTGCAAGTTTGGTCACCCCCATGTAAGTTATGTGGCAGTAACAGTACACTTTTGAAAACGTGTTTTTCAGCCCGATATAAACGCGTTTTTTCAGACAACTGAATCCCTATGTAACTGCAAGGCTCAGAAGAGCCCACACACTCAGCTCTTAACCCCAGTGTGCAGAAAGTGTCAAAACGTGTTTTTCAGCAGAAATAAACATGTTTCTGCAAGTTTGGTCACCCCCATGTAAGTTATGGGGCAGTAACAGCACACTTTTGAAAACGTGTTTTTCAGCCTGAAATAAACGCGTTTTTTCAGACAACTGAATCCCTATGTAACTGCAAGACTCAGAAGAGCCCACACACTCAGCTCTTAACCCCAGAGTGCAGAAAGTGTCAAAACGTGTTTTTCAGCAGAAATAAACATGTTTCTGCAAGTTTGGTCACCCCCATGTCAGTTATGTGGCAGTAACAGTACACTTTTGAAAACGTGTTTTTCAGCCCGAAATAAACGCGTTTTTTCAGACAACTGAATCCCTATGTAACTGCAAGACTCAGAAGAGCCCACACACTCAGCTCTTAACCCCAGAGTGCAGAAAGTGTCAAAACGTGTTTTTCAGCAGAAATAAACATGTTTCTGCAAGTTTGGTCACCCCCATGTAAGTTATGTGGCAGTAACAGTACACTTTTGAAAACGTGTTTTTCAGCCCGAAATAAACGCGTTTTTTCAGACAACTGAATCCCTATGTAACTGCAAGACTCAGAAGAGCCCACACACTCAGCTCTTAACCCCAGAGTGCAGAAAGTGTCAAAACGTGTTTTTCAGCAGAAATAAACATGTTTCTGCAAGTTTGGTCACCCCCATGTAAGTTATGTGGCAGTAACAGTACACTTTTGAAAACGTGTTTTTCAGCCCGAAATAAACGCGTTTTTTCAGACAACTGAATCCCTATGTAACTGCAAGGCTCAGAAGAGCCCACACACTCAGCTCTTAACCCCAGTGTGCAGAAAGTGTCAAAACATGTTTTTCAGCAGAAATAAACATGTTTCTGCAAGTTTGGTCACCCCCATGTAAGTTATGGGGCAGTAACAGCACACTTTTGAAAACGTGTTTTTCAGCCCGAAATAAACGCGTTTTTTCAGACAACTGAATCCCTATGTAACTGCAAGACTCAGAAGAGCCCACACACTCAGCTCTTAACCACAGTGTGCAGAAAGTGTCAAAACGTGTTTTTCAGCAGAAATAAACATGTTTCTGCAAGTTTGGTCACCCCCATGTAAGTTATGGGGCAGTAACAGCACACTTTTGAAAACGTGTTTTTCAGCCCGAAATAAACGCGTTTTTTCAGACAACTGAATCCCTATGTAACTGCAAGGCTCAAAAGAGCCCACACACTCAGCTCTTAACCCCAGTGTGCAGAAAGTGTCAAAACGTGTTTTTCAGCAGAAATAAACATGTTTCTGCAAGTTTGGTCACCCCCATGTAAGTTATGGGGCAGTAACAGCACACTTTTGAAAACGTGTTTTTCAGCCCGAAATAAACGCGTTTTTTCAGACAACTGAATCCCTATGTAACTGCAAGACTCAGAAGAGCCCACACACTCAGCTCTTAACCCCAGAGTGCAGAAAGTGTCAAAACGTGTTTTTCAGCAGAAATAATCATGTTTCTGCAAGTTTGGTCACCCCCATGTAAGTTATGTGGCAGTAACAGTACACTTTTGAAAACGTGTTTTTCAGCCCGAAATAAACGCGTTTTTTCAGACAACTGAATCCCTATGTAACTGCAAGACTCAGAAGAGCCCACACACTCAGCTCTTAACCCCAGAGTGCAGAAAGTGTCAAAACGTGTTTTTCAGCAGAAATAAACATGTTTCTGCAAGTTTGGTCACCCCCATGTAAGTTATGGGGCAGTAACAGCACACTTTTGAAAACGTGTTTTTCAGCCCGAAATAAACGCGTTTTTTCAGACAACTGAATCCCTATGTAACTGCAAGGCTCAGAAGAGCCCACACACTCAGCTCTTAACCCCAGTGTGCAGAAAGTGTCAAAACATGTTTTTCAGCAGAAATAAACATGTTTCTGCAAGTTTGGTCACCCCCATGTAAGTTATGGGGCAGTAACAGCACACTTTTGAAAACGTGTTTTTCAGCCCGAAATAAACGCGTTTTTTCAGACAACTGAATCCCTATGTAACTGCAAGACTCAGAAGAGCCCACACACTCAGCTCTTAACCCCAGTGTGCAGAAAGTGTCAAAATGTGATTTTCAGCAGAAATAAACATGTTTCTGCAAGTTTGGTCACCCCCATGTAAGTTATGGGGCAGTAACAGCACACTTTTGAAAACGTGTTTTTCAGCCCGAAATAAACGCGTTTTTTCAGACAACTGAATCCCTATGTAACTGCAAGACTCAGAAGAGCCCACACACTCAGCTCTTAACCCCAGAGTGCAGAAAGTGTCAAAACGTGTTTTTCAGCAGAAATAAACATGTTTCTGCAAGTTTGGTCACCCCCATGTAAGTTATGTGGCAGTAACAGTACACTTTTGAAAACGTGTTTTTCAGCCCGAAATAAACGCGTTTTTTCAGACAACTGAATCCCTATGTAACTGCAAGGCTCAGAAGAGCCCACACACTCAGCTCTTAACCCCAGTGTGCAGAAAGTGTCAAAACATGTTTTTCAGCAGAAATAAACATGTTTCTGCAAGTTTGGTCACCCCCATGTAAGTTATGGGGCAGTAACAGCACACTTTTGAAAACATGTTTTTCAGCACGAAATAAACGCGTTTTTTCAGACAACTGAATCCCTATGTAACTGCAAGACTCAGAAGAGCCCACACACTCAGCTCTTAACCCCAGTGTGCAGAAAGTGTCAAAATGTGATTTTCAGCAGAAATAAACATGTTTCTGCAAGTTTGGTCACCCCCATGTAAGTTATGGGGCAGTAACAGCACACTTTTGAAAACGTGTTTTTCAGCCCGAAATAAACGCGTTTTTTCAGACAACTGAATCCCTATGTAACTGCAAGGCTCAAAAGAGCCCACACACTCAGCTCTTAACCCCAGTGTGCAGAAAGTGTCAAAACGTGTTTTTCAGCAGAAATAAACATGTTTCTGCAAGTTTGGTCACCCCCATGTAAGTTATGGGGCAGTAACAGCACACTTTTGAAAACGTGTTTTTCAGCCCGAAATAAACGCGTTTTTTCAGACAACTGAATCCCTATGTAACTGCAAGACTCAGAAGAGCCCACACACTCAGCTCTTAACCCCAGTGTGCAGAAAGTGTCAAAACGTGTTTTTCAGCAGAAATAAACATGTTTCTGCAAGTTTGGTCACCCCCATGTAAGTTATGGGGCAGTAACAGCACACTTTTGAAAACTTGTTTTTCAGCCCGAAATAAACGCGTTTTTTCAGACAACTGAATCCCTATGTAACTGCAAGGCTCAGAAGAGCCCACACACTCAGCTCTTAACCCCAGTGTGCAGAAAGTGTCAAAACGTGTTTTTCAGCAGAAATAAACATGTTTCTGCAAGTTTGGTCACCCCCATGTAAGTTATGGGGCAGTAACAGCACACTTTTGAAAACGTGTTTTTCAGCCCGAAATAAACGCGTTTTTTCAGACAACTGAATCCCTATGTAACTGCAAGACTCAGAAGAGCCCACACACTCAGCTCTTAACCCCAGTGTGCAGAAAGTGTCAAAATGTGATTTTCAGCAGAAATAAACATGTTTCTGCAAGTGTGGTCACCCCCATGTAAGTTATGGGGCAGTAACAGCACACTTTTGAAAACTTGTTTTTCAGCCCGAAATAAACACGTTTTTTCAGACAACTGAATCCCTATGTAACTGCAAGGCTCAAAAGAGCCCACACACTCAGCTCTTAACCCCAGTGTGCAGAAAGTGTCAAAACGTGTTTTTCAGCAGAAATAAACGTTTCTGCAAGTTTGGTCTACCCCATGTAAGTTATGGGGCAGTAACAGCACACTTTTGAAAACGTGTTTTTCAGCCCGAAATAAACGCGTTTTTTCAGATGTAGCGGCGAGGCTTAATAATAAGGCAGAATTAAGTGTTTCTGAGCTTCCCAAATGAGGCCTCATTTCTCTGTTCATCTCTGTGGTGCAGCCACAGAGAAACCATTCATGCAAGGTGATTTAAGGTCCAAGGACAGCTCCCAAAGGGGGATGCACTTAGCTAAGCCTGGCTATCATGATCAATGGTCATCCATTGGTGCCTATCTGTCTAGGGAGTGCGAGTTGGACATCTGGATTGCATTCCTAAGTGTCAGGACTAAGTGACTCATATCTCACCTTGATCAACCAATCAGGGACTGGTAGGGCCGAGTAACCCACGTGGGACTCTGATGCCCATGGAACTTTCAGCCAATCAATGAGCTGAAGTTCCTCCAGGTAAAAACAGGCAACACAGAGAGCCTGGGAGATTCAGACAAGATTGAGATTCAGATTGAGATTCAGATTCAACAAGATTCTGTGAGAATTCCAGGGCAGGACGGCCCAGGAGCAGAAGGCTCCCAAGGGCAGGACATTCTCGCAGCGCGCCTCCTGACCATCCTGAGACTCAGCCCGGACAACCACGGAACGGCCAGTGTGTCCGAGTGCCAGAACTTTCCTTTGTTCTAAGAGTCTAGAGTGGAGGTTGCCAGAGAGTAACCAGCAGCAGGCCTCCTGAACAGGTCGGAACTGTGGAAAGCTGAATCACTATTCAGAACTAGCTCTTCATCAGGAACGAACCAGTCCTCTTCCTGACTTGCTGGGACCCACAGTCATCTTTTCTCCTGTGCACAAACTTTGCTAGTTAATGCCAACAGTGAGCATCAGCAGCGCACCGTCGCAAGCCGCACAGCACAGCCTGGCACGGAGCCAGAGAGCGCGGATTGGACAGCAACAGCCTGCAACTGTTTCTTTGTGCCCGCAGGAGATCTGAATCCCCAAAGATTGGATGAGTATTCAACTTCAATGCATTACAGCTCGAGAATTCAATTGTTATCCCAACCAGTTGATATCAATTTAATTCCTAAGAGTTATGTACTTGTTTGAGTATCTAATGTAGAAGTTGTAACCAAGTTCACGTTACGAAACGGTCTTAATGAATGATATACTGAACGTATGTCCTCTTGATGTGTAACACTTTGTAACTGATTGAATATATATCTTTTGTATTCTGATAACCCTCTCGATAAGATCTGTTAGGTTTATATGCATATTCTATGTATTAATAAATGTATCCTCGTGTATTAGTACCTGTGTGTGCGCGTTGTTTGAGTTATGTCGCATGGTTGGATTCTAAAGCCATCAAAAGAATCAACTTTGTGATTTACTGCTACAATTAATAATTGTCTCAGTAAATGCCCAAACCCTACAGAACTGGTGCCTTCAGAGAGCCACTATGATTACATATTTGGCGTCCCTGAACCGGCTATGAATCACTACACAGACAACTGAATCCCTATGTAACTGCAAGGCTCAAAAGAGCCCACACACTCAGCTCTTAACCCCAGTGTGCAGAAAGTGTCAAAACGTGTTTTTCAGCAGAAATAAACATGTTTCTGCAAGTTTGGTCACCCCCATGTAAGTTATGGGGCAGTAACAGCACACTTTTGAAAACATGTTTTTCAGCCCGAAATAAACGCGTTTTTTCAGACAACTGAATCCCTATGTAACTGCAAGACTCAGAAGAGCCCACACACTCAGCTCTTAACCCCAGAGTGCAGAAAGTGTCAAAACGTGTTTTTCAGCAGAAATAAACATGTTTCTGCAAGTTTGGTCACCCCCATGTAAGTTATGTGGCAGTAACAGTACACTTTTGAAAACGTGTTTTTCAGCCCGAAATAAACGCGTTTTTTCAGACAACTGAATCCCTATGTAACTGCAAGGCTCAGAAGAGCCCACACACTCAGCTCTTAACCCCAGTGTGCAGAAAGTGTCAAAACATGTTTTTCAGCAGAAATAAACATGTTTCTGCAAGTTTGGTCACCCCCATGTAAGTTATGGGGCAGTAACAGCACACTTTTGAAAACGTGTTTTTCAGCCCGAAATAAACGCGTTTTTTCAGACAACTGAATCCCTATGTAACTGCAAGGCTCAGAAGAGCCCACACACTCAGCTCTTAACCCCAGTGTGCAGAAAGTGTCAAAACGTGTTTTTCAGCAGAAATAAACATGTTTCTGCAAGTTTGGTCACCCCCATGTAAGTTATGGGGCAGTAACAGCACACTTCTGAAAACATGTTTTTCAGCCCGAAATAAACGCGTTTTTTCAGACAACTGAATCCCTATGTAACTGCAAGACTCAGAAGAGCCCACACACTCAGCTCTTAACCCCAGTGTGCAGAAAGTGTCAAAACGTGTTTTTCAGCAGAAATAAACATGTTTCTGCAAGTTTGGTCACCCCCATGTAAGTTATGTGGCAGTAACAGTACACTTTTGAAAACGTGTTTTTCAGCCCGAAATAAACGCGTTTTTTCAGACAACTGAATCCCTATGTAACTGCAAGGCTCAGAAGAGCCCACACACTCAGCTATTAACCCCAGTGTGCAGAAAGTGTCAAAACATGTTTTTTCAGCAGAAATAAACATGTTTCTGCAAGTTTGGTCACCCCCATGTAAGTTATGGGGCAGTAACAGCACACTTTTGAAAACGTGTTTTTCAGCCTGAAATAAACGCGTTTTTTCAGACAACTGAATCCCTATGTAACTGCAAGGCTCAGAAGAGCCCACACACTCAGCTCTTAACCCCAGTGTGCAGAAAGTGTCAAAACGTGTTTTTCAGCAGAAATAAACATGTTTCTGCAAGTTTGGTCACCCCCATGTAAGTTATGGGGCAGTAACAGCACACTTTTGAAAACGTGTTTTTCAGCCTGAAATAAACGCGTTTTTTCAGACAACTGAATCCCTATGTAACTGCAAGGCTCAGAAGAGCCCACACACTCAGCTCTTAACCCCAGTGTGCAGAAAGTGTCAAAACGTGTTTTTCAGCAGAAATAAACATGTTTCTGCAAGTTTGGTCACCCCCATGTAAGTTATGGGGCAGTAACAGCACACTTTTGAAAACGTGTTTTTCAGCCTGAAATAAACGCGTTTTTTTAAAAAACTGAATCCCTATGTAACTGCAAGGCTCAGAAGAGCCCACACACTCAGCTCTTAACCCCAGTGTGCAGAAAGTGTCAAAACGTGTTTTTCAGCAGAAATAAACATGTTTCTGCAAGTTTGGTCACCCCCATGTAAGTTATGGGGCAGTAACAGCACACATTTGAAAACGTGTTTTTCAGCCCGAAATAAACGCGTTTTTTCAGACAACTGAATCCCTATGTAACTGCAAGGCTCAAAAGAGCCCACACACTCAGCTCTTAACCCCAGTGTGCAGAAAGTGTCAAAACGTGTTTTTCAGCAGAAATAAACATGTTTCTGCAAGTTTGGTCACCCCCATGTAAGTTATGGGGCAGTAACAGCACACTTTTGAAAACGTGTTTTTCAGCCCGAAATAAACGCGTTTTTTCAGACAACTGAATCCCTATGTAACTGCAAGACTCAGAAGAGCCCACACACTCAGCTCTTAACCCCAGTGTGCAGAAAGTTTCAAAACGTGTTTTTCAGCAGAAATAAACATGTTTCTGCAAGTTTGGTCACCCCCATGTAAGTTATGGGGCAGTAACAGCACACTTTTGAAAACGTGTTTTTCAGCCCGAAATAAACGCGTTTTTTCAGACAACTGAATCCCTATGTAACTGCAAGGCTCAGAAGAGCCCACACACTCAGCTCTTAACCCCAGTGTGCAGAAAGTGTCAAAACGTGTTTTTCAGCAGAAATAAACATGTTTCTGCAAGTTTGGTCACCCCCATGTAAGTTATGGGGCAGTAACAGCACACTTTTGAAAACGTGTTTTTCAGCCCGAAATAAACGCGTTTTTTCAGACAACTGAATTCCTATGTAACTGCAAGACTCAGAAGAGCCCACACACTCAGCTCTTAACCCCAGTGTGCAGAAAGTGTCAAAATGTGATTTTCAGCAGAAATAAACATGTTTCTGCAAGTGTGGTCACCCCCATGTAAGTTATGGGGCAGTAACAGCACACTTTTGAAAACTTGTTTTTCAGCCCGAAATAAACACGTTTTTTCAGACAACTGAATCCCTATGTAACTGCAAGGCTCAAAAGAGCCCACACACTCAGCTCTTAACCCCAGTGTGCAGAAAGTGTCAAAACGTGTTTTTCAGCAGAAATAAACGTTTCTGCAAGTTTGGTCTACCCCATGTAAGTTATGGGGCAGTAACAGCACACTTTTGAAAACGTGTTTTTCAGCCCGAAATAAACGCGTTTTTTCAGACAACTGAATCCCTATGTAACTGCAAGGCTCAAAAGAGCCCACACACTCAGCTCTTAACCCCAGTGTGCAGAAAGTGTCAAAACGTGTTTTTCAGCAGAAATAAACATGTTTCTGCAAGTTTGGTCACCCCCATGTAAGTTATGGGGCAGTAACAGCACACTTTTGAAAACGTGTTTTTCAGCCCGAAATAAACGCGTTTTTTCAGACAACTGAATCCCTATGTAACTGCAAGACTCAGAAGAGCCCACACACTCAGCTCTTAACCCCAGAGTGCAGAAAGTGTCAAAACGTGTTTTTCAGCAGAAATAAACATGTTTCTGCAAGTTTGGTCACCCCCATGTAAGTTATGTGGCAGTAACAGTACACTTTTGAAAACGTGTTTTTCAGCCCGAAATAAACGCGTTTTTTCAGACAACTGAATCCCTATGTAACTGCAAGGCTCAGAAGAGCCCACACACTCAGCTCTTAACCCCAGTGTGCAGAAAGTGTCAAAACATGTTTTTCAGCAGAAATAAACATGTTTCTGCAAGTTTGGTCACCCCCATGTAAGTTATGGGGCAGTAACAGCACACTTTTGAAAACGTGTTTTTCAGCCCGAAATAAACGCGTTTTTTCAGACAACTGAATCCCTATGTAACTGCAAGGCTCAGAAGAGCCCACACACTCAGCTCTTAACCCCAGTGTGCAGAAAGTGTCAAAACGTGTTTTTCAGCAGAAATAAACATGTTTCTGCAAGTTTGGTCACCCCCATGTAAGTTATGGGGCAGTAACAGCACACTTTTGAAAACGTGTTTTTCAGCCCGAAATAAACGCGTTTTTTCAGACAACTGAATCCCTATGTAACTGCAAGGCTCAGAAGAGCCCACACACTCAGCTCTTAACCCCAGTGTGCAGAAAGTGTCAAAACGTGTTTTTCAGCAGAAATAAACATGTTTCTGCAAGTTTGGTCACCCCCATGTAAGTTATGTGGCAGTAACAGTACACTTTTGAAAACGTGTTTTTCAGCCCGAAATAAACGCGTTTTTTCAGACAACTGAATCCCTATGTAACTGCAAGGCTCAGAAGAGCCCACACACTCAGCTCTTAACCCCAGTGTGCAGAAAGTGTCAAAACATGTTTTTCAGCAGAAATAAACATGTTTCTGCAAGTTTGGTCACCCCCATGTAAGTTATGGGGCAGTAACAGCACACTTTTGAAAACGTGTTTTTCAGCCCGAAATAAACGCGTTTTTTCAGACAACTGAATCCCTATGTAACTGCAAGGCTCAAAAGAGCCCACACACTCAGCTCTTAACCCCAGTGTGCAGAAAGTGTCAAAACGTGTTTTTCAGCAGAAATAAACATGTTTCTGCAAGTTTGGTCACCCCCATTTAAGTTATGGGGCAGTAACAGCACACTTTTGAAAACGTGTTTTTCAGCCCGAAATAAACGCGTTTTTTCAGACAACTGAATCCCTATGTAACTGCAAGACTCAGAAGAGCCCACACACTCAGCTCTTAACCCCAGTGTGCAGAAAGTTTCAAAACGTGTTTTTCAGCAGAAATAAACATGTTTCTGCAAGTTTGGTCACCCCCATGTAAGTTATGGGGCAGTAACAGCACACTTTTGAAAACTTGTTTTTCAGCCCGAAATAAACGCGTTTTTTCAGACAACTGAATCCCTATGTAACTGCAAGGCTCAGAAGAGCCCACACACTCAGCTCTTAACCCCAGTGTGCAGAAAGTGTCAAAACGTGTTTTTCAGCAGAAATAAACATGTTTCTGCAAGTTTGGTCACCCCCATGTAAGTTATGGGGCAGTAACAGCACACTTTTGAAAACGTGTTTTTCAGCCCGAAATAAACGCGTTTTTTCAGACAACTGAATTCCTATGTAACTGCAAGACTCAGAAGAGCCCACACACTCAGCTCTTAACCCCAGTGTGCAGAAAGTGTCAAAATGTGATTCTCAGCAGAAATAAACATGTTTCTGCAAGTGTGGTCACCCCCATGTAAGTTATGGGGCAGTAACAGCACACTTTTGAAAACTTGTTTTTCAGCCCGAAATAAACACGTTTTTTCAGACAACTGAATCCCTATGTAACTGCAAGGCTCAAAAGAGCCCACACACTCAGCTCTTAACCCCAGTTTGCAGAAAGTGTCAAAACGTGTTTTTCAGCAGAAATAAACGTTTCTGCAAGTTTGGTCTACCCCATGTAAGTTATGGGGCAGTAACAGCACACTTTTGAAAACGTGTTTTTCAGCCCGAAATAAACGCGTTTTTTCAGACAACTGAATCCCTATGTAACTGCAAGGCTCAAAAGAGCCCACACACTCAGCTCTTAACCCCAGTGTGCAGAAAGTGTCAAAACGTGTTTTTCAGCAGAAATAAACATGTTTCTGCAAGTTTGGTCACCCCCATGTAAGTTATGGGGCAGTAACAGCACACTTTTGAAAACGTGTTTTTCAGCCCGAAATAAACGCGTTTTTTCAGACAACTGAATCCCTATGTAACTGCAAGACTCAGAAGAGCCCACACACTCAGCTCTTAACCCCAGAGTGCAGAAAGTGTCAAAACGTGTTTTTCAGCAGAAATAAACATGTTTCTGCAAGTTTGGTCACCCCCATGTAAGTTATGTGGCAGTAACAGTACACTTTTGAAAACGTGTTTTTCAGCCCGAAATAAACGCGTTTTTTCAGACAACTGAATCCCTATGTAACTGCAAGGCTCAGAAGAGCCCACACACTCAGCTCTTAACCCCAGTGTGCAGAAAGTGTCAAAACATGTTTTTCAGCAGAAATAAACATGTTTCTGCAAGTTTGGTCACCCCCATGTAAGTTATGGGGCAGTAACAGCACACTTTTGAAAACGTGTTTTTCAGCCCGAAATAAACGCGTTTTTTCAGACAACTGAATCCCTATGTAACTGCAAGGCTCAGAAGAGCCCACACACTCAGCTCTTAACCCCAGTGTGCAGAAAGTGTCAAAACGTGTTTTTCAGCAGAAATAAACATGTTTCTGCAAGTTTGGTCACCCCCATGTAAGTTATGGGGCAGTAACAGCACACTTTTGAAAACATGTTTTTCAGCCCGAAATAAACACGTTTTTTCAGACAACTGAATCCCTATGTAACTGCAAGACTCAGAAGAGCCCACACACTCAGCTCTTAACCCCAGTGTGCAGAAAGTGTCAAAACGTGTTTTTCAGCAGAAATAAACATGTTTCTGCAAGTTTGGTCACCCCCATGTAAGTTATGTGGCAGTAACAGTACACTTTTGAAAACGTGTTTTTCAGCCCGAAATAAACGCGTTTTTTCAGACAACTGAATCCCTATGTAACTGCAAGGCTCAGAAGAGCCCACACACTCAGCTCTTAACCCCAGTGTGCAGAAAGTGTCAAAACATGTTTTTTCAGCAGAAATAAACATGTTTCTGCAAGTTTGGTCACCCCCATGTAAGTTATGGGGCAGTAACAGCACACTTTTGAAAACGTGTTTTTCAGCCTGAAATAAACGCGTTTTTTCAGACAACTGAATCCCTATGTAACTGCAAGGCTCAGAAGAGCCCACACACTCAGCTCTTAACCCCAGTGTGCAGAAAGTGTCAAAACGTGTTTTTCAGCAGAAATAAACATGTTTCTGCAAGTTTGGTCACCCCCATGTAAGTTATGGGGCAGTAACAGCACACTTTTGAAAACGTGTTTTTCAGCCTGAAATAAACGCGTTTTTTCAGACAACTGAATCCCTATGTAACTGCAAGGCTCAGAAGAGCCCACACACTCAGCTCTTAACCCCAGTGTGCAGAAAGTGTCAAAACGTGTTTTTCAGCAGAAATAAACATGTTTCTGCAAGTTTGGTCACCCCCATGTAAGTTATGGGGCAGTAACAGCACACTTTTGAAAACGTGTTTTTCAGCCCGAAATAAACGCGTTTTTTCAGACAACTGAATCCCTATGTAACTGCAAGACTCAGAAGAGCCCACACACTCAGCTCTTAACCCCAGTGTGCAGAAAGTGTCAAAACGTGTTTTTCAGCAGAAATAAACATGTTTCTGCAAGTTTGGTCACCCCCATGTAAGTTATGGGGCAGTAACAGCACACTTTTGAAAACGTGTTTTTCAGCCTGAAATAAACGCGTTTTTTCAGACAACTGAATCCCTATGTAACTGCAAGGCTCAGAAGAGCCCACACACTCAGCTCTTAACCCCAGTGTGCAGAAAGTGTCAAAACGTGTTTTTCAGCAGAAATAAACATGTTTCTGCAAGTTTGGTCACCCCCATGTAAGTTATGGGGCAGTAACAGCACACATTTGAAAACGTGTTTTTCAGCCCGAAATAAACGCGTTTTTTCAGACAACTGAATCCCTATGTAACTGCAAGACTCAAAAGAGCCCACACACTCAGCTCTTAACCCCAGTGTGCAGAAAGTGTCAAAACGTGTTTTTCAGCAGAAATAAACATGTTTCTGCAAGTTTGGTCACCCCCATGTAAGTTATGGGGCAGTAACAGCACACTTTTGAAAACGTGTTTTTCAGCCCGAAATAAACGCGTTTTTTCAGACAACTGAATCCCTATGTAACTGCAAGACTCAGAAGAGCCCACACACTCAGCTCTTAACCCCAGTGTGCAGAAAGTGTCAAAACGTGTTTTTCAGCAGAAATAAACATGTTTCTGCAAGTTTGGTCACCCCCATGTAAGTTATGGGGCAGTAACAGCACACTTTTGAAAACGTGTTTTTCAGCCCGAAATAAACGCGTTTTTTCAGACAACTGAATCCCTATGTAACTGCAAGACTCAAAAGAGCCCACACACTCAGCTCTTAACCCCAGTGTGCAGAAAGTGTCAAAACGTGTTTTTCAGCAGAAATAAACATGTTTCTGCAAGTTTGGTCACCCCCATGTAAGTTATGGGGCAGTAACAGCACACTTTTGAAAACGTGTTTTTCAGCCCGAAATAAACGCGTTTTTTCAGACAACTGAATCCCTATGTAACTGCAAGACTCAGAAGAGCCCACACACTCAGCTCTTAACCCCAGTGTGCAGAAAGTGTCAAAACGTGTTTTTCAGCAGAAATAAACATGTTTCTGCAAGTTTGGTCACCCCCATGTAAGTTATGGGGCAGTAACAGCACACTTTTGAAAACGTGTTTTTCAGCCTGAAATAAACGCGTTTTTTCAGACAACTGAATCCCTATGTAACTGCAAGGCTCAGAAGAGCCCACACACTCAGCTCTTAACCCCAGTGTGCAGAAAGTGTCAAAACATGTTTTTCAGCAGAAATAAACATGTTTCTGCAAGTTTGGTCACCCCCATGTAAGTTATGGGGCAGTAACAGCACACTTTTGAAAACTTGTTTTTCAGCCCGAAATAAACGCGTTTTTTCAGACAACTGAATCCCTATGTAACTGCAAGGCTCAGAAGAGCCCACACACTCAGCTCTTAACCCCAGTGTGCAGAAAGTGTCAAAACGTGTTTTTCAGCAGAAATAAACATGTTTCTGCAAGTTTGGTCACCCCCATGTAAGTTATGGGGCAGTAACAGCACACTTTTGAAAACGTGTTTTTCAGCCCGAAATAAACGCGTTTTTTCAGACAACTGAATCCCTATGTAACTGCAAGACTCAGAAGAGCCCACACACTCAGCTCTTAACCCCAGTGTGCAGAAAGTGTCAAAACGTGTTTTTCAGCAGAAATAAACATGTTTCTGCAAGTTTGGTCACCCCCATGTAAGTTATGTGGCAGTAACAGTACACTTTTGAAAACGTGTTTTTCAGCCCGAAATAAACGCCTTTTTTCAGACAACTGAATCCCTATGTAACTGCAAGGCTCAGAAGAGCCCACACACTCAGCTCTTAACCACAGTGTGCAGAAAGTGTCAAAACGTGTTTTTCAGCAGAAATAAACATGTTTCTGCAAGTTTGGTCACCCCCATGTAAGTTATGGGGCAGTAACAGCACACTTTTGAAAACGTGTTTTTCAGCCCGAAATAAACACGTTTTTTCAGACAACTGAATCCCTATGTAACTGCAAGGCTCAGAAGAGCCCACACACTCAGCTCTTAACCCCAGTGTGCAGAAAGTGTCAAAACGTGTTTTTCAGCAGAAATAAACATGTTTCTGCAAGTTTGGTCACCCCCATGTAAGTTATGGGGCAGTAACAGCACACTTTTGAAAACGTGTTTTTCAGCCTGAAATAAACGCGTTTTTTCAGACAACTGAATCCCTATGTAACTGCAAGGCTCAGAAGAGCCCACACACTCAGCTCTTAACCCCAGTGTGCAGAAAGTGTCAAAATGTGTTTTTCAGCAGAAATAAACATGTTTCTGCAAGTTTGGTCACCCCCATGTAAGTTATGGGGCAGTAACAGCACACTTTTGAAAACGTGTTTTTCAGCCTGAAATAAACGCGTTTTTTTAAAAAACTGAATCCCTATGTAACTGCAAGGCTCAGAAGAGCCCACACACTTAGCTCTTAACCCCAGTGTGCAGAAAGTGTCAAAACGTGTTTTTCAGCAGAAATAAACATGTTTCTGCAAGTTTGGTCACCCCCATGTAAGTTATGGGGCAGTAACAGCACACTTTTGAAAACTTGTTTTTCAGCCCGAAATAAACACGTTTTTTCAGACAACTGAATCCCTATGTAACTGCAAGACTCAGAAGAGCCCACACACTCAGCTCTTAACCCCAGTGTGCAGAAAGTGTCAAAACGTGTTTTTCAGCAGAAATAAACATGTTTCTGCAAGTTTGGTCACCCCCATGTAAGTTATGGGGCAGTAACAGCACACTTTTGAAAACGTGTTTTTCAGCCCGAAATAAACGCGTTTTTTCAGACAACTGAATCCCTATGTAACTGCAAGACTCAGAAGAGCCCACACACTCAGCTCTTAACCCCAGTGTGCAGAAAGTGTCAAAACGTGTTTTTCAGCAGAAATAAACATGTTTCTGCAAGTTTGGTCACCCCCATGTAAGTTATGGGGCAGTAACAGCACACTTTTGAAAACTTGTTTTTCAGCCCGAAATAAACGCGTTTTTTCAGACAACTGAATCCCTATGTAACTGCAAGGCTCAGAAGAGCCCACACACTCAGCTCTTAACCCCAGTGTGCAGAAAGTGTCAAAACGTGTTTTTCAGCAGAAATAAACATGTTTCTGCAAGTTTGGTCACCCCCATGTAAGTTATGGGGCAGTAACAGCACACTTTTGAAAACGTGTTTTTCAGCCCGAAATAAACGCGTTTTTTCAGACAACTGAATCCCTATGTAACTGCAAGACTCAGAAGAGCCCACACACTCAGCTCTTAACCCCAGTGTGCAGAAAGTGTCAAAATGTGATTTTCAGCAGAAATAAACATGTTTCTGCAAGTGTGGTCACCCCCATGTAAGTTATGGGGCAGTAACAGCACACTTTTGAAAACGTGTTTTTCAGCCCGAAATAAACGCGTTTTTTCAGACAACTGAATCCCTATGTAACTGCAAGGCTCAAAAGAGCCCACACACTCAGCTCTTAACCCCAGTGTGCAGAAAGTGTCAAAACGTGTTTTTCAGCAGAAATAAACATGTTTCTGCAAGTTTGGTCACCCCCATGTAAGTTATGGGGCAGTAACAGCACACTTTTGAAAACGTGTTTTTCAGCCCGAAATAAACGCGTTTTTTCAGACAACTGAATCCCTATGTAACTGCAAGACTCAGAAGAGCCCACACACTCAGCTCTTAACCCCAGAGTGCAGAAAGTGTCAAAACGTGTTTTTCAGCAGAAATAAACATGTTTCTGCAAGTTTGGTCACCCCCATGTAAGTTATGTGGCAGTAACAGTACACTTTTGAAAACGTGTTTTTCAGCCCGAAATAAACGCGTTTTTTCAGCAACTGAATCCCTATGTAACTGCAAGGCTCAGAAGAGCCCACACACTCAGCTCTTAACCCCAGTGTGCAGAAAGTGTCAAAACATGTTTTTCAGCAGAAATAAACATGTTTCTGCAAGTTTGGTCACCCCCATGTAAGTTATGGGGCAGTAACAGCACACTTTTGAAAACGTGTTTTTCAGCCTGAAATAAACGCGTTTTTTCAGACAACTGAATCCCTATGTAACTGCAAGGCTCAGAAGAGCCCACACACTCAGCTCTAAAACCCAATGTGTAGAAAGTGTCAAAACGTGTTTTTCAGCAGAAATAAACATGTTTCTGCAAGTTTGGTCACCCCCATGTAAGTTATGGGGCAGTAACAGCACACTTTTGAAAACGTGTTTTTCAGCCTGAAATAAACGCGTTTTTTCAGACAACTGAATCCCTATGTAACTGCAAGGCTCAGAAGAGCCCACACACTCAGCTCTTAACCCCAGTGTGCAGAAAGTGTCAAAACGTGTTTTTCAGCAGAAATAAACATGTTTCTGCAAGTTTGGTCACCCCCATGTAAGTTATGGGGCAGTAACAGCACACTTTTGAAAACGTGTTTTTCAGCCCGAAATAAACGCGTTTTTTCAGACAACTGAATCCCTATGTAACTGCAAGACTCAGAAGAGCCCACACACTCAGCTCTTAACCCCAGTGTGCAGAAAGTGTCAAAACGTGTTTTTCAGCAGAAATAAACATGTTTCTGCAAGTTTGGTCACCCCCATGTAAGTTATGGGGCAGTAACAGCACACTTTTGAAAACGTGTTTTTCAGCCCGAAATAAACGCGTTTTTTCAGACAACTGAATCCCTATGTAACTGCAAGACTCAGAAGAGCCCACACACTCAGCTCTTAACCCCAGAGTGCAGAAAGTGTCAAAACGTGTTTTTCAGCAGAAATAAACATGTTTCTGCAAGTTTGGTCACCCCCATGTAAGTTATGTGGCAGTAACAGTACACTTTTGAAAACGTGTTTTTCAGCCCGAAATAAACGCGTTTTTTCAGACAACTGAATCCCTATGTAACTGCAAGGCTCAGAAGAGCCCACACACTCAGCTCTTAACCCCAGTGTGCAGAAAGTGTCAAAACGTGTTTTTCAGCAGAAATAAACATGTTTCTGCAAGTTTGGTCACCCCCATGTAAGTTATGGGGCAGTAACAGCACACTTTTGAAAACGTGTTTTTCAGCCCGAAATAAACGCGTTTTTTCAGACAACTGAATCCCTATGTAACTGCAAGGCTCAGAAGAGCCCACACACTCAGCTCTTAACCCCAGTGTGCAGAAAGTGTCAAAACGTGTTTTTCAGCAGAAATAAACATGTTTCTGCAAGTTTGGTCACCCCCATGTAAGTTATGGGGCAGTAACAGCACACTTTTGAAAACGTGTTTTTCAGCACGAAATAAACGCGTTTTTTCAGACAACTGAATCCCTATGTAACTGCAAGACTCAGAAGAGCCCACACACTCAGCTCTTAACCCCAGTGTGCAGAAAGTGTCAAAATGTGATTTTCAGCAGAAATAAACATGTTTCTGCAAGTGTGGTCACCCCCATGTAAGTTATGGGGCAGTAACAGCACACTTTTGAAAACTTGTTTTTCAGCCCGAAATAAACACGTTTTTTCAGACAAATGAATCCCTATGTAACTGCAAGGCTCAAAAGAGCCCACACACTCAGCTCTTAACCCCAGTGTGCAGAAAGTGTCAAAACGTGTTTTTCAGCAGAAATAAACGTTTCTGCAAGTTTGGTCTACCCCATGTAAGTTATGGGGCAGTAACAGCACACTTTTGAAAACGTGTTTTTCAGCCCGAAATAAACGCGTTTTTTCAGACAACTGAATCCCTATGTAACTGCAAGGCTCAAAAGAGCCCACACACTCAGCTCTTAACCCCAGTGTGCAGAAAGTGTCAAAACGTGTTTTTCAGCAGAAATAAACATGTTTCTGCAAGTTTGGTCACCCCCATGTAAGTTATGGGGCAGTAACAGCACACTTTTGAAAACGTGTTTTTCAGCCCGAAATAAACGCGTTTTTTCAGACAACTGAATCCCTATGTAACTGCAAGACTCAGAAGAGCCCACACACTCAGCTCTTAACCCCAGAGTGCAGAAAGTGTCAAAACGTGTTTTTCAGCAGAAATAAACATGTTTCTGCAAGTTTGGTCACCCCCATGTAAGTTATGTGGCAGTAACAGTACACTTTTGAAAACGTGTTTTTCAGCCCGAAATAAACGCGTTTTTTCAGCAACTGAATCCCTATGTAACTGCAAGGCTCAGAAGAGCCCACACACTCAGCTCTTAACCCCAGTGTGCAGAAAGTGTCAAAACATGTTTTTCAGCAGAAATAAACATGTTTCTGCAAGTTTGGTCACCCCCATGTAAGTTATGGGGCAGTAACAGCACACTTTTGAAAACGTGTTTTTCAGCCCGAAATAAACGCGTTTTTTCAGACAACTGAATCCCTATGTAACTGCAAGGCTCAGAAGAGCCCACACACTCAGCTCTTAACCCCAGTGTGCAGAAAGTGTCAAAACGTGTTTTTCAGCAGAAATAAACATGTTTCTGCAAGTTTGGTCACCCCCATGTAAGTTATGGGGCAGTAACAGCACACTTTTGAAAACGTGTTTTTCAGCCTGAAATAAACGCGTTTTTTCAGACAACTGAATCCCTATGTAACTGCAAGGCTCAGAAGAGCCCACACACTCAGCTCTAAAACCCAATGTGTAGAAAGTGTCAAAACGTGTTTTTCAGCAGAAATAAACATGTTTCTGCAAGTTTGGTCACCCCCATGTAAGTTATGGGGCAGTAACAGCACACTTTTGAAAACGTGTTTTTCAGCCTGAAATAAACGCGTTTTTTCAGACAACTGAATCCCTATGTAACTGCAAGGCTCAGAAGAGCCCACACACTCAGCTCTTAACCCCAGGGTGCAGAAAGTGTCAAAACGTGTTTTTCAGCAGAAATAAACATGTTTCTGCAAGTTTGGTCACCCCCATGTAAGTTATGGGGCAGTAACAGCACACTTTTGAAAACGTGTTTTTCAGACCGAAATAAACGCGTTTTTTCAGACAACTGAATCCCTATGTAACTGCAAGACTCAGAAGAGCCCACACACTCAGCTCTTAACCCCAGTGTGCAGAAAGTGTCAAAACGTGTTTTTCAGCAGAAATAAACATGTTTCTGCAAGTTTGGTCACCCCCATGTAAGTTATGGGGCAGTAACAGCACACTTTTGAAAACGTGTTTTTCAGCCCGAAATAAACGCGTTTTTTCAGACAACTGAATCCCTATGTAACTGCAAGACTCAGAAGAGCCCACACACTCAGCTCTTAACCCCAGAGTGCAGAAAGTGTCAAAACGTGTTTTTCAGCAGAAATAAACATGTTTCTGCAAGTTTGGTCACCCCCATGTAAGTTATGTGGCAGTAACAGTACACTTTTGAAAACGTGTTTTTCAGCCCGAAATAAACGCGTTTTTTCAGACAACTGAATCCCTATGTAACTGCAAGGCTCAGAAGAGCCCACACACTCAGCTCTTAACCCCAGTGTGCAGAAAGTGTCAAAACGTGTTTTTCAGCAGAAATAAACATGTTTCTGCAAGTTTGGTCACCCCCATGTAAGTTATGGGGCAGTAACAGCACACTTTTGAAAACGTGTTTTTCAGCCCGAAATAAACGCGTTTTTTCAGACAACTGAATCCCTATGTAACTGCAAGGCTCAGAAGAGCCCACACACTCAGCTCTTAACCCCAGTGTGCAGAAAGTGTCAAAACATGTTTTTCAGCAGAAATAAACATGTTTCTGCAAGTTTGGTCACCCCCATGTAAGTTATGGGGCAGTAACAGCACACTTTTGAAAACGTGTTTTTCAGCACGAAATAAACGCGTTTTTTCAGACAACTGAATCCCTATGTAACTGCAAGACTCAGAAGAGCCCACACACTCAGCTCTTAACCCCAGTGTGCAGAAAGTGTCAAAATGTGATTTTCAGCAGAAATAAACATGTTTCTGCAAGTTTGGTCACCCCCATGTAAGTTATGGGGCAGTAACAGCACACTTTTGAAAACGTGTTTTTCAGCCCGAAATAAACGCGTTTTTTCAGACAACTGAATCCCTATGTAACTGCAAGGCTCAAAAGAGCCCACACACTCAGCTCTTAACCCCAGTGTGCAGAAAGTGTCAAAACGTGTTTTTCAGCAGAAATAAACATGTTTCTGCAAGTTTGGTCACCCCCATGTAAGTTATGGGGCAGTAACAGCACACTTTTGAAAACTTGTTTTTCAGCCCGAAATAAACACGTTTTTTCAGACAACTGAATCCCTATGTAACTGCAAGACTCAGAAGAGCCCACACACTCAGATCTTAACCCCAGTGTGCAGAAAGTGTCAAAACGTGATTTTCAGCAGAAATAAACATGTTTCTGCAAGTTTGGTCACCCCCATGTAAGTTATGGGGCAGTAACAGCACACTTTTGAAAACTTGTTTTTCAGCCCGAAATAAACGCGTTTTTTCAGACAACTGAATCCCTATGTAACTAAAAGACTCAGAAGAGCCCACACACTCAGCTCTTAACCCCAGTGTGCAGAAAGTGTCAAAATGTGATTTTCAGCAGAAATAAACATGTTTCTGCAAGTTTGGTCACCCCCATGTAAGTAATGTGGCAGTAACAGTACACTTTTGAAAACGTGTTTTTCAGCCCGAAATAAACGCGTTTTTTCAGACAACTGAATCCCTATGTAACTGCAAGGCTCAGAAGAGCCCACACACTCAGCTCTTAACCCCAGTGTGCAGAAAGTGTCAAAACGTGTTTTTCAGCAGAAATAAACATGTTTCTGCAAGTTTGGTCACCCCCATGTAAGTTATGGGGCAGTAACAGCACACTTTTGAAAACGTGTTTTTCAGCCTGAAATAAACGCGTTTTTTCAGACAACTGAATCCCTATGTAACTGCAAGGCTCAGAAGAGCCCACACACTCAGCTCTTAACCCCAGTGTGCAGAAAGTGTCAAAACGTGTTTTTCAGCAGAAATAAACATGTTTCTGCAAGTTTGGTCATCCCCATGTAAGTTATGGGGCAGTAACAGCACACATTTGAAAACGTGTTTTTCAGCCCGAAATAAACGCGTTTTTTCAGACAACTGAATCCCTATGTAACTGCAAGACTCAGAAGAGCCCACACACTCAGCTCTTAACCCCAGTGTGCAGAAAGTGTCAAAACGTGATTTTCAGCAGAAATAAACATGTTTCTGCAAGTTTGGTCACCCCCATGTAAGTTATGGGGCAGTAACAGCACACTTTTGAAAACTTGTTTTTCAGCCCGAAATAAACACGTTTTTTCAGACAACTGAATCCCTATGTAACTGCAAGGCTCAAAAGAGCCCACACACTCAGCTCTTAACCCCAGTGTGCAGAAAGTGTCAAAACGTGTTTTTCAGCAGAAATAAACATGTTTCTGCAAGTTTGGTCACCCCCATGTAAGTTATGGGGCAGTAACAGCACACATTTGAAAACGTGTTTTTCAGCCCAAAATAAACGCGTTTTTTCAGACAACTGAATCCCTATGTAACTGCAAGGCTCAAAAGAGCCCACACACTCAGCTCTTAACCCCAGTGTGCAGAAAGTGTCAAAACGTGTTTTTCAGCAGAAATAAACATGTTTCTGCAAGTTTGGTCACCCCCATGTAAGTTATGGGGCAGTAACAGCACACTTTTGAAAACGTGTTTTTCAGCCTGAAATAAACGCGTTTTTTCAGACAACTGAATCCCTATGTAACTGCAAGGCTCAGAAGAGCCCACACACTCAGCTCTTAACCCCAGTGTGCAGAAAGTGTCAAAACGTGTTTTTCAGCAGATATAAACATGTTTCTGCAAGTTTGGTCACCCCCATGTAAGTTATGGGGCAATAACAGCACACATTTAAAAACGTGTTTTTCAGCCCGAAATAAACGCGTTTTTTCAGACAACTGAATCCCTATGTAACTGCAAGACTCAGAAGAGCCCACACACTCAGCTCTTAACCCCAGTGTGCAGAAAGTGTCAAAACGTGTTTTTCAGCAGAAATAAACATGTTTCTGCAAGTTTGGTCACCCCCATGTAAGTTATGTGGCAGTAACAGTACACTTTTGAAAACGTGTTTTTCAGCCCAAAATAAACGCGTTTTTTCAGACAACTGAATCCCTATGTAACTGCAAGGCTCAGAAGAGCCCACACACTCAGCTCTTAACCCCAGTGTGCAGAAAGTGTCAAAACATGTTTTTTCAGCAGAAATAAACATGTTTCTGCAAGTGTGGTCATCCCCATGTAAGTTATGGGGCAGTAACAGCACACTTTTGAAAACGTGTTTTTCAGCCCGAAATAACGCGTTTTTTCAGACAACTGAATCCCTATGTAACTGCAAGACTCAGAAGAGCCCACACACTCAGCTCTTAACCCCAGTGTGCAGAAAGTGTCAAAACGTGTTTTTCAGCAGAAATAAACATGTTTCTGCAAGTTTGGTCACCCCCATGTAAGTTATGTGGCAGTAACAGTACACTTCTGAAAACGTGTTTTTCAGCCCGAAATAAACGCCTTTTTTCAGACAACTGAATCCCTATGTAACTGCAAGGCTCAGAAGAGCCCACACACTCAGCTCTTAACCCCAGTGTGCAGAAAGTGTCAAAACATGTTTTTCAGCAGAAATAAACATGTTTCTGCAAGTTTGGTCACCCCCATGTAAGTTATGGGGCAGTAACAGCACACTTTTGAAAACGTGTTTTTCAGCCCGAAATAAACGCGTTTTTTCAGACAACTGAATCCCTATGTAACTGCAAGGGTCAGAAGAGCCCACACACTCAGCTCTTAACCCCAGTGTGCAGAAAGTGTCAAAACGTGTTTTTCAGCAGAAATAAACATGTTTCTGCAAGTTTGGTCACCCCCATGTAAGTTATGGGGCAGTAACAGCACACTTTTGAAAACTTGTTTTTCAGCCCGAAATAAACGCGTTTTTTCAGACAACTGAATCCCTATGTAACTGCAAGGCTCAGAAGAGCCCACACACTCAGCTCTTAACCCCAGTGTGCAGAAAGTGTCAAAACGTGTTTTTCAGCAGAAATAAACATGTTTCTGCAAGTTTGGTCACCCCCATGTAAGTTATGGGGCAGTAACAGCACACTTTTGAAAACGTGTTTTTCAGCCCGAAATAAACGCGTTTTTTCAGACAACTGAATCCCTATGTAACTGCAAGGCTCAGAAGAGCCCACACACTCAGCTCTTAACCCCAGTGTGCAGAAAGTGTCAAAACGTGTTTTTCAGCAGAAATAAACATGTTTCTGCAAGTTTGGTCACCCCCATGTAAGTTATGGGGCAGTAACAGCACACTTTTGAAAACGTGTTTTTCAGCACGAAATAAACGCGTTTTTTCAGACAACTGAATCCCTATGTAACTGCAAGACTCAGAAGAGCCCACACACTCAGCTCTTAACCCCAGTGTGCAGAAAGTGTCAAAATGTGATTTTCAGCAGAAATAAACATGTTTCTGCAAGTTTGGTCACCCCCATGTAAGTTATGGGGCAGTAACAGCACACTTTTGAAAACGTGTTTTTCAGCCCGAAATAAACGCGTTTTTTCAGACAACTGAATCCCTATGTAACTGCAAGGCTCAAAAGAGCCCACACACTCAGCTCTTAACCCCAGTGTGCAGAAAGTGTCAAAACGTGTTTTTCAGCAGAAATAAACATGTTTCTGCAAGTTTGGTCACCCCCATGTAAGTTATGGGGCAGTAACAGCACACTTTTGAAAACTTGTTTTTCAGCCCGAAATAAACACGTTTTTTCAGACAACTGAATCCCTATGTAACTGCAAGACTCAGAAGAGCCCACACACTCAGATCTTAACCCCAGTGTGCAGAAAGTGTCAAAACGTGATTTTCAGCAGAAATAAACATGTTTCTGCAAGTTTGGTCACCCCCATGTAAGTTATGGGGCAGTAACAGCACACTTTTGAAAACTTGTTTTTCAGCCCGAAATAAACACGTTTTTTCAGACAACTGAATCCCTATGTAACTGCAAGGCTCAAAAGAGCCCACACACTCAGCTCTTAACCCCAGTGTGCAGAAAGTGTCAAAACGTGTTTTTCAGCAGAAATAAACATGTTTCTGCAAGTTTGGTCACCCCCATGTAAGTTATGGGGCAGTAATAGCACACTTTTGAAAACGTGTTTTTCAGCCCGAAATAAACGCGTTTTTTCAGACAACTGAATCCCTATGTAACTGCAAGACTCAGAAGAGCCCACACACTCAGCTCTTAACCCCAGTGTGCAGAAAGTGTCAAAACGTGTTTTTCAGCAGAAATAAACATGTTTCTGCAAGTTTGGTCACCCCCATGTAAGTTATGGGGCAGTAACAGCACACTTTTGAAAACGTGTTTTTCAGCCTGAAATAAACGCGTTTTTTCAGACAACTGAATCCCTATGTAACTGCAAGGCTCAGAAGAGCCCACACACTCAGCTCTTAACCCCAGTGTGCAGAAAGTGTCAAAACGTGTTTTTCAGCAGAAATAAACATGTTTCTGCAAGTTTGGTCATCCCCATGTAAGTTATGGGGCAGTAACAGCACACATTTGAAAACGTGTTTTTCAGCCCGAAATAAACGCGTTTTTTCAGACAACTGAATCCCTATGTAACTGCAAGACTCAGAAGAGCCCACACACTCAGCTCTTAACCCCAGTGTGCAGAAAGTGTCAAAACGTGATTTTCAGCAGAAATAAACATGTTTCTGCAAGTTTGGTCACCCCCATGTAAGTTATGGGGCAGTAACAGCACACTTTTGAAAACTTGTTTTTCAGCCCGAAATAAACACGTTTTTTCAGACAACTGAATCCCTATGTAACTGCAAGGCTCAAAAGAGCCCACACACTCAGCTCTTAACCCCAGTGTGCAGAAAGTGTCAAAACGTGTTTTTCAGCAGAAATAAACATGTTTCTGCAAGTTTGGTCACCCCCATGTAAGTTATGGGGCAGTAACAGCACACATTTGAAAACGTGTTTTTCAGCCCAAAATAAACGCGTTTTTTCAGACAACTGAATCCCTATGTAACTGCAAGGCTCAAAAGAGCCCACACACTCAGCTCTTAACCCCAGTGTGCAGAAAGTGTCAAAACGTGTTTTTCAGCAGAAATAAACATGTTTCTGCAAGTTTGGTCACCCCCATGTAAGTTATGGGGCAGTAACAGCACACTTTTGAAAACGTGTTTTTCAGCCTGAAATAAACGCGTTTTTTCAGACAACTGAATCCCTATGTAACTGCAAGGCTCAGAAGAGCCCACACACTCAGCTCTTAACCCCAGTGTGCAGAAAGTGTCAAAACGTGTTTTTCAGCAGATATAAACATGTTTCTGCAAGTTTGGTCACCCCCATGTAAGTTATGGGGCAATAACAGCACACATTTAAAAACGTGTTTTTCAGCCCGAAATAAACGC
The DNA here is from genome assembly GCF_059453375.1 of Lepisosteus platostomus. NCBI lineage: Eukaryota > Metazoa > Chordata > Actinopteri > Semionotiformes > Lepisosteidae > Lepisosteus > Lepisosteus platostomus. The sequence continues at coordinate 71,169 of NW_028291659.1, read as the reverse complement.
GTTTTTTCAGACAACTGAATCCCTATGTAACTGCAAGACTCAGAAGAGCCCACACACTCAGCTCTTAACCCCAGTGTGCAGAAAGTGTCAAAACATGTTTTTCAGCAGAAATAAACATGTTTCTGCAAGTTTGGTCACCCCCATGTAAGTTATGGGGCAGTAACAGCACACTTTTGAAAACGTGTTTTTCAGCCTGAAATAAACGAGTTTTTTCAGACAACTGAATCCCTATGTAACTGCAAGGCTCAGAAGAGCCCACACACTCAGCTCTTAACCCCAGTGTGCAGAAAGTGTCAAAACGTGTTTTTCAGCAGAAATAAACATGTTTCTGCAAGTTTGGTCACCCCCATGTAAGTTATGTGGCAGTAACAGTACACTTTTGAAAACGTGTTTTTCAGCCCGAAATAAACGCGTTTTTTCAGACAACTGAATCCCTATGTAACTGCAAGGCTCAAAAGAGCCCACACACTCAGCTCTTAACCCCAGTGTGCAGAAAGTGTCAAAACGTGTTTTTCAGCAGAAATAAACATGTTTCTGCAAGTTTGGTCACCCCCATGTAAGTTATGGGGCAGTAACAGCACACTTTTGAAAACGTGTTTTTCAGCCCGAAATAAACGCGTTTTTTCAGACAACTGAATCCCTATGTAACTGCAAGGCTCAAAAGAGCCCACACACTCAGCTCTTAACCCCAGTGTGCAGAAAGTGTCAAAACGTGTTTTTCAGCAGAAATAAACATGTTTCTGCAAGTTTGGTCACCCCCATGTAAGTTATGGGGCAGTAACAGCACACTTTTGAAAACGTGTTTTTCAGCCCGAAATAACGCGTTTTTTCAGACAACTGAATCCCTATGTAACTGCAAGACTCAGAAGAGCCCACACACTCAGCTCTTAACCCCAGTGTGCAGAAAGTGTCAAAACGTGATTTTCAGCAGAAATAAACATGTTTCTGCAAGTTTGGTCACCCCCATGTAAGTTATGGGGCAGTAACAGCACACTTTTGAAAACGTGTTTTTCAGCCCGAAATAAACGCGTTTTTTCAGACAACTGAATCCCTATGTAACTGCAAGACTCAGAAGAGCCCACACACTCAGCTCCTAACCCCAGTGTGCAGAAAGTGTCAAAACGTGTTTTTCAGCAGAAATAAACATGTTTCTGCAAGTTTGGTCACCCCCATGTAAGTTATGTGGCAGTAACAGTACACTTTTGAAAACGTGTTTTTCAGCCCGAAATAAACGCGTTTTTTCAGACAACTGAATCCCTATGTAACTGCAAGGCTCAGAAGAGCCCACACACTCAGCTCTTAACCCCAGTGTGCAGAAAGTGTCAAAACGTGTTTTTCAGCAGAAATAAACATGTTTCTGCAAGTTTGGTCTACCCCATGTAAGTTATGGGGCAGTAACAGCACACTTTTGAAAACGTGTTTTTCAGCCCGAAATAAACGCGTTTTTTCAGACAACTGAATCCCTATGTAACTGCAAGACTCAGAAGAGCCCACTCACTCAGCTCTTAAACCCAGTGTGCAGAAAGTGTCAAAACGTGTTTTTCAGCAGAAATAAACATGTTTCTGCAAGTTTGGTCACCCCCATGTAAGTTATGTGGCAGTAACAGTACACTTTTGAAAACGTGTTTTTCAGCCCGAAATAAACGCATTTTTTCAGACAACTGAATCCCTATGTAACTGCAAGGCTCAGAAGAGCCCACACACTCAGCTCTTAACCCCAGTGTGCAGAAAGTGTCAAAACATGTTTTTTCAGCAGAAATAAACATGTTTCTGCAAGTTTGGTCACCCCCATGTAAGTTATGGGGCAGTAACAGCACACTTTTGAAAACGTGTTTTTCAGCCTGAAATAAACGCGTTTTTTCAGACAACTGAATCCCTATGTAACTGCAAGGCTCAGAAGAGCCCACACACTCAGCTCTTAACCCCAGTGTGCAGAAAGTGTCAAAACGTGTTTTTCAGCAGAAATAAACATGTTTCTGCAAGTTTGGTCACCCCCATGTAAGTTATGGGGCAGTAACAGCACACATTTGAAAATTGTGTTTTTCAGCCCGAAATAAACGCGTTTTTTCAGACAACTGAATCCCTATGTAACTGCAAGGCTCAAAAGAGCCCACACACTCAGCTCTTAACCCCAGTGTGCAGAAAGTGTCAAAACGTGTTTTTCAGCAGGAATAAACATGTTTCTGCAAGTTTGGTCACCCCCATGTAAGTTATGGGGCAGTAACAGCACACTTTTGAAAACGTGTTTTTCAGCCTGAAATAAACGCGTTTTTTCAGACAACTGAATTCCTATGTAACTGCAAGGCTCAGAAGAGCCCACACACTCAGCTCTTAACCCCAGTGTGCAGAAAGTGTCAAAACGTGTTTTTCAGGAGAAATAAACATGTTTCTGCAAGTTTGGTCACCCCCATGTAAGTTATGGGGCAGTAACAGCACACATTTGAAAACGTGTTTTTCAGCCCGAAATAAACGCGTTTTTTCAGACAACTGAATCCCTATGTAACTGCAAGACTCAGAAGAGCCCACACACTCAGCTCTTAACCCCAGTGTGCAGAAAGTGTCAAAACGTGATTTTCAGCAGAAATAAACATGTTTCTGCAAGTTTGGTCACCCCCATGTAAGTTATGGGGCAGTAACAGCACACTTTTGAAAACTTGTTTTTCAGCCCGAAATAAACGCGTTTTTTCAGACAACTGAATCCCTATGTAACTGCAAGGCTCAGAAGAGCCCACACACTCAGCTCTTAACCCCAGTGTGCAGAAAGTGTCAAAACGTGTTTTTCAGCAGAAATAAACATGTTTCTGCAAGTTTGGTCACCCCCATGTAAGTTATGGGGCAGTAACAGCACACTTTTGAAAACGTGTTTTTCAGCCCGAAATAAACGCGTTTTTTCAGACAACTGAATCCCTATGTAACTGCAAGGCTCAGAAGAGCCCACACACTCAGCTCTTAACCCCAGTGTGCAGAAAGTGTCAAAACGTGTTTTTCAGCAGAAATAAACATGTTTCTGCAAGTTTGGTCACCCCCATGTAAGTTATGGGGCAGTAACAGCACACTTTTGAAAACGTGTTTTTCAGCCCGAAATAAACGCGTTTTTTCAGACAACTGAATCCCTATGTAACTGCAAGACTCAGAAGAGCCCACACACTCAGCTCTTAACCCCAGTGTGCAGAAAGTGTCAAAATGTGATTTTCAGCAGAAATAAACATGTTTCTGCAAGTTTGGTCACCCCCATGTAAGTTATGGGGCAGTAACAGCACACTTTTGAAAACGTGTTTTTCAGCCCGAAATAAACGCGTTTTTTCAGACAACTGAATCCCTATGTAACTGCAAGGCTCAAAAGAGCCCACACACTCAGCTCTTAACCCCAGTGTGCAGAAAGTGTCAAAACGTGTTTTTCAGCAGAAATAAACATGTTTCTGCAAGTTTGGTCACCCCCATGTAAGTTATGGGGCAGTAACAGCACACTTTTGAAAACTTGTTTTTCAGCCCGAAATAAACACGTTTTTTCAGACAACTGAATCCCTATGTAACTGCAAGACTCAGAAGAGCCCACACACTCAGATCTTAACCCCAGTGTGCAGAAAGTGTCAAAACGTGATTTTCAGCAGAAATAAACATGTTTCTGCAAGTTTGGTCACCCCCATGTAAGTTATGGGGCAGTAACAGCACACTTTTGAAAACTTGTTTTTCAGCCCGAAATAAACACGTTTTTTCAGACAACTGAATCCCTATGTAACTGCAAGGCTCAAAAGAGCCCACACACTCAGCTCTTTACCCCAGTGTGCAGAAAGTGTCAAAACGTGTTTTTCAGCAGAAATAAACATGTTTCTGCAAGTTTGGTCACCCCCATGTAAGTTATGGGGCAGTAATAGCACACTTTTGAAAACTTGTTTTTCAGCCCGAAATAAACGCGTTTTTTCAGACAACTGAATCCCTATGTAACTGCAAGACTCAGAAGAGCCCACACACTCAGCTCTTAACCCCAGTGTGCAGAAAGTGTCAAAATGTGATTTTCAGCAGAAATAAACATGTTTCTGCAAGTTTGGTCACCCCCATGTAAGTTATGTGGCAGTAACAGTACACTTTTGAAAACGTGTTTTTCAGCCCGAAATAAACGCGTTTTTTCAGACAACTGAATCCCTATGTAACTGCAAGGCTCAGAAGAGCCCACACACTCAGCTCTTAACCCCAGTGTGCAGAAAGTGTCAAAACGTGTTTTTCAGCAGAAATAAACATGTTTCTGCAAGTTTGGTCATCCCCATGTAAGTTATGGGGCAGTAACAGCACACATTTGAAAACGTGTTTTTCAGCCCGAAATAAACGCGTTTTTTCAGACAACTGAATCCCTATGTAACTGCAAGACTCAGAAGAGCCCACACACTCAGCTCTTAACCCCAGTGTGCAGAAAGTGTCAAAACGTGATTTTCAGCAGAAATAAACATGTTTCTGCAAGTTTGGTCACCCCCATGTAAGTTATGGGGCAGTAACAGCACACTTTTGAAAACTTGTTTTTCAACCCGAAATAAACGCGTTTTTTCTGACAACTGAATCCCTATGTAACTGCAAGGCTCAGAAGAGCCCACACACTCAGCTCTTAACCCCAGTGTGCAGAAAGTGTCAAAACGTGTTTTTCAGCAGAAATAAACATGTTTCTGCAAGTTTGGTCACCCCCATGTAAGTTATGGGGCAGTAACAGCACACTTTTGAAAACGTGTTTTTCAGCCCGAAATAAACGCGTTTTTTCAGACAACTGAATCCCTATGTAACTGCAAGGCTCAGAAGAGCCCACACACTCAGCTCTTAACCCCAGTGTGCAGAAAGTGTCAAAACGTGTTTTTCAGCAGAAATAAACATGTTTCTGCAAGTTTGGTCACCCCCATGTAAGTTATGGGGCAGTAACAGCACACTTTTGAAAACGTGTTTTTCAGCCCGAAATAAACGCGTTTTTTCAGACAACTGAATCCCTATGTAACTGCAAGACTCAGAAGAGCCCACACACTCAGCTCTTAACCCCAGTGTGCAGAAAGTGTCAAAATGTGATTTTCAGCAGAAATAAACATGTTTCTGCAAGTTTGGTCACCCCCATGTAAGTTATGGGGCAGTAACAGCACACTTTTGAAAACGTGTTTTTCAGCCCGAAATAAACGCGTTTTTTCAGACAACTGAATCCCTATGTAACTGCAAGGCTCAAAAGAGCCCACACACTCAGCTCTTAACCCCAGTGTGCAGAAAGTGTCAAAACGTGTTTTTCAGCAGAAATAAACATGTTTCTGCAAGTTTGGTCACCCCCATGTAAGTTATGGGGCAGTAACAGCACACTTTTGAAAACTTGTTTTTCAGCCCGAAATAAACACGTTTTTTCAGACAACTGAATCCCTATGTAACTGCAAGACTCAGAAGAGCCCACACACTCAGATCTTAACCCCAGTGTGCAGAAAGTGTCAAAACGTGATTTTCAGCAGAAATAAACATGTTTCTGCAAGTTTGGTCACCCCCATGTAAGTTATGGGGCAGTAACAGCACACTTTTGAAAACTTGTTTTTCAGCCCGAAATAAACACGTTTTTTCAGACAACTGAATCCCTATGTAACTGCAAGGCTCAAAAGAGCCCACACACTCAGCTCTTAACCCCAGTGTGCAGAAAGTGTCAAAACGTGTTTTTCAGCAGAAATAAACATGTTTCTGCAAGTTTGGTCACCCCCATGTAAGTTATGGGGCAGTAATAGCACACTTTTGAAAACTTGTTTTTCAGCCCGAAATAAACGCGTTTTTTCAGACAACTGAATCCCTATGTAACTGCAAGACTCAGAAGAGCCCACACACTCAGCTCTTAACCCCAGTGTGCAGAAAGTGTCAAAATGTGATTTTCAGCAGAAATAAACATGTTTCTGCAAGTTTGGTCACCCCCATGTAAGTTATGTGGCAGTAACAGTACACTTTTGAAAACGTGTTTTTCAGCCCGAAATAAACGCGTTTTTTCAGACAACTGAATCCCTATGTAACTGCAAGGCTCAGAAGAGCCCACACACTCAGCTCTTAACCCCAGTGTGCAGAAAGTGTCAAAACGTGTTTTTCAGCAGAAATAAACATGTTTCTGCAAGTTTGGTCACCCCCATGTAAGTTATGGGGCAGTAACAGCACACTTTTGAAAACGTGTTTTTCAGCCTGAAATAAACGCGTTTTTTCAGACAACTGAATCCCTATGTAACTGCAAGGCTCAGAAGAGCCCACACACTCAGCTCTTAACCCCAGTGTGCAGAAAGTGTCAAAACGTGTTTTTCAGCAGAAATAAACATGTTTCTGCAAGTTTGGTCATCCCCATGTAAGTTATGGGGCAGTAACAGCACACATTTGAAAACGTGTTTTTCAGCCCGAAATAAACGCGTTTTTTCAGACAACTGAATCCCTATGTAACTGCAAGGCTCAAAAGAGCCCACACACTCAGCTCTTAACCCCAGTGTGCAGAAAGTGTCAAAACGTGTTTTTCAGCAGAAATAAACATGTTTCTGCAAGTTTGGTCACCCCCATGTAAGTTATGGGGCAGTAACAGCACACTTTTGAAAACGTGTTTTTCAGCCTGAAATAAACGCGTTTTTTCAGACAACTGAATCCCTATGTAACTGCAAGGCTCAGAAGAGCCCACACACTCAGCTCTTAACCCCAGTGTGCAGAAAGTGTCAAAACGTGTTTTTCAGCAGAAATAAACATGTTTCTGCAAGTTTGGTCACCCCCATGTAAGTTATGGGGCAGTAACAGCACACTTTTGAAAACGTGTTTTTCAGCCTGAAATAAACGCGTTTTTTCAGACATCTGAATCCCTATGTAACTGCAAGGCTCAGAAGAGCCCACACACTCAGCTCTTAACCCCAGTGTGCAGAAAGTGTCAAAACGTGTTTTTCAGCAGAAATAAACATGTTTCTGCAAGTTTGGTCACCCCCATGTAAGTTATGGGGCAGTAACAGCACACATTTAAAAACGTGTTTTTCAGCCCGAAATAAACGCGTTTTTTCAGACAACTGAATCCCTATGTAACTGCAAGACTCAGAAGAGCCCACACACTCAGCTCTTAACCCCAGTGTGCAGAAAGTGTCAAAACATGTTTTTCAGCAGAAATAAACATGTTTCTGCAAGTTTGGTCACCCCCATGTAAGTTATGGGGCAGTAACAGCACACTTTTGAAAACGTGTTTTTCAGCCCGAAATAAACGCGTTTTTTCAGACAACTGAATCCCTATGTAACTGCAAGGCTCAAAAGAGCCCACACACTCAGCTCTTAACCCCAGTGTGCAGAAAGTGTCAAAACGTGTTTTTCAGCAGAAATAAACATGTTTCTGCAAGTTTGGTCACCCCCATGTAAGTTATGGGGCAGTAACAGCACACTTTTGAAAACGTGTTTTTCAGCCCGAAATAAACGCGTTTTTTCAGACAACTGAATCCCTATGTAACTGCAAGACTCAGAAGAGCCCACACACTCAGCTCTTAACCCCAGTGTGCAGAAAGTGTCAAAACGTGATTTTCAGCAGAAATAAACATGTTTCTGCAAGTTTGGTCACCCCCATGTAAGTTATGGGGCAGTAACAGCACACTTTTGAAAACGTGTTTTTCAGCCCGAAATAAACGCGTTTTTTCAGACAACTGAATCCCTATGTAACTGCAAGGCTCAAAAGAGCCCACACACTCAGCTCTTAACCCCAGTGTGCAGAAAGTGTCAAAACGTGTTTTTCAGCAGAAATAAACATGTTTCTGCAAGTTTGGTCACCCCCATGTAAGTTATGGGGCAGTAACAGCACACTTTTGAAAACGTGTTTTTCAGCCCGAAATAAACGCGTTTTTTCAGACAACTGAATCCCTATGTAACTGCAAGACTCAGAAGAGCCCACACACTCAGCTCTTAACCCCAGAGTGCAGAAAGTGTCAAAACGTGTTTTTCAGCAGAAATAAACATGTTTCTGCAAGTTTGGTCACCCCCATGTAAGTTATGTGGCAGTAACAGTACACTTTTGAAAACGTGTTTTTCAGCCCGAAATAAACGCGTTTTTTCAGCAACTGAATCCCTATGTAACTGCAAGGCTCAGAAGAGCCCACACACTCAGCTCTTAACCCCAGTGTGCAGAAAGTGTCAAAACATGTTTTTCAGCAGAAATAAACATGTTTCTGCAAGTTTGGTCACCCCCATGTAAGTTATGGGGCAGTAACAGCACACTTTTGAAAACGTGTTTTTCAGCCCGAAATAAACGCGTTTTTTCAGACAACTGAATCCCTATGTAACTGAAAGGCTCAGAAGAGCCCACACACTCAGCTCTTAACCCCAGTGTGCAGAAAGTGTCAAAACGTGTTTTTCAGCAGAAATAAACATGTTTCTGCAAGTTTGGTCACCCCCATGTAAGTTATGGGGCAGTAACAGCACACTTTTGAAAACGTGTTTTTCAGCCTGAAATAAACGCGTTTTTTCAGACAACTGAATCCCTATGTAACTGCAAGGCTCAGAAGAGCCCACACACTCAGCTCTTAACCCCAGTGTGCAGAAAGTGTCAAAACGTGTTTTTCAGCAGAAATAAACATGTTTCTGCAAGTTTGGTCACCCCCATGTAAGTTATGGGGCAGTAACAGCACACTTTTGAAAACGTGTTTTTCAGCCCGAAATAAACGCGTTTTTTCAGACAACTGAATCCCTATGTAACTGCAAGACTCAGAAGAGCCCACACACTCAGCTCTTAACCCCAGTGTGCAGAAAGTGTCAAAACGTGTTTTTCAGCAGAAATAAACATGTTTCTGCAAGTTTGGTCACCCCCATGTAAGTTATGGGGCAGTAACAGCAAACTTTTGAAAACGTGTTTTTCAGCCCGAAATAAACGCGTTTTTTTCAGACAACTGAATCCCTATGTAACTGCAAGACTCAGAAGAGCCCACACACTCAGCTCTTAACCCCAGAGTGCAGAAAGTGTCAAAACGTGTTTTTCAGCAGAAATAAACATGTTTCTGCAAGTTTGGTCACCCCCATGTAAGTTATGTGGCAGTAACAGTACACTTTTGAAAACGTGTTTTTCAGCCCAAAATAAACGCGTTTTTTCAGACAACTGAATCCCTATGTAACTGCAAGGCTCAGAAGAGCCCACACACTCAGCTCTTAACCCCAGTGTGCAGAAAGTGTCAAAACATGTTTTTCAGCAGAAATAAACATGTTTCTGCAAGTTTGGTCACCCCCATGTAAGTTATGGGGCAGTAACAGCACACTTTTGAAAACGTGTTTTTCAGCCCGAAATAAACGCGTTTTTTCAGACAACTGAATCCCTATGTAACTGCAAGGCTCAGAAGAGCCCACACACTCAGCTCTTAACCCCAGTGTGCAGAAAGTGTCAAAACGTGTTTTTCAGCAGAAATAAACATGTTTCTGCAAGTTTGGTCACCCCCATGTAAGTTATGGGGCAGTAACAGCACACTTTTGAAAACATGTTTTTCAGCCCGAAATAAACGCGTTTTTTCAGACAACTGAATCCCTATGTAACTGCAAGACTCAGAAGAGCCCACACACTCAGCTCTTAACCCCAGTGTGCAGAAAGTGTCAAAACGTGTTTTTCAGCAGAAATAAACATGTTTCTGCAAGTTTGGTCACCCCCATGTAAGTTATGGGGCAGTAATAGCACACTTTTGAAAACTTGTTTTTCAGCCCGAAATAAACGCGTTTTTTCAGACAACTGAATCCCTATGTAACTGCAAGACTCAGAAGAGCCCACACACTCAGCTCTTAACCCCAGTGTGCAGAAAGTGTCAAAATGTGATTTTCAGCAGAAATAAACATGTTTCTGCAAGTTTGGTCACCCCCATGTAAGTTATGTGGCAGTAACAGTACACTTTTGAAAACGTGTTTTTCAGCCCGAAATAAACGCGTTTTTTCAGACAACTGAATCCCTATGTAACTGCAAGGCTCAGAAGAGCCCACACACTCAGCTCTTAACCCCAGTGTGCAGAAAGTGTCAAAACGTGTTTTTCAGCAGAAATAAACATGTTTCTGCAAGTTTGGTCACCCCCATGTAAGTTATGGGGCAGTAACAGCACACTTTTGAAAACGTGTTTTTCAGCCTGAAATAAACGCGTTTTTTCAGACAACTGAATCCCTATGTAACTGCAAGGCTCAGAAGAGCCCACACACTCAGCTCTTAACCCCAGTGTGCAGAAAGTGTCAAAACGTGTTTTTCAGCAGAAATAAACATGTTTCTGCAAGTTTGGTCATCCCCATGTAAGTTATGGGGCAGTAACAGCACACATTTGAAAACGTGTTTTTCAGCCCGAAATAAACGCGTTTTTTCAGACAACTGAATCCCTATGTAACTGCAAGGCTCAAAAGAGCCCACACACTCAGCTCTTAACCCCAGTGTGCAGAAAGTGTCAAAACGTGTTTTTCAGCAGAAATAAACATGTTTCTGCAAGTTTGGTCACCCCCATGTAAGTTATGGGGCAGTAACAGCACACTTTTGAAAACGTGTTTTTCAGCCTGAAATAAACGCGTTTTTTCAGACAACTGAATCCCTATGTAACTGCAAGGCTCAGAAGAGCCCACACACTCAGCTCTTAACCCCAGTGTGCAGAAAGTGTCAAAACGTGTTTTTCAGCAGAAATAAACATGTTTCTGCAAGTTTGGTCACCCCCATGTAAGTTATGGGGCAGTAACAGCACACTTTTGAAAACGTGTTTTTCAGCCTGAAATAAACGCGTTTTTTCAGACAACTGAATCCCTATGTAACTGCAAGGCTCAGAAGAGCCCACACACTCAGCTCTTAACCCCAGTGTGCAGAAAGTGTCAAAACGTGTTTTTCAGCAGAAATAAACATGTTTCTGCAAGTTTGGTCACCCCCATGTAATTTAGGGGGCAGTAACAGCACACATTTAAAAACGTGTTTTTCAGCCCGAAATAAACGCGTTTTTTCAGACAACTGAATCCCTATGTAACTGCAAGACTCAGAAGAGCCCACACACTCAGCTCTTAACCCCAGTGTGCAGAAAGTGTCAAAACATGTTTTTCAGCAGAAATAAACATGTTTCTGCAAGTTTGGTCACCCCCATGTAAGTTATGGGGCAGTAACAGCACACTTTTGAAAACGTGTTTTTCAGCCTGAAATAAACGCGTTTTTTCAGACAACTGAATCCCTATGTAACTGCAAGGCTCAGAAGAGCCCACACACTCAGCTCTTAACCCCAGTGTGCAGAAAGTGTCAAAACGTGTTTTTCAGCAGAAATAAACATGTTTCTGCAAGTTTGGTCACCCCCATGTAAGTTATGTGGCAGTAACAGTACACTTTTGAAAACGTGTTTTTCAGCCCGAAATAAACGCGTTTTTTCAGACAACTGAATCCCTATGTAACTGCAAGGCTCAAAAGAGCCCACACACTCAGCTCTTAACCCCAGTGTGCAGAAAGTGTCAAAACGTGTTTTTCAGCAGAAATAAACATGTTTCTGCAAGTTTGGTCACCCCCATGTAAGTTATGGGGCAGTAACAGCACACTTTTGAAAACGTGTTTTTCAGCCCGAAATAAACGCGTTTTTTCAGACAACTGAATCCCTATGTAACTGCAAGGCTCAAAAGAGCCCACACACTCAGCTCTTAACCCCAGTGTGCAGAAAGTGTCAAAACGTGTTTTTCAGCAGAAATAAACATGTTTCTGCAAGTTTGGTCACCCCCATGTAAGTTATGGGGCAGTAACAGCACACTTTTGAAAACGTGTTTTTCAGCCCGAAATAAACGCGTTTTTTCAGACAACTGAATCCCTATGTAACTGCAAGACTCAGAAGAGCCCACACACTCAGCTCTTAACCCCAGTGTGCAGAAAGTTTCAAAACGTGATTTTCAGCAGAAATAAACATGTTTCTGCAAGTTTGGTCACCCCCATGTAAGTTATGGGGCAGTAACAGCACACTTTTGAAAACGTGTTTTTCAGCCCGAAATAAACGCGTTTTTTCAGACAACTGAATCCCTATGTAACTGCAAGGCTCAAAAGAGCCCACACACTCAGCTCTTAACCCCAGTGTGCAGAAAGTGTCAAAACGTGTTTTTCAGCAGAAATAAACATGTTTCTGCAAGTTTGGTCACCCCCATGTAAGTTATGGGGCAGTAACAGCACACTTTTGAAAACGTGTTTTTCAGCCCGAAATAAACGCGTTTTTTCAGACAACTGAATCCCTATGTAACTGCAAGACTCAGAAGAGCCCACACACTCAGCTCTTAACCCCAGAGTGCAGAAAGTGTCAAAACGTGTTTTTCAGCAGAAATAAACATGTTTCTGCAAGTTTGGTCACCCCCATGTAAGTTATGTGGCAGTAACAGTACACTTTTGAAAACGTGTTTTTCAGCCCGAAATAAACGCGTTTTTTCAGCAACTGAATCCCTATGTAACTGCAAGGCTCAGAAGAGCCCACACACTCAGCTCTTAACCCCAGTGTGCAGAAAGTGTCAAAACATGTTTTTCAGCAGAAATAAACATGTTTCTGCAAGTTTGGTCACCCCCATGTAAGTTATGGGGCAGTAACAGCACACTTTTGAAAACGTGTTTTTCAGCCCGAAATAAACGCGTTTTTTCAGACAACTGAATCCCTATGTAACTGCAAGGCTCAGAAGAGCCCACACACTCAGCTCTTAACCCCAGTGTGCAGAAAGTGTCAAAACGTGTTTTTCAGCAGAAATAAACATGTTTCTGCAAGTTTGGTCACCCCCATGTAAGTTATGGGGCAGTAACAGCACACTTTTGAAAACGTGTTTTTCAGCCTGAAATAAACGCGTTTTTTCAGACAACTGAATCCCTATGTAACTGCAAAGCTCAGAAGAGCCCACACACTCAGCTCTTAACCCCAGTGTGCAGAAAGTGTCAAAACGTGTTTTTCAGCAGAAATAAACATGTTTCTGCAAGTTTGGTCACCCCCATGTAAGTTATGGGGCAGTAACAGCACACTTTTGAAAACGTGTTTTTCAGCCTGAAATAAACGCGTTTTTTCAGACAACTGAATCCCTATGTAACTGCAAGGCTCAGAAGAGCCCACACACTCAGCTCTTAACCCCAGTGTGCAGAAAGTGTCAAAACGTGTTTTTCAGCAGAAATAAACATGTTTCTGCAAGTTTGGTCACCCCCATGTAAGTTATGGGGCAGTAACAGCACACTTTTGAAAACGTGTTTTTCAGCCCGAAATAAACGCGTTTTTTCAGACAACTGAATCCCTATGTAACTGCAAGACTCAGAAGAGCCCACACACTCAGCTCTTAACCCCAGTGTGCAGAAAGTGTCAAAACGTGTTTTTCAGCAGAAATAAACATGTTTCTGCAAGTTTGGTCATCCCCATGTAAGTTATGGGGCAGTAACAGCAAACTTTTGAAAACGTGTTTTTCAGCCCGAAATAAACGCGTTTTTTCAGACAACTGAATCCCTATGTAACTGCAAGACTCAGAAGAGCCCACACACTCAGCTCTTAACCCCAGTGTGCAGAAAGTGTCAAAACGTGTTTTTCAGCAGAAATAAACATGTTTCTGCAAGTTTGGTCACCCCCATGTAAGTTATGTGGCAGTAACAGTACACTTTTGAAAACGTGTTTTTCAGCCCGAAATAAACGCGTTTTTTCAGACAACTGAATCCCTATGTAACTGCAAGGCTCAGAAGAGCCCACACACTCAGCTCTTAACCCCAGTGTGCAGAAAGTGTCAAAACATGTTTTTCAGCAGAAATAAACATGTTTCTGCAAGTTTGGTCACCCCCATGTAAGTTATGGGGCAGTAACAGCACACTTTTGAAAACGTGTTTTTCAGCCCGAAATAAACGCGTTTTTTCAGACAACTGAATCCCTATGTAACTGCAAGGCTCAGAAGAGCCCACACACTCAGCTCTTAACCCCAGTGTGCAGAAAGTGTCAAAACGTGTTTTTCAGCAGAAATAAACATGTTTCTGCAAGTTTGGTCACCCCCATGTAAGTTATGGGGCAGTAACAGCACACTTTTGAAAACATGTTTTTCAGCCCGAAATAAACGCGTTTTTTCAGACAACTGAATCCCTATGTAACTGCAAGACTCAGAAGAGCCCACACACTCAGCTCTTAACCCCAGTGTGCAGAAAGTGTCAAAACGTGTTTTTCAGCAGAAATAAACATGTTTCTGCAAGTTTGGTCACCCCCATGTAAGTTATGTGGCAGTAACAGTACACTTTTGAAAACGTGTTTTTCAGCCCAAAATAAACGCGTTTTTTCAGACAACTGAATCCCTATGTAACTGCAAGGCTCAGAAGAGCCCACACACTCAGCTCTTAACCCCAGTGTGCAGAAAGTGTCAAAACATGTTTTTTCAGCAGAAATAAACATGTTTCTGCAAGTTTGGTCACCCCCATGTAAGTTATGGGGCAGTAACAGCACACTTTTGAAAACGTGTTTTTCAGCCTGAAATAAACGCGTTTTTTCAGACAACTGAATCCCTATGTAACTGCAAGGCTCAGAAGAGCCCACACACTCAGCTCTTAACCCCAGTGTGCAGAAAGTGTCAAAACGTGTTTTTCAGCAGAAATAAACATGTTTCTGCAAGTTTGGTCACCCCCATGTAAGTTATGGGGCAGTAACAGCACACTTTTGAAAACGTGTTTTTCAGCCTGAAATAAACGCGTTTTTTCAGACAACTGAATCCCTATGTAACTGCAAGGCTCAGAAGAGCCCACACACTCAGCTCTTAACCCCAGTGTGCAGAAAGTGTCAAAACGTGTTTTTCAGCAGAAATAAACATGTTTCTGCAAGTTTGGTCACCCCCATGTAAGTTATGGGGCAGTAACAGCACACTTTTGAAAACGTGTTTTTCAGCCTGAAATAAACGCGTTTTTTCAGACAACTGAATCCCTATGTAACTGCAAGACTCAGAAGAGCCCACACACTCAGCTCTTAACCCCAGTGTGCAGAAAGTGTCAAAATTTGATTTTCAGCAGAAATAAACATGTTTCTGCAAGTGTGGTCATCCCCATGTAAGTTATGGGGCAGTAACAGCACACTTTTGAAAACTTGTTTTTCAGCCCGAAATAAACACGTTTTTTCAGTCAACTGAATCCCTATGTAACTGCAAGGCTCAAAAGAGCCCACACACTCAGCTCTTAACCCCAGTGTGCAGAAAGTGTCAAAACGTGTTTTTCAGCAGAAATAAACGTTTCTGCAAGTTTGGTCTACCCCATGTAAGTTATGGGGCAGTAACAGCACACTTTTGAAAACGTGTTTTTCAGCCCGAAATAAACGCGTTTTTTCAGACAACTGAATCCCTATGTAACTGCAAGGCTCAAAAGAGCCCACACACTCAGCTCTTAACCCCAGTGTGCAGAAAGTGTCAAAACGTGTTTTTCAGCAGAAATAAACATGTTTCTGCAAGTTTGGTCACCCCCATGTAAGTTATGGGGCAGTAACAGCACACTTTTGAAAACGTGTTTTTCAGCGCGAAATAAACGCGTTTTTTCAGACAACTGAATCCCTATGTAACTGCAAGACTCAGAAGAGCCCACACACTCAGCTCTTAACCCCAGAGTGCAGAAAGTGTCAAAACGTGTTTTTCAGCAGAAATAAACATGTTTCTGCAAGTTTGGTCACCCCCATGTAAGTTATGTGGCAGTAACAGTACACTTTTGAAAACGTGTTTTTCAGCCCGAAATAAACGCGTTTTTTCAGACAACTGAATCCCTATGTAACTGCAAGGCTCAGAAGAGCCCACACACTCAGCTCTTAACCCCAGTGTGCAGAAAGTGTCAAAACGTGTTTTTCAGCAGAAATAAACATGTTTCTGCAAGTTTGGTCACCCCCATGTAAGTTATGGGGCAGTAACAGCACACTTTTGAAAACGTGTTTTTCAGCCCGAAATAAACGCGTTTTTTCAGACAACTGAATCCCTATGTAACTGCAAGGCTCAGAAGAGCCCACACACTCAGCTCTTAACCCCAGTGTGCAGAAAGTGTCAAAACGTGTTTTTCAGCAGAAATAAACATGTTTCTGCAAGTTTGGTCACCCCCATGTAAGTTATGGGGCAGTAACAGCACACTTTTGAAAACGTGTTTTTCAGCACGAAATAAACGCGTTTTTTCAGACAACTGAATCCCTATGTAACTGCAAGACTCAGAAGAGCCCACACACTCAGCTCTTAACCCCAGTGTGCAGAAAGTGTCAAAATGTGATTTTCAGCAGAAATAAACATGTTTCTGCAAGTTTGGTCACCCCCATGTAAGTTATGGGGCAGTAACAGCACACTTTTGAAAACGTGTTTTTCAGCCCGAAATAAACGCGTTTTTTCAGACAACTGAATCCCTATGTAACTGCAAGGTTCAGAAGAGCCCACACACTCAGCTCTTAACCCCAGTGTGCAGAAAGTGTCAAAACGTGTTTTTCAGCAGAAATAAACATGTTTCTGCAAGTTTGGTCACCCCCATGTAAGTTATGGGGCAGTAACAGCACACTTTTGAAAACGTGTTTTTCAGCACGAAATAAACGCGTTTTTTCAGACAACTGAATCCCTATGTAACTGCAAGACTCAGAAGAGCCCACACACTCAGCTCTTAACCCCAGTGTGCAGAAAGTGTCAAAATGTGATTTTCAGCAGAAATAAACATGTTTCTGCAAGTTTGGTCACCCCCATGTAAGTTATGGGGCAGTAACAGCACACTTTTGAAAACGTGTTTTTCAGCCCGAAATAAACGCGTTTTTTCAGACAACTGAATCCCTATGTAACTGCAAGGCTCAGAAGAGCCCACACACTCAGCTCTTAACCCCAGTGTGCAGAAAGTGTCAAAACGTGTTTTTCAGCAGAAATAAACATGTTTCTGCAAGTTTGGTCACCCCCATGTAAGTTATGGGGCAGTAACAGCACACTTTTGAAAACTTGTTTTTCAGCCCGAAATAAACGCGTTTTTTCAGACAACTGAATCCCTATGTAACTGCAAGGCTCAGAAGAGCCCACACACTCAGCTCTTAACCCCAGTGTGCAGAAAGTGTCAAAACGTGTTTTTCAGCAGAAATAAACATGTTTCTGCAAGTTTGGTCACCCCCATGTAAGTTATGGGGCAGTAACAGCACACTTTTGAAAACGTGTTTTTCAGCCCGAAATAAACGCGTTTTTTCAGACAACTGAATCCCTATGTAACTGCAAGGCTCAGAAGAGCCCACACACTCAGCTCTTAACCCCAGTGTGCAGAAAGTGTCAAAACGTGTTTTTCAGCAGAAATAAACATGTTTCTGCAAGTTTGGTCACCCCCATGTAAGTTATGGGGCAGTAACAGCACACTTTTGAAAACGTGTTTTTCAGCACGAAATAAACGCGTTTTTTCAGACAACTGAATCCCTATGTAACTGCAAGACTCAGAAGAGCCCACACACTCAGCTCTTAACCCCAGTGTGCAGAAAGTGTCAAAATGTGATTTTCAGCAGAAATAAACATGTTTCTGCAAGTTTGGTCACCCCCATGTAAGTTATGGGGCAGTAACAGCACACTTTTGAAAACGTGTTTTTCAGCCCGAAATAAACGCGTTTTTTCAGACAACTGAATCCCTATGTAACTGCAAGGCTCAAAAGAGCCCACACACTCAGCTCTTAACCCCAGTGTGCAGAAAGTGTCAAAACGTGTTTTTCAGCAGAAATAAACATGTTTCTGCAAGTTTGGTCACCCCCATGTAAGTTATGGGGCAGTAACAGCACACTTTTGAAAACTTGTTTTTCAGCCCGAAATAAACACGTTTTTTCAGACAACTGAATCCCTATGTAACTGCAAGACTCAGAAGAGCCCACACACTCAGATCTTAACCCCAGTGTGCAGAAAGTGTCAAAACGTGATTTTCAGCAGAAATAAACATGTTTCTGCAAGTTTGGTCACCCCCATGTAAGTTATGGGGCAGTAACAGCACACTTTTGAAAACTTGTTTTTCAGCCCGAAATAAACACGTTTTTTCAGACAACTGAATCCCTATGTAACTGCAAGGCTCAAAAGAGCCCACACACTCAGCTCTTAACCCCAGTGTGCAGAAAGTGTCAAAACGTGTTTTTCAGCAGAAATAAACATGTTTCTGCAAGTTTGGTCACCCCCATGTAAGTTATGGGGCAGTAATAGCACACTTTTGAAAACTTGTTTTTCAGCCCGAAATAAACGCGTTTTTTCAGACAACTGAATCCCTATGTAACTGCAAGACTCAGAAGAGCCCACACACTCAGCTCTTAACCCCAGTGTGCAGAAAGTGTCAAAATGTGATTTTCAGCAGAAATAAACATGTTTCTGCAAGTTTGGTCACCCCCATGTAAGTAATGTGGCAGTAACAGTACACTTTTGAAAACGTGTTTTTCAGCCCGAAATAAACGCGTTTTTTCAGACAACTGAATCCCTATGTAACTGCAAGGCTCAGAAGAGCCCACACACTCAGCTCTTAACCCCAGTGTGCAGAAAGTGTCAAAACGTGTTTTTCAGCAGAAATAAACATGTTTCTGCAAGTTTGGTCACCCCCATGTAAGTTATGGGGCAGTAACAGCACACTTTTGAAAACGTGTTTTTCAGCCTGAAATAAACGCGTTTTTTCAGACAACTGAATCCCTATGTAACTGCAAGGCTCAGAAGAGCCCACACACTCAGCTCTTAACCCCAGTGTGCAGAAAGTGTCAAAACGTGTTTTTCAGCAGAAATAAACATGTTTCTGCAAGTTTGGTCATCCCCATGTAAGTTATGGGGCAGTAACAGCACACATTTGAAAACGTGTTTTTCAGCCCGAAATAAACGCGTTTTTTCAGACAACTGAATCCCTATGTAACTGCAAGGCTCAAAAGAGCCCACACACTCAGCTCTTAACCCCAGTGTGCAGAAAGTGTCAAAACGTGTTTTTCAGCAGAAATAAACATGTTTCTGCAAGTTTGGTCACCCCCATGTAAGTTATGGGGCAGTAACAGCACACTTTTGAAAACGTGTTTTTCAGCCTGAAATAAACGCGTTTTTTCAGACAACTGAATCCCTATGTAACTGCAAGGCTCAGAAGAGCCCACACACTCAGCTCTTAACCCCAGTGTGCAGAAAGTGTCAAAACGTGTTTTTCAGCAGAAATAAACATGTTTCTGCAAGTTTGGTCACCCCCATGTAAGTTATGGGGCAGTAACAGCACACATTTGAAAACGTGTTTTTCAGCCCGAAATAAACGCGTTTTTTCAGACAAGTGAATCCCTATGTAACTGCAAGACTCAGAAGAGCCCACACACTCAGCTCTTAACCCCAGTGTGCAGAAAGTGTCAAAACGTGATTTTCAGCAGAAATAAACATGTTTCTGCAAGTTTGGTCACCCCCATGTAAGTTATGGGGCAGTAACAGCACACTTTTGAAAACTTGTTTTTCAGCCCGAAATAAACACGTTTTTTCAGACAACTGAATCCCTATGTAACTGCAAGGCTCAAAAGAGCCCACAGACTCAGCTCTTAACCCCAGTGTGCAGAAAGTGTCAAAACGTGTTTTTCAGCAGAAATAAACATGTTTCTGCAAGTTTGGTCACCCCCATGTAAGTTATGGGGCAGTAACAGCACACATTTGAAAACGTGTTTTTCAGCCCGAAATAAACGCGTTTTTTCAGACAACTGAATCCCTATGTAACTGCAAGGCTCAAAAGAGCCCACACACTCAGCTCTTAACCCCAGTGTGCAGAAAGTGTCAAAACGTGTTTTTCAGCAGAAATAAACATGTTTCTGCAAGTTTGGTCACCCCCATGTAAGTTATGGGGCAGTAACAGCACACTTTTGAAAACGTGTTTTTCAGCCTGAAATAAACGCGTTTTTTCAGACAACTGAATCCCTATGTAACTGCAAGGCTCAGAAGAGCCCACACACTCAGCTCTTAACCCCAGTGTGCAGAAAGTGTCAAAACGTGTTTTTCAGCAGAAATAAACATGTTTCTGCAAGTTTGGTCACCCCCATGTAAGTTATGGGGCAGTAACAGCACACATTTAAAAACGTGTTTTTCAGCCCGAAATAAACGCGTTTTTTCAGACAACTGAATCCCTATGTAACTGCAAGACTCAGAAGAGCCCACACACTCAGCTCTTAACCCCAGTGTGCAGAAAGTGTCAAAACATGTTTTTCAGCAGAAATAAACATGTTTCTGCAAGTTTGGTCACCCCCATGTAAGTTATGGGGCAGTAACAGCACACTTTTGAAAACGTGTTTTTCAGCCTGAAATAAACGAGTTTTTTCAGACAACTGAATCCCTATGTAACTGCAAGGCTCAGAAGAGCCCACACACTCAGCTCTTAACCCCAGTGTGCAGAAAGTGTCAAAACGTGTTTTTCAGCAGAAATAAACATGTTTCTGCAAGTTTGGTCACCCCCATGTAAGTTATGTGGCAGTAACAGTACACTTTTGAAAACGTGTTTTTCAGCCCGAAATAAACGCGTTTTTTCAGACAACTGAATCCCTATGTAACTGCAAGGCTCAAAAGAGCCCACACACTCAGCTCTTAACCCCAGTGTGCAGAAAGTGTCAAAACGTGTTTTTCAGCAGAAATAAACATGTTTCTGCAAGTTTGGTCACCCCCATGTAAGTTATGGGGCAGTAACAGCACACTTTTGAAAACGTGTTTTTCAGCCCGAAATAAACGCGTTTTTTCAGACAACTGAATCCCTATGTAACTGCAAGGCTCAAAAGAGCCCACACACTCAGCTCTTAACCCCAGTGTGCAGAAAGTGTCAAAACGTGTTTTTCAGCAGAAATAAACATGTTTCTGCAAGTTTGGTCACCCCCATGTAAGTTATGGGGCAGTAACAGCACACTTTTGAAAACGTGTTTTTCAGCCCGAAATAAACGCGTTTTTTCAGACAACTGAATCCCTATGTAACTGCAAGACTCAGAAGAGCCCACACACTCAGCTCTTAACCCCAGTGTGCAGAAAGTGTCAAAACGTGATTTTCAGCAGAAATAAACATGTTTCTGCAAGTTTGGTCACCCCCATGTAAGTTATGGGGCAGTAACAGCACACTTTTGAAAACGTGTTTTTCAGCCCGAAATAAACGCGTTTTTTCAGACAACTGAATCCCTATGTAACTGCAAGACTCAGAAGAGCCCACACACTCAGCTCTTAACCCCAGTGTGCAGAAAGTGTCAAAACGTGTTTTTCAGCAGAAATAAACATGTTTCTGCAAGTTTGGTCACCCCCATGTAAGTTATGTGGCAGTAACAGTACACTTTTGAAAACGTGTTTTTCAGCCCGAAATAAACGCGTTTTTTCAGACAACTGAATCCCTATGTAACTGCAAGGCTCAGAAGAGCCCACACACTCAGCTCTTAACCCCAGTGTGCAGAAAGTGTCAAAACGTGTTTTTCAGCAGAAATAAACATGTTTCTGCAAGTTTGGTCTACCCCATGTAAGTTATGGGGCAGTAACAGCACACTTTTGAAAACGTGTTTTTCAGCCCGAAATAAACGCGTTTTTTCAGACAACTGAATCCCTATGTAACTGCAAGACTCAGAAGAGCCCACACACTCAGCTCTTAACCCCAGTGTGCAGAAAGTGTCAAAACGTGTTTTTCAGCAGAAATAAACATGTTTCTGCAAGTTTGGTCACCCCCATGTAAGTTATGTGGCAGTAACAGTACACTTTTGAAAACGTGTTTTTCAGCCCGAAATAAACGCATTTTTTCAGACAACTGAATCCCTATGTAACTGCAAGGCTCAGAAGAGCCCACACACTCAGCTCTTATCCCCAGTGTGCAGAAAGTGTCAAAACATGTTTTTTCAGCAGAAATAAACATGTTTCTGCAAGTTTGGTCACCCCCATGTAAGTTATGGGGCAGTAACAGCACACTTTTGAAAACGTGTTTTTCAGCCTGAAATAAACGCGTTTTTTCAGACAACTGAATCCCTATGTAACTGCAAGGCTCAGAAGAGCCCACACACTCAGCTCTTAACCCCAGTGTGCAGAAAGTGTCAAAACGTGTTTTTCAGCAGAAATAAACATGTTTCTGCAAGTTTGGTCACCCCCATGTAAGTTATGGGGCAGTAACAGCACACTTTTGAAAACGTGTTTTTCAGCCTGAAATAAACGCGTTTTTTCAGACAACTGAATCCCTATGTAACTGCAAGGCTCAGAAGAGCCCACACACTCAGCTCTTAACCCCAGTGTGCAGAAAGTGTCAAAACGTGTTTTTCAGCAGAAATAAACATGTTTCTGCAAGTTTGGTCACCCCCATGTAAGTTATGGGGCAGTAACAGCACACATTTGAAAATTGTGTTTTTCAGCCCGAAATAAACGCGTTTTTTCAGACAACTGAATCCCTATGTAACTGCAAGGCTCAAAAGAGCCCACACACTCAGCTCTTAACCCCAGTGTGCAGAAAGTGTCAAAACGTGTTTTTCAGCAGGAATAAACATGTTTCTGCAAGTTTGGTCACCCCCATGTAAGTTATGGGGCAGTAACAGCACACTTTTGAAAACGTGTTTTTCAGCCTGAAATAAACGCGTTTTTTCAGACAACTGAATCCCTATGTAACTGCAAGGCTCAGAAGAGCCCACACACTCAGCTCTTAACCCCAGTGTGCAGAAAGTGTCAAAACGTGTTTTTCAGCAGAAATAAACATGTTTCTGCAAGTTTGGTCACCCCCATGTAAGTTATGGGGCAGTAACAGCACACATTTGAAAACGTGTTTTTCAGCCCGAAATAAACGCGTTTTTTCAGACAACTGAATCCCTATGTAACTGCAAGACTCAGAAGAGCCCACACACTCAGCTCTTAACCCCAGTGTGCAGAAAGTGTCAAAACGTGATTTTCAGCAGAAATAAACATGTTTCTGCAAGTTTGGTCACCCCCATGTAAGTTATGGGGCAGTAACAGCACACTTTTGAAAACGTGTTTTTCAGCCCGAAATAAACGCGTTTTTTCAGACAACTGAATCCCTATGTAACTGCAAGGCTCAGAAGAGCCCACACACTCAGCTCTTAACCCCAGTGTGCAGAAAGTGTCAAAACGTGTTTTTCAGCAGAAATAAACATGTTTCTGCAAGTTTGGTCACCCCCATGTAAGTTATGGGGCAGTAACAGCACACTTTTGAAAACGTGTTTTTCAGCCCGAAATAAACGCGTTTTTTCAGACAACTGAATCCCTATGTAACTGCAAGGCTCAGAAGAGCCCACACACTCAGCTCTTAACCCCAGTGTGCAGAAAGTGTCAAAACGTGTTTTTCAGCAGAAATAAACATGTTTCTGCAAGTTTGGTCACCCCCATGTAAGTTATGGGGCAGTAACAGCACACTTTTGAAAACGTGTTTTTCAGCCCGAAATAAACGCGTTTTTTCAGACAACTGAATCCCTATGTAACTGCAAGACTCAGAAGAGCCCACACACTCAGCTCTTAACCCCAGTGTGCAGAAAGTGTCAAAATGTGATTTTCAGCAGAAATAAACATGTTTCTGCAAGTTTGGTCACCCCCATGTAAGTTATGGGGCAGTAACAGCACACTTTTGAAAACGTGTTTTTCAGCCCGAAATAAACGCGTTTTTTCAGAAAACTGAATCCCTATGTAACTGCAACGCTCAAAAGAGCCCACACACTCAGCTCTTAACCCCAGTGTGCAGAAAGTGTCAAAACGTGTTTTTCAGCAGAAATAAACATGTTTCTGCAAGTTTGGTCACCCCCATGTAAGTTATGGGGCAGTAACAGCACACTTTTGAAAACTTGTTTTTCAGCCCGAAATAAACACGTTTTTTCAGACAACTGAATCCCTATGTAACTGCAAGACTCAGAAGAGCCCACACACTCAGATCTTAACCCCAGTGTGCAGAAAGTGTCAAAACGTGATTTTCAGCAGAAATAAACATGTTTCTGCAAGTTTGGTCACCCCCATGTAAGTTATGGGGCAGTAACAGCACACTTTTGAAAACTTGTTTTTCAGCCCGAAATAAACACGTTTTTTCAGACAACTGAATCCCTATGTAACTGCAAGGCTCAAAAGAGCCCACACACTCAGCTCTTAACCCCAGTGTGCAGAAAGTGTCAAAACGTGTTTTTCAGCAGAAATAAACATGTTTCTGCAAGTTTGGTCACCCCCATGTAAGTTATGGGGCAGTAATAGCACACTTTTGAAAACGTGTTTTTCAGCCCGAAATAAACGCGTTTTTTCAGACAACTGAATCCCTATGTAACTGCAAGACTCAGAAGAGCCCACACACTCAGCTCTTAACCCCAGTGTGCAGAAAGTGTCAAAATGTGATTTTCAGCAGAAATAAACATGTTTCTGCAAGTTTGGTCACCCCCATGTAAGTTATGTGGCAGTAACAGTACACTTTTGAAAACGTGTTTTTCAGCCCGATATAAACGCGTTTTTTCAGACAACTGAATCCCTATGTAACTGCAAGGCTCAGAAGAGCCCACACACTCAGCTCTTAACCCCAGTGTGCAGAAAGTGTCAAAACGTGTTTTTCAGCAGAAATAAACATGTTTCTGCAAGTTTGGTCACCCCCATGTAAGTTATGGGGCAGTAACAGCACACTTTTGAAAACGTGTTTTTCAGCCTGAAATAAACGCGTTTTTTCAGACAACTGAATCCCTATGTAACTGCAAGACTCAGAAGAGCCCACACACTCAGCTCTTAACCCCAGAGTGCAGAAAGTGTCAAAACGTGTTTTTCAGCAGAAATAAACATGTTTCTGCAAGTTTGGTCACCCCCATGTCAGTTATGTGGCAGTAACAGTACACTTTTGAAAACGTGTTTTTCAGCCCGAAATAAACGCGTTTTTTCAGACAACTGAATCCCTATGTAACTGCAAGACTCAGAAGAGCCCACACACTCAGCTCTTAACCCCAGAGTGCAGAAAGTGTCAAAACGTGTTTTTCAGCAGAAATAAACATGTTTCTGCAAGTTTGGTCACCCCCATGTAAGTTATGTGGCAGTAACAGTACACTTTTGAAAACGTGTTTTTCAGCCCGAAATAAACGCGTTTTTTCAGACAACTGAATCCCTATGTAACTGCAAGACTCAGAAGAGCCCACACACTCAGCTCTTAACCCCAGAGTGCAGAAAGTGTCAAAACGTGTTTTTCAGCAGAAATAAACATGTTTCTGCAAGTTTGGTCACCCCCATGTAAGTTATGTGGCAGTAACAGTACACTTTTGAAAACGTGTTTTTCAGCCCGAAATAAACGCGTTTTTTCAGACAACTGAATCCCTATGTAACTGCAAGGCTCAGAAGAGCCCACACACTCAGCTCTTAACCCCAGTGTGCAGAAAGTGTCAAAACATGTTTTTCAGCAGAAATAAACATGTTTCTGCAAGTTTGGTCACCCCCATGTAAGTTATGGGGCAGTAACAGCACACTTTTGAAAACGTGTTTTTCAGCCCGAAATAAACGCGTTTTTTCAGACAACTGAATCCCTATGTAACTGCAAGACTCAGAAGAGCCCACACACTCAGCTCTTAACCACAGTGTGCAGAAAGTGTCAAAACGTGTTTTTCAGCAGAAATAAACATGTTTCTGCAAGTTTGGTCACCCCCATGTAAGTTATGGGGCAGTAACAGCACACTTTTGAAAACGTGTTTTTCAGCCCGAAATAAACGCGTTTTTTCAGACAACTGAATCCCTATGTAACTGCAAGGCTCAAAAGAGCCCACACACTCAGCTCTTAACCCCAGTGTGCAGAAAGTGTCAAAACGTGTTTTTCAGCAGAAATAAACATGTTTCTGCAAGTTTGGTCACCCCCATGTAAGTTATGGGGCAGTAACAGCACACTTTTGAAAACGTGTTTTTCAGCCCGAAATAAACGCGTTTTTTCAGACAACTGAATCCCTATGTAACTGCAAGACTCAGAAGAGCCCACACACTCAGCTCTTAACCCCAGAGTGCAGAAAGTGTCAAAACGTGTTTTTCAGCAGAAATAATCATGTTTCTGCAAGTTTGGTCACCCCCATGTAAGTTATGTGGCAGTAACAGTACACTTTTGAAAACGTGTTTTTCAGCCCGAAATAAACGCGTTTTTTCAGACAACTGAATCCCTATGTAACTGCAAGACTCAGAAGAGCCCACACACTCAGCTCTTAACCCCAGAGTGCAGAAAGTGTCAAAACGTGTTTTTCAGCAGAAATAAACATGTTTCTGCAAGTTTGGTCACCCCCATGTAAGTTATGGGGCAGTAACAGCACACTTTTGAAAACGTGTTTTTCAGCCCGAAATAAACGCGTTTTTTCAGACAACTGAATCCCTATGTAACTGCAAGGCTCAGAAGAGCCCACACACTCAGCTCTTAACCCCAGTGTGCAGAAAGTGTCAAAACATGTTTTTCAGCAGAAATAAACATGTTTCTGCAAGTTTGGTCACCCCCATGTAAGTTATGGGGCAGTAACAGCACACTTTTGAAAACGTGTTTTTCAGCCCGAAATAAACGCGTTTTTTCAGACAACTGAATCCCTATGTAACTGCAAGACTCAGAAGAGCCCACACACTCAGCTCTTAACCCCAGTGTGCAGAAAGTGTCAAAATGTGATTTTCAGCAGAAATAAACATGTTTCTGCAAGTTTGGTCACCCCCATGTAAGTTATGGGGCAGTAACAGCACACTTTTGAAAACGTGTTTTTCAGCCCGAAATAAACGCGTTTTTTCAGACAACTGAATCCCTATGTAACTGCAAGACTCAGAAGAGCCCACACACTCAGCTCTTAACCCCAGAGTGCAGAAAGTGTCAAAACGTGTTTTTCAGCAGAAATAAACATGTTTCTGCAAGTTTGGTCACCCCCATGTAAGTTATGTGGCAGTAACAGTACACTTTTGAAAACGTGTTTTTCAGCCCGAAATAAACGCGTTTTTTCAGACAACTGAATCCCTATGTAACTGCAAGGCTCAGAAGAGCCCACACACTCAGCTCTTAACCCCAGTGTGCAGAAAGTGTCAAAACATGTTTTTCAGCAGAAATAAACATGTTTCTGCAAGTTTGGTCACCCCCATGTAAGTTATGGGGCAGTAACAGCACACTTTTGAAAACATGTTTTTCAGCACGAAATAAACGCGTTTTTTCAGACAACTGAATCCCTATGTAACTGCAAGACTCAGAAGAGCCCACACACTCAGCTCTTAACCCCAGTGTGCAGAAAGTGTCAAAATGTGATTTTCAGCAGAAATAAACATGTTTCTGCAAGTTTGGTCACCCCCATGTAAGTTATGGGGCAGTAACAGCACACTTTTGAAAACGTGTTTTTCAGCCCGAAATAAACGCGTTTTTTCAGACAACTGAATCCCTATGTAACTGCAAGGCTCAAAAGAGCCCACACACTCAGCTCTTAACCCCAGTGTGCAGAAAGTGTCAAAACGTGTTTTTCAGCAGAAATAAACATGTTTCTGCAAGTTTGGTCACCCCCATGTAAGTTATGGGGCAGTAACAGCACACTTTTGAAAACGTGTTTTTCAGCCCGAAATAAACGCGTTTTTTCAGACAACTGAATCCCTATGTAACTGCAAGACTCAGAAGAGCCCACACACTCAGCTCTTAACCCCAGAGTGCAGAAAGTGTCAAAACGTGTTTTTCAGCAGAAATAAACATGTTTCTGCAAGTTTGGTCACCCCCATGTAAGTTATGTGGCAGTAACAGTACACTTTTGAAAACGTGTTTTTCAGCCCGAAATAAACGCGTTTTTTCAGACAACTGAATCCCTATGTAACTGCAAGACTCAGAAGAGCCCACACACTCAGCTCTTAACCCCAGAGTGCAGAAAGTGTCAAAACGTGTTTTTCAGCAGAAATAAACATGTTTCTGCAAGTTTGGTCACCCCCATGTAAGTTATGTGGCAGTAACAGTACACTTTTGAAAACGTGTTTTTCAGCCCGAAATAAACGCGTTTTTTCAGACAACTGAATCCCTATGTAACTGCAAGGCTCAGAAGAGCCCACACACTCAGCTCTTAACCCCAGTGTGCAGAAAGTGTCAAAACATGTTTTTCAGCAGAAATAAACATGTTTCTGCAAGTTTGGTCACCCCCATGTAAGTTATGGGGCAGTAACAGCACACTTTTGAAAACGTGTTTTTCAGCCCGAAATAAACGCGTTTTTTCAGACAACTGAATCCCTATGTAACTGCAAGACTCAGAAGAGCCCACACACTCAGCTCTTAACCCCAGAGTGCAGAAAGTGTCAAAACGTGTTTTTCAGCAGAAATAAACATGTTTCTGCAAGTTTGGTCACCCCCATGTAAGTTATGTGGCAGTAACAGTACACTTTTGAAAACGTGTTTTTCAGCCCGAAATAAACGCGTTTTTTCAGACAACTGAATCCCTATGTAACTGCAAGGCTCAAAAGAGCCCACACACTCAGCTCTTAACCCCAGTGTGCAGAAAGTGTCAAAACGTGTTTTTCAGCAGAAATAAACATGTTTCTGCAAGTTTGGTCACCCCCATGTAAGTTATGGGGCAGTACCAGCACACTTTTGAAAACGTGTTTTTCAGCCCGAAATAAACGCGTTTTTTCAGACAACTGAATCCCTATGTAACTGCAAGACTCAGAAGAGCCCACACACTCAGCTCTTAACCCCAGAGTGCAGAAAGTGTCAAAACGTGTTTTTCAGCAGAAATAAACATGTTTCTGCAAGTTTGGTCACCCCCATGTAAGTTATGTGGCAGTAACAGTACACTTTTGAAAACGTGTTTTTCAGCCCGAAATAAACGCGTTTTTTCAGACAACTGAATCCCTATGTAACTGCAAGACTCAGAAGAGCCCACACACTCAGCTCTTAACCCCAGAGTGAAGAAAGTGTCAAAACGTGTTTTTCAGCAGAAATAAACATGTTTCTGCAAGTTTGGTCACCCCCATGTAAGTTATGTGGCAGTAACAGTACACTTTTGAAAACGTGTTTTTCAGCCCGAAATAAACGCGTTTTTTCAGACAACTGAATCCCTATGTAACTGCAAGGCTCAGAAGAGCCCACACACTCAGCTCTTAACCCCAGTGTGCAGAAAGTGTCAAAACATGTTTTTCAGCAGAAATAAACATGTTTCTGCAAGTTTGGTCACCCCCATGTAAGTTATGGGGCAGTAACAGCACACTTTTGAAAACGTGTTTTTCAGCCCGAAATAAACGCGTTTTTTCAGACAACTGAATCCCTATGTAACTGCAAGACTCAGAAGAGCCCACACACTCAGCTCTTAACCACAGTGTGCAGAAAGTGTCAAAACGTGTTTTTCAGCAGAAATAAACATGTTTCTGCAAGTTTGGTCACCCCCATGTAAGTTATGGGGCAGTAACAGCACACTTTTGAAAACGTGTTTTTCAGCCCGAAATAAACGCGTTTTTTCAGACAACTGAATCCCTATGTAACTGCAAGACTCAGAAGAGCCCACACACTCAGCTCTTAACCCCAGTGTGCAGAAAGTGTCAAAACGTGTTTTTCAGCAGAAATAAACATGTTTCTGCAAGTTTGGTCACCCCCATGTAAGTTATGTGGCAGTAACAGTACACTTTTGAAAACGTGTTTTTCAGCCCGAAATAAACGCGTTTTTTCAGACAACTGAATCCCTATGTAACTGCAAGGCTCAGAAGAGCCCACACACTCAGCTCTTAACCCCAGTGTGCAGAAAGTGTCAAAACATGTTTTTTCAGCAGAAATAAACATGTTTCTGCAAGTTTGGTCACCCCCATGTAAGTTATGTGGCAGTAACAGTACACTTTTGAAAACGTGTTTTTCAGCCCGAAATAAACGCGTTTTTTCAGACAACTGAATCCCTATGTAACTGCAAGGCTCAAAAGAGCCCACACACTCAGCTCTTAACCCCAGTGTGCAGAAAGTGTCAAAACGTGTTTTTCAGCAGAAATAAACATGTTTCTGCAAGTTTGGTCACCCCCATGTAAGTTATGGGGCAGTAACAGCACACTTTTGAAAACGTGTTTTTCAGCCCGAAATAAACGCGTTTTTTCAGACAACTGAATCCCTATGTAACTGCAAGGCTCAAAAGAGCCCACACACTCAGCTCTTAACCCCAGTGTGCAGAAAGTGTCAAAACGTGTTTTTCAGCAGAAATAAACATGTTTCTGCAAGTTTGGTCACTCCCATGTAAGTTATGGGGCAGTAACAGCACACTTTTGAAAACGTGTTTTTCAGCCCGAAATAAACGCGTTTTTTCAGACAACTGAATCCCTATGTAACTGCAAGGCTCAGAAGAGCCCACACACTCAGCTCTTAACCCCAGAGTGCAGAAAGTGTCAAAACGTGTTTTTCAGCAGAAATAAACATGTTTCTGCAAGTTTGGTCACCCCCATGTAAGTTATGTGGCAGTAACAGTACACTTTTGAAAACGTGTTTTTCAGCCCGAAATAAACGCGTTTTTTCAGACAACTGAATCCGTATGTAACTGCAAGGCTCAGAAGAGCCCACACACTCAGCTCTTAACCCCAGTGTGCAGAAAGTGTCAAATCATGTTTTTCAGCAGAAATAAACATGTTTCTGCAAGTTTGGTCACCCCCATGTAAGTTATGGGGCAGTAACAGCACACTTTTGAAAACGTGTTTTTCAGCCCGAAATAAACGCGTTTTTTCAGACAACTGAATCCCTATGTAACTGCAAGACTCAGAAGAGCCCACACACTCAGCTCTTAACCCCAGTGTGCAGAAAGTGTCAAAATGTGATTTTCAGCAGAAATAAACATGTTTCTGCAAGTTTGGTCACCCCCATGTAAGTTATGGGGCAGTAACAGCACACTTTTGAAAACGTGTTTTTCAGCCCGAAATAAACGCGTTTTTTCAGACAACTGAATCCCTATGTAACTGCAAGGCTCAAAAGAGCCCACACACTCAGCTCTTAACCCCAGTGTGCAGAAAGTGTCAAAACGTGTTTTTCAGCAGAAATAAACATGTTTCTGCAAGTTTGGTCACCCCCATGTAAGTTATGGGGCAGTAACAGCACACTTTTGAAAACGTGTTTTTCAGCCCGAAATAAACGCGTTTTTTCAGACAACTGAATCCCTATGTAACTGCAAGGCTCAAAAGAGCCCACACACTCAGCTCTTAACCCCAGTGTGCAGAAAGTGTCAAAACATGTTTTTCAGCAGAAATAAACATGTTTCTGCAAGTTTGGTCACCCCCATGTAAGTTATGGGGCAGTAACAGCACACTTTTGAAAACGTGTTTTTCAGCCCGAAATAAACGCGTTTTTTCAGACAACTGAATCCCTATGTAACTGCAAGACTCAGAAGAGCCCACACACTCAGCTCTTAACCCCAGTGTGCAGAAAGTGTCAAAACGTGTTTTTCAGCAGAAATAAACATGTTTCTGCAAGTTTGGTCACCCCCATGTAAGTTATGGGGCAGTAACAGCACACATTTGAAAACGTGTTTTTCAGCCCGAAATAAACGCGTTTTTTCAGACAACTGAATCCCTATGTAACTGCAAGACTCAGAAGAGCCCACACACTCAGCTCTTAACCCCAGTGTGCAGAAAGTGTCAAAACGTGATTTTCAGCAGAAATAAACATGTTTCTGCAAGTTTGGTCACCCCCATGTAAGTTATGGGGCAGTAACAGCACACTTTTGAAAACTTGTTTTTCAGCCCGAAATAAACACGTTTTTTCAGACAACTGAATCCCTATGTAACTGCAAGGCTCAAAAGAGCCCACACACTCAGCTCTTAACCCCAGAGTGCAGAAAGTGTCAAAACGTGTTTTTCAGCAGAAATAAACGTTTCTGCAAGTTTGGTCTACCCCATGTAAGTTATGGGGCAGTAACAGCACACTTTTGAAAACGTGTTTTTCAGCCCGAAATAAACGCGTTTTTTCAGACAACTGAATCCCTATGTAACTGCAAGACTCAGAAGAGCCCACACACTCAGCTCTTAACCCCAGAGTGCAGAAAGTGTCAAAACGTGTTTTTCAGCAGAAATAAACATGTTTCTGCAAGTTTGGTCACCCCCATGTAAGTTATGTGGCAGTAACAGTACACTTTTGAAAACGTGTTTTTCAGCCCGAAATAAACGCGTTTTTTCAGACAACTGAATCCCTATGTAACTGCAAGGCTCAGAAGAGCCCACACACTCAGCTCTTAACCCCAGTGTGCAGAAAGTGTCAAAACATGTTTTTCAGCAGAAATAAACATGTTTCTGCAAGTTTGGTCACCCCCATGTAAGTTATGTGGCAGTAACAGTACACTTTTGAAAACGTGTTTTTCAGCCCGAAATAAACGCGTTTTTTCAGACAACTGAATCCCTATGTAACTGCAAGGCTCAGTAGAGCCCACACACTCAGCTCTTAACCCCAGTGTGCAGAAAGTGTCAAAACATGTTTTTCAGCAGAAATAAACATGTTTCTGCAAGTTTGGTCACCCCCATGTAAGTTATGTGGCAGTAACAGTACACTTTTGAAAACGTGTTTTTCAGCCCGAAATAAACGCGTTTTTTCAGACAACTGAATCCCTATGTAACTGCAAGGCTCAGAAGAGCCCACACACTCAGCTCTTAACCCCAGTGTGCAGAAAGTGTCAAAACATGTTTTTCAGCAGAAATAAACATGTTTCTGCAAGTTTGGTCACCCCCATGTAAGTTATGGGGCAGTAACAGCACACTTTTGAAAACGTGTTTTTCAGCCCGAAATAAACGCGTTTTTTCAGACAACTGAATCCCTATGTAACTGCAAGGCTCAAAAGAGCCCACACACTCAGCTCTTAACCCCAGTGTGCAGAAAGTGTCAAAACGTGTTTTTCAGCAGAAATAAACATGTTTCTTCAAGTTTGGTCACCCCCATGTAAGTTATGGGGCAGTAACAGCACACTTTTGAAAACGTGTTTTTCAGCCCGAAATAAACGCGTTTTTTCAGACAACTGAATCCCTATGTAACTGCAAGGCTCAAAAGAGCCCACACACTCAGCTCTTAACCCCAGTGTGCAGAAAGTGTCAAAACGTGTTTTTCAGCAGAAATAAACATGTTTCTGCAAGTTTGGTCACCCCCATGTAAGTTATGGGGCAGTAACAGCACACTTTTGAAAACGTGTTTTTCAGCCCGAAATAAACGCGTTTTTTCAGACAACTGAATCCCTATGTAACTGCAAGGCTCAAAAGAGCCCACACACTCAGCTCTTAACCCCAGTGTGCAGAAAGTGTCAAAACATGTTTTTCAGCAGAAATAAACATGTTTCTGCAAGTTTGGTCACCCCCATGTAAGTTATGGGGCAGTAACAGCACACTTTTGAAAACGTGTTTTTCAGCCCGAAATAAACGCGTTTTTTCAGACAACTGAATCCCTATGTAACTGCAAGACTCAGAAGAGCCCACACACTCAGCTCTTAACCCCAGTGTGCAGAAAGTGTCAAAACGTGTTTTTCAGCAGAAATAAACATGTTTCTGCAAGTTTGGTCACCCCCATGTAAGTTATGGGGCAGTAACAGCACACATTTGAAAACGTGTTTTTCAGCCCGAAATAAACGCGTTTTTTCAGACAACTGAATCCCTATGTAACTGCAAGACTCAGAAGAGCCCACACACTCAGCTCTTAACCCCAGTGTGCAGAAAGTGTCAAAACGTGATTTTCAGCAGAAATAAACATGTTTCTGCAAGTTTGGTCACCCCCATGTAAGTTATGGGGCAGTAACAGCACACTTTTGAAAACTTGTTTTTCAGCCCGAAATAAACACGTTTTTTCAGACAACTGAATCCCTAAGTAACTGCAAGGCTCAAAAGAGCCCACACACTCAGCTCTTAACCCCAGTGTGCAGAAAGTGTCAAAACGTGTTTTTCAGCAGAAATAAACGTTTCTGCAAGTTTGGTCTACCCCATGTAAGTTATGGGGCAGTAACAGCACACTTTTGAAAACGTGTTTTTCAGCCCGAAATAAACGCGTTTTTTCAGACAACTGAATCCCTATGTAACTGCAAGACTCAGAAGAGCCCACACACTCAGCTCTTAACCCCAGAGTGCAGAAAGTGTCAAAACGTGTTTTTCAGCAGAAATAAACATGTTTCTGCAAGTTTGGTCACCCCCATGTAAGTTATGTGGCAGTAACAGTACACTTTTGAAAACGTGTTTTTCAGCCCGAAATAAACGCGTTTTTTCAGACAACTGAATCCCTATGTAACTGCAAGACTCAGAAGAGCCCACACACTCAGCTCTTAACCCCAGTGTGCAGAAAGTGTCAAAACGTGTTTTTCAGCAGAAATAAACATGTTTCTGCAAGTTTGGTCACCCCCATGTAAGTTATGTGGCAGTAACAGTACACTTTTGAAAACGTGTTTTTCAGCCCGAAATAAACGCGTTTTTTCAGACAACTGAATCCCTATGTAACTGCAAGGCTCAGAAGAGCCCACACACTCAGCTCTTAACCCCAGTGTGCAGAAAGTGTCAAAACATGTTTTTTCAGCAGAAATAAACATGTTTCTGCAAGTTTGGTCACCCCCATGTAAGTTATGTGGCAGTAACAGTACACTTTTGAAAACGTGTTTTTCAGCCCGAAATAAACGCGTTTTTTCAGACAACTGAATCCCTATGTAACTGCAAGGCTCAAAAGAGCCCACACACTCAGCTCTTAACCCCAGTGTGCAGAAAGTGTCAAAACGTGATTTTCAGCAGAAATAAACATGTTTCTGCAAGTTTGGTCACCCCCATGTAAGTTATGGGGCAGTAACAGCACACTTTTGAAAACTTGTTTTTCAGCCCGAAATAAACACGTTTTTTCAGACAACTGAATCCCTAAGTAACTGCAAGGCTCAAAAGAGCCCACACACTCAGCTCTTAACCCCAGTGTGCAGAAAGTGTCAAAACGTGTTTTTCAGCAGAAATAAACGTTTCTGCAAGTTTGGTCTACCCCATGTAAGTTATGGGGCAGTAACAGCACACTTTTGAAAACGTGTTTTTCAGCCCGAAATAAACGCGTTTTTTCAGACAACTGAATCCCTATGTAACTGCAAGACTCAGAAGAGCCCACACACTCAGCTCTTAACCCCAGAGTGCAGAAAGTGTCAAAACGTGTTTTTCAGCAGAAATAAACATGTTTCTGCAAGTTTGGTCACCCCCATGTAAGTTATGTGGCAGTAACAGTACACTTTTGAAAACGTGTTTTTCAGCCCGAAATAAACGCGTTTTTTCAGACAACTGAATCCCTATGTAACTGCAAGACTCAGAAGAGCCCACACACTCAGCTCTTAACCCCAGTGTGCAGAAAGTGTCAAAACGTGTTTTTCAGCAGAAATAAACATGTTTCTGCAAGTTTGGTCACCCCCATGTAAGTTATGTGGCAGTAACAGTACACTTTTGAAAACGTGTTTTTCAGCCCGAAATAAACGCGTTTTTTCAGACAACTGAATCCCTATGTAACTGCAAGGCTCAGAAGAGCCCACACACTCAGCTCTTAACCCCAGTGTGCAGAAAGTGTCAAAACATGTTTTTTCAGCAGAAATAAACATGTTTCTGCAAGTTTGGTCACCCCCATGTAAGTTATGTGGCAGTAACAGTACACTTTTGAAAACGTGTTTTTCAGCCCGAAATAAACGCGTTTTTTCAGACAACTGAATCCCTATGTAACTGCAAGGCTCAAAAGAGCCCACACACTCAGCTCTTAACCCCAGTGTGCAGAAAGTGTCAAAACGTGTTTTTCAGCAGAAATAAACATGTTTCTGCAAGTTTGGTCACCCCCATGTAAGTTATGGGGCAGTAACAGCACACTTTTGAAAACGTGTTTTTCAGCCCGAAATAAACGCGTTTTTTCAGACAACTGAATCCCTATGTAACTGCAAGGCTCAAAAGAGCCCACACACTCAGCTCTTAACCCCAGTGTGCAGAAAGTGTCAAAACGTGTTTTTCAGCAGAAATAAACATGTTTCTGCAAGTTTGGTCACTCCCATGTAAGTTATGGGGCAGTAACAGCACACTTTTGAAAACGTGTTTTTCAGCCCGAAATAAACGCGTTTTTTCAGACAACTGAATCCCTATGTAACTGCAAGGCTCAGAAGAGCCCACACACTCAGCTCT
Source organism: Lepisosteus platostomus (assembly GCF_059453375.1). Taxonomy (NCBI): domain Eukaryota; kingdom Metazoa; phylum Chordata; class Actinopteri; order Semionotiformes; family Lepisosteidae; genus Lepisosteus; species Lepisosteus platostomus. Next base: position 35,262 of record NW_028291659.1, on the reverse strand, counting down.
TAACCCCAGAGTGCAGAAAGTGTCAAAACGTGTTTTTCAGCAGAAATAAACATGTTTCTGCAAGTTTGGTCACCCCCATGTAAGTTATGTGGCAGTAACAGTACACTTTTGAAAACGTGTTTTTCAGCCCGAAATAAACGCGTTTTTTCAGACAACTGAATCCGTATGTAACTGCAAGGCTCAGAAGAGCCCACACACTCAGCTCTTAACCCCAGTGTGCAGAAAGTGTCAAATCATGTTTTTCAGCAGAAATAAACATGTTTCTGCAAGTTTGGTCACCCCCATGTAAGTTATGGGGCAGTAACAGCACACTTTTGAAAACGTGTTTTTCAGCCCGAAATAAACGCGTTTTTTCAGACAACTGAATCCCTATGTAACTGCAAGACTCAGAAGAGCCCACACACTCAGCTCTTAACCCCAGTGTGCAGAAAGTGTCAAAATGTGATTTTCAGCAGAAATAAACATGTTTCTGCAAGTTTGGTCACCCCCATGTAAGTTATGGGGCAGTAACAGCACACTTTTGAAAACGTGTTTTTCAGCCCGAAATAAACGCGTTTTTTCAGACAACTGAATCCCTATGTAACTGCAAGGTTCAAAAGAGCCCACACACTCAGCTCTTAACCCCAGTGTGCAGAAAGTGTCAAAACGTGTTTTTCAGCAGAAATAAACATGTTTCTGCAAGTTTGGTCACCCCCATGTAAGTTATGGGGCAGTAACAGCACACTTTTGAAAACGTGTTTTTCAGCCCGAAATAAACGCGTTTTTTCAGACAACTGAATCCCTATGTAACTGCAAGGCTCAAAAGAGCCCACACACTCAGCTCTTAACCCCAGTGTGCAGAAAGTGTCAAAACATGTTTTTCAGCAGAAATAAACATGTTTCTGCAAGTTTGGTCACCCCCATGTAAGTTATGGGGCAGTAACAGCACACTTTTGAAAACGTGTTTTTCAGCCCGAAATAAACGCGTTTTTTCAGACAACTGAATCCCTATGTAACTGCAAGACTCAGAAGAGCCCACACACTCAGCTCTTAACCCCAGTGTGCAGAAAGTGTCAAAACGTGTTTTTCAGCAGAAATAAACATGTTTCTGCAAGTTTGGTCACCCCCATGTAAGTTATGGGGCAGTAACAGCACACATTTGAAAACGTGTTTTTCAGCCCGAAATAAACGCGTTTTTTCAGACAACTGAATCCCTATGTAACTGCAAGACTCAGAAGAGCCCACACACTCAGCTCTTAACCCCAGTGTGCAGAAAGTGTCAAAACGTGATTTTCAGCAGAAATAAACATGTTTCTGCAAGTTTGGTCACCCCCATGTAAGTTATGGGGCAGTAACAGCACACTTTTGAAAACTTGTTTTTCAGCCCGAAATAAACACGTTTTTTCAGACAACTGAATCCCTATGTAACTGCAAGGCTCAAAAGAGCCCACACACTCAGCTCTTAACCCCAGAGTGCAGAAAGTGTCAAAACGTGTTTTTCAGCAGAAATAAACGTTTCTGCAAGTTTGGTCTACCCCATGTAAGTTATGGGGCAGTAACAGCACACTTTTGAAAACGTGTTTTTCAGCCCGAAATAAACGCGTTTTTTCAGACAACTGAATCCCTATGTAACTGCAAGACTCAGAAGAGCCCACACACTCAGCTCTTAACCCCAGAGTGCAGAAAGTGTCAAAACGTGTTTTTCAGCAGAAATAAACATGTTTCTGCAAGTTTGGTCACCCCCATGTAAGTTATGTGGCAGTAACAGTACACTTTTGAAAACGTGTTTTTCAGCCCGAAATAAACGCGTTTTTTCAGACAACTGAATCCCTATGTAACTGCAAGGCTCAGAAGAGCCCACACACTCAGCTCTTAACCCCAGTGTGCAGAAAGTGTCAAAACATGTTTTTCAGCAGAAATAAACATGTTTCTGCAAGTTTGGTCACCCCCATGTAAGTTATGTGGCAGTAACAGTACACTTTTGAAAACGTGTTTTTCAGCCCGAAATAAACGCGTTTTTTCAGACAACTGAATCCCTATGTAACTGCAAGGCTCAGTAGAGCCCACACACTCAGCTCTTAACCCCAGTGTGCAGAAAGTGTCAAAACATGTTTTTCAGCAGAAATAAACATGTTTCTGCAAGTTTGGTCACCCCCATGTAAGTTATGTGGCAGTAACAGTACACTTTTGAAAACGTGTTTTTCAGCCCGAAATAAACGCGTTTTTTCAGACAACTGAATCCCTATGTAACTGCAAGGCTCAGAAGAGCCCACACACTCAGCTCTTAACCCCAGTGTGCAGAAAGTGTCAAAACATGTTTTTCAGCAGAAATAAACATGTTTCTGCAAGTTTGGTCACCCCCATGTAAGTTATGGGGCAGTAACAGCACACTTTTGAAAACGTGTTTTTCAGCCCGAAATAAACGCGTTTTTTCAGACAACTGAATCCCTATGTAACTGCAAGGCTCAAAAGAGCCCACACACTCAGCTCTTAACCCCAGTGTGCAGAAAGTGTCAAAACGTGTTTTTCAGCAGAAATAAACATGTTTCTTCAAGTTTGGTCACCCCCATGTAAGTTATGGGGCAGTAACAGCACACTTTTGAAAACGTGTTTTTCAGCCCGAAATAAACGCGTTTTTTCAGACAACTGAATCCCTATGTAACTGCAAGGCTCAAAAGAGCCCACACACTCAGCTCTTAACCCCAGTGTGCAGAAAGTGTCAAAACGTGTTTTTCAGCAGAAATAAACATGTTTCTGCAAGTTTGGTCACCCCCATGTAAGTTATGGGGCAGTAACAGCACACTTTTGAAAACGTGTTTTTCAGCCCGAAATAAACGCGTTTTTTCAGACAACTGAATCCCTATGTAACTGCAAGGCTCAAAAGAGCCCACACACTCAGCTCTTAACCCCAGTGTGCAGAAAGTGTCAAAACATGTTTTTCAGCAGAAATAAACATGTTTCTGCAAGTTTGGTCACCCCCATGTAAGTTATGGGGCAGTAACAGCACACTTTTGAAAACGTGTTTTTCAGCCCGAAATAAACGCGTTTTTTCAGACAACTGAATCCCTATGTAACTGCAAGACTCAGAAGAGCCCACACACTCAGCTCTTAACCCCAGTGTGCAGAAAGTGTCAAAACGTGTTTTTCAGCAGAAATAAACATGTTTCTGCAAGTTTGGTCACCCCCATGTAAGTTATGGGGCAGTAACAGCACACATTTGAAAACGTGTTTTTCAGCCCGAAATAAACGCGTTTTTTCAGACAACTGAATCCCTATGTAACTGCAAGACTCAGAAGAGCCCACACACTCAGCTCTTAACCCCAGTGTGCAGAAAGTGTCAAAACGTGATTTTCAGCAGAAATAAACATGTTTCTGCAAGTTTGGTCACCCCCATGTAAGTTATGGGGCAGTAACAGCACACTTTTGAAAACTTGTTTTTCAGCCCGAAATAAACACGTTTTTTCAGACAACTGAATCCCTAAGTAACTGCAAGGCTCAAAAGAGCCCACACACTCAGCTCTTAACCCCAGTGTGCAGAAAGTGTCAAAACGTGTTTTTCAGCAGAAATAAACGTTTCTGCAAGTTTGGTCTACCCCATGTAAGTTATGGGGCAGTAACAGCACACTTTTGAAAACGTGTTTTTCAGCCCGAAATAAACGCGTTTTTTCAGACAACTGAATCCCTATGTAACTGCAAGACTCAGAAGAGCCCACACACTCAGCTCTTAACCCCAGTGTGCAGAAAGTGTCAAAACATGTTTTTCAGCAGAAATAAACATGTTTCTGCAAGTTTGGTCACCCCCATGTAAGTTATGGGGCAGTAACAGCACACTTTTGAAAACGTGTTTTTCAGCCCGAAATAAACGCGTTTTTTCAGACAACTGAATCCCTATGTAACTGCAAGGCTCAAAAGAGCCCACACACTCAGCTCTTAACCCCAGTGTGCAGAAAGTGTCAAAACATGTTTTTCAGCAGAAATAAACATGTTTCTGCAAGTTTGGTCACCCCCATGTAAGTTATGTGGCAGTAACAGTACACTTTTGAAAACGTGTTTTTCAGCCCGAAATAAACGCGTTTTTTCAGACAACTGAATCCCTATGTAACTGCAAGGCTCAGTAGAGCCCACACACTCAGCTCTTAACCCCAGTGTGCAGAAAGTGTCAAAACATGTTTTTCAGCAGAAATAAACATGTTTCTGCAAGTTTGGTCACCCCCATGTAAGTTATGTGGCAGTAACAGTACACTTTTGAAAACGTGTTTTTCAGCCCGAAATAAACGCGTTTTTTCAGACAACTGAATCCCTATGTAACTGCAAGGCTCAGAAGAGCCCACACACTCAGCTCTTAACCCCAGTGTGCAGAAAGTGTCAAAACATGTTTTTCAGCAGAAATAAACATGTTTCTGCAAGTTTGGTCACCCCCATGTAAGTTATGGGGCAGTAACAGCACACTTTTGAAAACGTGTTTTTCAGCCCGAAATAAACGCGTTTTTTCAGACAACTGAATCCCTATGTAACTGCAAGGCTCAAAAGAGCCCACACACTCAGCTCTTAACCCCAGTGTGCAGAAAGTGTCAAAACGTGTTTTTCAGCAGAAATAAACATGTTTCTTCAAGTTTGGTCACCCCCATGTAAGTTATGGGGCAGTAACAGCACACTTTTGAAAACGTGTTTTTCAGCCCGAAATAAACGCGTTTTTTCAGACAACTGAATCCCTATGTAACTGCAAGGCTCAAAAGAGCCCACACACTCAGCTCTTAACCCCAGTGTGCAGAAAGTGTCAAAACGTGTTTTTCAGCAGAAATAAACATGTTTCTGCAAGTTTGGTCACCCCCATGTAAGTTATGGGGCAGTAACAGCACACTTTTGAAAACGTGTTTTTCAGCCCGAAATAAACGCGTTTTTTCAGACAACTGAATCCCTATGTAACTGCAAGGCTCAAAAGAGCCCACACACTCAGCTCTTAACCCCAGTGTGCAGAAAGTGTCAAAACATGTTTTTCAGCAGAAATAAACATGTTTCTGCAAGTTTGGTCACCCCCATGTAAGTTATGGGGCAGTAACAGCACACTTTTGAAAACGTGTTTTTCAGCCCGAAATAAACGCGTTTTTTCAGACAACTGAATCCCTATGTAACTGCAAGACTCAGAAGAGCCCACACACTCAGCTCTTAACCCCAGTGTGCAGAAAGTGTCAAAACGTGTTTTTCAGCAGAAATAAACATGTTTCTGCAAGTTTGGTCACCCCCATGTAAGTTATGGGGCAGTAACAGCACACATTTGAAAACGTGTTTTTCAGCCCGAAATAAACGCGTTTTTTCAGACAACTGAATCCCTATGTAACTGCAAGACTCAGAAGAGCCCACACACTCAGCTCTTAACCCCAGTGTGCAGAAAGTGTCAAAACGTGATTTTCAGCAGAAATAAACATGTTTCTGCAAGTTTGGTCACCCCCATGTAAGTTATGGGGCAGTAACAGCACACTTTTGAAAACTTGTTTTTCAGCCCGAAATAAACACGTTTTTTCAGACAACTGAATCCCTAAGTAACTGCAAGGCTCAAAAGAGCCCACACACTCAGCTCTTAACCCCAGTGTGCAGAAAGTGTCAAAACGTGTTTTTCAGCAGAAATAAACGTTTCTGCAAGTTTGGTCTACCCCATGTAAGTTATGGGGCAGTAACAGCACACTTTTGAAAACGTGTTTTTCAGCCCGAAATAAACGCGTTTTTTCAGACAACTGAATCCCTATGTAACTGCAAGACTCAGAAGAGCCCACACACTCAGCTCTTAACCCCAGAGTGCAGAAAGTGTCAAAACGTGTTTTTCAGCAGAAATAAACATGTTTCTGCAAGTTTGGTCACCCCCATGTAAGTTATGTGGCAGTAACAGTACACTTTTGAAAACGTGTTTTTCAGCCCGAAATAAACGCGTTTTTTCAGACAACTGAATCCCTATGTAACTGCAAGACTCAGAAGAGCCCACACACTCAGCTCTTAACCCCAGTGTGCAGAAAGTGTCAAAACGTGTTTTTCAGCAGAAATAAACATGTTTCTGCAAGTTTGGTCACCCCCATGTAAGTTATGTGGCAGTAACAGTACACTTTTGAAAACGTGTTTTTCAGCCCGAAATAAACGCGTTTTTTCAGACAACTGAATCCCTATGTAACTGCAAGGCTCAGAAGAGCCCACACACTCAGCTCTTAACCCCAGTGTGCAGAAAGTGTCAAAACATGTTTTTTCAGCAGAAATAAACATGTTTCTGCAAGTTTGGTCACCCCCATGTAAGTTATGTGGCAGTAACAGTACACTTTTGAAAACGTGTTTTTCAGCCCGAAATAAACGCGTTTTTTCAGACAACTGAATCCCTATGTAACTGCAAGGCTCAAAAGAGCCCACACACTCAGCTCTTAACCCCAGTGTGCAGAAAGTGTCAAAACGTGTTTTTCAGCAGAAATAAACATGTTTCTGCAAGTTTGGTCACCCCCATGTAAGTTATGGGGCAGTAACAGCACACTTTTGAAAACGTGTTTTTCAGCCCGAAATAAACGCGTTTTTTCAGACAACTGAATCCCTATGTAACTGCAAGGCTCAAAAGAGCCCACACACTCAGCTCTTAACCCCAGTGTGCAGAAAGTGTCAAAACGTGTTTTTCAGCAGAAATAAACATGTTTCTGCAAGTTTGGTCACTCCCATGTAAGTTATGGGGCAGTAACAGCACACTTTTGAAAACGTGTTTTTCAGCCCGAAATAAACGCGTTTTTTCAGACAACTGAATCCCTATGTAACTGCAAGGCTCAGAAGAGCCCACACACTCAGCTCTTAACCCCAGAGTGCAGAAAGTGTCAAAACGTGTTTTTCAGCAGAAATAAACATGTTTCTGCAAGTTTGGTCACCCCCATGTAAGTTATGTGGCAGTAACAGTACACTTTTGAAAACGTGTTTTTCAGCCCGAAATAAACGCGTTTTTTCAGACAACTGAATCCGTATGTAACTGCAAGGCTCAGAAGAGCCCACACACTCAGCTCTTAACCCCAGTGTGCAGAAAGTGTCAAATCATGTTTTTCAGCAGAAATAAACATGTTTCTGCAAGTTTGGTCACCCCCATGTAAGTTATGGGGCAGTAACAGCACACTTTTGAAAACGTGTTTTTCAGCCCGAAATAAACGCGTTTTTTCAGACAACTGAATCCCTATGTAACTGCAAGACTCAGAAGAGCCCACACACTCAGCTCTTAACCCCAGTGTGCAGAAAGTGTCAAAATGTGATTTTCAGCAGAAATAAACATGTTTCTGCAAGTTTGGTCACCCCCATGTAAGTTATGGGGCAGTAACAGCACACTTTTGAAAACGTGTTTTTCAGCCCGAAATAAACGCGTTTTTTCAGACAACTGAATCCCTATGTAACTGCAAGGCTCAAAAGAGCCCACACACTCAGCTCTTAACCCCAGTGTGCAGAAAGTGTCAAAACGTGTTTTTCAGCAGAAATAAACATGTTTCTGCAAGTTTGGTCACCCCCATGTAAGTTATGGGGCAGTAACAGCACACTTTTGAAAACGTGTTTTTCAGCCCGAAATAAACGCGTTTTTTCAGACAACTGAATCCCTATGTAACTGCAAGGCTCAAAAGAGCCCACACACTCAGCTCTTAACCCCAGTGTGCAGAAAGTGTCAAAACATGTTTTTCAGCAGAAATAAACATGTTTCTGCAAGTTTGGTCACCCCCATGTAAGTTATGGGGCAGTAACAGCACACTTTTGAAAACGTGTTTTTCAGCCCGAAATAAACGCGTTTTTTCAGACAACTGAATCCCTATGTAACTGCAAGACTCAGAAGAGCCCACACACTCAGCTCTTAACCCCAGTGTGCAGAAAGTGTCAAAACGTGTTTTTCAGCAGAAATAAACATGTTTCTGCAAGTTTGGTCACCCCCATGTAAGTTATGGGGCAGTAACAGCACACATTTGAAAACGTGTTTTTCAGCCCGAAATAAACGCGTTTTTTCAGACAACTGAATCCCTATGTAACTGCAAGACTCAGAAGAGCCCACACACTCAGCTCTTAACCCCAGTGTGCAGAAAGTGTCAAAACGTGATTTTCAGCAGAAATAAACATGTTTCTGCAAGTTTGGTCACCCCCATGTAAGTTATGGGGCAGTAACAGCACACTTTTGAAAACTTGTTTTTCAGCCCGAAATAAACACGTTTTTTCAGACAACTGAATCCCTATGTAACTGCAAGGCTCAAAAGAGCCCACACACTCAGCTCTTAACCCCAGAGTGCAGAAAGTGTCAAAACGTGTTTTTCAGCAGAAATAAACGTTTCTGCAAGTTTGGTCTACCCCATGTAAGTTATGGGGCAGTAACAGCACACTTTTGAAAACGTGTTTTTCAGCCCGAAATAAACGCGTTTTTTCAGACAACTGAATCCCTATGTAACTGCAAGACTCAGAAGAGCCCACACACTCAGCTCTTAACCCCAGAGTGCAGAAAGTGTCAAAACGTGTTTTTCAGCAGAAATAAACATGTTTCTGCAAGTTTGGTCACCCCCATGTAAGTTATGTGGCAGTAACAGTACACTTTTGAAAACGTGTTTTTCAGCCCGAAATAAACGCGTTTTTTCAGACAACTGAATCCCTATGTAACTGCAAGACTCAGAAGAGCCCACACACTCAGCTCTTAACCCCAGAGTGCAGAAAGTGTCAAAACGTGTTTTTCAGCAGAAATAAACATGTTTCTGCAAGTTTGGTCACCCCCATGTAAGTTATGTGGCAGTAACAGTACACTTTTGAAAACATGTTTTTCAGCCCGAAATAAACGCGTTTTTTCAGACAACTGAATCCCTATGTAACTGCAAGGCTCAAAAGAGCCCACACACACAGCTCTTAACCCCAGTGTGCAGAAAGTGTCAAAACGTGTTTTTCAGCAGAAATAAACATGTTTCTGCAAGTTTGGTCACCCCCATGTAAGTTATGGGGCAGTAACAGCACACTTTTGAAAACGTGTTTTTCAGCCCGAAATAAACGCGTTTTTTCAGACAACTGAATCCCTATGTAACTGCAAGACTCAGAAGAGCCCACACACTCAGCTCTTAACCCCAGTGTGCAGAAAGTGTCAAAACGTGTTTTTCAGCAGAAATAAACATGTTTCTGCAAGTTTGGTCACCCCCATGTAAGTTATGTGGCAGTAACAGTACACTTTTGAAAACGTGTTTTTCAGCCCGAAATAAACGCGTTTTTTCAGACAACTGAATCCCTATGTAACTGCAAGACTCAGAAGAGCCCACACACTCAGCTCTTAACCCCAGAGTGCAGAAAGTGTCAAAACGTGTTTTTCAGCAGAAATAAACATGTTTCTGCAAGTTTGGTCACCCCCATGTAAGTTATGTGGCAGTAACAGTACACTTTTGAAAACGTGTTTTTCAGCCCGAAATAAACGCGTTTTTTCAGACAACTGAATCCCTATGTAACTGCAAGGCTCAGAAGAGCCCACACACTCAGCTCTTAACCCCAGTGTGCAGAAAGTGTCAAAACATGTTTTTCAGCAGAAATAAACATGTTTCTGCAAGTTTGGTCACCCCCATGTAAGTTATGGGGCAGTAACAGCACACTTTTGAAAACGTGTTTTTCAGCCCGAAATAAACGCGTTTTTTCAGACAACTGAATCCCTATGTAACTGCAAGACTCAGAAGAGCCCACACACTCAGCTCTTAACCCCAGAGTGCAGAAAGTGTCAAAACGTGTTTTTCAGCAGAAATAAACATGTTTCTGCAAGTTTGGTCACCCCCATGTAAGTTATGTGGCAGTAACAGTACACTTTTGAAAACGTATTTTTCAGCCCGAAATAAACGCGTTTTTTCAGACAACTGAATCCCTATGTAACTGCAAGACTCAGAAGAGCCCACACACTCAGCTCTTAACCCCAGAGTGCAGAAAGTGTCAAAACGTGTTTTTCAGCAGAAATAAACATGTTTCTGCAAGTTTGGTCACCCCCATGTAAGTTATGGGGCAGTAACAGCACACTTTTGAAAACGTGTTTTTCAGCCCGAAATAAACGCGTTTTTTCAGACAACTGAATCCCTATGTAACTGCAAGACTCAGAAGAGCCCACACACTCAGCTCTTAACCACAGTGTGCAGAAAGTGTCAAAACGTGTTTTTCAGCAGAAATAAACATGTTTCTGCAAGTTTGGTCACCCCCATGTAAGTTATGGGGCAGTAACAGCACACTTTTGAAAACGTGTTTTTCAGCCCGAAATAAACGCGTTTTTTCAGACAACTGAATCCCTATGTAACTGCAAGACTCAGAAGAGCCCACACACTCAGCTCTTAACCCCAGAGTGCAGAAAGTGTCAAAACGTGTTTTTCAGCAGAAATAAACATGTTTCTGCAAGTTTGGTCACCCCCATGTAAGTTATGTGGCAGTAACAGTACACTTTTGAAAACGTGTTTTTCAGCCCGAAATAAACGCGTTTTTTCAGACAACTGAATCCCTATGTAACTGCAAGACTCAGAAGAGCCCACACACTCAGCTCTTAACCCCAGAGTGCAGAAAGTGTCAAAACGTGTTTTTCAGCAGAAATAAACATGTTTCTGCAAGTTTGGTCACCCCCATGTAAGTTATGTGGCAGTAACAGTACACTTTTGAAAACATGTTTTTCAGCCCGAAATAAACGCGTTTTTTCAGACAACTGAATCCCTATGTAACTGCAAGGCTCAAAAGAGCCCACACACTCAGCTCTTAACCCCAGTGTGCAGAAAGTGTCAAAACGTGTTTTTCAGCAGAAATAAACATGTTTCTGCAAGTTTGGTCACCCCCATGTAAGTTATGGGGCAGTAACAGCACACTTTTGAAAACGTGTTTTTCAGCCCGAAATAAACGCGTTTTTTCAGACAACTGAATCCCTATGTAACTGCAAGGCTCAAAAGAGCCCACACACTCAGCTCATAACCCCAGTGTGCAGAAAGTGTCAAAACGTGTTTTTCAGCAGAAATAAACATGTTTCTGCAAGTTTGGTCACCCCCATTTAAGTTATGGGGCAGTAACAGCACACTTTTGAAAACGTGTTTTTCAGCCCGAAATAAACGCGTTTTTTCAGACAACTGAATCCCTATGTAACTGCAAGACTCAGAAGAGCCCACACACTCAGCTCTTAACCCCAGTGTGCAAAAGTGTCAAAACGTGATTTTCAGCAGAAATAAACATGTTTCTGCAAGTTTGGTCACCCCCATGTAAGTTATGGGGCAGTAACAGCACACTTTTGAAAACGTGTTTTTCAGCCCGAAATAAACGCGTTTTTTCAGACAACTGAATCCCTATGTAACTGCAAGACTCAGAAGAGCCCACACACTCAGCTCTTAACCCCAGAGTGCAGAAAGTGTCAAAACGTGTTTTTCAGCAGAAATAAACATGTTTCTGCAAGTTTGGTCACCCCCATGTAAGTTATGTGGCAGTAACAGTACACTTTTGAAAACGTGTTTTTCAGCCCGAAATAAACGCGTTTTTTCAGACAACTGAATCCCTATGTAACTGCAAGGCTCAAAAGAGCCCACACACTCAGCTCTTAACCCCAGTGTGCAGAAAGTGTCAAAACGTGTTTTTCAGCAGAAATAAACATGTTTCTGCAAGTTTGGTCACCCCCATGTAAGTTATGGGGCAGTAACAGCACTCTTTTGAAAACGTGTTTTTCAGCCCGAAATAAACGCGTTTTTTCAGACAACTGAATCCCTATGTAACTGCAAGGCTCAGAAGAGCCCACACACTCAGCTCTTAACCCCAGAGTGCAGAAAGTGTCAAAACGTGTTTTTCAGCAGAAATAAACATGTTTCTGCAAGTTTGGTCACCCCCATGTAAGTTATGTGGCAGTAACAGTACACTTTTGAAAACGTGTTTTTCAGCCCGAAATAAACGCGTTTTTTCAGACAACTGAATCTCTATGTAACTGCAAGACTCAGAAGAGCCCACACACTCAGCTCTTAACCCCAGAGTGCAGAAAGTGTCAAAACGTGTTTTTCAGCAGAAATAAACATGTTTCTGCAAGTTTGGTCACCCCCATGTAAGTTATGTGGCAGTAACAGTACACTTTTGAAAACGTGTTTTTCAGCCCGAAATAAACGCGTTTTTTCAGACAACTGAATCCCTATGTAACTGCAAGGCTCAGTAGAGCCCACACACTCAGCTCTTAACCCCAGTGTGCAGAAAGTGTCAAAACATGTTTTTCAGCAGAAATAAACATGTTTCTGCAAGTTTGGTCACCCCCATGTAAGTTATGGGGCAGTAACAGCACACTTTTGAAAACGTGTTTTTCAGCCCGAAATAAACGCGTTTTTTCAGACAACTGAATCCCTATGTAACTGCAAGACTCAGAAGAGCCCACACACTCAGCTCTTAACCCCAGTGTGCAGAAAGTGTCAAAACGTGTTTTTCAGCAGAAATAAACATGTTTCTGCAAGTTTGGTCACCCCCATGTAAGTTATGGGGCAGTAACAGCACACTTTTGAAAACGTGTTTTTCAGCCCGAAATAAACGCGTTTTTTCAGACAACTGAATCCCTATGTAACTGCAAGACTCAGAAGAGCCCACACACTCAGCTCTTAACCACAGTGTGCAGAAAGTGTCAAAACGTGTTTTTCAGCAGAAATAAACATGTTTCTGCAAGTTTGGTCACCCCCATGTAAGTTATGGGGCAGTAACAGCACACTTTTGAAAACGTGTTTTTCAGCCCGAAATAAACGCGTTTTTTCAGACAACTGAATCCCTATGTAACTGCAAGACTCAGAAGAGCCCACACACTCAGCTCTTAACCCCAGAGTGCAGAAAGTGTCAAAACGTGTTTTTCAGCAGAAATAAACATGTTTCTGCAAGTTTGGTCACCCCCATGTAAGTTATGTGGCAGTAACAGTACACTTTTGAAAACGTGTTTTTCAGCCCGAAATAAACGCGTTTTTTCAGACAACTGAATCCCTATGTAACTGCAAGACTCAGAAGAGCCCACACACTCAGCTCTTAACCCCAGAGTGCAGAAAGTGTCAAAACGTGTTTTTCAGCAGAAATAAACATGTTTCTGCAAGTTTGGTCACCCCCATGTAAGTTATGTGGCAGTAACAGTACACTTTTGAAAACATGTTTTTCAGCCCGAAATAAACGCGTTTTTTCAGACAACTGAATCCCTATGTAACTGCAAGGCTCAAAAGAGCCCACACACTCAGCTCTTAACCCCAGTGTGCAGAAAGTGTCAAAACGTGTTTTTCAGCAGAAATAAACATGTTTCTGCAAGTTTGGTCACCCCCATGTAAGTTATGGGGCAGTAACAGCACACTTTTGAAAACGTGTTTTTCAGCCCGAAATAAACGCGTTTTTTCAGACAACTGAATCCCTATGTAACTGCAAGACTCAGAAGAGCCCACACACTCAGCTCTTAACCCCAGTGTGCAGAAAGTGTCAAAACGTGATTTTCAGCAGAAATAAACATGTTTCTGCAAGTTTGGTCACCCCCATGTAAGTTATGGGGCAGTAACAGCACACTTTTGAAAACGTGTTTTTCAGCCCGAAATAAACGCGTTTTTTCAGACAACTGAATCCCTATGTAACTGCAAGACTCAGAAGAGCCCACACACTCAGCTCTTAACCCCAGAGTGCAGAAAGTGTCAAAACGTGTTTTTCAGCAGAAATAAACATGTTTCTGCAAGTTTGGTCACCCCCATGTAAGTTATGTGGCAGTAACAGTACACTTTTGAAAACGTGTTTTTCAGCCCGAAATAAACGCGTTTTTTCAGACAACTGAATCCCTATGTAACTGCAAGACTCAGAAGAGCCCACACACTCAGCTCTTAACCCCAGAGTGCAGAAAGTGTCAAAACGTGTTTTTCAGCAGAAATAAACATGTTTCTGCAAGTTTGGTCACCCCCATGTAAGTTATGTGGCAGTAACAGTACACTTTTGAAAACGTGTTTTTCAGCCCGAAATAAACGCGTTTTTTCAGACAACTGAATCCCTATGTAACTGCAAGGCTCAGAAGAGCCCACACACTCAGCTCTTAACCCCAGTGTGCAGAAAGTGTCAAAACATGTTTTTCAGCAGAAATAAACATGTTTCTGCAAGTTTGGTCACCCCCATGTAAGTTATGGGGCAGTAACAGCACACTTTTGAAAACGTGTTTTTCAGCCCGAAATAAACGCGTTTTTTCAGACAACTGAATCCCTATGTAACTGCAAGACTCAGAAGAGCCCACACACTCAGCTCTTAACCCCAGAGTGCAGAAAGTGTCAAAACGTGTTTTTCAGCAGAAATAAACATGTTTCTGCAAGTTTGGTCACCCCCATGTAAGTTATGTGGCAGTAACAGTACACTTTTGAAAACGTATTTTTCAGCCCGAAATAAACGCGTTTTTTCAGACAACTGAATCCCTATGTAACTGCAAGGCTCAGAAGAGCCCACACACTCAGCTCTTAACCCCAGTGTGCAGAAAGTGTCAAAACATGTTTTTCAGCAGAAATAAACATGTTTCTGCAAGTTTGGTCACCCCCATGTAAGTTATGGGGCAGTAACAGCACACTTTTGAAAACGTGTTTTTCAGCCCGAAATAAACGCGTTTTTTCAGACAACTGAATCCCTATGTAACTGCAAGACTCAGAAGAGCCCACACACTCAGCTCTTAACCACAGTGTGCAGAAAGTGTCAAAACGTGTTTTTCAGCAGAAATAAACATGTTTCTGCAAGTTTGGTCACCCCCATGTAAGTTATGGGGCAGTAACAGCACACTTTTGAAAACGTGTTTTTCAGCCCGAAATAAACGCGTTTTTTCAGACAACTGAATCCCTATGTAACTGCAAGACTCAGAAGAGCCCACACACTCAGCTCTTAACCCCAGAGTGCAGAAAGTGTCAAAACGTGTTTTTCAGCAGAAATAAACATGTTTCTGCAAGTTTGGTCACCCCCATGTAAGTTATGTGGCAGTAACAGTACACTTTTGAAAACGTGTTTTTCAGCCCGAAATAAACGCGTTTTTTCAGACAACTGAATCCCTATGTAACTGCAAGACTCAGAAGAGCCCACACACTCAGCTCTTAACCCCAGAGTGCAGAAAGTGTCAAAACGTGTTTTTCAGCAGAAATAAACATGTTTCTGCAAGTTTGGTCACCCCCATGTAAGTTATGTGGCAGTAACAGTACACTTTTGAAAACATGTTTTTCAGCCCGAAATAAACGCGTTTTTTCAGACAACTGAATCCCTATGTAACTGCAAGGCTCAAAAGAGCCCACACACTCAGCTCTTAACCCCAGTGTGCAGAAAGTGTCAAAACGTGTTTTTCAGCAGAAATAAACATGTTTCTGCAAGTTTGGTCACCCCCATGTAAGTTATGGGGCAGTAACAGCACACTTTTGAAAACGTGTTTTTCAGCCCGAAATAAACGCGTTTTTTCAGACAACTGAATCCCTATGTAACTGCAAGACTCAGAAGAGCCCACACACTCAGCTCTTAACCCCAGTGTGCAGAAAGTGTCAAAACGTGTTTTTCAGCAGAAATAAACATGTTTCTGCAAGTTTGGTCACCCCCATGTAAGTTATGGGGCAGTAACAGCACACATTTGAAAACGTGTTTTTCAGCCCGAAATAAACGCGTTTTTTCAGACAACTGAATCCCTATGTAACTGCAAGACTCAGAAGAGCCCACACACTCAGCTCTTAACCCCAGTGTGCAGAAAGTGTCAAAACGTGATTTTCAGCAGAAATAAACATGTTTCTGCAAGTTTGGTCACCCCCATGTAAGTTATGGGGCAGTAACAGCACACTTTTGAAAACTTGTTTTTCAGCCCGAAATAAACACGTTTTTTCAGACAACTGAATCCCTAAGTAACTGCAAGGCTCAAAAGAGCCCACACACTCAGCTCTTAACCCCAGTGTGCAGAAAGTGTCAAAACGTGTTTTTCAGCAGAAATAAACGTTTCTGCAAGTTTGGTCTACCCCATGTAAGTTATGGGGCAGTAACAGCACACTTTTGAAAACGTGTTTTTCAGCCCGAAATAAACGCGTTTTTTCAGACAACTGAATCCCTATGTAACTGCAAGACTCAGAAGAGCCCACACACTCAGCTCTTAACCCCAGTGTGCAGAAAGTGTCAAAACATGTTTTTCAGCAGAAATAAACATGTTTCTGCAAGTTTGGTCACCCCCATGTAAGTTATGGGGCAGTAACAGCACACTTTTGAAAACGTGTTTTTCAGCCCGAAATAAACGCGTTTTTTCAGACAACTGAATCCCTATGTAACTGCAAGGCTCAAAAGAGCCCACACACTCAGCTCTTAACCCCAGTGTGCAGAAAGTGTCAAAACATGTTTTTCAGCAGAAATAAACATGTTTCTGCAAGTTTGGTCACCCCCATGTAAGTTATGTGGCAGTAACAGTACACTTTTGAAAACGTGTTTTTCAGCCCGAAATAAACGCGTTTTTTCAGACAACTGAATCCCTATGTAACTGCAAGGCTCAGTAGAGCCCACACACTCAGCTCTTAACCCCAGTGTGCAGAAAGTGTCAAAACATGTTTTTCAGCAGAAATAAACATGTTTCTGCAAGTTTGGTCACCCCCATGTAAGTTATGTGGCAGTAACAGTACACTTTTGAAAACGTGTTTTTCAGCCCGAAATAAACGCGTTTTTTCAGACAACTGAATCCCTATGTAACTGCAAGGCTCAGAAGAGCCCACACACTCAGCTCTTAACCCCAGTGTGCAGAAAGTGTCAAAACATGTTTTTCAGCAGAAATAAACATGTTTCTGCAAGTTTGGTCACCCCCATGTAAGTTATGGGGCAGTAACAGCACACTTTTGAAAACGTGTTTTTCAGCCCGAAATAAACGCGTTTTTTCAGACAACTGAATCCCTATGTAACTGCAAGGCTCAAAAGAGCCCACACACTCAGCTCTTAACCCCAGTGTGAAGAAAGTGTCAAAACGTGTTTTTCAGCAGAAATAAACATGTTTCTTCAAGTTTGGTCACCCCCATGTAAGTTATGGGGCAGTAACAGCACACTTTTGAAAACGTGTTTTTCAGCCCGAAATAAACGCGTTTTTTCAGACAACTGAATCCCTATGTAACTGCAAGGCTCAAAAGAGCCCACACACTCAGCTCTTAACCCCAGTGTGCAGAAAGTGTCAAAACGTGTTTTTCAGCAGAAATAAACATGTTTCTGCAAGTTTGGTCACCCCCATGTAAGTTATGGGGCAGTAACAGCACACTTTTGAAAACGTGTTTTTCAGCCCGAAATAAACGCGTTTTTTCAGACAACTGAATCCCTATGTAACTGCAAGGCTCAAAAGAGCCCACACACTCAGCTCTTAACCCCAGTGTGCAGAAAGTGTCAAAACATGTTTTTCAGCAGAAATAAACATGTTTCTGCAAGTTTGGTCACCCCCATGTAAGTTATGGGGCAGTAACAGCACACTTTTGAAAACGTGTTTTTCAGCCCGAAATAAACGCGTTTTTTCAGACAACTGAATCCCTATGTAACTGCAAGACTCAGAAGAGCCCACACACTCAGCTCTTAACCCCAGTGTGCAGAAAGTGTCAAAACGTGTTTTTCAGCAGAAATAAACATGTTTCTGCAAGTTTGGTCACCCCCATGTAAGTTATGTGGCAGTAACAGTACACTTTTGAAAACGTGTTTTTCAGCCCGAAATAAACGCGTTTTTTCAGACAACTGAATCCCTATGTAACTGCAAGGCTCAGAAGAGCCCACACACTCAGCTCTTAACCCCAGTGTGCAGAAAGTGTCAAAACATGTTTTTTCAGCAGAAATAAACATGTTTCTGCAAGTTTGGTCACCCCCATGTAAGTTATGTGGCAGTAACAGTACACTTTTGAAAACGTGTTTTTCAGCCCGAAATAAACGCGTTTTTTCAGACAACTGAATCCCTATGTAACTGCAAGGCTCAAAAGAGCCCACACACTCAGCTCTTAACCCCAGTGTGCAGAAAGTGTCAAAACGTGTTTTTCAGCAGAAATAAACATGTTTCTGCAAGTTTGGTCACCCCCATGTAAGTTATGGGGCAGTAACAGCACACTTTTGAAAACGTGTTTTTCAGCCCGAAATAAACGCGTTTTTTCAGACAACTGAATCCCTATGTAACTGCAAGGCTCAAAAGAGCCCACACACTCAGCTCTTAACCCCAGTGTGCAGAAAGTGTCAAAACGTGTTTTTCAGCAGAAATAAACATGTTTCTGCAAGTTTGGTCACTCCCATGTAAGTTATGGGGCAGTAACAGCACACTTTTGAAAACGTGTTTTTCAGCCCGAAATAAACGCGTTTTTTCAGACAACTGAATCCCTATGTAACTGCAAGGCTCAGAAGAGCCCACACACTCAGCTCTTAACCCCAGAGTGCAGAAAGTGTCAAAACGTGTTTTTCAGCAGAAATAAACATGTTTCTGCAAGTTTGGTCACCCCCATGTAAGTTATGTGGCAGTAACAGTACACTTTTGAAAACGTGTTTTTCAGCCCGAAATAAACGCGTTTTTTCAGACAACTGAATCCGTATGTAACTGCAAGGCTCAGAAGAGCCCACACACTCAGCTCTTAACCCCAGTGTGCAGAAAGTGTCAAATCATGTTTTTCAGCAGAAATAAACATGTTTCTGCAAGTTTGGTCACCCCCATGTAAGTTATGGGGCAGTAACAGCACACTTTTGAAAACGTGTTTTTCAGCCCGAAATAAACGCGTTTTTTCAGACAACTGAATCCCTATGTAACTGCAAGACTCAGAAGAGCCCACACACTCAGCTCTTAACCCCAGTGTGCAGAAAGTGTCAAAATGTGATTTTCAGCAGAAATAAACATGTTTCTGCAAGTTTGGTCACCCCCATGTAAGTTATGGGGCAGTAACAGCACACTTTTGAAAACGTGTTTTTCAGCCCGAAATAAACGCGTTTTTTCAGACAACTGAATCCCTATGTAACTGCAAGGCTCAAAAGAGCCCACACACTCAGCTCTTAACCCCAGTGTGCAGAAAGTGTCAAAACGTGTTTTTCAGCAGAAATAAACATGTTTCTGCAAGTTTGGTCACCCCCATGTAAGTTATGGGGCAGTAACAGCACACTTTTGAAAACGTGTTTTTCAGCCCGAAATAAACGCGTTTTTTCAGACAACTGAATCCCTATGTAACTGCAAGGCTCAAAAGAGCCCACACACTCAGCTCTTAACCCCAGTGTGCAGAAAGTGTCAAAACATGTTTTTCAGCAGAAATAAACATGTTTCTGCAAGTTTGGTCACCCCCATGTAAGTTATGGGGCAGTAACAGCACACTTTTGAAAACGTGTTTTTCAGCCCGAAATAAACGCGTTTTTTCAGACAACTGAATCCCTATGTAACTGCAAGACTCAGAAGAGCCCACACACTCAGCTCTTAACCCCAGTGTGCAGAAAGTGTCAAAACGTGTTTTTCAGCAGAAATAAACATGTTTCTGCAAGTTTGGTCACCCCCATGTAAGTTATGGGGCAGTAACAGCACACATTTGAAAACGTGTTTTTCAGCCCGAAATAAACGCGTTTTTTCAGACAACTGAATCCCTATGTAACTGCAAGACTCAGAAGAGCCCACACACTCAGCTCTTAACCCCAGTGTGCAGAAAGTGTCAAAACGTGATTTTCAGCAGAAATAAACATGTTTCTGCAAGTTTGGTCACCCCCATGTAAGTTATGGGGCAGTAACAGCACACTTTTGAAAACTTGTTTTTCAGCCCGAAATAAACACGTTTTTTCAGACAACTGAATCCCTATGTAACTGCAAGGCTCAAAAGAGCCCACACACTCAGCTCTTAACCCCAGAGTGCAGAAAGTGTCAAAACGTGTTTTTCAGCAGAAATAAACGTTTCTGCAAGTTTGGTCTACCCCATGTAAGTTATGGGGCAGTAACAGCACACTTTTGAAAACGTGTTTTTCAGCCCGAAATAAACGCGTTTTTTCAGACAACTGAATCCCTATGTAACTGCAAGACTCAGAAGAGCCCACACACTCAGCTCTTAACCCCAGAGTGCAGAAAGTGTCAAAACGTGTTTTTCAGCAGAAATAAACATGTTTCTGCAAGTTTGGTCACCCCCATGTAAGTTATGTGGCAGTAACAGTACACTTTTGAAAACGTGTTTTTCAGCCCGAAATAAACGCGTTTTTTCAGACAACTGAATCCCTATGTAACTGCAAGACTCAGAAGAGCCCACACACTCAGCTCTTAACCCCAGAGTGCAGAAAGTGTCAAAACGTGTTTTTCAGCAGAAATAAACATGTTTCTGCAAGTTTGGTCACCCCCATGTAAGTTATGTGGCAGTAACAGTACACTTTTGAAAACATGTTTTTCAGCCCGAAATAAACGCGTTTTTTCAGACAACTGAATCCCTATGTAACTGCAAGGCTCAAAAGAGCCCACACACACAGCTCTTAACCCCAGTGTGCAGAAAGTGTCAAAACGTGTTTTTCAGCAGAAATAAACATGTTTCTGCAAGTTTGGTCACCCCCATGTAAGTTATGGGGCAGTAACAGCACACTTTTGAAAACGTGTTTTTCAGCCCGAAATAAACGCGTTTTTTCAGACAACTGAATCCCTATGTAACTGCAAGACTCAGAAGAGCCCACACACTCAGCTCTTAACCCCAGTGTGCAGAAAGTGTCAAAACGTGATTTTCAGCAGAAATAAACATGTTTCTGCAAGTTTGGTCACCCCCATGTAAGTTATGGGGCAGTAACAGCACACTTTTGAAAACGTGTTTTTCAGCCCGAAATAAACGCGTTTTTTCAGACAACTGAATCCCTATGTAACTGCAAGACTCAGAAGAGCCCACACACTCAGCTCTTAACCCCAGAGTGCAGAAAGTGTCAAAACGTGTTTTTCAGCAGAAATAAACATGTTTCTGCAAGTTTGGTCACCCCCATGTAAGTTATGTGGCAGTAACAGTACACTTTTGAAAACGTGTTTTTCAGCCCGAAATAAACGCGTTTTTTCAGACAACTGAATCCCTATGTAACTGCAAGACTCAGAAGAGCCCACACACTCAGCTCTTAACCCCAGAGTGCAGAAAGTGTCAAAACGTGTTTTTCAGCAGAAATAAACATGTTTCTGCAAGTTTGGTCACCCCCATGTAAGTTATGTGGCAGTAACAGTACACTTTTGAAAACGTGTTTTTCAGCCCGAAATAAACGCGTTTTTTCAGACAACTGAATCCCTATGTAACTGCAAGGCTCAGAAGAGCCCACACACTCAGCTCTTAACCCCAGTGTGCAGAAAGTGTCAAAACATGTTTTTCAGCAGAAATAAACATGTTTCTGCAAGTTTGGTCACCCCCATGTAAGTTATGGGGCAGTAACAGCACACTTTTGAAAACGTGTTTTTCAGCCCGAAATAAACGCGTTTTTTCAGACAACTGAATCCCTATGTAACTGCAAGACTCAGAAGAGCCCACACACTCAGCTCTTAACCCCAGAGTGCAGAAAGTGTCAAAACGTGTTTTTCAGCAGAAATAAACATGTTTCTGCAAGTTTGGTCACCCCCATGTAAGTTATGTGGCAGTAACAGTACACTTTTGAAAACGTATTTTTCAGCCCGAAATAAACGCGTTTTTTCAGACAACTGAATCCCTATGTAACTGCAAGGCTCAGAAGAGCCCACACACTCAGCTCTTAACCCCAGTGTGCAGAAAGTGTCAAAACATGTTTTTCAGCAGAAATAAACATGTTTCTGCAAGTTTGGTCACCCCCATGTAAGTTATGGGGCAGTAACAGCACACTTTTGAAAACGTGTTTTTCAGCCCGAAATAAACGCGTTTTTTCAGACAACTGAATCCCTATGTAACTGCAAGACTCAGAAGAGCCCACACACTCAGCTCTTAACCACAGTGTGCAGAAAGTGTCAAAACGTGTTTTTCAGCAGAAATAAACATGTTTCTGCAAGTTTGGTCACCCCCATGTAAGTTATGGGGCAGTAACAGCACACTTTTGAAAACGTGTTTTTCAGCCCGAAATAAACGCGTTTTTTCAGACAACTGAATCCCTATGTAACTGCAAGACTCAGAAGAGCCCACACACTCAGCTCTTAACCCCAGAGTGCAGAAAGTGTCAAAACGTGTTTTTCAGCAGAAATAAACATGTTTCTGCAAGTTTGGTCACCCCCATGTAAGTTATGTGGCAGTAACAGTACACTTTTGAAAACGTGTTTTTCAGCCCGAAATAAACGCGTTTTTTCAGACAACTGAATCCCTATGTAACTGCAAGACTCAGAAGAGCCCACACACTCAGCTCTTAACCCCAGAGTGCAGAAAGTGTCAAAACGTGTTTTTCAGCAGAAATAAACATGTTTCTGCAAGTTTGGTCACCCCCATGTAAGTTATGTGGCAGTAACAGTACACTTTTGAAAACATGTTTTTCAGCCCGAAATAAACGCGTTTTTTCAGACAACTGAATCCCTATGTAACTGCAAGGCTCAAAAGAGCCCACACACTCAGCTCTTAACCCCAGTGTGCAGAAAGTGTCAAAACGTGTTTTTCAGCAGAAATAAACATGTTTCTGCAAGTTTGGTCACCCCCATGTAAGTTATGGGGCAGTAACAGCACACTTTTGAAAACGTGTTTTTCAGCCCGAAATAAACGCGTTTTTTCAGACAACTGAATCCCTATGTAACTGCAAGGCTCAAAAGAGCCCACACACTCAGCTCATAACCCCAGTGTGCAGAAAGTGTCAAAACGTGTTTTTCAGCAGAAATAAACATGTTTCTGCAAGTTTGGTCACCCCCATTTAAGTTATGGGGCAGTAACAGCACACTTTTGAAAACGTGTTTTTCAGCCCGAAATAAACGCGTTTTTTCAGACAACTGAATCCCTATGTAACTGCAAGACTCAGAAGAGCCCACACACTCAGCTCTTAACCCCAGTGTGCAAAAGTGTCAAAACGTGATTTTCAGCAGAAATAAACATGTTTCTGCAAGTTTGGTCACCCCCATGTAAGTTATGGGGCAGTAACAGCACACTTTTGAAAACGTGTTTTTCAGCCCGAAATAAACGCGTTTTTTCAGACAACTGAATCCCTATGTAACTGCAAGACTCAGAAGAGCCCACACACTCAGCTCTTAACCCCAGAGTGCAGAAAGTGTCAAAACGTGTTTTTCAGCAGAAATAAACATGTTTCTGCAAGTTTGGTCACCCCCATGTAAGTTATGTGGCAGTAACAGTACACTTTTGAAAACGTGTTTTTCAGCCCGAAATAAACGCGTTTTTTCAGACAACTGAATCCCTATGTAACTGCAAGGCTCAAAAGAGCCCACACACTCAGCTCTTAACCCCAGTGTGCAGAAAGTGTCAAAACGTGTTTTTCAGCAGAAATAAACATGTTTCTGCAAGTTTGGTCACCCCCATGTAAGTTATGGGGCAGTAACAGCACTCTTTTGAAAACGTGTTTTTCAGCCCGAAATAAACGCGTTTTTTCAGACAACTGAATCCCTATGTAACTGCAAGGCTCAGAAGAGCCCACACACTCAGCTCTTAACCCCAGAGTGCAGAAAGTGTCAAAACGTGTTTTTCAGCAGAAATAAACATGTTTCTGCAAGTTTGGTCACCCCCATGTAAGTTATGTGGCAGTAACAGTACACTTTTGAAAACGTGTTTTTCAGCCCGAAATAAACGCGTTTTTTCAGACAACTGAATCTCTATGTAACTGCAAGACTCAGAAGAGCCCACACACTCAGCTCTTAACCCCAGAGTGCAGAAAGTGTCAAAACGTGTTTTTCAGCAGAAATAAACATGTTTCTGCAAGTTTGGTCACCCCCATGTAAGTTATGTGGCAGTAACAGTACACTTTTGAAAACGTGTTTTTCAGCCCGAAATAAACGCGTTTTTTCAGACAACTGAATCCCTATGTAACTGCAAGGCTCAGTAGAGCCCACACACTCAGCTCTTAACCCCAGTGTGCAGAAAGTGTCAAAACATGTTTTTCAGCAGAAATAAACATGTTTCTGCAAGTTTGGTCACCCCCATGTAAGTTATGGGGCAGTAACAGCACACTTTTGAAAACGTGTTTTTCAGCCCGAAATAAACGCGTTTTTTCAGACAACTGAATCCCTATGTAACTGCAAGACTCAGAAGAGCCCACACACTCAGCTCTTAACCCCAGTGTGCAGAAAGTGTCAAAACGTGTTTTTCAGCAGAAATAAACATGTTTCTGCAAGTTTGGTCACCCCCATGTAAGTTATGGGGCAGTAACAGCACACTTTTGAAAACGTGTTTTTCAGCCCGAAATAAACGCGTTTTTTCAGACAACTGAATCCCTATGTAACTGCAAGACTCAGAAGAGCCCACACACTCAGCTCTTAACCACAGTGTGCAGAAAGTGTCAAAACGTGTTTTTCAGCAGAAATAAACATGTTTCTGCAAGTTTGGTCACCCCCATGTAAGTTATGGGGCAGTAACAGCACACTTTTGAAAACGTGTTTTTCAGCCCGAAATAAACGCGTTTTTTCAGACAACTGAATCCCTATGTAACTGCAAGACTCAGAAGAGCCCACACACTCAGCTCTTAACCCCAGAGTGCAGAAAGTGTCAAAACGTGTTTTTCAGCAGAAATAAACATGTTTCTGCAAGTTTGGTCACCCCCATGTAAGTTATGTGGCAGTAACAGTACACTTTTGAAAACGTGTTTTTCAGCCCGAAATAAACGCGTTTTTTCAGACAACTGAATCCCTATGTAACTGCAAGACTCAGAAGAGCCCACACACTCAGCTCTTAACCCCAGAGTGCAGAAAGTGTCAAAACGTGTTTTTCAGCAGAAATAAACATGTTTCTGCAAGTTTGGTCACCCCCATGTAAGTTATGTGGCAGTAACAGTACACTTTTGAAAACATGTTTTTCAGCCCGAAATAAACGCGTTTTTTCAGACAACTGAATCCCTATGTAACTGCAAGGCTCAAAAGAGCCCACACACTCAGCTCTTAACCCCAGTGTGCAGAAAGTGTCAAAACGTGTTTTTCAGCAGAAATAAACATGTTTCTGCAAGTTTGGTCACCCCCATGTAAGTTATGGGGCAGTAACAGCACACTTTTGAAAACGTGTTTTTCAGCCCGAAATAAACGCGTTTTTTCAGACAACTGAATCCCTATGTAACTGCAAGACTCAGAAGAGCCCACACACTCAGCTCTTAACCCCAGTGTGCAGAAAGTGTCAAAACGTGATTTTCAGCAGAAATAAACATGTTTCTGCAAGTTTGGTCACCCCCATGTAAGTTATGGGGCAGTAACAGCACACTTTTGAAAACGTGTTTTTCAGCCCGAAATAAACGCGTTTTTTCAGACAACTGAATCCCTATGTAACTGCAAGACTCAGAAGAGCCCACACACTCAGCTCTTAACCCCAGAGTGCAGAAAGTGTCAAAACGTGTTTTTCAGCAGAAATAAACATGTTTCTGCAAGTTTGGTCACCCCCATGTAAGTTATGTGGCAGTAACAGTACACTTTTGAAAACGTGTTTTTCAGCCCGAAATAAACGCGTTTTTTCAGACAACTGAATCCCTATGTAACTGCAAGACTCAGAAGAGCCCACACACTCAGCTCTTAACCCCAGAGTGCAGAAAGTGTCAAAACGTGTTTTTCAGCAGAAATAAACATGTTTCTGCAAGTTTGGTCACCCCCATGTAAGTTATGTGGCAGTAACAGTACACTTTTGAAAACGTGTTTTTCAGCCCGAAATAAACGCGTTTTTTCAGACAACTGAATCCCTATGTAACTGCAAGGCTCAGAAGAGCCCACACACTCAGCTCTTAACCCCAGTGTGCAGAAAGTGTCAAAACATGTTTTTCAGCAGAAATAAACATGTTTCTGCAAGTTTGGTCACCCCCATGTAAGTTATGGGGCAGTAACAGCACACTTTTGAAAACGTGTTTTTCAGCCCGAAATAAACGCGTTTTTTCAGACAACTGAATCCCTATGTAACTGCAAGACTCAGAAGAGCCCACACACTCAGCTCTTAACCCCAGAGTGCAGAAAGTGTCAAAACGTGTTTTTCAGCAGAAATAAACATGTTTCTGCAAGTTTGGTCACCCCCATGTAAGTTATGTGGCAGTAACAGTACACTTTTGAAAACGTATTTTTCAGCCCGAAATAAACGCGTTTTTTCAGACAACTGAATCCCTATGTAACTGCAAGGCTCAGAAGAGCCCACACACTCAGCTCTTAACCCCAGTGTGCAGAAAGTGTCAAAACATGTTTTTCAGCAGAAATAAACATGTTTCTGCAAGTTTGGTCACCCCCATGTAAGTTATGGGGCAGTAACAGCACACTTTTGAAAACGTGTTTTTCAGCCCGAAATAAACGCGTTTTTTCAGACAACTGAATCCCTATGTAACTGCAAGACTCAGAAGAGCCCACACACTCAGCTCTTAACCACAGTGTGCAGAAAGTGTCAAAACGTGTTTTTCAGCAGAAATAAACATGTTTCTGCAAGTTTGGTCACCCCCATGTAAGTTATGGGGCAGTAACAGCACACTTTTGAAAACGTGTTTTTCAGCCCGAAATAAACGCGTTTTTTCAGACAACTGAATCCCTATGTAACTGCAAGACTCAGAAGAGCCCACACACTCAGCTCTTAACCCCAGAGTGCAGAAAGTGTCAAAACGTGTTTTTCAGCAGAAATAAACATGTTTCTGCAAGTTTGGTCACCCCCATGTAAGTTATGTGGCAGTAACAGTACACTTTTGAAAACGTGTTTTTCAGCCCGAAATAAACGCGTTTTTTCAGACAACTGAATCCCTATGTAACTGCAAGACTCAGAAGAGCCCACACACTCAGCTCTTAACCCCAGAGTGCAGAAAGTGTCAAAACGTGTTTTTCAGCAGAAATAAACATGTTTCTGCAAGTTTGGTCACCCCCATGTAAGTTATGTGGCAGTAACAGTACACTTTTGAAAACATGTTTTTCAGCCCGAAATAAACGCGTTTTTTCAGACAACTGAATCCCTATGTAACTGCAAGGCTCAAAAGAGCCCACACACTCAGCTCTTAACCCCAGTGTGCAGAAAGTGTCAAAACGTGTTTTTCAGCAGAAATAAACATGTTTCTGCAAGTTTGGTCACCCCCATGTAAGTTATGGGGCAGTAACAGCACACTTTTGAAAACGTGTTTTTCAGCCCGAAATAAACGCGTTTTTTCAGACAACTGAATCCCTATGTAACTGCAAGACTCAGAAGAGCCCACACACTCAGCTCTTAACCCCAGAGTGCAGAAAGTGTCAAAACGTGTTTTTCAGCAGAAATAAACATGTTTCTGCAAGTTTGGTCACCCCCATGTAAGTTATGTGGCAGTAACAGTACACTTTTGAAAACGTGTTTTTCAGCCCGAAATAAACGCGTTTTTTCAGACAACTGAATCCCTATGTAACTGCAAGACTCAGAAGAGCCCACACACTCAGCTCTTAACCCCAGAGTGCAGAAAGTGTCAAAACGTGTTTTTCAGCAGAAATAAACATGTTTCTGCAAGTTTGGTCACCCCCATGTAAGTTATGTGGCAGTAACAGTACACTTTTGAAAACATGTTTTTCAGCCCGAAATAAACGCGTTTTTTCAGACAACTGAATCCCTATGTAACTGCAAGGCTCAAAAGAGCCCACACACTCAGCTCTTAACCCCAGTGTGCAGAAAGTGTCAAAACGTGTTTTTCAGCAGAAATAAACATGTTTCTGCAAGTTTGGTCACCCCCATGTAAGTTATGGGGCAGTAACAGCACACTTTTGAAAACGTGTTTTTCAGCCCGAAATAAACGCGTTTTTTCAGACAACTGAATCCCTATGTAACTGCAAGACTCAGAAGAGCCCACACACTCAGCTCTTAACCCCAGTGTGCAGAAAGTGTCAAAACGTGATTTTCAGCAGAAATAAACATGTTTCTGCAAGTTTGGTCACCCCCATGTAAGTTATGGGGCAGTAACAGCACACTTTTGAAAACGTGTTTTTCAGCCCGAAATAAACGCGTTTTTTCAGACAACTGAATCCCTATGTAACTGCAAGACTCAGAAGAGCCCACACACTCAGCTCTTAACCCCAGAGTGCAGAAAGTGTCAAAACGTGTTTTTCAGCAGAAATAAACATGTTTCTGCAAGTTTGGTCACCCCCATGTAAGTTATGTGGCAGTAACAGTACACTTTTGAAAACGTGTTTTTCAGCCCGAAATAAACGCGTTTTTTCAGACAACTGAATCCCTATGTAACTGCAAGACTCAGAAGAGCCCACACACTCAGCTCTTAACCCCAGAGTGCAGAAAGTGTCAAAACGTGTTTTTCAGCAGAAATAAACATGTTTCTGCAAGTTTGGTCACCCCCATGTAAGTTATGTGGCAGTAACAGTACACTTTTGAAAACGTGTTTTTCAGCCCGAAATAAACGCGTTTTTTCAGACAACTGAATCCCTATGTAACTGCAAGGCTCAGAAGAGCCCACACACTCAGCTCTTAACCCCAGTGTGCAGAAAGTGTCAAAACATGTTTTTCAGCAGAAATAAACATGTTTCTGCAAGTTTGGTCACCCCCATGTAAGTTATGGGGCAGTAACAGCACACTTTTGAAAACGTGTTTTTCAGCCCGAAATAAACGCGTTTTTTCAGACAACTGAATCCCTATGTAACTGCAAGACTCAGAAGAGCCCACACACTCAGCTCTTAACCCCAGAGTGCAGAAAGTGTCAAAACGTGTTTTTCAGCAGAAATAAACATGTTTCTGCAAGTTTGGTCACCCCCATGTAAGTTATGTGGCAGTAACAGTACACTTTTGAAAACGTATTTTTCAGCCCGAAATAAACGCGTTTTTTCAGACAACTGAATCCCTATGTAACTGCAAGGCTCAGAAGAGCCCACACACTCAGCTCTTAACCCCAGTGTGCAGAAAGTGTCAAAACATGTTTTTCAGCAGAAATAAACATGTTTCTGCAAGTTTGGTCACCCCCATGTAAGTTATGGGGCAGTAACAGCACACTTTTGAAAACGTGTTTTTCAGCCCGAAATAAACGCGTTTTTTCAGACAACTGAATCCCTATGTAACTGCAAGACTCAGAAGAGCCCACACACTCAGCTCTTAACCACAGTGTGCAGAAAGTGTCAAAACGTGTTTTTCAGCAGAAATAAACATGTTTCTGCAAGTTTGGTCACCCCCATGTAAGTTATGGGGCAGTAACAGCACACTTTTGAAAACGTGTTTTTCAGCCCGAAATAAACGCGTTTTTTCAGACAACTGAATCCCTATGTAACTGCAAGACTCAGAAGAGCCCACACACTCAGCTCTTAACCCCAGAGTGCAGAAAGTGTCAAAACGTGTTTTTCAGCAGAAATAAACATGTTTCTGCAAGTTTGGTCACCCCCATGTAAGTTATGTGGCAGTAACAGTACACTTTTGAAAACGTGTTTTTCAGCCCGAAATAAACGCGTTTTTTCAGACAACTGAATCCCTATGTAACTGCAAGACTCAGAAGAGCCCACACACTCAGCTCTTAACCCCAGAGTGCAGAAAGTGTCAAAACGTGTTTTTCAGCAGAAATAAACATGTTTCTGCAAGTTTGGTCACCCCCATGTAAGTTATGTGGCAGTAACAGTACACTTTTGAAAACATGTTTTTCAGCCCGAAATAAACGCGTTTTTTCAGACAACTGAATCCCTATGTAACTGCAAGGCTCAAAAGAGCCCACACACTCAGCTCTTAACCCCAGTGTGCAGAAAGTGTCAAAACGTGTTTTTCAGCAGAAATAAACATGTTTCTGCAAGTTTGGTCACCCCCATGTAAGTTATGGGGCAGTAACAGCACACTTTTGAAAACGTGTTTTTCAGCCCGAAATAAACGCGTTTTTTCAGACAACTGAATCCCTATGTAACTGCAAGGCTCAAAAGAGCCCACACACTCAGCTCATAACCCCAGTGTGCAGAAAGTGTCAAAACGTGTTTTTCAGCAGAAATAAACATGTTTCTGCAAGTTTGGTCACCCCCATTTAAGTTATGGGGCAGTAACAGCACACTTTTGAAAACGTGTTTTTCAGCCCGAAATAAACGCGTTTTTTCAGACAACTGAATCCCTATGTAACTGCAAGACTCAGAAGAGCCCACACACTCAGCTCTTAACCCCAGTGTGCAAAAGTGTCAAAACGTGATTTTCAGCAGAAATAAACATGTTTCTGCAAGTTTGGTCACCCCCATGTAAGTTATGGGGCAGTAACAGCACACTTTTGAAAACGTGTTTTTCAGCCCGAAATAAACGCGTTTTTTCAGACAACTGAATCCCTATGTAACTGCAAGACTCAGAAGAGCCCACACACTCAGCTCTTAACCCCAGAGTGCAGAAAGTGTCAAAACGTGTTTTTCAGCAGAAATAAACATGTTTCTGCAAGTTTGGTCACCCCCATGTAAGTTATGTGGCAGTAACAGTACACTTTTGAAAACGTGTTTTTCAGCCCGAAATAAACGCGTTTTTTCAGACAACTGAATCCCTATGTAACTGCAAGGCTCAAAAGAGCCCACACACTCAGCTCTTAACCCCAGTGTGCAGAAAGTGTCAAAACGTGTTTTTCAGCAGAAATAAACATGTTTCTGCAAGTTTGGTCACCCCCATGTAAGTTATGGGGCAGTAACAGCACTCTTTTGAAAACGTGTTTTTCAGCCCGAAATAAACGCGTTTTTTCAGACAACTGAATCCCTATGTAACTGCAAGGCTCAGAAGAGCCCACACACTCAGCTCTTAACCCCAGAGTGCAGAAAGTGTCAAAACGTGTTTTTCAGCAGAAATAAACATGTTTCTGCAAGTTTGGTCACCCCCATGTAAGTTATGTGGCAGTAACAGTACACTTTTGAAAACGTGTTTTTCAGCCCGAAATAAACGCGTTTTTTCAGACAACTGAATCTCTATGTAACTGCAAGACTCAGAAGAGCCCACACACTCAGCTCTTAACCCCAGAGTGCAGAAAGTGTCAAAACGTGTTTTTCAGCAGAAATAAACATGTTTCTGCAAGTTTGGTCACCCCCATGTAAGTTATGTGGCAGTAACAGTACACTTTTGAAAACGTGTTTTTCAGCCCGAAATAAACGCGTTTTTTCAGACAACTGAATCCCTATGTAACTGCAAGGCTCAGTAGAGCCCACACACTCAGCTCTTAACCCCAGTGTGCAGAAAGTGTCAAAACATGTTTTTCAGCAGAAATAAACATGTTTCTGCAAGTTTGGTCACCCCCATGTAAGTTATGGGGCAGTAACAGCACACTTTTGAAAACGTGTTTTTCAGCCCGAAATAAACGCGTTTTTTCAGACAACTGAATCCCTATGTAACTGCAAGACTCAGAAGAGCCCACACACTCAGCTCTTAACCACAGTGTGCAGAAAGTGTCAAAACGTGTTTTTCAGCAGAAATAAACATGTTTCTGCAAGTTTGGTCACCCCCATGTAAGTTATGGGGCAGTAACAGCACACTTTTGAAAACGTGTTTTTCAGCCCGAAATAAACGCGTTTTTTCAGACAACCGAATCCCTATGTAACTGCAAGACTCAGAAGAGCCCACACACTCAGCTCTTAACCACAGAGTGCAGAAAGTGTCAAAACGTGTTTTTCAGCAGAAATAAACATGTTTCTGCAAGTTTGGTCACCCCCATGTAAGTTATGTGGCAGTAACAGTACACTTTTGAAAACGTGTTTTTCAGCCCGAAATAAACGCGTTTTTTCAGACAACTGAATCCCTATGTAACTGCAAGACTCAGAAGAGCCCACACACTCAGCTCTTAACCCCAGTGTGCAGAAAGTGTCAAAACGTGTTTTTCAGCAGAAATAAACATGTTTCTGCAAGTTTGGTCACCCCCATGTAAGTTATGGGGCAGTAACAGCACACTTTTGAAAACGTGTTTTTCAGCCCGAAATAAACGTGTTTTTTCAGACAACTGAATCCCTATGTAACTGCAAGACTCAGAAGAGCCCACACACTCAGCTCTTAACCCCAGAGTGCAGAAACTGTCAAAACGTGTTTTTCAGCAGAAATAAACATGTTTCTGCAAGTTTGGTCACCCCCATGTAAGTTATGGGGCAGTAACAGCACACTTTTGAAAACGTGTTTTTCAGCCCGAAATAAACGCGTTTTTTCAGACAACTGAATCCCTATGTAACTGCAAGGCTCAAAAGAGCCCACACACTCAGCTCTTAACCCCAGTGTGCAGAAAGTGTCAAAACGTGTTTTTCAGCAGAAATAAACATGTTTCTTCAAGTTTGGTCACCCCCATGTAAGTTATGTGGCAGTAACAGTACACTTTTGAAAACGTGTTTTTCAGCCCGAAATAAACGCGTTTTTTCAGACAACTGAATCCCTATGTAACTGCAAGACTCAGAAGAGCCCACACACTCAGCTCTTAACCCCAGAGTGCAGAAAGTGTCAAAACGTGTTTTTCAGCAGAAATAAACATGTTTCTGCAAGTTTGGTCACCCCCATGTAAGTTATGTGGCAGTAACAGTACACTTTTGAAAACGTGTTTTTCAGCCCGAAATAAACGCGTTTTTTCAGACAACTGAATCCCTATGTAACTGCAAGGCTCAGAAGAGCCCACACACTCAGCTCTTAACCCCAGTGTGCAGAAAGTGTCAAATCATGTTTTTCAGCAGAAATAAACATGTTTCTGCAAGTTTGGTCACCCCCATGTAAGTTATGGGGCAGTAACAGCACACTTTTGAAAACGTGTTTTTCAGCCCGAAATAAACGCGTTTTTTCAGACAACTGAATCCCTATGTAACTGCAAGACTCAGAAGAGCCCACACACTCAGCTCTTAACCCCAGTGTGCAGAAAGTGTCAAAATGTGATTTTCAGCAGAAATAAACATGTTTCTGCAAGTTTGGTCACCCCCATGTAAGTTATGGGGCAGTAACAGCACACTTTTGAAAACGTGTTTTTCAGCCCGAAATAAACGCGTTTTTTCAGACAACTGAATCCCTATGTAACTGCAAGGCTCAAAAGAGCCCACACACTCAGCTCTTAACCCCAGTGTGCAGAAAGTGTCAAAACGTGTTTTTCAGCAGAAATAAACATGTTTCTGCAAGTTTGGTCACCCCCATGTAAGTTATGGGGCAGTAACAGCACACTTTTGAAAACGTGTTTTTCAGCCCGAAATAAACGCGTTTTTTCAGACAACTGAATCCCTATGTAACTGCAAGGCTCAAAAGAGCCCACACACTCAGCTCTTAACCCCAGTGTGCAGAAAGTGTCAAAACATGTTTTTCAGCAGAAATAAACATGTTTCTGCAAGTTTGGTCACCCCCATGTAAGTTATGGGGCAGTAACAGCACACTTTTGAAAACGTGTTTTTCAGCCCGAAATAAACGCGTTTTTTCAGACAACTGAATCCCTATGTAACTGCAAGACTCAGAAGAGCCCACACACTCAGCTCTTAACCCCAGTGTGCAGAAAGTGTCAAAACGTGTTTTTCAGCAGAAATAAACATGTTTCTGCAAGTTTGGTCACCCCCATGTAAGTTATGGGGCAGTAACAGCACACATTTGAAAACGTGTTTTTCAGCCCGAAATAAACGCGTTTTTTCAGACAACTGAATCCCTATGTAACTGCAAGACTCAGAAGAGCCCACACACTCAGCTCTTAACCCCAGTGTGCAGAAAGTGTCAAAACGTGATTTTCAGCAGAAATAAACATGTTTCTGCAAGTTTGGTCACCCCCATGTAAGTTATGGGGCAGTAACAGCACACTTTTGAAAACTTGTTTTTCAGCCCGAAATAAACACGTTTTTTCAGACAACTGAATCCCTATGTAACTGCAAGGCTCAAAAGAGCCCACACACTCAGCTCTTAACCCCAGTGTGCAGAAAGTGTCAAAACGTGTTTTTCAGCAGAAATAAACTTTCTGCAAGTTTGGTCTACCCCATGTAAGTTATGGGGCAGTAACAGCACACTTTTGAAAACGTGTTTTTCAGCCCGAAATAAACGCGTTTTTTCAGACAACTGAATCCCTATGTAACTGCAAGACTCAGAAGAGCCCACACACTCAGCTCTTAACCCCAGAGTGCAGAAAGTGTCAAAACGTGTTTTTCAGCAGAAATAAACATGTTTCTGCAAGTTTGGTCACCCCCATGTAAGTTATGGGGCAGTAACAGCACACTTTTGAAAACGTGTTTTTCAGGCCGAAATAAACGCGTTTTTTCAGACAACTGAATCCCTATGTAACTGCAAGACTCATAAGAGCCCACACACTCAGCTCTTAACCCCAGTGTGCAGAAAGTGTCAAAACGTGTTTTTCAGCAGAAATAAACATGTTTCTGCAAGTTTGGTCACCCCCATGTAAGTTATCTGGCAGTAACAGTACACTTTTGAAAACGTGTTTTTCAGCCCGAAATAAACGCGTTTTTTCAGACAACTGAATCCCTATGTAACTGCAAGGCTCAGAAGAGCCCACACACTCAGCTCTTAACCCCAGTGTGCAGAAAGTGTCAAAACATGTTTTTTCAGCAGAAATAAACATGTTTCTGCAAGTTTGGTCACCCCCATGTAAGTTATGTGGCAGTAACAGTACACTTTTGAAAACGTGTTTTTCAGCCCGAAATAAACGCGTTTTTTCAGACAACTGAATCCCTATGTAACTGCAAGGCTCAAAAGAGCCCACACACTCAGCTCTTAACCCCAGTGTGCAGAAAGTGTCAAAACGTGTTTTTCAGCAGAAATAAACATGTTTCTGCAAGTTTGGTCACCCCCATGTAAGTTATGTGGCAGTAACAGTACACTTTTGAAAACGTGTTTTTCAGCCCGAAATAAACGCGTTTTTTCAGACAACTGAATCCCTATGTAACTGCAAGACTCAGAAGAGCCCACACACTCAGCTCTTAACCCCAGAGTGCAGAAAGTGTCAAAACGTGTTTTTCAGCAGAAATAAACATGTTTCTGCAAGTTTGGTCACCCCCATGTAAGTTATGTGGCAGTAACAGTACACTTTTGAAAACGTGTTTTTCAGCCCGAAATAAACGCGTTTTTTCAGACAACTGAATCCCTATGTAACTGCAAGACTCAGAAGAGCCCACACACTCAGCTCTTAACCCCAGTGTGCAGAAAGTGTCAAAACGTGTTTTTCAGCAGAAATAAACATGTTTCTGCAAGTTTGGTCACCCCCATGTAAGTTATGGGGCAGTAACAGCACACTTTTGAAAACGTGTTTTTCAGCCCGAAATAAACGTGTTTTTTCAGACAACTGAATCCCTATGTAACTGCAAGACTCAGAAGAGCCCACACACTCAGCTCTTAACCCCAGAGTGCAGAAACTGTCAAAACGTGTTTTTCAGCAGAAATAAAC